>NC_047036.1:48407253-49013086 GCF_011762595.2 Tursiops truncatus
AAAGAAGCCAGCGGGAGATAAGAGCTGGTCTAACTCCCCAGTCAATTTTCAGTTCCCCAGATAACACAGAACCTAAATAAACCTACATCAACACCATATGGTGTCAGCAAAGCTGGGGGATGTTGGGCACTCATATTAAAATGGGCTCTAAAGGAAAGATAGTTTGTACATGTGAATAGTCAAGGAGCAAACCATCCTTTTGATAATTCTCATCACTTTTAGTTCTGTAACCCAGGGTGACATGAGTATTGATGGACTGGACAACTTCACTAATACCTATCCAGTCCTTATTTTTAACACTGTTTATCATAAATCGTAATTGTTATGAATGCTCAGTAGGTACCAACTTAAGCATGCTTAGAATTCTGGCTTATGAAATAGTCTTCTTGGCCAGAAATCTTGATGGCCCTTGAAATGGCTTGCCTTGAATTTTGAAATGAAAATCCCTTTGGTGTGCTTTGGGAATAATCTGTTTCAGAATTTTCTTCAACACCAGGAGGGAACGTAGATTTAGTAAAACGACGTTGCAAACCTGTTAACCTGTAACAGCAACCAACTAATCCAATGCATGACCCCCTGGACACAGTGATGCATCTCACTAGGCTGCCATCAGGGTAAATACAGTTTGTCTATAGAATTAGGCTTTGCAGTTAGAGTTCCTGCTTTGGGTGTGTGATATCCTGTGGACTACAAACAGATTTCATGTCCCCAAACAGATGGGCTTTCCCTTTATGGGCCACTCTTAAGTTTTCTAGACAAACTGAAGCTGCACTAATGTCCCTTTGTGTAAAGGAATGTTTAAGTTGAACCACTTCCCTTTACCTGATGGGTATTCAGAGCTTTGAGCCAAGGACAACTGGGATACGCCAACATCTGCAGAAAAGGAAGATTCCCTTCTTTGTGCTCTTTAGGATTGACAGTTGACAGGCAGAAAAAGCTTCTCTGGATATCAGTGAAGGTCTTTAGCTGCAAACAACTGTAGCTAGTAGAAACAGGAAAGGAAGCTTAGTAAAGAATTTGTGGCGTCTCTAGGAATCTCTAGGAGGATGCAGAATCAAGCTAAGAGGGTTTACAGAAACAGTGGCCAGGCTGCACTGCCAGACTGCTCCACGGGAGGGCACTATGGCCACCCCTGCCAACACGGCCTGGGATGCTATGACCGGGACCTCTGGCCCTGCTACCTCCAAAAGTGGATTGGTCTCTGTCTCCCTCACCAGAGTGCACTATTCATGGCACTGTCTTCTTCATGACATTCTCTTTCAAACTGAAATCTCATGTGCCATACCTGATTAGTGGAAACTAGGTCCCATTCTTGGAAACTCATGTCTATCAGTAAAGGACACAGAGAATAAGTGTCTGACATCTACCTGGGGAACATGCAAGATTTCACAAACACTGAAAGGATGCTTAAAATGTAAATGGGGACCCACAACATAAAACATGTCTACCGTGTCTACCATTTGGCTGTCCAACAGCCTATAAACTTTCTTCCATACGAATAGTCTAAACAACTGTAATCACAAGAACAAAATGCTTTTGCTTAATCATACAGTTATTCCTTGTACAACTGAAAAATGTGCTTACTCTCTCCTCAAAAGGGGGGCAAGGAAAAGTCTTGTCAGTTTCCAGATTGAGTTCTAAGCTCAGTTCTAAGCTCAGCGATATTCACCTTCTTCAATTCAGTCACAATCCCATCTTGATATTCTGTGCCCCAGAGACTAAAATACAAAGCTAATCACCACCCTATGTTATGCACACACCCTAAAAACATGGAAGGGAAACAGAAGAAAAGGAAAAGGGAAGACTAGTCGGTGTATATATGCAGAAAGGAAGAGAAATGAATGGATGCTGTTGTCACTGTTTCTGCAAGTCGTCGTGCGCATGTGGATGGTGTTAATGACATCCTTCCTCCACGACCATGCCATGCTCTTTTTGCATCCAGAACCAGCATGTCAGCAGGTTAGAGTTCTTTACCTGACAGGGTGACCCTAACCTTCATTTCTAGACTGTCATACCTCTTCTTAGTTATCCTTCTTATATGTGGTTGCCATTGAATTTTACCACCGGACATGGCAATACACAGAAGTACCCAAAAGGATCTCCTGGGTTCCAGAAATACTCCGTGCACAAAAGGATATAAACTACCCTATTTTGTCTTGTTAATCGGAATCAATCACCCCAGTCGACATTGAAAACCCCTTTATTGCCTGTTTTTCCAGTGGCATGAAAAGTCCAAAATATCCTCTTCTTGACAAGAAGTTTTATTTTCTAATTCGATGAAACAGAGGTTTTATTTTCTAATTCCACACATTCCTGGTGGAACCAATTCTTTCCTCGAGCACTAAGACTTTTATATTGGCAGAGCCCAGAATTGCGGGGATTGAAAGCAGTACTTTTTCAGTGGGGTCGTTAGATGTAATTAGAACTGCCCCTTTGCTTCTACCCTTTGGATTCAAATCCCATGCACTTTGGTTATGGAAGAGAAAATAGTGCTATACATTTTTCATGGTTCTGAAGATGTACCACATCCTATACATATCACTCCAAACTCATACGGTGGTGTCCCTCAGCTGGCATCAGCTGGCACTGTAACTAGGACTTCAATAGACCTTTTCCACCATTCTGTAAGTTCATGGTGATAAAAGAACTCAGGATTCCCTGAATCATTGGAACTGCCTATCTGTCCTTAATTTAAATTCTCAAGATCCCATTCTTCCCTATTAAGGTCCTAACTCTGATATAAGAGACTTGAAAAGGCTATGATTTCAACTGACCTTGTAATTTGGCAACCCCATCAGGCCCAAACTCAGGCTTTAGCGGCTTCTTCTGAAAGATGACCATCTCTCCACCACCCTCCTCAACACAGAGTCTAGTCAACATTTCTTTCTTCATGTGACCCTCTTTTAAACTTAAATCTCACAAGGGAATGTTTGATCCTATGTCCTAGTCATATAGCTGTGCCCTAGCTTGCATAAGAAACTGAGACAAAGAGGGGATGGCAGGATTCACAAGGTGGAGAAATTTCCCTAATATATGAAAGCTATTCAAAGCATGAATTACATCCTTTACCACCTGCAGCTTGTTCCCATTTTTAATTAGAGTGAGAATTTTGATTTTGAGCAATATATTACATCAACCTCCCCAGTACCTGTGAAATCACGAACAGAATCAGAGAAGGGCCTTCCAGAGATGATATGATTGAGCCCCAAACCTCTACCTCCCACATACGGAAAGTATAGAATTATTTACTTGCATTGCGTACGTGAGGCTAGTGAGTCCTAAGGAAGCCCCATGCCCTGTACACTGCCAGCCAAGTTCCATTGAGATGTTATCTCACTTTTACAGAATGTTTGATATCCTTAAGTGAGAAATCATGGTTTCCAGTCTTGGAAGTGTAGAATAATAATCTTGGTTATAATTTTTTTAATGCTGGAGATATGTCCAAAGATAGGACAAGGCTGAAAAAGTAGATGGACACACAGGAATGCTAAAAAAAAAAACCCTGTTTTTTTTTGAAGGGAGTCATGGGAATTATATACAATGTAGTAAGAAAGCAGCAATTGTAGTGGGCATCTTTTGTTATATGCTCAACACCTATTCCCCTTTCTTTGGGTAATGGTATTTACTGGGGAATTCCTCTCCCTCAAATATTAATCCTTGCAGTTGGCTGACTATCTGTCCTTCTATCCCCCAGCCTTGGGTGAATACACAGCACTGATCAATGAGCATATTCCATCTCCCTGCTTTGGGGATGACCATGCAACCAAACTCAACACACTAAAATCAGTCTTTGGTGGGGATACTGGGTAAGAAACTCCCTTACCCCTAGGCTTGAAGTGGCAGGATGTATGCCTGGAGATGTTGGGGTCACCATGCAGAGAGCTGCCTGAGAATAAAGTTAAGACAGAGAAAGCTAGAGCTGAGAGAGAGTCTGGGCGCTAATGACATGATTAAATCTCTGGATCCAGTGTAGCACCCCCAAGAATTTCAACTGTTTGAGCCACTACCTTTCTTCGATTTGATTTGATTTTTGACTTACGTTTTGTTAAGTTTCTGACAATTGAAGGAGTCTTACCTGAAACACCTAAGCAGTTTCTGCATTTGCATGGCTTCCAAATTGACCTTCGGGTGAGTCATTGAGCCTCTTGGAGTTGAGGAAGATGGAGGGCCTTTGAGGCCGCTTAATCCAATCCCCTCTACTTGGCATTTCCAGTTCCTCCAACGGGCTGTTAGAAAAACAAGCATGAGGTAAATCCTTCTCACTCACAAGTGCATCAACTTGGTTTACATTCCACACAGAAAGTCGATGTACCACTTTGTGGAAGTAACAAAATGAAGTAAGGATGTTCCACACCCAGGTGCATAGACTGTTTTGAAGCTCCCTTAAGTCCTTGGAATTTCAATTACAGAACAAGAACAACCTGTAAGAATTTGTGCATCTTCCAAAACCAAAATCATACTCCTAATTTACTGGTAAGGTGGATGGCTATATAGTTCCTTGAGCATCTCAAAAAAGGTTATAGTCAAAACCCAGTGCTTGCTTTGTCTGCAACATATGTGTCTTGTCATACGACGATCATCTCAGTGCATTAGGCTATTTCTGCTGTGGGAGGGAAAACATCTCTAGTGGAGTGCAGCTAAATGAAAGAAGCCTGACAAAAAAGAGTGCATACTGAGTGATTCCATTTATATAACATTCTAGAAAATGCACACTCACCTACAGTGACAAAACAATCAGTGGTTGCTGGGGACAGAAGTAGAAGGAGGGAGAGATTGCCAAGGGACACAAGGACACTTTTGGAAGTAAGAGAAATGTTCTGTATCTTGATTTCATGAATATATATATATATATCCAAACACATCAAAGTGTACACTTTAAATATGTAAAGTTTATTGTATGTAAAATTTACTTCAAGATAGTAAAAAGAAAAGGGTATACAGTCAGCCCTCTGTATCCGTGGGTTCCGTATCAGTAGATATGGAGGGCAGATTGTATTACCCCACTTTATATAAAAGACTTGTGCATCTGCAGACTTTAGGGTCTGTGGAGCGTCCTGGAACCAGTCCCCTTTGGATACCAAGGGATGACTGTAGTACCAAACCAAGTAAAAGAAGCATGAAACAAAGAGCAGGTTGAGCTGTGAGGTATATAGGAACTTAGCGGAAGCCTTCACCATCCTGAGTAAGCCCCTTATACCTAGAGAAGCTTATCACAAAGTTAGACAGTGTTCCCAAGCATAAAATACCTTAAAGTCCTATAGGCCCCAGGTTTCTCCTCAAACTGTGCACAATGGTACCTGAAATTCCCACCAGCATTGTCACTCCCGCAGAGCCCCTGGAGACAGGAGCATTTAGACTGAGTGTATGCATCATGTTACCTCATTAGCTAATGCCTTACTTAATTTACACCAGTGACTCCCAACCTTTCCCCCCAGAAACCCTAAATTACATGCTAGGGAGATTCTGTGGCTCTAAGGTTCAAAAGCAGCTCGTATTTTTTCAAGTGATGAGTCTTGCACGTCAGGATAATTACCAGAACTCCCAAAGCTCTTAAACCTTGGGCTGCACCTACTCTTTGCTCAGTCCTCTTATTCCCAATGCCTTCCTCCATCCCCTCACCCACTCAGACAGAAACAAAGGTTGACCATCATAACTGCGGCTACTGCTTTTGACCTTGGCATCATGTTGCTTGTGAACATGGAGCTGAACTTTCCCTCCAGTTGTTTCATGCCCATCCCCACACTCCCAAATCCATTCCCCTTATTCTACTTTGTTTTTTGGCTATTAAGACTACTAACTCACATGGTTCTTTATGATCTTCTGTTTAAATCCCAGCTGCTTTCCATGCTGACCTGGGTTGCAAACAGTAAGGCGGCTAACATTGCAGAGTGATTGTTGAGTATGATTTATCCATGTGGGTCCACAGCCATTTTGCTGAGAGTTTGACCTGTGGGAATAATATACAGGACTTGTAAATTTAGAATATAGGGAGGACATGAGGATAAAATCAGGAACAGGAGGGAGTGCCAGGTCCTGGTGAGGCTGCCGTAGATGGGAGCGCAGGGTGTTGGGAGACCAGATAGGGACATTGCCTACGTCCTAGGGCCGCAGGGCTTCCTCCCCTGTTCTCTCTCTCAGTGGTTCTGAAATGTGGCATGTAGGTCTGGACAGAAGCTCCTCTCAGGAGCCTAGAATCCACAGTGTCTTGTTTCCACACCGAGGAAGCAATTCAGATTTAAGTTAAGCTTTTAAGTTAATGATTTGCTAATCTGTGCATCTTGAAGAGGACAGTGTGGAGCTTTGCCTTTGCTGTTGGTGTCTGTACCCTCCACAGTCACACACACAAGCTTCATTTGTGAAGATGTCTTTGAAATGTATTCACTGAAGATAATTATAGAGGTCTAACACTTCTGCTCTTCAATTAATGCTATAAAATTAATGGTCCTTCATTTTTACATCCTATGCAAATGACGGTGTCATCTCCAACCGTAAGCCTCTCTACTCACATGCTGAATATGATTAGTGTCCCTTTAAGCTGAATTAGAGCATGTGACCTTCTGGGGTACAGCAGGAGTGAAACCTTCGCATGCTATTTCCCAGGTTTCATTAGGATATGTTCTTAAAACACAGAATTTCAGAGTTGACACCAAAACTCGTTTCAGTGACTGATCTTTTGGGGTTGTGGCCTTAGGAGAGAACAGACAGGAACTGGAGGACAGCTCATAAATCTGCTTTCAGCCTGAGATTTACCAAGCTCCACAATCAGCACATTTCCAAAGGAAGGACAGATAGATTTCCGTAAGATAATGAGGCAGGTATAATGGCAATGCAGCAGTATTCAAATATTGTACCCATTAGAATATCCTTTTGCAAATAGACCCAGGGGAATGCTTGGTTGTGGAGGAAAGGAAATGTATATTCTTGACAAGAAGTTCTGAGAACTAACAAAAATGGCTGGCTCAGTGGCTCAGAAAAGAAAAAAACTAAGATGTTATGATTTTTTATTTCAAGGACTGGAGTATCAGAAACTCATGACTTTGTGGCTTCTGATGAGGGCAGTGACATCTCGCAGGAATCACTGCATGCACGCTTCCGTTCCACGAGGTATATTTCTGCACTGTAGGCAGCTTGGGCGAGTTGAAAATATTGCATAGCTAGAGTGCCCTCATGCTCAGAGTCAATATCCTTACTCTCGTTTGGAGAGTTTTCATCAAATAATGGGATACCATCTGGTATTTGAGTCCTAGGGAGAGTGTGCAAGTTGGCGAGGACTGGAGACTAAGGAAAGTGACGGAAGGGACAGGAAGGAAAGAAAACATTAAGAACCTTGACCATCCCTTCTCAAGTTGGGGAAAAAAGGAACTGTCAGCAGATTCAAGACACCAGGGAGGAACTGGGCCCTAGGCTGATGAATTCTGCAGTCTCTGGCAACCAGGATCATTTGGATTGATAGACATACCCCTGAAGTCAAGTTCAGAGAGAGTGTGCCCATTTATCCTTTGTGATCTGAATTGGGTGAGACACAAATATTCAGAGAATTTTTTTCTGTGGCAAGTGAGAATTCCTCGGCTGCAGAAATACTGACTGTGAGTTGAGAGAAGTCTGGAAGAGGCAGGTTTAAACAGTCTGCCTGCAGCCATAGGTTCACCTGAGAGTTGCAAACAGGAAACCTGCTAAGCTGTTGCACCGGGGAGTATTGCACTTCAGTGAAATGAAAAAGACTTCTAGTGTGGGTGGCATCACTTTGCACAGCCCTGTTGCTGTTTTCTGAACAGCTGTGGCTGCACCAAGCAAGCAGGATTGCTACTGTCCTGCTCCCTTAGAGGCGGGAATTCAGGGAGATGCCCACGGCATACTGCTGTGGATGTGTAGGATGAACATGGGGGCTGGACCAAAACCAGGGGCTGACTTATGTACTTACAGCAAGGTAGAGAAAACTGTATTCACCAGAATCCTTCTTAAAGAGAGCCCTGAATATATTTGGATGAAGAAGTACCGTAGCAAGCCACTTGGGTGGAGGGTGAGACCCAAGAGTATAGTCAAGCTAGAAAGTTATTATTAAACGTCTGCATGAGATAAGGAGAGGACTTTGTCATAATCATAGGCGGAAGAGGAGAGGAAAGAAAAGAAAGTGAGGGGAAGTGGGTGGGTGGGAGTGAGAGAGATGGGCAGGAGGTAATGTTGTGGCCTGTGTGAGGAGAGGCCCTCCCCACGGCCCTGGTTCCAGCCCCCAATTCTTAAAAGTAATGAAACTCTCAAAATGCTGGGTGTGAGGGAAGGTTTGGGAAAAACCCTGAAGGAGCTGAGTTTTAGGTCTGGTTGTGATGGGTGAAGTTGAGGCAGCACCCATGATTGTGAACTCCTATGGGAGGACCCCATACAACTTAGGGCCTGGATGGTCCCAGGAATCACAGCACACACTTCGGACTTTATGGATGGTGAAATTGGTTTTGATCGAGTTTATCTGATTCTCCCAAAGGAGGGGGAGGTGGGTAGCTGAAATCCAGGTTATATGTGGGTAACCCATAACGCAATTGGAATATCTAAAGATGCCTGATATTACTGTATTTTGTACGAGACATGTTATCTAAAATAAAATACTGTGAGAGCTAATGTATTTGGAGATAGGGCCTTTAAAGAGGTAATTAAGATAAAATGAAGTCATATGGGTGACCCCTAGTGAGTTACTTGGAGGTAAGCCTTTCAAAGGGGTGTTTCAGTTAACCTGAGGCCGATAGAGTGGGGCCCTAATCCTATATCACTGGTGTCCTTATACGAAGAAGGAGACACACCAGGGGTGGGTGTGCACAGAGGAAAAACCATGGGAAGAGACAAGAGGTTGGCTGTCTGCGTGGCAAGGAGAGAGGCCTCAGAGGAAAACAACTCTGCTTACACCTTGATCTTGGACTTCCAGTCTCCAGAACTGTGAGAAAATAAAGTTCTGTTGTTTAAGCCACCCGGTCTGTGGTAATTTGTTATGGCAGCCCTGTTGAACTAACAATGTAATAGAGAAGGGAAGGAACCAGTACTGGATTGGCCTGCTGGAATGAATACCATGCTGTTCCCCTTCTCCCAAAAAGCATCTCACTCCACTTTAAGATCCCATCTTCTTTCTCCCCTTCCTTTCATTGCTCCCACTACAGTCTCCTTCACATTGCTAGAATTCTGGTCCTAGTGACTGGACATTTGCCAAAATATGGGGAGAAACACCTCCTAACTCATGGAATTTGGAAGTCCTCTGAGGTCACTCTGGTTTTTCCATCTGTTCACTTCCCAACCTGTCTTTGTCCTCTGTGGACACAAATGATGAACCCCCAAGGAGGGCAGGAAATTAAAAAAATAACAACAATAACTAAACTACTTGAGGAAATACAATACAGCAGTAGCCTGTAATTCTACTTTGCATCTCTCCCAGAAGAGAAACGTTGTCCCAGTACTTAAAGCATGTATTATATCTTAAAGGAGAGCTCTTATTTCTGGTTCAGAGACTCAATGTAGCATTTATAATTATATTCTGGAGACAACATTGTTAAAAATTGGGGTTTTTATGCTAAAAGTGAGTTTAAAAATATAATTATTCTCCTGAAACGGTATGATTTTCCTTTCTTTTTTTTACATAACTCATCTTCAGCAACCCTTTTTTTTAAGAGAAAATTCTGAAATAACACACAGGTGCCTTGGCCTTGGCATAGCTAAACTCTGCAGCACATGGAGATTTCTACAGGAACATTAAACTGAAGTCATAACAATGGGTAATATTTTAATATAATGGAAAATGATCATTAACTTTTCTTGACAGGAAGGAAATGAATTTTCCTCATTGTACACATTCTGAGGAAAGTAGGTATGAGAAAGTTTCGAAGGATGTTTTAGCCAACCAGAATATGCTTTAAGTACCGTCAGGACGATAGCCTTAGAGAGTCTGGTGTCAGTAAACTGAACAAGCAGAGCTTCTGAGGAAAAGAATGCGGTTCAGTGTTTCTCAGAAATATATGTAAATGAACTTGAGATTTTAGAGGGTGATTAATCCTACACAGAGTTAAGTGCCTTTCCCAGGGGTCTTTCTCAGATCTCAGGTAATTCGCAATCATGTCCCTCTATCCCACCCACTCAAAGCGAATAGCCTATTGAAACTCCATAAACCCATTTCAACTTACAATGGTGTCTCGTAACAATAAAAGTGCGCATTTATGTAAGTCACAAGAACTTCAAAATATTTTTGTAAGCTATCTGGAACTGTGGTATAAAGAGTTTTTCAGAAGTCATTCATCTCAAAAGTTCTCTTTGCTATAATCTCAATTTGTCCTGGTCCCTTATGTCACTACACCTCAACAGTTCTTACTTTGACCCACTTCTTTTTTTTCTTTTTTTTTTTAAATTAATTTATATATTTTCTACATCTTTATTGGAGTATAATTGCTTTACAATGGTGTGTTAGCTTCTGCTTTATAACAAAGTGAATCAGTTTATACATATGTTCCCATATCTCTTCCTTCTTGCGTCTCCCTCCCTCCCACCCTCGCTATCCCACCCCTCCAGGCGGTCACAAAGCACGGAGCTGATCTCCCTGTGCTATGCGGCTGCTTCCCACTAGCTATCTACCTTACGTTTGGTAGTGTATATGTGTCCATGCCTCTCTCTCGCTTTGTCACAGCTTACCCTTCCCCCTCCCAATATCCTCAAGTCTGTTCTCTAGTAGGTCTGTCTTTATTCCTGTCTTACCCCTAGGTTCTTCATGACATTTGTTTTTTTCTTAAATTCCATATATATGTGTTAGCATACAGTATTTGTCTTTCTCTTTCTGACTTACTTCACTCTGTATGACAGACTCTAGGTCTATCTACCTCATTACAAATAGCTCAATTTCATTTCTTTTTATGGCTGAGTAATATTCCATTGTATATATGTGCCACATCTTCTTTATCCATTCATCCAATGATGGACACTTAGGTTGTTTCCATCTCTGGGCTATTGTAAATAGAGCTGCAGTGAACATTTTGGTACATGACTCCTTTTGAATTATGGTTTTCTCAGGGTATATGCCCAGTAATGGGATTGCTGTGACCCACTTCTTGTCACCTGTTTCTTTTTCATTTTTCTGTCCCCATAGTCCTCAGCTGCCCCAATACAAACAATTGTCTAGAATAGATACACACCCTAGGATTCTCCTCCCAACATTTACATCCAAGTTAAACCGAAGGGAACAGAGACCAGATTCATTAATTCAGTGATCCAGCATCAGTGAGGAAAATAAAAAGAAAGCAGACCAGTTTTTAACCCATCAAGACAAAGTAATCCATTGATTTGATTTTTTTTCACTTCAGTGTTTTCGGGGATCATGGCCACGCAGCTAAAATGCTCTGAGCGTCTCTCCTTGCATCTCACACTGCTCATTTTGTTGGCCTATAAGCCAGTTCATACTTTCATGGCCCTTCACTATTATAGAGATGAAAATAAGGCACTTGCGCCCTTCCCCCACCATTTTAAACAGCTTGTTGTTGTTGTGGGATCAGATCAGTTCTCCACCCGCCTCCAGAATAGCAACTGCTAGCCCAGGAGTCCTCTGTGACTGAGCCAGTTGTATGCTCCTTCCCCACAAGGCCAGCCCCTGACAGCGGTTCTAAAACACAATGACCATGATTTGACGACCATGATTTGTAGCGGGCAGGACTGTCTGCAACCTACGTCATTGATAAAAACCTTTTCACGCCTCTCCAGGTTGTCATCAGAGATCAGCTTTTTGTTCGCCACGTTACTCCCTGCCTTCATCATCCTGCTGCCCAGTGTAGCCCTGGGAAGGGAATTTCTGCTGGACACGCTCCTACTCTAAGTGCTTGTGAAACTTGGGCAAACACAGCAGAGGCCCCACCCTCCTCTCCCCAGCCCCTCCCCTCCCTGGGGCATGGGACTGATGGAGAATGCTGAATTCCTGCACTGTTGCCCCTGGTGGGTAAGAGCTGTGCAGGCTTCCCTCAGGCCCAGGTACCAGCCTGGCCACGGAGCTCTTCTGTAAGCAGCCTTTGGAGGTGCACAGGGCTTCTGTGAACAACAGAGGAAATCAGTAACATTCAAAAAAATCACAATCTTGCCAATGACAAAAACCAAACAATAACAAAACAAAACATAAACCTGGGTTCTTAAAAATGAAGGTCTGACTTTTGACGATCAGGATTCTGATGGATTCTGTGCCAAATGGTAGCTCATGAAATACCTTTCATTGGCTCTGTTCCTCTCACTCTCTGTTCCCCCATATTCTGCCCCTCCCCCTTCTCCATCAGGGTCCTGAGCCTTTACGATAAAAGGTAAAATTAGGATGGAGTTGGAAGGACTGAGAAAGAACAGAGAAGCTGATTAATATGAAAATCAAAATCAAAACATCTTCCCATCCTTTCCTCCTCACTTCACTTGACACTTGCACGTATGAAGTAGGTCTTCCTTCAGCCCTCCCCACATGAGCCAACATGAGACACTGGGTCTCATGTTATTAGTATGCCAAATATGGAGAGATACTGAGAAATAGGAAATACCAGAAAGAAGACTGGGGCACAATAGTGCTGCTGATGGGACCGTAAAGTAAAGGAGAGGATCCGAAGTAATTAACTCCACCAAGGCAGAAACCATGTCCTTGAAATAATTGGTAAAAAGGACCTTCATTCATTCCTCACTTCCATTCACAGTGCTGTTGGCAGGTATCCATGGTGGCATATGCTTTGGGGAAGTGGGAATGCTGAATATTGTGTTTATGGGGAATTGAGTATTATTGCTTCATAAGATTCTGGGTGGCAGAATTGTCCTGAAAAAGAACATGTCCCAGTAGGTGTGTGTTGGGAATCTTAGAACAGGATGGGACTTCAGAGAGGCCCTCCTTTAAAGGCTTACTTATACAGGTGAGGAAATGGAGGTCCAGAGAGGCAAAGAAACTTGCCCAGGGTCACACAGGTGGTTAGTGCTTAGCTAGAGCATTGGAGTTAAGAGTCTGGGACTCCTGATTCTCATATCCATTAGGCCAACTCACCATTCATGAGCCTCAGGCTACAGGCTTCATCCTGTGGCCTTAAGGGTGACCTGAAGGGTGCTGATGCTGGTGCTTTCCATATGTTTAGCCATTAGGTATCAAGAATCTTTTTGCTCTCTCATACCAAGCAATTAATATCAAATACAAAGGAAAAATGAGTATAAAGAAAAAAATGTGGGATTTAGAGACAAAATAAATTGCAGCTCTGCATAAGCAGTGGCTTAAACTCTTTGAACCTCTGTTTCCTAACCTGTGAACTGGGGATGGTCGTCATCATTATCATCCATATCTTATATAGGGATCTTGTGAAGATAAAAGATCATATGTGCTGAGCATCAAGAAGAGAGACTGGCACATAGTGAATACCTTATGATAGCTATAAATGTCCTCTAAAATCCCAGAGGAAGCCCTGAGCCTGAGAAGCTGGGTCAGTGGGACAGAAGCCTGGAGCCTTCACAGCATAGGACAGAGTCCTGTCATGGCAAGGTCCCTTCGACTGCTGTTGCAGCCCAAGCAATTACAATACTCAGACTGCGGACTCTTGTGTATGGACACATGTATTGCAGCCAGTTTGTAAGGAGATGATTTCCCCAAAACCACCCAGGAAAATCAGTCTCTGAAGTGGCAACTAAAGGAGGAAAATGAGGTTTTATAACATTAGAGTAATATATGGATTCCTGATGAAATAAAAAGCGAGAAAGAGGCTAGGAATGTCAAAAGAATTAAGAGGAAAGAAATGTGTTGGAAAGAACTGATCTTGAAGTCAGAAGAGGGAAATTCAAATCCTGGCTTCGCCCTGACTGCTGTGTGACTTCAGGAAAGTCACTTAGCTCCTCTGAGTCTCGTTTCTTCAACTGTTAAATGAAAATAAAATTATATGCCCTATAAGGTGACAGACATAATGTATAAGAAATCATTTGAAAGAAACTAAACTATATATGTTTGTTCATTTTAATTCTGTAACAAAGATATAAAGAGTTTTTCAGAATTGGTCAGGTTTCAGAATTGGCTTTTTTTTTTTTTTTTTAGTTTCTCACAGAATGAAGTAGGAATTAAAAGGAAATGTGTCTTCTGGTTCTGAGGTCTGATGTGAGCTTAGTTTTCTCTTACCTGATCCTGCCTTTGAGAGACATGCTGTTCCATGCACACTTTGTCCGAACCACCTGACTTGTAGTTGCCTCAAACGTGAGACTCAGCCCTGGAGAGATGGCCAGTGGGCAGCAAGGGGAGGGAAGGTCAATTCAAGGAGCAACCCTTGGAGCTTCGATGGGGGACACATCCCTGCTTTCCCCCATTGGTTCCTGCCCTAAGTCACAGTAAGGATGCAGCACCCCTACAGCGTGCAGGGAATAGACAAGGAAAGTTAGGAGAGAAGAACGTTTTCTGAAAATACAGCAGCTCCTTTTGAACATGGAGAGCAGATGATCTTTGTTTTGAATTATGCTTCCCATCCTGGAATGTGTCCCATTGTCCAGATAAAGGCAAGCAGCCTTGTTCCTGTCTCTGGGAAAGGCGTGCCCGGATTGTGCACACATGAAAGCACACACGTGCACACACACATCTACACACACCACAGCCCACAGGCCTGCAGCCTGCCTTACTTTGCTCAATGTGTGCATCTTGGAGCGATTCCCACTCACAGCCTGAAGCCCGGCGAGGACAAGAACTCTGCTTCCACAAGCAGCAACTCTTCAGACTGATTTTCATTCTGGAGCTGCTCTAATAAAGAGGGTCAACTTGCCAACATCATAACAGATTTATTTCTTTATTAGAATTATTTAAAGTTACACCCTTGGTGATCCAATCACCCAGAGACTTAAAGACAGAGGGAAGAAAAGGCAAGTAATTAAAATACATAAAGCAGAAGACGCAATTTCTGGCATACATCATGATCAATAAAACGACAATTTAAAAAGGCAAGCTTCCCACTGCACCCTGAGGCTAGCACGCCAAGTCTCCGTCACACTGGGGAGAGGCAAAACACTGGAGAGAGGCAGAAAATTCCTTAGGCAAGTGACGTGAAGACCTGTCAGGCTTCCACCTCCTCACAGAGGGAATGTGAACACTTTCAGTGAGGCACTGTGGTAGTTCTCAACGGTTGTGTGGGTACCTTGAGCCTAAGGTCATCTTTAAGGCGTGATTCCCAAGCCTTTCCTTCCCAAATGCATATAAACACAATGTGCACAAGCTCAGGTTCCCAAGAAAATATGCAGATTTGTGTTTAAAAAATAATTTGAGAAAAGTTAATCTCTGCAATGATTAATTGTTGTCAAAGATTAATAGTACAGCACTGATATCTACTCTCCTATGGGCTCAGGCCTCATAGGAAAGGCTGAAGGCTGCCCACCACACTCAGGATTGCTGACACTACACCATTCAAGAAAGAGTATTCCAGTGCAAGCAAGAAAGAGGGTCGTTACACACGGACAATCTTGAATCTGTTCAACTTGTAAAAATAAAGTTTATCCTTTAAGAAAGCAGACTTAAGCTACTAGAAACAAATTCTGGCCATGGACTTTAAAATTGGTCGAACCTTCCCTGTGTGACATATCATGGGAGTTAAGGACACTCTTCCCAGGTAGCTATTTAGGGGCTTCCTAACCCAATCCCGGCACTTGGGGTCCTCATAGAAGTACAGGGAGCCTCTGGCCTAAGGGTGCTTCCCGGGACCATCAGCACCCTGGCCGTTAATACTGAGTGTCCACTGTGGGCAGAGCCTTGTGCTGGCTGGTGTGGAGAAGGCCTGATTTTCACTGGTTAATCTATTGGGATGGGCAAGATGAACCCACACAAAAGCCCATGCCCAGTTTGGGTAAGGACTGTCCCCAGTGCTGCCTCCTCTTGTATGGTACTGTTCGCTCTGGGTCCCAGAACTCAGCAGAATCTCCAGCACTTCAGCAGGTTCCCAGCCTATGCTTATTGCAAGAGAGGCAACATCAGAAGAAAGCCAGACATCAACAGTGCACAGCACCTGGGCCCTAACTGTGAGCAAAGACGCAGGAGTCGGTTAGCGGCTGCCTACAGCTTGAGTGAGGTTACTTTGGCAGTGGACGGGGGCATGGGGGTCGGGTAGGGGACAGCATTCTTTAGCGAAAAAAGGCAAAGGGGCAGAAATGGATGCATTTGGGGAGGAGGGAAACATGAAGAATGCCTGAACAAATGGTACCCTGCCTAAGAGCACAAGGGATCTCCAATTTTAGGTTTGTCACATTTCTAGAAACCATGAAATCGGCCTCCAGCCAGTTCCCATGTGCTCACTGCACCTTCCTTGGCCTGACTGTACACTGGCCAAAGGGAAGGAAGGAAGGTAGAGATCTTTGTGGGCTGCAACTGAATGCCTGGGATGTTGCGACGTCTAATGCGGAAGGAAAGATGTCTTCTGGAATGAGAACTGGGAGTCATTAGGAGAAGGCTGTGGGGGGCTGCGGCATGTGGAAGGCAGGCCCACGGGGCTTTAGGGGTGTTTGCATTGGGAGAGGGACTGCTGTCTGCAGCAGCAGGAGCATTCCTGGGTGGCTGAACACCTGGCCTAAGCCTAATGCCTCCTTTTAGGGCCGTTAAGCAGAAATAAGCAGGAAAATATTAAGAATTGTGTATGTTCAGAAAAAACAAAAGCAGTGGCTTAACATAGAGAAATATCTAAATGCTGTGCAATGCCAGCATCTCTGCTGCTACCCCAGAAGTTTACATGGTCTGAAACCCTTACCTTTATTTTGAGTTTATCCTCTTTCCTGGGAAAGATTCTGGACTTGGAGTGGGGTGTCAGACATGATGTTGCACAGCAAGCTCCCCAGATGCTGACCAGAGGATCTGGTGGGAATCCCCCAGGGCTGGAAAGGGGTGCCTGCTAGCAGCATAAGGATGCATTTTATACAATTTAAATGAGACCCATTTCTCAGCCAACTCACACTCACAAATCCTGCAAGTTTATTCTTTCTCATTTTAAGATGCCTGAACCTGTGACTAAAAGAAAATGGGTCAAATCCCATCCTAACAGATCTCAGGGGATGTTCTAATTCTTTGATAGTCCTTCACATTGCTTACTTTGGGTGCTTGCCTAAAGGAAGTAGGGCTTGGAAAACATCTGGTTCTACAGATTTGGGGAGGCAATTCAATGTAATTTGTTGGTTATAGGATTTAATCTGTACTAAATCTGAATGTCTGTGCTATTTCAATGGATTTAATGAAGTTTTGTTTGTTGTTGAGATATGTGCAATATCGTCCCTCATCCTGTCTTCTGGGGAATCCAGGTGGGAGCGATCAGGAAGGCTGATAATAATAGTATGCTTTATAAGGAAGCATTACTTTGTCAGGGAGTTCAAATATGATCTCATTAATATCTTACCTTGGGGAAAGCTAAAGGGAGAGGAGATGAGTTATTCTTAAAAAAAAAAAAAAAGAAACATGTGAAAGGAGCTGTGAAATAAGGACCAGTCTCACCAATGCTACCTGTGGTGTTGTTTCCAAAGATGGCTCCCTCAATGAATCACACCTTACATCATGTATGCTCTGTATACTCCCAATTTCTTGCATCTGGCAGGTTCTGTGACTTGCATTTGACTGATGAAATATGGCAGAAGTGACACTGTGTGACTTCTGAAGCTGGTGATAAGACGCTTTGCATCTCCTTCCCAGGGCTCTTGAAACACTCACTCTTTGGACACTTCCCCTTAGGACCCAGCTGCCACATAGTGAGAAGCCCCAGCCCCATGGAGAGGACACACACAGGGGCTCCAGTGGACAGCCCCAACTGAGCTCCCAGCCAGCATCAACTGCCAGCCTTGTGAATGAGCCATGTTGGACTTTCAGCCCAAGTAAGGCTGCAGACAACTCCAAACCCAGCTACCATCTGACTGCAGGATGAGATAGTGTAAGTGATTACCACCCACTGAGCCTTGCTAACCTACAGAACTGTCAGATAAATTAATAAATTATTTTAAGCCACTAAGCTTTGGGGTGGCTGATTACATAACCATAGCTAATCAGAACACTGCTTTCAATGTTTGAGTAGATGCTCAGTGGAAACTTAATCTAGTCCACTTGGACCAGCTGTTGAAGACTGGGCATCCCCAAACAAGCTTTGGCTGTGCCTCATGGAGAAGTCCTCTATGCCGTTCCTCTTAGCCCTGGATTTCCCTCCTTACCTGCTTCAGAAAAGGCAAGTCTCCTGTCTATGGGAAGGAAGCACTGTGGTAGTGGGGGCTCTCGGAGTCAAGATGGCGGTGTGGGAAGATGCAGAGTTCACGTTTCCCCACAACTAAGGTGTCTGCCAGACGCTGGTGCAGGACCCTGATGCCCAAGGAGGTGGGAAGAGCCCCCAAGTGAACTTGTAGGACGTGGGGGGACTGAGGGAGGAGGAGAAGTGGAGGCCTGACAGGACTGGTGCCCCTGAGGGGTGGCTGGGGGCGGGGGAGGGGTTCCCATGCCTGGAGGGACCCTCAGGGGCTCAGATCAGTGGGGAGCAGGCCCAGCGTTTCCCCTGCCCAATCATCTGGGGAAGTCTGCCCGGCTTTCTGGCCAGGTCCTATGCCCTCAGAGGTCCCCTCCGGGCCAGGTTTGTCCTGGGGGTGAAGGAGGGAGGCCAGGAGAGAACAGGAGAGCCAGGTGGGAGGGGCCCTCCAGGACCAGAGGAGCAGAGGGCATTTGCCCTGCCCACTCAGGCTCGGGGAACCTGCTAAGGTCTCAGGCTGATCTCGTGCCCTCCAAAGCCCACTCCAGGCCATGTGGGTCCTGGGGACATAGGAGGGAGGCTGGGGAGATCAGTAGACGCAGGCGAGAGGAGCAGGAGAAGAGCGGAGGACATTTGCCCCACCCACTCGAGTCCAGGAAGCCTGCTGGGCTCCCAGGTGGGGTACCCCGCCCGGTGGGAAGCATGCCTGGGCCCCTTCTGTTCCATTGAGCCTAAGCTCCACCTGCCAGATAGCCCCCCACACACCCGCCAGGCCTTTTCCAGCCCCGTGAGTCCTAAGCATAGGCCCTGCCCATCACCCAAAGCTCACACCTGCTTAGGCCCCACCCTCTACAGCCAAGGCCTTTTCCACCTATTTTTTCTCACTTCCTCTTTTTTACTGTTGTGGTTCTGTTTTACCTTCCAGTTGTTGTTTCATCTATATTTTTATTTTTATTTTTTTTCTAGCATAGCTGTTAGTTTCCTAGCCTAATTTTATTTTTTACTTTGTTATTGTTCTCCTTTTTTCTTTTCTTTTTTTTTTTTGCTTCCCTGCTCAGCTTGTGGGATCTTGGTTCACAAGTTGTGGAGGGGGGGGGTCGGGCCGGAGCTCCTGCAGTGGGAGTTCCAAGTCCAAACCACTGGACTAACAGAGAACCTCAGACCCCAGGGAATATTCATTGGAGTGAGTCTCCCAGAGGTCCTCGTCTCAGCTCCAAGACCCAGCTCTACCCAACAGCCTACAAACTCCAGTGTTGGAAGTCTCAGGCCAAACAACCAGTAAGACAGGAACACAATCCCTCTCATAGAAAAAAGAAAAAAAAAATGAGATGGCAAAACAATACGTTACAGATGAAGGAGCAAGGTAAAAACATACAAGACCAAATAAATGAAGAGGAAATAGGCAATCTACCTGAAAAAGAATTCAGAGTAATGATAGTAAAGATGATCCAGAATCTCGGAAATAGAATGGAGGCATGGACTGAGCAAATACAAGAAATGTTTAACAAAGATCTAGAAGAACTAAAGAACAAACAGAGATGAACAACACAATAACTGCAATGAAAAATACACTAGAAAGAATAAATAACAGAATAACTGAGGCAGAAGAACGAATAAGTGAGCTGGAAGACAAAATGGTGGAAATAACTGCTGAGGAGCAGGATAAAGAAAAAACAATGAAAAGAATTGAAGACAATCTCAGAGACCTCTGGGACAACACTAAATGCACCAACATTTGAATTCTACGGGTCCCAGAAGAAGAAGAGAAAAAGAAAGGGTCTAAGAAAATATTTGAAGAGATTATAGTGAAAAACTTCCCAAACATGGGAAAGGAAATAGTCACCTAAGTCCAGGAAACACAGAGAGTCCTATCCAGGATAAACCCTAGAAGAAACACACCA
Source organism: Tursiops truncatus (assembly GCF_011762595.2). NCBI lineage: Eukaryota > Metazoa > Chordata > Mammalia > Artiodactyla > Delphinidae > Tursiops > Tursiops truncatus. Next base: position 48,427,340 of record NC_047036.1, read on the forward strand.
AGACACATATTAATCAAACTAACAAAAATTAAATTCAAAGAAAAAATATTAAAAGCAGCAAGGGAAAACCAAAAAATAACATACAAAGGAATCCCCATAAGGTTATCAGCTGATATTTCAGCAGAAACTCTGCAGGCCAGAAGGGAGTGGCAGGATATACTTAAAGTGATGAAAGAGAAAGACCTACAACCAAGATTACTCTACCCAGCAAGGATCTCATTCAGATTTGATGAAGAAATCAAAAGCATTTCAGCCAAGCAAAAGCTAAGGGAATTCAACACCACCAAACCAGCCTTACAAGAAATGCTAAAGAAACTTCTCTAGGAGGGAAACACAAGAGAAGAAAAAGACCCACAAAAACAAACCCCAAACAGGTAAGAAAATGGCAATAGGAGCATACATATCAATAATAACCTTGAATGTAAATGGATTAAATGCCCCAACAAAAAGACACAGACTGGCTGAATGGATACAAAAGCAAGACCCATATGTGTGCTGTCTGCAAGAGACCCACTTCAGACCTAGGGACACATACAGACTGAAAGTGAAGGGATGGAAAAAGATATTCCATACTAATGGACATCAAAAGAAAGCTGGAGTAGCAATACTCATATCAGATAAAATAGACTTTAAAGTAAAGACTGTTACAAGAGATAAAGAAGGACACTACATAATGATCAAGGGATCAACCCAAGAAGAAGATATAACAATTATCACTGTTTATGCACCCACCGTAGGAGCACCTCACTACATAAGGCAAATGCTAACAACCATGAAAGGGGAAATCAACAGTAACACAATAATAGTAGGGAACTTTAACACTCCACTTACACCAATGGACAGATCATCCAAACAAAAAATAAATAAGGAAACACAAGCTTTACATGACACAATAGACCACATAGACTTAGTTGATATTTATAGAACATTCCACCTGAAAGTGGCAGAGTACACTTTCTTCTCAAGTGCACACGGAATATTCTCCAGGATAGATCACATCTTGGGTCACAAATCAAGCCTCAGAAAATTTAAGAAAATTGAAATCATATCAGGCATCTTTTCTGACCATGAAGCTATGAGACTGGATATCAATTACAGGGGAAAAAAACCTGTAAAAACCACAAATACATGGAGGCTAAACAGTGCGCTACTAAATAACCAAGAGATCACTGAAGAAATAAAAAAAAATACGTAGAAACAAATGACAACGGAAACACAATGACCCAAAACCTATGGGACGCAGCAAAAGCAGTTCTAAGAGGGAAGTTTATAGCAATTCAACCTCACCTCAAGAAACGAGAAAAATCTCAAATAAACAATCTAACCCTACACCTAAAGCAACTAGAGAGAGAAGAGTAAAGAAAACCCAAACTCAGTAGAAGGAAAGAAACCATAAAGATCAGAGCAGAAATAAATGAAATAGAAACAAAGAAAACAGTAGCAAAGATCAATAAAACTAAAAGCTTGTTCTTTGAGAAGATAAACAAAGTTGATAAACCCTTAGCCAGAGTCGTCAAGAAAAAAAGGGAGAAGATGCAAATCAATAACATTAGAAATGAAAAAGGAGAAATCACAACTGACACTGCAGAAATATAAAGGATTATAAGAGACTACTGCAAACAACTATATGCCAATAAAATGGACAACCATGAAGAAATGGACAGATTCTTCAAAAGGTACAATTTTCCAAGACTGAACCAGGAAGAATTAGAAAATATAAACAGACCTATCACAAGTAATGAAATTGAAACTGAAGTTAAAAATCTTCCAACAAACAAAAGTTCAGAAGATGAAGATGGCTTCACAGGCAAATTCTATCAAACATTTAGAGAAGAGCTAACCTCTCAAACTCTTTAAAAAATTACAGGGGGAGGAACACTCCAAATTCATTCTATGAAGCCACCATCACCCTGATACCAAAATCAGAAAAAGATATCACAAAGAAAGAAAACTACAGGCCAATATCACTGATGAACATAGACGAAAAAGTCCTCAACAAGATACTAGCAAACAGAATCCAACAGCACATTAAAAGGATCATACACCATGATCAAGTGGGATTTATCCCAGGGATGCAGAGATTCTTCAGTATATGCAAAACAATCAATGTGATACACCATATTAACAAATTAAGGAATAAAAACCATATGATCATCTCAATAGATGCAGAAAAAGCTTTCAACAAAATTCAACACCCATTTATGATAAAAACTCTCCAGAAAATGGGTATAGAGGAATAATAAAGGCCATACATGACAAACCCAGCAAAGATCATACTCAACGGTGAAAAACTGAAAGCATTTCCACTAAGATAAGGAACAAGACAAGGATGTTCATGCTCGCCACTCTTATTCAACATAGTTTTGGAAGTCCTAGCCACGACAGTCAGCGAAGGAAAAGAAATAAAAGGAATCCAAATTGGAAAAGAAGAAGTAAAACTGTCACTGTTTGCAGATGACATGAAACTATACACAGAAAGTCCTAAAGATGCCACCAGAAATCTACTAGAACTAATCAATGAATTTGGTAAGGTTGCAGGCTACAAAATTAATGCACAGAAATCTCTGGCATTCCTATACACTAACAACGAAAAATCAGAAAGAGAAATTAAGGAATCAATCCCATTTACCATTGCAACAGAAAGAATAAAATATCTACGAATAAACCTACCTAAGGAGGCAAAAGACTTACACTGAGAAAACTATAAAACACTGATGAAAGAAAATCAAAGATGACAAAAACAGATGCAGAAATATACCATGTTCTTGGATTGGAAGAATCAATGTTGTGAAAATGACTGTACTACCCAAAGCAATGTACAGATTCAATGCAATCCCTATCAAACTACCAATGGCATTCCTCACAGAATTAGAACAAAAAATTTTACAATTCGTATGGAAACACAAAAGACCCTGAATAGCCAAAGCAATCCTGAGAAAGAAAAACAGAGCTGGAGGAATCAGTCTCCCTGAGTTCAAACTATACTACAAAGCTACAGTAATCAAGACAATATGGTACTGGCACAAAAACAGAAATATAGACCAATGATAGAAAGCCCAGAGATAAACGCATGCACATATGGGCACCTAATTTACAACAAAGGAGGCAAGAACATACAATGGAGAAAAGACAGCCTCTTCAACAACTGGTGCTGGGAAAACTGGACAGCTACATGTAAAAGAATGAAATTAGAACACTACATAACACCATACACAAAAATAAGCTCCAAATGGATTAAAGACCTAAATGTAAGACCAGACACTATAAAACTCTTAGAGGAAAACATAGGAAAAACACTCTTTGACATAAACCACAGCAAGATCTCTTTTGACCCACCTCCTAGAGTAATGGAAATTAGAACAAAAATAAACAATGGGATCTAATGAAACTTCAAAGCCTTTGCACAGCAAAGGAAACCATAAACAAGACGAAAAGACAACCCTCAGAATGGGAGAAAATATTTGCAAGTGAAACAACAGACAAAGGATTAATCTCCAAAATACACAAACAGCTCATGCAGCTCAATATCAAAAAAAACCAGCCCAATCCAAAAATGGGTGGAAGACCTAAATAGACATTTCTCCGAAGAAGATATACAGATTGCTGACAAACACATGAAAGGATGTGCAACATCACTAATTATTAGAGAAATGCAAATCAAAACTACAGTGAGGTATCACCTCACACTGGTCAGAATGGCCATTATCAAAAAACCTAGAAAAAATAAATGCTGGAAAGGGTATGGTGAAAAGGGAACCCTCCTGCACTGTTGGTTGGAATGTAAATTGATACAGCCACTATGGAGAACAGTATGGAGGTTCCTTAAAAATCTAAAAATAGAGCTACCATATGACCCAGCAATCCCACTACTGGGCATATACCCTGAGAAAACCATAATTTAGAAAGAGTCATGTACCACAGTGTTCATTGCAGCTCTATTTACAATAGCCAGGACATGGAAGCAACCTAAATGTTCATCAGCAGATGAATGGATAAAGAAGATGTAACATGTATATACAATGGAATATTACTCAGCCATAAAAGGAAACAAAACTGAGTTATTTGTAGTGAGGTGGATGGACCTAGAGTCTTGTCTTACAGAGTGAAGTCAGTCAGATAGAGTAAAACAAATACCGTATGCTAACACATATATATGGAATCTAAAAAATGGTACTGATGAAGCTAGTGGCAGGGTAGGAATAAAGACGTAGAGATAGAGAATGGACTTGAGGACACGGTGTGGGAGGGGGAAGCTGGGGCGAATTGAGAGTAGTAGCGACGTGTATATACTACCAAATGTGAAATAGATAGCTAGTGGGAAGCAGCCATGTAGCACAGGGAGATCAGCTCAGTGCTTTGCGATGACCTAGAGGGGAGGGATAGGGAGGGCGGGAGGGACACTCAAGAGGAAGGGGATATGGGGATATATGTATGCGTATGGCTGATTCACATCGTTGTACAACAGAAACTAACACAGTATTGTGAAGCAATTATACTCCAACAAAGATCTATTAAAAAGAAAAAGTGCGAAATGAGAGGAAGCTTTCTCAGGTAAACTCCTAGTGGGCCAAGGGTTGTAAATTCAGATGCCCACAAGGGCTAGGCAGGCAAGGGGATGGAATGGCGAGGGTATAAGACACTAGGAGTGGTGGAGACTGTGTTGAAATAGTGAGCACATGACTGTGTTCGGGGCAGATGCTGCATCCCAAGGTGGTCACTGTGGCCAGTGTTGCCAGGTCTTCTAATTTTTTAAGTGAAGTTAGAGACCCATTTCTTTAGTGTAAAAATTTCCTGTTTTTTTTTTTAATACCGGCAACGAATTTTAAATATCTTTAAGCACTGTGCAAACACAACATACCTGGGACTCCAAGGGCTGCTAGTTTGATGTCTGTACCATAGATAGGAGGAGGAAACCCAGGGCCGCCTCTTATCAGCACCCATGCCCTCTCAAGGAGAATAATCATAGTCTTCAGTATATGGTTTACAGAATGTTTTCACATCCACAACTGACTTGAACCTGTCAATCAGGGACATTTTTTTTTTAAGGTAAAGAGGCCCAGGGAGGTTTTGTGCTTTGCCTGAGTTAACACTGCCCTGGTGGAGGTCAGCCTCCTGCTGTTCGGTCCACAACTTAGACTATTTCTGCTCTCTCTGGATGGAAAGGCAGGGAACAGCTGAGCCTAGGATAAGAAAGTCAATTCTGGGCAGCTGAGAGGCAGAGAGGAGGCGAGCTGAGCAACATGAGCAGCTGCTTTGGGACCCCTCTGAAGTTCCCTGAGTCTCACACCATGGTTAGGACCGACAGCCCTGACTTTCCCCAGAAAAACGAGATGAATGCTGGTGCTGCCCAGCAAAGGGCTGGGCCCTGGAAGACGCCTCTCCTTGATGCGCGTGATCACTGAATCTGAAGAGCTATGACCTCAGGTTCAAGGTTCCCCCTGGAACTTGGAGAGAAAAGGGAAAGCAGCATCTGAATCCAGTCCCTCCCTCAGGCCGAGGAGGCCATGGCTTCGATTCCTTATGGCTCCCATCCCCCCGCCTCTCCCCAGGGCACAGGCTGGAGGCCTCTGAATCCACGCATCTGTTATGACCACCACGTCTGGGTGCATGGGCTTCCTTTTTTTTTTTTTTTTTTTTTGCGGTACGCGGGCCTCTCACTGCTGTGGCCTCTCCTGTTGTGGAGCACAGGCTCCGGACGCGCAGGCTCAGCGGCCATGGCTCACGGGCCCAGCCGCTCCGCGGCATGTGGGATCTTCCCAGACCAGGGCACGAACCCGTGTCCCCTGCATCGGCAGGCGAGCTGTGAACCACTGCGCCACCAGGGAAGCCCCATAGGCTTCTTCATTCAAACAAAATGCACGACTTAACCCAGAAGGTTCTAGGTTCTAGTTTCCTAATGGATCAAGGATGCTACCCAGGAGCCAGACTGTGACCTCCCAGTTTCTAAAGGGTTTGGGGAGGGCCGGTCACCTGGTAACTAATGAGCCCACAACACACACACACAGTGCCCCCTCCAAGGGCAGCCCTTCCCTCAGTACATGTAGGCCCTGTTGGACACAGTGCCACAAACAAAAGGGAAAACCGCACAGAAAAAATGAAATATAAGAATAGAGATTTCAAATTCTCATACTGTATTCTCCCATTCCCAACCAATATTTTTCTCCCTGGGAATGGAAGGAGCACACGTGCCCTCCCCACCTCACACCCCACCCGCCCCACCTGCTGCCCATCTTCTTCCGTCACCAGGGAAGTGACTTGGCTTTAACTCAAATAGAAAAAATATGGGGAAACTTTTCTGAGAGGCTCAGGTCGAGGGGGTGCGCCTGAAGCTTAGCACATCCGGGCGTTGCCCAAGCAGACTGTGTGAAGGCCTCATAGCCACAGCACCATTGTCTGTTACTTTCTCATTATCCCCTCAGCCTCTGGGATCAAAGCAGATGAAAAATGGATGAATGGTGACCTGTCCAGTCTGGCTGTTGGACTCACCCAGCTCCCAGCAGCGCTCGCAGGAAGGGAACCTCACATTTATGATGAACAATGTGCCAGGTACTTCCACCTCATCCTCCTATTTCATCTTCTCTGTAGTCTGTGAGTCAAACAATGCCGTGTGTGGTTCATGGGGGAGAGGCTATGCAGGTGGTCCAGTATTGCAGAGATTATAAGTGGCCAAGCGAGTATGTGAACCCAGGTCAGTCTGCACCCCAGGCTGTCCTCTTTTCCCAAATTCAGGCCACTTAGATAGAAGTCTATCAGACTTCCTCTTCCCAGGGCCACCACTACAGGGCACAGCTGTGCAAGTTGTGAACTGCTAGCTCTGAGGGGCGGTGTCCTCATCCACCTCTGCTTCTTGTGCCCCTAGAGCAGTGTGTGGCACAGCTGCACACCTGAGGTGGCAGCCCTGCCTCCCACGACAGCAAAAGTAAATTCTGGTGAAATAACAGATTCTTTGTTGGAGGTTGGCTGGGATAAAGTGTTTAATCAGCTACCCCAAATGTGGACTTATTCTAAGAAATACCACAGTATTTTTCTTTGGTTTAGCAGAAATTCCAGTTTTCAAGTTGTTGACTACTCTGTGCACAGGAGTTTATGGCATTAATTTAGAACCTGCCTCAGAACCAGAAGGGGCCAAGTCTTGCCTTCTGGGAGCTGAACTTGCAGTGTGAGAGACTGCTCAGCTGAACTGGGGAATAAGGAGTCATTCCCTCCAGTAGAAAAAAAAAAACAAAAACCCAGGTCTAGATAGGCCTCTTCAGCTCCTTTCAGTGCATCATCCCCAAAGCTGGTGGAGGAGCCAGTGTATCCAGGAAGGAGGGATCTGACTCTTGTCGCGTGTCTGACACACCCTGCAGGCTAGCCTAGGGAAGGAGAGCTGTTAGCCGCCCTGGATGAAATCCCGCAGGGAACTTCTTAATCAGAAGAGAAGGGCCCTGGCATCACACACGTGGAAGGAGACAGTGGGAATGCGTGAGGAAGGTATCATTTCTGAAAAGAGAGTGTGATGTGCCAGGCAGGGTTTTTAATATTCAGGTTGAAAAGGGTTTTAGATGCAACCTGGCATCATGGGCAATAATCTACTTTAATTCAATTTGTCATAAAAAGATGCCACTTTTTATATAACACATGAGAAAATGCCACACTTATCTTGCTAAGTAAGTACCGTGGCTCCACTCATGTGGCCAGAGCCCAGTACACACAGAACACCTGGGGTCAGGTCACTGTAGCTGGTGGGTCAGCTGTGACACTGCTTCAACCACATAGCTCAGGTCACTAGACTAGGTCTGTCTCCTGCAGGAAGATGCTCCTGCAGATCCACTGCCTCATGGGAAAAAAATGATATCCAAACCCATGACCATAAATTGTCCCTTGCTTCATTTCACTTTCTCCTGATGCCTTGTCAAGCCAACAAAATAGAGAGAGCTTCTCCAGCCCTGCGAGACTGGTATCCCAAACCCAGCTGGGCAGTCCACGTTCAGTTCTCTTAACCTTCCCGTATCTCCTGTTTCCAAATGCACAACATTAATCTGTACATAGCACACGTTGCACCCAAATAATTGGCAAATATCCTTTCTCAGCATAGTCAGTGGGATCAGATAAACAACTGGAAATTTAGCCACTCCACTCCTCTGTCCCTTGGAGATTAAGAAAAAATTGCACATCTAGGAACGATATGTGCAAAGGTAGTCTCCTGGCAATTTGCAGCCAATTACAAGTATACATTGCTGTGCACAATGGATGTGCTACTGAAAAGGTTATATGCAAATTGAATTTTTGTAAATTGAATTATATTTAACATGCACCAAGGGAACTGGCTATTTTAGGGACACCAAAGTTGAATTCATTTTGTGGAGCAGGGAACCCTTTGTAAAGCAAATTACCATCCTTCGATTCATATATTCTTTGATAAGGTCAGGTTTTATTATTTTGCACCTTTTTGAACTAGAGCATGCCTACAGTGTTAAAATGGTAATAATAAGATATTCAGAGACTTCACCAAATTCTAGAAGTAAAAGAAGGACAGTGAAAACTAACTTTGATTCTCCTCCTAAAGGAAAGGATGAACTGGACAACAGGGAGACTTTACAGCATCGACTGGCCAGGCTCCTAGACTGTTAAGTTAAAGTAACAGCCAGCCTAACCAGGGCCTTGTTAACCCTCAGGCCCTCTTATCACAGGGCCTGGGGCCTAACAGCTTTTCATTGGCCTAACAAGTGTTTGAAAACTGAAAGAACACAAAGGGAAATTGCAAATCAAAATTAATAAATGTTTAATTAAAGAGCTACACAATGTAAAAACATCATGTCAACTTCATTAATTGTTAAGTTTTGTATTCATGAAAATTTAATTACCTAAGAATAAGAAAGGAAGAAACAAAACTCATTATTCACAGCTGCTATAATGGTCCACATAAAAAATCCAAAGGAATCTATAGATAAACTGTATTAGTCAGTAGAGGCTGGATTATGCTGTGTTAACAATTAATCCTGAAATGTCAGTGACGTAACACAACAGCAGTTTATTCCCTTCTCATGCAGTCTGTTGGAGTTCTGAGTGACTCTCTACCATGTAGTGCTTCATCAACCCAGACTCTGCTGTCTCAACTCCAGGTGTTCGCACCTGTTTCAGCAGGAGAAGAGAGAGATGAAAAAATTGTGCAGGAGATTTTCACTGCCTCAGCCTGGAAGTGACCCACATCACTTCCACTCCCATTTCATTGGCCACAACTGGTCACATGTCCTCTTACTGCAGGGTACTTGGGAAGTGTAGGCTTTTTTTTTTTTTTTTGGTATGCTCAGGGAGACCTGTAATTTCTACCATGTAAACTATTAAATTAATAAGAGCTCAGCAAGATCAATATACTCAAATCAATAGCATTCCTATACATCTGTAACAAACAATTAGAAAATGTAAATTTAAAAAGATGCCAACTTAGGGCTTCCCTGGTGGCGCAGTGGTTGAGAGTCTGCCTGCCGATGCAGGGGACACGGGTTTGTGCCCCGGTCCGGAAGATCCCACATGCTGCGGAGCGGCTGGGCCTGTGAGCCATGGCCGCTGAACCTGTGCGTCCAGAGCCTGTGCTCTGCAACGGGAGAGGCCACAACAGTTAGAGGCCCGCGTACCGCAGAAAAAAAAAAAAAAAAAGCAAGGAGAAATAAAAAGATGCTAACTTAAAATGCAACCAAAGCCATTAGGACAAATCTAACAAAAGATGTGCAAGATCTTTATAGAGATTAATTATAAAACTTTATTGAAGGATAGAAAAGATGTCAATCCTCTCCAAATTAATCTAGAGATTAAATGCAAATTTGATTTAAACACTGAGTTTTCAGTGGTGGTTAGTAAGCTGATTAAGTTTGGGGATTTCTCAAGTGTTCATGACATTACTGGAGCATAGTTCAAAGCCACTGCAAGAATCAAAATCAGGTAGCACAGCAGAACAGGGACAGGCAGAGATGTCTGCAGAGACAGTAACAAAATGATCCAAAAGGTGTCGTGATTCAAAGTGCCAAGTCCACCAAGAGGTAAATGAAAACTGCCTTCCAAACGTGGTTGACTATACATATGTTCTTTTCAGTTCAAGTAGCCCAAGACCCAGGAGGGTAGAATAGATATGGGGGTTGGGGAGAGGAGGCAGATTACGGGGGAGAAAATCACAAAGAGAAATCTTTACATGTGACCTTGAGTCTTAACCATGTCCACGTAATTTAGGCACAAAGGATCTACTCTTACTTACACATATTTTTCGAAATGGAAAAATCCATACACATCATGTTTTCTCAGAGTCTGAGCACTTGCAAATCACCAGCTACATCATTCCTTTCACCTATATTTAATTTAATTAGTCAAGAAGTCAGTCATGGAATGGAGATTTCTCCACCTTCAAATAAATAAAACAAAATTTTCCTAAAAATGATAGATTCATACCCAGTTTTCTTTTTGATCCCCATTAAATCAATGACAATGAGCAAAGTGGCTCCTTAGTATTTACTCTGAAGTCAGTTGCTTTTAATGCATGTCAGGTAATCCTACAAATGAATTCCGCCAACCTTTGTGGGGACTCTCAGACAAATGCTGAGCACGAATATAAAGAAGTGTTCCCACAAAGAACTGTGTGCCTTACACCCGCACTGTAGGCTACTGTTAGAGCAGGACAGTGCCGACATGCCTGTTTGATGTTTATCCACCTTTCACACAAGTCTGTAGCGACAGCAATAACCTGAGAAGATCAGAGAAGCCTCAGAGACCTTTTAGAGTCACTCATTTGTTCATTCGCTCACTCATTCTTTCAAATCAAATCTTCATCAGACACTTAATATGCACAAGACACTATGTTAGACTCTGGACACCATCTATTCACAGATCTGTAAAGTTTTACAATTTGTTTTCTTTGTTAGAAGTACCAGCAAGGGCACACCACCTCTCAGGGGGGAGTGTTCTACTTAGCATTGGAAATTGTGGTGTGGTTCAGCAGGCAAAGTAGATCACTAAAGATTAATAAAGATTACCATAGGCTAAGGGGGTTCTAAGTCCTCATTTATTCCAGAATGACCCTGGGACCTTAATCTGAATATATGGGTAGCAGGAGGAATGCCTTCTCTCCGGGGTATAATAATGGCACATTTCTAGCAAAACTGATGGCTGCAGATACGGGGCAGGGAAGGTAGTCTGTGTAGTGGAGGGATGCTGGAGAGTCCTGGCTTCCCCTGTGAGCGGGATACGTGGAGAAATCATTCAGCCTTTCTGTGCCTCAGTTTGCTCATTTGTAAACCAGGGACAACAGTGCCCTCCTCGAAGGTTATTGTGACAAGTAAGATACCATGAGAGACGTGCTCAACACAATATCTGGCACGTGGCAAGTACCCAGATGAGCACTGAAGGAACCAACAAATGAAGAAATGGAAAAGTAGCTCATGTAGAAGCCAGAGAATAGGACAGAGCACCAAGAACTCCACAGAGGGAAAAACCAGGGCGTCTTTTTCTTCTTACCCTTGCTCTCTTTCATTCTGTGTTGGGCTAAGGTGGGCCGGGAGGGCCATGTGTGAAAAGACCCAGTGCTGAAAAGCTGGCTTTTCTGGATTACTGGGGACACATGAGAGGAAGGGGATGCAGTGTTTTCCAAAATTGGTCAATCAAATAGGATAGTCCTAGGTCTACAGAAATTCCAGAATTTCAGATATTCTTCATTAAAGATACTTATATTGAAGCAATTGCCCTACTTTTAGTTTCAAGATTATGCTTGCTGTTCACTTGGGCCTTATGAGTTGGTCCAGTCCTGTTCTCACCTTACTCTCCCCGGAGTCTTGCTCACCTTCCCACTTGCAGTAACAGCTTGGGGGGATGGGAGTGGGGAGGGGGGGCGCCACAAAGCCATGTGCTCCGGACTCAGCCCTGCACAAAGAGCTTTGAGAATTAACTGCAGCTGTCTTTGAGGAACTTGATCTCTCGTCTCTCTTCCCTCCCTCACCATGATTTTACATGCTCTGATCTCCAGATCGTTTGGAGAGTTGCCATGGAAGATGAGCTGTATATCTGTAAAAACTTCAAAAGTCACAGTCATCTTTAAAATGACTTCAGATTAATTGCTGAATGTGTCTTAGCTCCAGTTTACTGATCTGTAAAATGGAACACAATTCCTTTGACATTAGATGATGAAACAGATGGAACGAGATAATGTAGAAAAAGCACCAGCCATGAACTAGGTGCTAAGGAAACGTTAATGTTGATTCTCAGTATCTCAGACGACCTTCTGATCCTCAGTTCACCCTGTAGAATGAATTAATGGCCACTGTTTTTCATCAACATAAGGCAAGCTGGAACGAGATGATGTCATGACTATGTGAGACACAGAGCATCTATGCCTTGCGCACAGCATGCGGGGGAACTGTAGATCCTGGCCTGGGACCAGCTATTCTTTGTGGGGCTGTGGCTGTGAGTAGAGTCCTAAAGGGGGCACTGTTTCCCATCTCCATAGAGAAGCTCTCTCTTGAGTCCGTGGAGTGGTCCATTTGCTGCCACCCTCTCACTCCTCACTGTCACTATCCCTTGGGGAAGGTGCTTCTCCCCATCAAAGGGTGGGTGTGGACTCTTAACCATGGTCATTCACTTCTGAGGTCACTCAACTCTCAGCATGTCCACAACCTCAGTGACAGGATGCACAGAGTCTAGATTTACTGTGTGAATCTATTGAGTCTAGACTTCTTCCAACAACACATGGAAGGTCCAGTGGGGGAAACACAAGCCAGCAAATCTCTACTGCAGTCCTTAAATCAGGGAGCCAAGGGACAAGAAGCCAGGGTCAAGTTCCAAAGCCTCAGGCTCCTTGGCCAGGTGGGCACCTGTCAGGATGTGTGCATTCCATTTCCCAGTCTGTTTAAAATCCTGAGCTGCATTTTCCCCAGATGTGAACGGGTCCTCGTTTCCACCATTCCCCTGTGTAGGTGAGAGGGCTTGGGAGTTATTAAGAAAAGAAGCTCAGTTGTCCCCCTTGGCTTATCATTACTAACCAGGCAAAGGAAAGCTTCAGCCCACCGTTGATTTAGATTAGCCCCTTCGTTTCAATATTATTAATTACCCAAGTTAGCGTACAGCATGTCAACATCAAACCCCTAATTTTTTTTGAATTAACTGTTTCATTTGCAGCTGCATGGCTGTACCTGCTTGCTTTTATGCTTGTAGGACCAAAACAGAAATACCTTGAAGATACATTTTTAACTATCATAAAACAAAGTCACTAGATTGTGGACCGACACGTCACTCCTTTCATGGGAGGCTACCAGGTTAATCTTCTGAGGTGATATTTCCATAGTAACTTAACACTTGCCAAAGTTCTCCGCTGCGTTCTGTGCAAAGTAAGCAGAAGGGTTAATTTAGTTCTCTAATCTTGTGTTATAAGCCTAATTATTTTACATGTCTTCATTTCATTAATGAATTGCTGCTTCTTACATGCAGCTCCTTCCCCATTGCTTTTGTTTAAACCTCCTGGTGGGAAGGGATAGATTAATTTTGTTGTGCCTTAATGAAACTGTATGCTACATTAGATTTCACCATTTGGCATGCACTGCCAGCATCACCATTATGCATAATGAATTATTTTTTGTGAGTCCCAAACTACTGTAGACCTTCAGTGTTCTCCTTCAGATATCGTGACTATGCAACGGGCAGGCACGGGACGGCAAGCTCAGTCATTGCCCTTCATGTCTAAGGAGACCGCGTGGTGGTTTTTTACTTTCTGTCACCTGCGTGGAAGGGTCTAGATTTCCCCTTGCCATGGGGAGCTCAGATACCCAGTTGATTTCCAGTGAGCATCTCAAATGAAACTAGCATGTTGATTCTGAGGTTTTGTGGGGCAGAGCACTGTGCTAGGCACCTCGAGGCAGGGCAAAAGTTTGTTTGGTCTTTGTCTTCACAAACAACGAGGATTCATTGTTGCTCCTGTGTCTGCAGGACATCTGGCATCTGCCTGGTCTTGACTGAGCTTGACTAGTAGCTCTGCTTCAGGCTGCAGTGTCTGGGGCAGCTCTGTCCCTCACGTCTCCATTTTTCCTTCTGGGATCAGCGGATTAGCCAACGTCTGCTCTTCTCATGCTAATGGCAGAAGCTCAAGCAGACAGGTGGAAATGAGCAAGGCCTCTTAAGGCTTAGGTTCACCACGGACGCACAGTGACTTTTACCCATTTATTGTTGGCCAAAGCGAGTCACAAGACTAACTCCAAGGTCAAGAGGCAGGGAAGTTTTCTCTTCTGTGAGTTGGCCACTACAAGACTGTACTTACAGGGACTGGCAAATAATTGGAGCCAACAAATCGTTCGTAAGTTTCTAAGAGTTGGCTGAATGCTTGGTGTGGCAACCCCAGTGTTTCAAAGCTGGAGCCGTTTAATCTCACAGTTAAGGCCAGCCCCAGCCAAGACTTGAGATCCTTCAATTCCCTGCCTCAGGACAAGGCTAATTCCAGAGTCTGGGCATCTTCTTTTATCTTCCAAAGATTTCTTGACTTCACCTGCTTCTCTCACTCATCATCTCTCAGTTGGCAATAGTGTCCTCACCAGCTCCCTTCTCCGAGTGCCCTTCAGTCTCATCCACCAGAGGTGTTTCCCATCACTGCTGGGACAACGTCCAAACTTGCTGGCATGGCATATAATGATCTGACTGCTTCCTCTCCAGCCTTATCTCTCTTCCCTGATATTATGGTGGATTATCCCCCAGGCCTTTGCATAGACAGTCCCCCTAGTGGAGGCCCCTCTATCACTATTACTCATCCTTTAAGATTCAGCTTATATGTCATTATGATTTTGCCCATGTTGCATAGCATATGTTCTGTGATAAAACATTTCACTTTTTAAAAGGCTTATCTTCAATATGATTGATAATATTCCAGGAATAATGGACTTGACTTTTTTTCTGATACATAGTAAATGCATAGTTACTAAAATTAAAAGTGTCCATCCACATACCCCCAAAGATCACCTTGTATTCCCTATAACTTCTCCCACATTTTCAAAACAGTGAGGAAGGCCATCTGGATGCTTAAAATCGTAGAGTTGGAGAGGGCTTTGAGAAGCCAATCATTCTGTCTTTGGCAAGTTCATAGCTTTAACGGCATAATATTTAAGTTGTTAACATTTATTGTGTGTCTCCTGCATGCTGAACACTGTTCTACGTGACTTACATGTATTCACTCATTTAATCCTTTTAATAACCCTATGAGATGCCAATGAAATCATCTCTATCTTACAGAAAAGAAAATGGAGGCTCAGAGTGGTTAAGTAACTTGCCCAAGATCACACAGCTAATGAGAGTGGACCCCTCTATTCAAACTCAACCATATGGCTAGAATCCATGCTCTTACCCTATCCATACAATATCACCTCTAGTCAAGTTTAATGCCTCCAATATCCTATAAGTGTGACTATCCTCAGCACCTAGACTTTGCTGCAGTGCCGCCTGTTCCCCCTGTGGGAGGGAGGGATGCTTGGCCAGAGGCTGGCAGGAGACCTTGAAAAGGGGACCTCTTGGAAATGGACAACTCAGTACTCTGTGACTCTCTGGTCTTGGTTTAAGAAGTTCCTCGTGTCAGGAGCCAAGTTGGTATCATTTTGACAGGATCGTCAGCTGCTGGCCTTTTCTGCTGTCCTGTGCATTTTTTGGTCTCCAGAGATAGCCTGAACTTTCCAGCTCTAAGCAAGAAAGCTCTGGAACCAAACCATCCAATTGCTGCTTGACACTCGTAAGTACAACCCCTGTTGGACATAGCAGAGGCCTCTGTTTTTCTACAGAAGAACCTCAAGGCCAGGTGCTAGGGCTTCTGCTTCACAGTATCTATGCTTTGCTTGACCTATCTTTAAAAAAAAATCCTCTCCTGAGTCATTTTTGCACCTGACTGTTTGGAATTTTGTGGAAGCTCTGCGTGTCAATTAAACAGCTCATTCCTGTCACATGCCTGTCACATTCACTGGGAGCCCGCATGTCACAGCTTTTGAAATGACGCAACCCAGATGCTATCGATCAGCCCAGTGTCTCTTGAAGAAACCCATGCTCAGCTGCATCCCTGTGGGTGATAAACAGGATGGATGCCCCTATCCCCTGATAAAGTATTTATGTCTACAAATGTATAACTCAAAAGGAATTACCACCAGTATTCTTTTAATTGGAATTATGTTTCTTCTTCCTAAGCAGATACGTGCAAGCTCCTTTTCTGCAGAAGCCATCCATAGAAAAGGAATGTGTGTGAGAGACAGGCTGTTTAATCTTTCCCTGTAATCAGCTCCCCGGAGCCTGAGTGCTGAGTCTGTAGAAGTAGCAAGCCCCGGCTGCTCTCCTGCTCCCTCCTGCTCGAGGCTGGCGTGGCCTGCCCCACCCCTTCTTCCTGACTTTGGCAATGGGACTCCTTGGAAGGCTAGCATTTTCCACCCTGAACAAGATTCTCCATCAAAATCAGACACCCTAGAAAAATAGAGCTTAGGCGAAGCGGCTTTTCTGATCCCGTTATTGATAAGCTCTTAGAGCTCATCAATGAAAATTAGAACTTGTTAATCCTGTACATTTCCCCGCCCCCCCACCCCTTGATTTTTAATTACAGAAGAAAGAAGTAATGGATAACTTCTGGGGCTGCAGAGACACCAAGGCTGTCAAGAGAAAATTAAATTTACAGTCAGAGAGTTTTGTTTTCTCAAGTGTCCTTGTAAAATGCAAAAAAGCCTCCTGGCATCACCAAGGCAATTCAGCTGGTTTCCTAAACTGGCAGAGTTTTCCTCGAAGAAGCCCTCCTTCGTTTGCCAAGGGAGTGTATTAATGACAAGGACTGGACCTAAAGGGAACTCATTCAGAAGAAAACTGCATTAAAAGAACATTAAGGGCGATGTTTTAAAGTCTGATTTAAACTCATGAAAGCAAGATTTATTGTTGAAGCCAAATCGTCGAGCTGACGCGCCCTGACTGGTAATGCATTCTGATTGGAGCACAGGGGATTGAGTCTGTTCAGAAACATCACTCACCGGGGCCCAGGCGCTCCTGCTGGGGGAGAGGAAGACAGCCATGGGAGAAATGGGCTGGGCAGCCACATTTCTGAAGGCAGGTGGGCTAACATCCCACAGGGGCCAACCCACCAGGGACGCAGGAGGAGGAGGGCGCTGCCAGCTGAGGTCAGCCTTGACAGTAGCAGGCAGCTTGGCAGCCTCTGAGCGTCCCATGGCTGCTGGAGGGCCCCTCCCTGAGGAGGCTGGAAGCTCGGCAGGATGTCCCAGCCCCTCTCCTCTGAGCCCTTAACCCCTCCTGTGGATCCTCTCTGGCCACCCCTCCCGCAAGCAAATAGACCCAGAGCAGAATGGTCAGCCCTCTTACTCTAGCCTAGTGCTCTGCTCCACTTGTCCACACTCTGCTTTGGAGTAATACGGTGCAGGTCTCTTACCTGTGCTGCAGACCTGGACTCCAGCCAAAAGGCCAGTTGCTGGCCTTCTTGCCAGTTCGGGTCTGATGTCTAGATTAGCAGTGTTAGTACCAGTGTTGGAAGTGCACAATAGAGTCCCCCAGAGAAAATCAAAGAAAACAGCCTCAAGCTTATGCCCTTTCCTCCCCCCGAGTGCAGGGGTGTTGCCAGAGAACTTGCCACCTCTCCCGACGCCAGCTTTTAGAGCTCAGCCTGCCATAGCATCACGTTCAATTCTGAGGAGCAGCCCCACTGCAGTGCAGCTTGGTGCTTTTTCAGCAAGGGCCTGGAACTGATTCCATTTCAAGCTTTTCCTGATGTCCCAGTGCCTGGACAGACATCCATTTCCTGGCGTCTGTGGCCCTCTAAATCTTGTGGAATCCTTACCATGTATGGATATAGGCTTGTCTTTTCAAGTGATTGGATTTGAACAGCCTAGGGACTCTAGGGATGTGGATACGAAGTCATCTGCCAAAATTAGAGGAGCTGAGAGCATCACACAGGGAGAGACACAAAAGCCTCTGGTGAAGGCAGAACTGGGGTCTGAGACCAGGAAAGCCCACTGGAGTCAGGGTGCAAATGGGGCTCAGTGACAGGGTGGAGGGATGGGTCGGGTGTCCAGGCGATTAGCAAGGGCTGTGTGATCCTTTCAACATGTGTCCATTTATCTATGTGTTGAGTGCTTCACAGTGTCAGTGAGGATGAAGCTATGTAAACACATAAGCATAGTAAATATGATAAATCATATAATAGAGGAAGGTCCAAATTATAGTCAGAAGCAACTGGGGTTACGGTTGGGGAGGCCTTCCCAGAGGTGGTGGCAACTGAGTTGGGTCTTGAAAGGGAAAGAGATGTTTGCTAAGAGGGCAAATAAGTAGGAAGTGGGCGTGGGATGAGGTGAAGCTCAGAACATGGCCTGGCTGGGGGCAAGTGGCCAGTTGCCTCTGGGGAGGAGGGAACTGTGAAAGAAGAGACTGGAAATGTCCTCAGAAGCATGATTGCAAAGGTTCTCTGTGTCATTCTAAGAAATATTAACTATCTCATGCAGCCAGTAGGAAGCAGTTGAGTGGTAGCCTCTGGATTTTTACTAGTTTGAGGTAGCTGAAAACCCACAACTGACCATATTGCTACCCTACTTATAATATTAAGAGGGAGAGACCAGAGGGGAGCCCACATCAGTTTGGAGGCTGTGATGAAAGCTGTGAACTTCCTCCCAGAAAGCTGCTTATATGTTCACAATTGTGCACATGATTTCATGGATCCCCTAAAACCCACCCATAAACCCCAGCTTATAAGCCCTCACTCTGAAGGTATTTGTGGGAAATAATTTGTTCTCTACGGAGTATTTCATAGTTCTTAGGAGATGGGTGCTGCAGTATTTAACAGTTATATGTCACAGTGCCTGCAACTTACTTTCAGATGGTTTGACAACAAATTTTCAAAAGCATGAGTGTGTTCTGTGCGGGGAGAGAATGAGAGAAAGATAGAGTCGGGGGAGAGGAAGCAATTGAGGCAAAAAGTTAACAATTGATGAATCTAGGGGAAGTGTGTATTGGTATTCATCACAATTTCTTTTAACTTTTCTGTACATTTGAAATTTTTAAAAATAAAAGCAGAGCAAAATAAAATCCTCGCTCAAGGCAGAAGCAGAAGGAATGAATCTAAAATGATGAATTTTATCCATTTATATTCCTTCACCATATACTGTCTGAATACCTACTATAGCTGCTCAGTAGTTAGTTGGAACAGTCAGTAGGACTTAGTGGCTGACGGGGGTGGGGGGCTGGGTGGGGGAGGTGGAGGAGGGGGCACCGTGAAGGAGCCCGAAGTGAGCAGCGGAAGTGATGGGTAGTTCAATTAACAAGGAGACAATAGGCAGAGAGCAGCAGGCCAGAGGAGGCGAGATGAGTTTGGTTCCGTGGGCAGCATTTTAAAAGATGTGTTGATGAACTTGAATGAGTCTGGGGCAGAGCCACCAGAAGTAAGAGGAATTAAGACAGTGGTATATGAGAAACAGTATGGACCAAGGGCAGGGAGATATTTGGGAGGAAATGAGGGTGAGTGATAAGTCTGACAGTTGTCTGCAGATATGAAAATCCAGGAAAAGTTGTAGACTTGCTTTACATGATTTAAGAGGGCTACCCTTGGAAGGCGGGTGACAGTTAACGGAGATAGATTGGGCTCGGGGTGTAGGGGGAGCTTGGTTCTTGCTGCACAGTTGGACAGCTCTGCACCAGGCTCTGTGTCAGGCACAAGTACTGGCTAGAGACAAGGATAATAAGCAAGGCGGAGCCTCTACTTGGGGTAGCACAGTCAATACCGGGCAAAAGAAAAGTTTCATTGCTTGACACAGGCCTTCACAGTCTTATAAAACTTATGATTGTCTATGCAATGTCTTTCCATTCCATCCAGGCACTTAGGAGGACTAAAATCACAACATACACAAAATGCACAAGGCTTATGGTGGAAAATAGAAATCACAGCTCTCCAAGGTAAGTAGCTATTTCCAAAATTTCATGGTCCCTCCCTAAAAAACTTGTCGTACCTCCATAACACACATGTACAGCTAAAAAGAGGACTGGCCTTCTGTAGTGACATTTGAACAGGAAAGAAAAATAGGCGTCTTCCAAGAGGGAAAAGGAGGAAGATGTTCCAGGTGAATGACGTAGCAGAATGGAAGCTAAACCATCCCAGTCATCCTCCCCAGTCCTCTTTCAGGGAAATGGATTTGAGAACTGAAGGAAAACCCGGAATATAGAACCCTAGTTTATTCTAGGGTCTTGTCTGCTGTGTCCTGTCCTACCCTATTCCAGGGCTATTTATTTATCTCCCTGGATTTAGGGCTTCACTGCTGCTCAGGGGCTGTAAGAGAAAGCCCAGTGTTCCCTTCTGGAGGTGCCTGAACTCAAGTACCTGCAAGATTTGGCAGAAACCCTTAAGTCTTATTTTGCTTTCAGTCTCTTTCCTCTCTGTCCCCCAACTAAGCACGCACAAAGAACTGTGTAACTGTATCCTTCCCTGCCCCAGCACTGTTCTGGCTGCTTTCCTCACTTCCCAAAGGAAGATACGGAAATTGCCTTTAAAAATTCTCAGTAGACAGTCATCAGGTCATTACCATCCACCCTCTTCTCCATATCTCCAAGGCGAACATTTACGGAGCATTTTCTCTGTGCCAGGCATCTTGTGGGTTCTTCACATGCATCTCATCCTCATAGCAGCCCTATGAGGAAGATACAATTAGCCCCTTTCTACAGATTAAAAAACAGAAGGTTAGAGCGTTTAAGTAACATGTCCAAGGTCACTGGGCCAGGATGTGAGAGGGCAAATGGTGGGATCCACATGGGGTTGACTTCAGAACCCAGAACCCAAGCTCTTCAAAATCCACAAGCCAGCTACACTGTCTCATTCTAGAGGGCTTGGTGGATTCTGAAGATGATAATAAACACATAGTGACACTGTGTTTCAGGCTTTGATCTAAGGACTTTACATATATCAATTCCATTAACTTCAAAACAACCCAGTAGTGTTGAGGTCAACACTATCGTTATTGGAGATAAACAAACTGAGGCACAGAGAAATTAAGCTGCCCAAGGCCAGAATTTTAACTCAGGTGGTCAGCGTTTACCTATGTTGCTGTGGCACCGTGCCTGAAAAGAGAAGCGTACAGAGTATGCATGTTTGACTTGCAAGGAAGGATCCTTTTAGGAATGACACACTCAGCCTGGACTCAGTGTGCCTCATCTGGCCACTGTCCCAACACCGCAGTCTCCAGCCAGAGACGACCTGGATGACAGTCATGTACACATCCCTTTGCAGTCATCCTTGTCCCTGGAATCCCACACACTGCAGGAGAAGAATCATAAATGTTTCCTTGAACTATAGGGAGGGCTTAATTTTCAAGTGTTAATAATGTGAAACTCAGGAGAAACATGCTCATACTGTGAAAATCCTGTAAGATACTAAGTTTTTTTTTTAATTAGCATAGTTACTCTCCAAGTTAGTAAGGAAAAAAATCCTTGCTACTGGCATTTATTCATAGTTTGATTATCTCAGCGTCAAAACAAAGCATTTTGGTACCTTTTTTTCCTGCCATCAGT
Source organism: Tursiops truncatus (assembly GCF_011762595.2). Classification (NCBI taxonomy): domain Eukaryota; kingdom Metazoa; phylum Chordata; class Mammalia; order Artiodactyla; family Delphinidae; genus Tursiops; species Tursiops truncatus. The sequence continues at coordinate 48,448,856 of NC_047036.1, forward strand.
AAAAAAGAGAATCACTGATTTGTATAACAAGAAAGGGGAAAAAAGGAGAGAAGAAAGGAGGATAGGTAGGAGGGAGGGGATGGAGAAAGAAAACCTTTTTTTTGGATTCATCTATGACTGCATGGTGATGAGAATATCGTGTGATCACCTAAAATTGTGTGGTCTTACTGATTCCCATGTGTGAAGCAGTTATTTTTGCCTTCGTAGGAAATATTTTGATTTAAGATTTTCATTATATGTTACCTTACTTACATCTTAGAGTGGATTGTCGCAGGGTGACATTTGGAATTTATTTACGATCAGCTTGGCAAGGGCCCTGACCAGTAAGAGCAGGTGCTCTGTGGTCCAGGGTGTCCGTGACAACAAACTGGACCGCAGCCCTCAGATGTCATTGATCTGGAACTTTAAAATAAGACCAATGGGAAAATAATATAGCAATGTGTCACTCCTCTCAGATCATTTTCCCTAGGATTTAAATAATCTAAAACCTAGCTAAGAATTAGGGCAGCTCAGGAAGAAGACAGCTGAGCAGCTTGATGGATCTAGAAGAAGGTCTACGTGTCACAGTTCACATGCTCTGTTCACAGAAGGGTTCTTACGAGGGATTCCGTGCCAGTGGTTTTGACTTTAAAACCATTTTAATGTTTGCCTTGTTTTCATCAATCAGTAGACTGGAAGCTGCAAAGGGAAACTACAGGGGAAAGGATTACTGCTGGAGATAGTATACACTGACGACAGGAGAAAGAGTCAAGGAGACAAAAGAGTAGGGGGCAGAAGCCCAAGAAACAGATATAGTAACTTTAAAGGCACAAGGGTATTGGGTTATTTAGTGCAGGGCAAATAGCTCTGTACAGCCCAATCAATACCCCCAGAGGGCAGAGAATCATCACAGTTATACATGTTGATGATTCTGGACCACCAGGAAAAGAAGAATTTGTGTTCTGGGTGAAAAAAAAAAAAAAGATGAATGCAATGAACAGAAAAACTTTATACACAAATATTAAGATTCTTAAAAAAATTAAGTAATCCTTAAAAGAATAGCTTGTTATGTAGAAATGTGTCTTAGGGTATGAAACAGTTAATGTTACTTTGTTTACTTTATACGTATGCTCTTATATATACAATGTATAAGAATAGACTTTTCCATAGAATAAAGGAAATGGCATTATCTTCGAGAACGTTGAGTACTGAGTGTTACAGTGAATTAATAATCATGAGGTAACAAGAGGGAAGAAATTGTATTTTCCATAATTCCATGGAGGCTGGAACAATCTTTTGGTTGGGTCGAGCTGTTTTCTACCCGAAAAGTGGTTGGAGAGGGTGGCTGAAAGACCGGGCTATACTTCCCGGAGCCGGGGCTTCACAGGTCTGTGAGCTCCACATTGCAAGCCTGCATTTTTGGAAGATAGTGGGGCAGGAGGGAGAGCCTGCAGAATGACGTAAAGCTGAGAGGTGCAAGATTCGATCTCATCTCAAATGTGAATCTCTAATCAATTTACCAGACTCTCAGTGTTTGTGAGAGAGGATGGGATTTTTTAATGTGTAAAAAACAGCTAAGGAGATGTTTTTAATATGTATTAGCAAGCTGCACATTAAGTTGACCTTGAACCCTTGGATTTAGAAGTAGTGGAAGAAATCAAGCGGAAGTAGGATCATGAACTTGTAGGAATTGTAAGGAGGACGGATGGGTTCAGAATTTAAGGATTTGGACCAACTTGCCTACATCTCTGAAGGTCAGGGAAGCCCACTGGGAATATGGGTCTCTGTCTCTCTCCCTCTCTCATGTATGTATGTTGCATGTGCCTCTGTATATTTTTTAACGACTAATAGTTGTCAAATACCTACTGAGTGATAGGTGCTATGCCACATACTTTAACATTCATGATTTCACTTAATCCTCAAACCAACTTTTGTGAGATAGGAATATTATTACAGTGAAGAAACTGATGCTCAGAGAGGTTAATTCGTTTGCCCAAAGTCAGTCACACAGCCAAAGAATGGTTATTATAAAACACATTCTTCCTGCTAAGCCCCAAGCACATTTTAATACACCAGGAAAGCTGTTCTTCTTTATTTCCAAACCTACATTCCCTCAAATACTCAGGGTGTCTGTCTTCTGGTTGTCAAGTTACTAAACCTTGACAACAATGAAGGAGAATTTTAATGTTCCAAGATTTCAATAGATCTGGAGTTTATGTGGGAAACGGAAGATGTGGATTTAATGTGGGACAGGGAAGACAGCCATATCTTGTAGATGTAAGGCGTTTGCTCTGTATACATGTTAGGAGTCGTTTTCTTCTGCTACCACCACTGCCAGAGATAAAGCATGAATGATACCAAGTTCAGAGGACTGATATCCATCAGCAGCAGAATTTATTCCAGCCTCTTAGGAATAAATACACGGATGTGCTGATAATTATGCCTTGATACACGAAAGAGGATATAAAAACTCTTTCTCAATTTGTCTAGTGCACTGTGAATAATAATGCTGTCCATGTGTTTAGAAGGCAAAGTATTGAAAGCTCTATTGTTATTTTCACAAAAAACAACTTTGAGAGAAGCACGTTTTCAGTATTAACCAGGAATGTGGAGTTTATCTCACGGTGCTATGCTGCCTTTTCTTTTCTAACTGGCATGAATTCCTGGTATTTAAATGCATCAGAGACATTCTACCTTCACTTTGAAATGAGAGAGCCTTAACAGAATCTCAAGCAGAGCCCTTGTTTCCTGACTTCTGACCTAGCTCAGGTTTTTTTTTTTTTTGGTTTTTTTTTTTTTCCTTTACATGACTCAGACAGGCTCTTGGAGGCCTAGAGATAAAAGGCCCTATTAGAAGTGCAAAATATGACTATTACTGCCTCCTTTAATAAGGCTTCTTGCCAGTTTTTCAAATGACTAGAATCTGTTTGCTAATTATTACTCCACAGTTTCTGCATTCATTTTCTTTCCCTGAAGGAGCCTGATTCCAATGAAGATGAGGAAAAGTGCTAAAAAGTGTGTTTACTGCCATCTATGGGATGTAGCAGGCCTATGACGGCCATGGATCCCCTTCCCATGGAACTCACAGTTAACTCGTTATAAAGCCATGGGGGGAAATGTTCAGGGACTGTAAGCACAGGTATTGCACTGAGCCCCTTGCAAATACCATTGGAAAATCATTTGTTTAAAGTTTCCCAGCAATATAAGCTCATATTGCTGCTTTAGAGAGTGAGACAGTATGTTTTCCTCTATTTGAGGCAATCTTATTTATGTGTATAGTAACATATGGGCACATGGGCTCCATTCATGACTAAGCGTTCTAACCTGTGATTACCCTCAAATGTTCTAGTAGAAGATGCTAGAACTAGGAATTCATTTTCTTGATGATTCTGAATATTCTGAAGAAAGCCAGGAACCAGGAAATGATAAAGACCCTTGAAAGGCCAAAATAGATGTAAAGCATATATGCTGTGGCCTATGAACTCAACTCAAAAATCAGGCTTCCTAGGTTATTATGAAAAATTCTATTGTTTCGGTATCAGAAACTTTTACTATCAGAGGCAGTAAATTACAAGATGGGGCAGGGGTTTTGAAAGACAGACATTTAAGGAAAGCAAAAGTGATGGCTCATATCCTTAAACCTAAGGAAGGAAGAGAAAACTATAAAAACAAAAACAAAACAAATAGAAGAGTTCAAGAGAGCAAAGCAGTTTGGAAAATCACAGTATACTGTCGCAATCAATGTGCATATTAATGATTCAGTTCTCAAATAGCAGTTAAATTTCCTGAGGTCTATTAAGTCATTAACATGACAGGCCGAAAGGACATGTCTACACAGTTCACAGAAAGAGAAATACAAATGGTCCTTAAAATATGAAAAGAGGGCTCCCCTGGTGGCGCAGTGGTTGGGAGTCCGCCTGCCGATGCAGGGGACGCGGGTTCGTGCCCCGGTCCGGGAAGATCCCACGTGCCGCGGAGCGGCTGGGCCCGTGAGCCATGGCCGCTGAGCCTGTGCGTCCGGAGCCTGTGCTCCGCAACGGGAGAGGCCACAGCAGTGAGAGGCCCGCGTAGCGCAAAAAAAAAAAAAAAAAAAAAAAATGAAAAGATTCTCAACCTCATTCAGAACAAGAAAGCTTCAAATTAAGAGTAAATGAATTAAAGACAAGCCACTGACAGAGAAAATATTTGCAAGACAAATATCAGGTAAGGAACTTGTATCCACAGTGTACAAAAAACTCTTAAAACTTAACAAATAAGAAAAGGAACGACCTAATTAAAAGGTAGGCCTAAGATCTGAACAGACATTCAAGCCAAACCATATTAGAAGAGACAAAGAACCTTAGAAGAGCCACATTCTACAATATAAATATTTTTTAAAAAAGTAGATGAGTTTATATTCTTTATTCACTGATTGACAAAACTTCAGAAGAAAAGTTTGGTCACATACTGTTCTGATGAAGGTGTGGGGAAACAAATCCGCTCAGCCAGTGATGGCAAGAGGAAAAAAAATGATGCAGACTCTGAAGAGCGATGTAACAACAGTTAGCAAAATTGCAAATGCACATAACCTTCCTTAGACCCAGCGATTCTTCTCTGGGAATTTCACCTACAGTTATACTCAAACATGTACAAAATGGAGTAAATGTGGAGATTATAATTGCAGCATTTTTTATGATAGAGAAAGATTGGAACAACTAGATGCCTATCAGTAGGGATCTGCTTAAATAATGTCGCACCCTTACAATGGAACAGGGTGCTGCCATTGTACAGAATGAGGAACTCTATGTATTGATGAAGAGTGATGATCAAGATATAAGATTTTAAAAAGCAAGGTGCAGTACAGTGTCATAGCATCTCACCTTTTGTGAGAAAAGAAAGATGCTTGTATCCGTATAGAATATCTGTGGAAGGAGTTATGCCGTAACCTGGTAGCACCTGTCAGGGGTGGGGAAGTGGCAGGCTGGGGCACTGGGGTGGGAGGAAGACTTAATTATCACTCTTTACTCTTTTGTTTCTATTCTGAAAAAAAGTGATATAAAATAATTTAAAAATAAAGAAGGCAAACGGGTATATATTTGGGGATGCTTCCATTTACCCTTTTTTAAACGTTGATCTTTAAAATGTTGGTTAGCTCTAGTTATCTAGACAATTTAATTATGTGGAACACCTCATTTCCTGACGATGCTAGATGAATAAGGCAGTACTCTGGTTTGCTGACTTATGCACAATTACAAAGTTAACATTATCATCATAGCACAAAAGAGATTGGAATTTAGAACAAAGGCTGGGATACTTTTCAACAAGACATTAGGCAGGAGAATGGATGAAGTGGAGAGAGTCTGTAACTCTCACACTGATTGAGGGATGAAGGCCTAATGAACAAAATATATGAGCCTGTGTGAAGTGCAGTGCTTCTGTGTGTAATAGGCAAGGCTTCTGTTCCCAAAACAGCAAAGGCGGTTGCTGCCTTCGTAAGAAACGCTTTGTTAGTCACCGGCATTGACAGGGAGAATAGTGTTTGCTGCTCACTAGGTGCTTTGGAGGGACTGCAAAGAAGGCAACAGCATAATTTCTGGCCCCAGGAGAAGCCTGGCCTGTCCACCGGACATAGAGCAGGACTTGGAATGCAAGCGAAGAGTGCTTATCACATATGAACGCAGTGCCAAGCAGCCTCCCTGCAAGAATAGAGCAGAATTTGACCATCAGGCTGATAGAGATTGCAGAAATATCCTTCACCGTGTTTAAAATCTGGATGTTTCATATGGAAATTCAGATTTTTTTTTTTTTTTAGCGCTTTTAAAAAATGGATAATCTAATGATACAGGGCCTGATTTTCTTGCATGTTAACATCCACTGGAGCTGAGCAGGGACTGTCCCCTTTATATGGGACATAAGATTTAGGTGGGACAGTTAACCATGGTCCCTCCCCAGTGCTCCCTGTTACTCAGCACCTGGCCTGTCCCTTTCAGTTACTTGCCTGCTCTCTGGAGGCATTTCAATTTACAAGTCCTGGACCAGAATCAGGAAGAGTTAGTTTGGAAAAGTGTCTCGGAAGTAGGAGATTCTTAAACAGATTTCGAAAGGCAAGATAGAGTGGCCTGGCAGATTGGACGTGCAAGGCATTTTAGAGGGAAGCTTCCTAGAAGACCAGAGTGTTTCCTCCTGACCAAAAATTGAGCCAATCACAAGGTGTGTGTACTTTGGAGAAATCCAGATGATGTTGGCTGAGCAAGGTCTTACCTCCTGCTCTATGCCAGGCATTTTGTAGGAGCATTTCAGTGGACAAGACAGTTTCCTGCCTCAAGGAGCATATAGCCTACTCATGGAGGTGGCCAGTCCACAAGAAAACAAACTGCCACCTGCAGATTTACCTACTGTAACGATTGTTACAGTGCCATGAAAGAATGGACAGAGTATTGTTGTCATAGAGAATTATAGTGAAGGTGTCAGGGAGGGCACATGGAAGCTGAGAATGGAGTGATAAAGTGAGGAATGCGATCAAGAAGCTGTAAGGTGGAGGGAACAGCATGTGCAAAGGCCCTGCAGTGGGAGAACCTGGACTATTCCTGAGACTGAAAGAACCAGCATATCCAGAGCACGGTGAGGAAAGAGGAAACGGCCATCTGAGTAAAAGGGTAGAGCTAGAGTCCACCCTGAGAGGAAGCTGTGAGGGGTTTGAAGGATAGGAATGACTTGATTCTATTTACATCTTGAAGGAACTTGAGAGATCAGCCTGGGAAAGGAAAGGCAAAGCAGGGCAACATGGAAAGAAGACCGGGAGGCTGTGCACTGCGATTAGCAGAGGCCCTGGTGTTGGCTCGTCTACCCTGTCAGCTGCCCACAGCCAGCATCAGAGCACTGCCAGCAGCTCCTCCTTGTTGGACAGAGGTTCACACCACTTCCTCCTGGGTATTTCTTTCATCTCTACCCTTGGTGGTCATGTTTTAAAGCTTTCCCGTAGAACAGAATATGAAGGGAGTGGGGACTTCCCTTCTCTCTTCCTCCCTCCCCTTGCAAACTGCCCCGTCCCCCAACACGCACACACATACCTGCAAGTGTGCGCACACAGGGTAATCTCAGGGTGCCTCATGCTTAAGGATGGCAGCACGGGGAAAGAAGCAGGTGGAAGAGCTTTGCCTTGCTGGAGCGAAGTGCGCCAAACTGAGCTTAGCAGGAATGGACGGCGGTTAGGTAAAACAGGGCTAATTGGTACTGGGCTTTGAAGTCCGAGGCTGGAGGAGTTTTCATATGATTTGGGAAGCAGCTGGGAGTCTTTACAGGTGTGTGAAGAGGGGAGCAATGTGATCCAAGTGACTCTGGAGGAATGTGATTCTCGATGATACGTGTCCAGTAGACGAGAGGGGACCCACACAGGCTGGAGGAAGGGGAGCTAACTGGGAGGCAGGAGTCCAGGTATGCAGCCATTATGGCTTGGACCAAAGATGTGGGGAGGAGAAGGCAGACAGAAGAAGAAATGGCAGGATTTAAGGTTGGGCTGAGGGTGCCTCTCGGTGTGTGCTGGGGTGGGAGACATGGGTACAAAGATGAGGTGAATAAGAAACTGGGAACTTACTTGACAATGACATGGGAACTAGGAATGGATTTGATAGGACAGCCAAGAGAAATGTTGAACAGCTCACTCGGATGTCACTCCTGTTGGAAGTTATCCCTTCCTCCCTCCCTCCACCTTGGATGGTTAATTTCAGGTGTGTGTCCACTCCTCTCCTTGTACCATGATGCTATGTTGTTAATAGATCTTTGTCTGTCTACACCTGCTGCTCATCCACGAGCCTGGAAAACGGAGGCCCTGGTTTACTCCCTTTCTATTCCCAGTGCATAGCTAGCATGGGGCCTGCCCCATAGTAAGTGCACTCAACATGTTTTGGTGAGTGAGTAAATGAAGGAATGGAAACTTTTCAGAGGCGTGAAATCGACCCCAGCCACTGTACAACACTGTGAAACTTACACATTTTGTGGCAGCGGCAGCATCCCTTGAACAGTGGTGGAAATCAGGGTATAGCTGGGAGCCTCACAAAGCCCCAGCCATGACAGCAACTGACAGGTGGCGCTGGAAGTAGGGCTTGGATCGGCAGACAGAAGACTGGAGGAGTTAAGATACTGCTGGGGGAATCTGAGATCAAATTGCAGGGTTGTTTCAACACCTTAGGGTTACAAATGGGCTTTCCTCCTTAAAATCCCATCTGTAAATATGTAGCCTTAAACTGTCTAAATAGCTCTCTTAATGTTCTTAAATCCCAGGGTTGGTAGCGGCCATTGGAAAGGCTTTGTACGTTCTCATCCTGTTGCTTTCACTGAAATCACATTTGTGTTACAATGAAATCTGAAACCTGAAAAATACATAAAAATGAACTTTTCCCTACCACATGTTATGCCACCAACCAACATCCACCAAATTTATTAAACTTTCTAGGTAACTACCTTTTATTCAGCTTTTACTCTGTGCCAAGCATTGATTTTATACACATTTTAGCATTTAAAGTTTACAACAAGTGCACAAGATAGGCACTGTTGCTCCCATCTGGTAGGTGAGCAATCTGAGGCCCAGAGAATTTAAGTTACTTGCCCGCTGCATGTGCACTATTTTGAGCTCATCATTTGGCCGTGCAGTCTTCCAGCTGACAACAAGGAGGACAAGCCTGGGAAAGACAGAGAGAGGTGGGGCTTCAAGGAGAGCTGTCCATGAATAAGCACTAATGGAAGCCGTTTGAGCAGCCCATTCTCCCTGGAGAATACACAAAGAGGGAGACAAACAGAGTGCTCAAGACTGCTTTCTACAGTAGGTCCTTGGGAGACTCTTAGGGTAGTAGAAGAGGAGACAGCCATAGGGTCAAAGGACCTTTCCAAGAAACAACTGGGAGTCCACTCAAGTCCCTCTATAGACTTAACACACTGTTAGCAGGACCTCCACCTTCTGCCTCTATTTCTTCTTGCCTATTCCTTCCCTAACCACCCATTCCCAATAGATAAACAGATTGGTTGACAACAGTGTTTTCAATTTGGATGTTCATTTGGTTGGAGCTTGGAGAAGGCTGAGTAAGTATCAGTCTATCTAGAGTCTGCAGTCTAGATGAGAGCATAACAGCTACTTCAGAAAAGCATAAGATACAGAAGGAGTATAATAGTGATGGTGGTAAAGGGGCATTTAATTTGCCTTCCAAGAAGCCAAGGAAACCCAAACAATGGCACAAAAAGAGTAAGATCGCCCTTTCTCTGGCCATTACTATGGCCAGGGGTAGTTCTGTGCATGCCCAAGGGTCTTAGAAAACTGCCATTGCCCAAGGCCGCTCAGGGCAACAGTAGCAAAGCAATGAGGGCAAAAAAGGTGAATCTGGATTTCAACATGTTACTTTCCAAATGGCTGCAGAAATTCAGTTGATGGTTTTAAACTGAACTTTTCCCAAACTCAAAAGAGATGCAGGCTGTATATTTGGTGAGAGTTATTGTGCTGATAATATTAGATAATAAAAGATTTTGGGAGACAATTTAGTTCAAACTCCTAATTTTAAAGGCCAGAAAACTGATGCTCAGAAAGGAGAAGCCACTTGCTCACGGTTCCACAACCAGACAATTGACATACTGGGGCTAGAAACCAAGTTTCCTGTATGTTCTGCTGGAATTTTCCCCCTAGGGGACATAGGAGAGTTAAGCACCCAAATGCAAACATTGTCTCAGCATGACCTTCAGTGCAGTGATTTGTTTGGTTCCTTGTATTTCATTCAAGTCCAGGCAGCTCAGAGCACCGTGGGAACATTCTGGAAGCCTGTTCCTAGTTGGAAACCCTTGGTCAGTTAGGGCTAAGATCAGGACCATCTACTTGCTCCAGACTTCGCAGGAGTGCTGAGGGAATTGGGTCTTTTATTTGTGTTAGTTTGGATGGTTAATGATGTAAATATGTGTCTAGTTAGTGCACTTAGCATTTAAATCAGATCTAATGGTAATACTAGTTTGCCTTCCATACTGCCCACTGAAGAGCAGATCATTGCCAGTAACTTTTGCGTGAGAAGTGAGAAGAATTGCAAATTGTTCTTGCAAGCATGGCATCCTCTTTATTTGGAATGCTCTACATTTTCTTCACTTGGACTGGGAACAGTATAGAAATGGACATGCCCTTGGCACTCATCTCCTGTGTTTTTCATCCTGGTGTATGGATTGAGTATACCTGATGGGGTAAAAATCACTTGATCTGCTCCATGCTCCCAGGTTTCACTTTCCCTGCCTGATTCTGGGAGCTACCAAGCCAACCCTTCATTAGGGGACTGGGCCCAAGCAACCAGGGGTTGCATGATACACAGAGCCCTGTCAGTTACCCTGATCAGTGACCAACACTGTTTCCAAAACTTTGTCCAAAGCAGAATCTCCCACCCCGACTACTCTCCAGCTAACTAGACAACTGCTTCATTTTGCTAATGGTGACCTGGGTTTGGGTTTCTCATTAGTTTTATTTCCTGAGGGCCAACAGCCACAGATTCTGTGGGAATCAAACAAGAAAAGAGGATAAGTCATATTGGAATTTTCCCAGCCTCTATTTTCCTTCCAAGTGCAGACTCCCTGGCTGGAGTCTGCCTGGACAACTTGCAGGAATTTGGACCTGAGTGAAAGAGAAAACACTGTGCTAGAGGGACTGCACAAGTACTCTAGGAACCACAAAGCACTGGGTGGAAGGGGCGTATTAAAGCTTCATGTTCCTTCAGGCAACTCTGGAACTCTTCTTCTCCGGCCCTCCTCTCATATCCTCTCCCTTTCCCCTCTGGCAAGGACTTTCTGGCATGGAATGTTCTCTGTTATCCTAGAAACAGGTCAGAGCTTCTTTTCATCCTGGATAAAAATTTGTGTGGTTTAAAAAATAATCCAAAAAATAAACCAAAAAGAAGTTTATTTAAAAAATAAACCGAAAAAAGTACATTGGAACAGACTTTCTGGAGGGCACTCTGGCAATATGTATCAAAACCCAGAAGGTAATTATATTTTGGGGAGTTTGTCTCAAAGGAACAATCAGACTTATACCCAGTGCTCTAAGTACAACATGTTCATCAGAGTGTTGTTTATGTGAAAGCACTGGGATTCCAGAGTTTCTACAGAGTGGGGTCAGGCAACATCTCTCCCACTACATGTGAGTTTGCATCCACTGGTTTAAGAGGCTGAGCACAAGGCTATGTGAGGAGCTGAAAAGCTTCTTGAGGATAAAATAATTGAAACACTGCCATTTTTTTGAGGTTGAGATATATCAGGTATGTCTGGTGAATGTGGCCCCAGTGGAAACTAGATTGGGGGGGATCCTAAGATGAATTTTATCATAGAGGAAAAAGCAAGCCAGGTTAGCCACAGGGCCTAGTCTTGGAAGGAAACAGTGGTGGTAAACACAGCATGTTGACTGATGCCAGTACTTGAACCATTCCCTCTGCTAGTGACTGACCATTCTGGTTTGCAGGGGACTGAGGAGTTTCCTGGGACATGGGACTTGCACTGCTAAAATCAGGAATGTCCCTGCAAACTGGAATGGTTGGTCACCCTCCCTCTACTAGGGAGGACAGGTGGGCACTCAGAGACAAAAGCTACGCAAGAACCATAGAGTGTGTCACTCACACTGGACAATTGGGCTTTGAGCAGCCTTGCTATGGGACCCTAGCTGAGCCTAGCGAATATATCCGTTCCTTCTCACTTTCAGGGGTGGTAGAACAATAAAGTCAATTTTGAAGTACCTTGATGGTATTTTGGTTGTGTCAACGTTTGAAATAACAGATTCTCAGAACATGGTGATGAGTTGGTACAACAACAGAAGCGAAGTTCCAGCCCAGAGCGTATCCCTGTGGAACTGTCAGGCATAGAATGAGTCTGCCGGCCATGGAGGCAAGGAGTAGCCAGGAATGACCCACTGACACAGGTAAGCGCTCCTGTAGACTCTGAGAAGTACAATATTTAAGGAGCAAGACTTTGAAAACCATAGAGTTGGGGCCCTAGAGTTACATTCATTTGGGAAGTTAATGTTACTGAGACTACATTTGTACTCACTGGCTAGTAAAGCCGGAGATATTCAGATCACATTTATGAGTAAAAAATTAAAACAAACTGTCTGCTAATAGAAAATTGATTAAATAAATTATGATATTTATAGTCATTTGGAATGGAGATATAAATATATTTATAGACATGCAAAGAGAATCATAGTATTATTGAGTAGAATAAAATCAGCATGTAAAATATAGCCTATGTTATTACAGGATGTCTACATTTTTAATTTAGATGCACATATATGAACAACCAAAAGAGTCCAGAAGATTAAAAATGAAACAGACTCTGGATAGTAGGGTTTGGGGTAAGTTACATTTTTATTTCCTTCGGTATTTCTCAATTCTATAATTTTTCTAAAAGAGCATGCATAATTCACGCTACACTCACATATACACACACACAGACATACACGTACTTAAACCACCTGCACATGTCAGACAGTTGCAGCTTCCTAAAACCTTTTCATAAAAAGGCATCATATCTACAATTTTAAGATATGTTCAGATTGAGCACTGACACCTTGGCTATTATATTCATAAAGAGCAAATCACCTTTAGGCCTGAACTCAGAAGTCTATGCATTTTGAGGCACTGTGGGGAAAAAAGCACGCATCCGAGTTCTCATGACCATCTAGGTTCAGATATTGGGAAACAAGTTAGAACTCCTCTTTCATTTTGTTGGCAAAGGGTCCTTCCACACCTGAAATGGCGTGAGTCACAGGCCTGGTGAGCTGGATGAGAAAGCAGCGCACGATGGAGGCCTAACCAGACTGGGGGTTGGCGAGGGGCTCCGGGCACATTTTCCTGAGAAGAGCACAGGCTGGGGGAGGGGTCTCTGCCTGGACAAGAGCCCTCCGTCTGTCATCTCAGAGCCTGGCATGAAGCAGGCCCTCAATATGTGCTTGTTGCATTCATTAGACAATACCAACCACCACCAGACGCCGGGGTGCTTTATTGTGCTTTCTAGCTCAGCATTTTGTGAGACGCTATATACATACATATATGTCACCTATTTTTACCACACTTGAATAGTACACATTACCCCCATTTTAAAGAAAGAAAAACTGGGGCTCCGTGTGGCTTAACAACTCCACCACCACTCTGTATCCCTGATGCTGTTATGCAGTGGGATTTGTTATCCTAGATTTGCCATCCTTTTGTGTTCCCAGCCCAGAGAAGTAACCAAAGGGGGATAGCCAAATAGCCGCTCTGGGAAAGGGCGCCATGCTGGCATTATGTGCCACAATACTGCGCAATGCTTGCTACTGGCGCAGACAGTGGAAATTAGAGGACACAAAAGCTCCTCCTCGTGTCCTCTGTAACATGCCTTTACTGTTGATGAGCAGAATGCAGAGAGCTTAGAATTGCATACTTAACAGGAGCTCATCCAAACCTCTTTGGTCTGGATAATGGCTGGAAATCAAGCTCTTGCTGAGAGTTTGTAGTTCAATCAAGTCAGAAAATTACACGCATCTCCATTTTTTAAATACATATTTTTTTCAATATGATTGAAGGGCTCCTTCAGTCTTGAGTTTTTACCAGCTAGCCCATGTTTCTCATTCCTCACCTAGTATCCAGAAATGCACAGAAATCTGTTCCAGAAGATTTCATTGTATTGAAGCTGCCAAGAAAGGGACACTTGCTTAAAATACTTGATCCATCAGAGAGTTTTAAAAGAGTTAGGCTGACTTCACTCCACAGAAATACAGAGAATTTTTAATGAAATTTGCACCCACTGAATTCTTTAAAATATGATACTGTTTGTAAAAGCTACAAATGAACATGGTAACTCCTTAAAGTAAAACAGTGCTCCATAAAAAAGGAGGGAAGGAAGGGAGGGAGGAAGGGAGGAAGGAAGGGAGGAAGGAGGGAGGGGGGAGGGATGGAGGGAGAAAGGAGGGAAGGGAAGGAGAGGGAGGGGAACATTGAGAACATAGTCAATCATATAAGTAATAGCACCTGTCACAACTTCAGATCACTAAATTTAGGTACTAAATTATATGAAAAGTCATCTTGTCTACTGTGTATAAAGGAAGAGGGAGGAAAGGGATGTAAAACAGAAGGGAAGAGCACACTAGTAATTTAAATTCTTTAAGTGATGAGGGTTTCTGGAACTATCAGTAAACAGAATCATGCTCTTCAAAAGGATGGACCTCAGTGCAAACAACTCTCTTTTTGATTACCTGGCGCAGTATAGAAACTCAAGAGCTGGAATCAGCCGTTCAGAAATCATACACTTTTAAATCCAGGCATTTCCCATCTTTTTCGTTGGGGTGTCTAAGACAACTTGAATGGGAATTCAGTTCCTCATGCATCCTAAAACTGCACACTTGCCTCTAGTTGTTAAGCTTTCAGAATCTGCATGAATCTCACCCGTATTTACTTAGGCCAATATCTCCCTCCTCTTATTGCTCTCTCTCTCTATTTTTTCTATCTTTTAAAATTAATATTTCCTTATAGGAAATACCATCAGGTCTTCTCTTGCCCTGAATTCAAATTCTTCAAGGCTCTCAGAGTATTAGAACAAGCACATATCCTAGTGCTGAGCTATGCCAACCTCTTCTTTCACAGGGGAGGAAATGGGTCAGAGTAGTTAAGAGATTTAGCTACAATCATGGAATGATATTCTGAAAATGAAAGAACAGTATGGATTGTGTAGAATGACAGGTCTTTGAAGTAACACAGACTGCATATGAGTCCCAGATATGTCCTTTGCCCTGTGGCCTTAGGCATAACCATATAATTACAGTCTCTACAGTGCCATCTGTAAAATGGGGATAATAAAATATAAATTAAGGGTTGCTATGTGGACTAAATGAGAGCTAGAGAATGTCTGGCCTACGATAGGCTTTCCATAAATGTCAATTTCCTTTCTTTAAAAGACAAGGCATCAAAAGAAGTAAAATATTTAAGAGATTAAAATGGCCAAAATTCCTCATCTATTTTTAGCCACATGTAAATGAGGTAGAATTTCTGTTCTTAACTGATTTCTGTAATTATCATTTTCTAAAACTGTGTATCTCCACAGGAACTCCCTAAAAATATTTCCACCAATGGCAGAACCTAGGATTCTTGTGCTTCCCTTTTGGAGCTTGGAAAGTGCTTTTCCCTGGCACTGGGAAGAGGCAGGGACCTCCTTGACACTGGCCTGTATTACTCAGGACATAGCTCAAGATGCAGAGGATGCGCCTCCTGGTAAGATTCACATAGTAATCACAGAAAATCAGGCTGAGCACTTGGTGTAGAATCAGGAAAATTACAAGATGGTTGGACTGATGGGAATATGCAACATAGCCTGTTCTTCAAAGTGAGAAAGAAGTGAGAGATACTGGCAATTATCGCCCCGTAAACATTTCCAGCCATAATAATTGCGCGCGCGCGTGTGTGTGTGTGTGTATGTGTGTGTGTGTCCATGTGTGTGTTTAAGAAGCAGGAAAGTGATGCTATCAGGAACAATAAGTGGCTTAGGCTTCAAAGAAACAAATCATGCCAGCACAATAGCTTTTTTTGACAGAGTTATGAATAGATGAAGGGGGAACAGAAGAGATGTAATATATCTTATGTTGGTAAAGATTTGATATGTCTCAGGGAATTTTATTTCCAAAATTAGCTACAAGATCACAAAGAAAGGTTATTGATAAATTGCGGAGTATCTGGTTGTGGGAAGGTGCAGAAATGGCTGTCGGGGATGGTCTTATTTAACGCCTTCATCATTAATTTGGATGAGGGAGTGAATGTCTCTTCATGTTCATGAAAATTGCAGGTTATACTAAATCAGGACGTGGTATGAACACTGATCAGCCAGAGACTGACACAAAGAGGTCCCAAAAGAAGGACAAATTGGACAGAAGCAAGAGCCAACTGAGGAAAGCAACGTTTTTAGGTCTGTTTTGATTTACCTTTTCTTATAGTGAGTAGAATGAGAACTTGATAGCAAAGTAGAGCCACACAGACTAGAGAAGAAGATGGACAATAAAAAGGAATGTCAGACACTGTCATGGGGACTCACGTTTTCTGGGGGCCCACTGTGTGCCAACTTCTGCATTTGGACTTCACACTGTGAGTAGGTGCTCCGAGGAGGCGTAGAGATGCTAAGAATCCCACAGTAGAGGAGGAGCTTACAATTTTGCATAATCTAGCCATTACTCACTAAGTGTAATTTGACATAGATTGGACATCCTTGACTTCTTGGAGCTTGAATTCTGTAGATTGACATTTTAGCTCTAAGTCTGTGGTCCACTTTGAGTTGTTTTGTAAAAGGTAAGGATTAAGGTGAAATTTTTTTGTGTAGGGACATCCAGCATCATTTATTGAAAAAGACTATCATTTCCTCCTGAATTGTCTTTGTACCTTTGCCAAAAAACAGTTGTCACATATGTGTAAGTCTACTTCTGGAATCTTTACCTGTTCCATTGATATATGTTTCTATCCTTTTGCCAGTATTCACTGTCTTGATTACTATAGCTTATAGTAAGACTTGAGATCAGCTAGGGAGAGTCCTGCAACTTTCTTCCTTTCCAAAATTGCTTGGCTAGTCTAGTTCCTTTCTTCTTTCATATAAATATTTCAAACAACTTATCAATATTAATACAACATCTTCCTGGGATTTTCACTGTTATTTCTTTGAATCTCTAGATCAGTTTGGGGAGAATTGACATGTTAACAATATTGACACAATCCATGAATACAGAATATCTCTCCATTTCTTTAGGTTTCTTTGATTTCTCTCATAAGTGTTTTGTAGTTTTCAAGATATAGATCCTGCACTTAGTGATACTGCACATGATACTGTTATTTTTTAAGTTCGAATTCTAAATTTTATTACTTACATATAAAAATATAATTAATTTTTGCATATTGACCATTGCAGCCTTGCCGAACTGAGTTATCAGTCCTAGGACCTCTTTTGTAGTGTCCATATAGGCAATTATGTCATCTGTGATAGAGAATTTTATCTCTTCTTTTCCAGTCTGTATGCCTTTTATTTCTTTTTATTGCCTTACTGTCCTGGCTAGGACTTCTAGTACAATGTTGAATAGGAATGGTTAGAAAAGAAATTTTCACCTTGTTCCCAATATTAGGGGGAAAGTATTCAGTCTTCATATATGACGTAAGCTGTAGGCTCCTAGAAGATGCGCTTTATCTTAAGACAGTTTCCCTCTATTCCTAGCTTGCTGAGAGGTTTTAATCATGGATGGATGTTGAATTTTGTCAAGAAAATTTTGCATTCATTTTGAGAATCAAATAATTATTTTTTCCTTTAGTTACTCTGTTACCTTTTAGTTAAACATAAGAAAATACATCATACCATAGTTCTTAATTTTGTCTAGACCCAAGATTTTGTCTATTACCATCCTTCTGCCTGAAGACATTTTAAAAACATTTCTGGCAGGATAGATACGATGGCAATAAATACTGTGTTTTTGTTTGTCTGATAAACTCTTTATTTCTTCTTCATTTTTAAAAGATATTTTCTAGGGGTGGAATTCTGAGTTGACAGGGTTTTTTTTTTTTTTTCCCTTTCAGTGCTATTGTCACTCCCTTGTCTTTTGGTTTCTACAGTTTCTGACAAGAAGTCTGTTGTCATTCTTATCTTTGTATGCAAACTGGTTTTTCTCTTGCTACCTTTAAGATTGCCTTCTTTATCCCCTCTCTGATTTTGAGCAGTTTGGATATGATATGCCTAGGAGTATGTGGGGGTGTGTGTGTGTGTGTACCAATTTACATTCTCACCAACAGTGCAAGAGGGTTCCCTTTTCTCCACACACTCTCCAGCATTTATTGTTTGTAGATTTTTTGATGATGGCCATTCTAACTGGTGTGAGGTGATACCTCATTGTAGTTTTTTTTTTTTTTTTTTTTTTTTTTGTGGTACGCGGCCCTCTCACTGTTGTGGCCTCTTCCTCTGTGGAGCACAGGCTCCGGACGCGCGGGCTCAGCAGCCACGGCTCACAGGCCCAGCCGCTCCGCGGCATGTGGGATCTTCCCGGAGCGGGGCACGAACCAGTGTCCCCTGCAACGGCAGGCGGACTCTCAACCACTGCGCCACCAGGGAAGCGCTCATTGTAGTTTTCATTTGCATTTCTCTAATAATTAGTGATGGTGAACATCTTTTTCTCATGTGTTTGTTGACCATCTGTATGTCTTCTTTAGAGAAATGTCTATTTAGGTCTTCCATCCATTTTTTGATTGGGTTGTTTGTTGTTTTGATTTTGAGCTGCATGAGCTGTTTGTATATTTGGGAAATTAGTCCCTTGTCAGTTGCTTCATTTGCAAATATTTTCTCCCATTCTAAGTGTTGTCTTTTTGTTTTGTTATGGTTTCCTTTGCTGTGCAAAAGCTTTTAAGTTTAATTAGGTCCCATTTATTTATTTTTGAGCACCTGCTAAAGTTAATGAAAAAGGGAGTGCAAGTGAGTGAACATCTAAAGCCACTGGCAGTTCTATATTCTCTGCATTACTTACTTACACTCAGCTTTTGCTAACCTATACTCAGTCTTCACCAATTTGTTAACAATTTCAGTTAAGTTCTTCTACCAGTGTCCAGCTGCATTTGTCCCAGGTAAGAAAATGTTTCACCTCATCTCTTTGTAGGCATCTTGATTCCTTAGCTCTCTGACAGGGTAAATTGATGTTGTTGTGAATTTGCTGTCTGTCTAGTTTTTGTGTGCGTGTTGATGTTGTTGCTATTGTTTCTGTAGGGATGAGTATGATGCTATTTCTAGCCTTTTGCTTTCTCCAGATGGACTAGAAAGTATCTGTTTGCTTTTGATAAGATGCCAGAAATCTGCCCTGTGGTGGAGACCAGATCCTATTCTCTCCACTCATTCCTCTACGTTTCTTTTGGCAGTGTTTTCAGGGATTTGGAATTAAAGGTCCTGATGGAGAACAGAAAAAGTGTACTCCCCTTAAAGGTAAAATGATATCCACCTTCTATGTTTATTTGAATCTTCTGGTATTTTCTACAGAGTTCATTTCGGATATTTTTCCATTATTCTCCTCATCAAGTCAATAAAGCCCTTAGAAATTCTCTTGTGTGAGACAGTATGTGAATTACCTCATTACAAATTTATTTACCCTTGGTAACACTTCACAGAAGCTTTTCTAAACCACATTCCCCATATCAAAAGTACAAAGCCAACAGGCTGTTCTATTATTTCAAAAAAGAAAAGAAATCATTCAATTAGTAGTATGTCAGATGAAAGGAGCACTTCAAATTGTGGCATCATTCTGAACATATGAAAAGCCAAGTCTGCACTGTCATAACTATGGGATGAGGCATGAATATTCTATACATTTCTGATTAATCAAAATCCATGCAAAAATATCAGTCAGATCAGAAGAGTCAGAATTGATTAAACCATGTTTAGCTTATCTGTATTGTCTGGGTATCACGCAGATTAGAATAGAAGCCAATGTGATAGTGTGGGAACAAAAGACTTGTCAACCTGACACTATTTTAAACACAGAAACAAATGGAATCTTGTGAACCAATTCTGATTAACTAAACCTGACTCTACCTTGAAAAACATAATGGTATTTTATGATTTTAATATGGTTATCAGCACATCTCTTCTATTCTAAGGTATCTAGACACATAATCTTCAGGTGTTGGGAAATAATACCTTCAATCGGAGAACAGCATGGCCTGCAGTATGCCAGCCACATACAGGAAACTACAGGGCAAACCTGTTTCTGGTGTGATTAAAAGCTCGCTTGAAAGGACCACTTTGCGTGTGGAACTTTTCTGGGTAAAGGATAGAGAGTTTCTTTGTCTTCAAAGAGCTTCAAAGGATATACAGAAAGAAGCATGTGCAGACTGGAGAAGCAGATGTGCGAGGTAAGGAAAGTATTAACATTATATGCTCTGATGACACGTAGTATCTACAGCCCTTACTCCTTGCCTCCATCCCCCAAATAAAAGCCGTTCAGGTAGAATGGGGTAGAACAAAGCCCACCTGGACCTCTTCCGTTGCTGTTGTGCTAGGCAGGCTGAAGATTTGGGAATAACTGAGCTGTCATAGCTGCTGACTGAGGATGCAAACGTGGGCCTTAACAGTGAGGGAACAATCTTCCCAGCCTGGCCTCAGGGGCATTGTAGTGGGCAGATGTGGTATGTGGCCTCTACATGACTAGAGTGCATTGTGCAAACAGTTCCTCTCTCATGCCTCTTATTGTCCTATTAACCACCTGAAGATATATTCTGAGAAGCAGCAAGGGGAGCTGAACAGACATAAACACAATCCTGCTCTTCCTCTCTGTTTTCTCTCTCCTGAAATTCAGCCCCATTTGTTTCCTACAGCCCATTCCTCAGGGACCTCAGCAGCCTCCCTCCCTCCCTCCCTCCCTCCCTCCATCCAGTGATGCACGTCAGCATTCAGGGACATAGAAGCACCTGCTATCCTCCCACCTTGGTCGGCAGAGGGTAAGGTGGTGAGCTGTTTCAATGGGGCTGTGTACCTTTTTTTTTTTTTTTAAGTATTTATTTATTTGGTTGCACTGGGGCTTAGTTGCAACAGGCAGGCTTCTTAGTTGCAGCATGCGGGGTCTTTAGTTGTGGCATGTGAACTCTTAGTTGCAGCATGCATGTGGGATCTAGTTCCCTGACCAGGGATCGAACCCGGGCCCCTTGCATTGGGAGTCCAGAGTCTTAACCACTGTGCCACCAGGAAAGTCCCTGTACCTTTTTTTTTTTTTTTTAACTCCATCTGTGGCAAAAGTTAAAAATGCTTTAATAAAGACACCTTTATCTTTTGTTTTTAAGAAGAGAATAGCTTTGGGGGCAACACAAATGTTAAAATCCACAATTTGTTCCATTCCAACCAATAAGCAATCAGAGCAACAATGGACTTTTTTTAGTTTCCACAACATCAATATCATAACAGTTTTCCGAAACTAGTCAAAATGAAATGTTCTCACCTGACATACCTCTTCTGTTTTTAGTTAACTGAACCACTCTCCCTTTTCCATTCACTTTTCTTAAAATCCTCAAACTTTATCTATACAAGCAATGGAAAAAAGTGTGCTGTTATAACATTTACAAAGTCAGTGCCCAGGCTTCTCATTCAAAACTTATTGACCATTCACAAGAATATTCATCCATTTAAATTTTTGTGAAATTCCACTTTGATAAACCCACTGGAAAAAAAAAGCTAAGACATTTTAGAGTTAAATTTACCTCAAATTCTCTGGATACGAGACCCTGTTCTCTCATTCTAGAGTTTGCTTACATTATATCCTGTGTATTCAGAACCATGGTCTGCATCCTAAACAGATGAAAAGATGTTTTAACAATGTTTCCTGTAACATCAACTAAATCTGCTCTAGTCCATTTTCTAGAATGTGTGTCCTATTCTGGGGGGGGGGGGGAACTCAGTGAACTTATGAATGGGTAGTGATGAAATTTCTACAGATTAAAAGATCAATAATTTCTAATGTTAAAGATTCTTACTCAGGTATTACTTTTAAAAATTATCTCACCATAGTTATTTAGGGATCTTTTAAAGTAAAAAATGTAAGTAGTTGACAGAAAATGAGGAGGCAGGCTTAGGGGAGATGGAGGAGGTAGGGGAAAAAGTGAGGGTGAAGGTTGTGCCACAGGAATTGGTTGGAAATTTAGTATCTTACGTGTGCTATAGCAGTAATAATGAAATAAAATGGATAAATATAAAATTTATATGTCAGGATTGAGAAAGCATGGGTCTTGCATGAAATCGTGTACATAAAATAGAATTCAAGTGTTATGTCTTAGTGTGGAAAGACTGCAATGTTATGGTAAGAAATGCCACTTGCTTAGTGAATAGAGATCCACTTTGGAGACTATCAGTTCCATACAGAAGTTAAATGTTAGTCTATGTTTCCTATTAGATGTACTGGGCATTGGTGGTTGCCTACCCAGCATCCAACTCTGTTTTCTCTTTCCCAACAGAACCCTGAGTTTGTTCAGGTATCCTCCAGGCCCCCACGTACCCAATGAGTTTCAGGGGAACCTGACCCCACCACCTCTAGGAGTGAGCCTGATAGGGTCATCCTGTTCCCAGCAGACCAGGGGTCAGCAGACCTTTCCTGTAAAGGGCCAGGTAGTAAATACTTCAGGTTTTATGGTCATACAGTCTCTGCTGCAACTACTCATGCCGCTGTAGTGTGAAAGCAGCCCAGACAATGCATAAATGAGTGGATGTGGCTGAGTTCCAAGAAAACTTTATTTGTGGCCACCAAAATTTTAATTTCATATAATTTTCACACCATGAATTACCATTCTCCTTTTGATTTTTTAACCATTTAAAAATGTAAAAAACATTTTTAGCTAGCAGGCTATACGAAAACAGATACTGGATGAAATTTGGCCCATGGGCTATAGTCTGCTGACCATTGTTCTAGGGACCAGCATTGTCCAACAGTATTTTCTGGGATGGTAGAAATATTCTATAAGTTGGCCACATGTGGCTGCTGAGCACTTGAAATGTGTCCAGTGTGACCGAGGAATTGAATTTTTAATTTTATTTAATTTTAATTAATTTAAATGTAGACAGTCTCCTTTAGTGAGTGTAATAAGAAATCTCACTCCATTTTTTGATGTTTGACTTCTGACAGATTTTAAGCCTCATCCTTCTCTTCCTCTGTACCCCAGGTCTATGCAAGCTGAGAAGAAAGCCTAGGTGCTTCCTCTTTTGGCACTGATGAGAGATTCAAACCACATCCAGGAACTCTCCCATGGGCCCATTGGCCCCACCCCTGATTACAATAAAAAACCAGGCCAGCCTCCTATCCCTGTGCTCTCAAGCCATCCCAAACCTGTTCTGGAGGACTGCCCTGCTCTCCCCAGAGACGTCAATAATGTAAGTTATGAAACTTTCCATACCCTCGGTGTGTATATATGGCATCATCATTCTCAACATCTGAACCAAATTTTAGGTGAGGGTCCATCTGCCTCTGCAGGCAACCATAAGAGTGAGTCATCACCATATTGGACAACATGGCTCAGAGACTAGTTTGTTCAGGTAGGTTACTCAGTTTGGAGTTGGACTGCTGAGAACTACGAGAAGTTGGTTAGGGATGTTTAGGAAATTTCTTTTTAATTATTTGGAAATACTCCTCTGCCTTTGACTGAGTGTGAACATGGAATTCTAGAACCCATTTGCTACTGGCATCTATGTTTTTACCTAGAAGGGGAACCAGCCTTAGAGAATGAAGTTGATCCTGTGATAGGATGGTGGGTCTTTAATGACAATATTGAATTTCTGGATCAGCCCCTTTCTGAAGCTGCCCTTCCTCTCAGCTTCCAGGGATGTGAGCCAACATATTTCTCAATCAGTTTTCAGTTAATTACAGTTCAGAGCATTCTAACGTATATCATTGATTCTAAGAAGTACATTTCCCCCCTCAATTTTAAAATCTCTAAAACTGGGATGAGTCTTATAATCTACAGCAGGACATAAGTTACCTGGTAGAATCTTTTCTTTCTTTGCAGTACACAAAATAATTGTGTGTTTTATAATTGGTAGTATCTTAGATCTGATGAAATACTTTAGGTTTGATGAATACTTCAGACTGTGAGATTTTCTTCCTTTCTATTGTACTTATGGTTGTTTAACTTTTTAAGTAAGATTTTCTTCTAAAGTAATCTTTTCTTCAAATTTATATATCCCCCAGAAACAGCATTTTCATGTTAACGTATCTTCAGAGCATGCCTAGCTGGATTTTAGTACCAGAATAAGATTTTATTAACCTGAAGAATACATTCTGCTTTGCAAACTAAAAGCAATGTGCAAAACATCATTCAAAATTGGAAGGATCATTTGGGAATATCAACTAAATTAAAAAATATTGTTAAGGGGCTGACATATTCTAGCAATACTCAGGCACTAAGTGAACTGGCCTTGGATAAAATGAAAAAGAGGGTATCTGCTTAATTGTATGCTTGATGCACTCCATTGTCCCTGGCTACTGAAGAGCAACTTAACTCTGAATTGCATTTCTGTTATTAGATTTTTAACATTCTTTTTGTTTTATTGTAAAAATTCAACATAATGCAAGCATATTATTATGAGTTTTGAGTCAAGAACCACCAAGCATTGCCATTAATTCAAACATACTGAAATCCAAAATAAACATCCACATTCATGAGCCAAAACTCAATTCACACTGAATTCTCTTATTACAAAAAGGGCCTTCTTGCAAATACTGCCCCTACTCCACCCCCAAATCTCTTTCAAAATAGGAATAAGAAACTGTAATGAAAAAGTCCCATTTCATAATTTCAACAAAAAAGATAAAATGCCTAGGAAAGTACGTGACTATTTGCAGAACACTATAAAAGTTTGAGATATGTAAAAGAAGTGTTGAATAAATTAATATAAAGTTTTTGCATTGGAAAAGCGATGCCAGTCTTTCAGAAAATACTTGATAGATTTATCAAATCCTCATTGGAAATACAAGATAGATGGGGAGAGGGGAGTGTGATAAAGTAAATTTAAATATAAAGGGCAAAATAGCCAAGAATATATGGAAAGTAAAGACTAATGAAAGAGAACTTGCCCTACCAGATAATACAACTTCAATAATTAAAGTAGTGTGCTACTAACAAAAGAATTGGCAGACAGATCAATGTAATGGATTTGATGGCCCAGAAATCAACCCCAGTATAGATGCAGACTTAGTATATATTAAAGGTGGTATCACAAATCAGTGAGAAAAAGAATCATTATTGAATAAATGGTTCTGGGACAGATGGTTAACCATTTGGAAAAACAAAGTTAAATTACCACTCTAAAATAAATTACCATGGGTGACCTTTAACCTATTAAATGCTAGAGGTAAATATAGAATGAGAAGTCCTCTTTAAGCATAAATTATTGATAAGAAATCACAAAGGAAAAGTAAATCATGATAAAACATGAAGCTTATGTATCTATTTCTTCTCTGATCCCCTGTGCCCATGGAAGTGATAGAAAGAATATTTTGAGAGAATCAAATCTTCTAGTTGTTGGTTTTTCAGTTTGATCAACTTTTTACATGTTAGGATGGAGTGGTAACTTCCAAGCTTCTTACATGCAGAACCGGAAAACCGAAGTCTAAAGATGAAATTTTAAAGCACAGGTTTTTAACCTGACTTCAATTAACGGACTTATTAATCCCCTGATTTCCTTTCCAAGACACACTGGCTATAGATGGAGTGGCTTAAATTGGAAACTGGCTAAATGATGAAATTAAGAAAACCAGGGAGCAGCAAAGTAGACAAAGAACCTCAGAGTTTACTGGAAAGATATTATAAAAGCCACAGAAGAGGTGGCAGCTTTGATGGAGAAGGTATCTAGCTAAATGGTTCTCATGGAAACCAAGTGTACCAGTTGCATGAGAAATAGTTAAAGGGACCAGGAAGAGAGCAGCTACCTGACAGGTAGCTGCTAATTAGCAATCAAAACCTAATTGAGATGAACAGCCGTTTTTCTAGTACAGTTACTAACAGGGAGGCAGAAATGGTGTGAAGATCGTCTAAGCTCTACAAGCTGCGTTTTAACATCAGAAAACTATGAGGATAGAGCAATATGCCAAGCAAGCAGGGAGATGAAAGCCGGCCATGAACATAGAGCTGAGCTGACGGGCCAAAGAGGGCTGGATCCAGAGGACCAATTAGGCTGTCTACAGGGGTGCTGGAGGCAGATTAAAGGGGCATGATGCAAACAACAGTAAAGAGTCTATTCACTGGCTTGTGTGGCCGAATGACTGCCTGGTCCTCCTGGAGAGAAGGGCATCTGGGTGCAGCAATCTTAGCTGTCAGCTGGGCCCTCAGGTTAGGCTGGAAATTCTTTCAAATGCACTATCTGAGCAGTGTCCCAGCAATAGTCCTGCATGTAGAAATATCTATTGTGTGGAGGCCCCAGTCGCCCCATGGGGCTGAACCTGGCGACATTTCCACCAGGTAAAGCACACTGAATGGTCAATCTCTCTCTCTTTGAAATCCTTTCAGTGGGTTTTCTTTTTCTGAGACAGTCTCAGTGTAGTGGCTCTGAATGGGCTCCTTAATGAGCACCACAAGTAGAATTAGTGGCTGCCACCAGAAGTATGGCACAGGACCTAGGAGGAACTAAAGCACTGTGTAGGACCCAGGCAACATGGTTTAAAGCTGTTAGATTGCTGCCTTGGCCACTGGAACCTACTGAAACCTAAAGGAATATGATAAGGCACCTGTTATGTGCCTAGCACTGGTCTGAGTGCTTGATGTAGAGTAACTCATGTAATCCTCAAAACACCCCTGTGAGGTAGTGTGTACTGCTAGCATTTCCATTTTACAGATGAGAAGACTGAGGTATAGACGCTAAGAAATGTGCCCTGGTTTCACAGCTATAAGTGATAGAGGTAGGATTTGAACCTGTGTAGTCTGGCTCCCACGTCTGCACTCATAACCACGAGCCTGCAGTCTGCAGCCTCATAGTTTTGTCCTCACTTAGAACCTCATTAGAAATGCAGAAGCTCAGGCCCTGCCCCAGACATACTGAATTAGAGGCTGCATTTTATAAGATCCCCAGGTGATTCCTATGCATATTAAGGTTTAAGAAACACTGCATTATGCTATATGCCCTCATGTAGATATGTCTTATACGTGTATTTATGGATAATATTAAAAACATAAATCAGTCCTCAATAACAAGGGCACACTGCAGTTAGAGTAATAGAAAAAAACAAGGGGGAAAATATCTTGTATTGAACACTTTTCTCTATTTTCAGTCATCAGGTCTGTTTTTCCTAACTGTTGGCTTGTTTACTGAATAAGGCTTGTTTATTTTTCTTCTAACTCTCTCTGCCACAGGCCATTTTCACAGCCTGTAATTCCTTCTGTTTCAGCAAATATTCATTACATTTTAGGTGATAATTGCCTCTTCATCACCATTTTTTACCTTCTTAGTGAAGTATCTAAACTCTGAAGCTCTCTCAGTTAAAGTAGCTTAGTTTGTTTCCAGAGCAACCGTGTTCTATGCATTTCTCTCCCTTTATTCCTCCTTACACTTCCTTCATGGTTGCTTGTGAAATACTGTTGACCAGGAATACACTTAGCAACTAGAACTCTCATGCATTGCAGGTGGGAATGCAACATGATACAGCCACTGCGGAGAACAATTCGGCAGCTTCTCACAAACGTAAACATATGCTCTCCCTGTGACCCAGCAATCCCACTCCTGGGTACTTAGAGAAATGAAAACTTACGTTGTCACAAAAACCTATACACAGATGTTTATAGCGGCTCTATTAATAATTGCCAAAAATGAGAAACAACCCATCGTCCTTCAGTGAGTGAACTGGATAAACAAATTGTGGTGCGTCCATACAATGGAACACTATGCAGCAATTAAAAGGACTGAACTACTGATACGCTCAACAATATGGATAAACCATTACGCATTTTGCTAAGTGAAAAGGCCAGGCATAAAGGACTACATCCTGTGTGATTCCACTTATGTGTAATTCTAGAAAAGGCAAAGCTACAGTGATAGAAAGCAGATCAATGGTTGCCAGGGGGCAGGGGTTGGGGGCGAGGAATTGAGCGCAAGGGGCACAAGACAACATTGGGTTGATGAAAATGTTTTGTATCATCATTGTGGTAGTTGTTACACTACCTTGTGCATTTGTTAAAGCCCATTGAATTGCTCACTTAAAATTCATGAATCTTACTGTATGTAATAAAGCAGTGGTGGTTAATTTTATGTGTCCACTTGGCTAGGCCACAGGGTGCCTGGATATTAGGTTAAGCATTATTCTGGGTGTTTCTGTGAGTGTGTTCCTGGATGAAATTAACATTTGACTTGGTAGACAGAATAAAGCAGATTGCCCTCCCCAATATGGGAGGCCCTCATCCAATCAGTTGAAGGCCTGAATAGAACAAAAGGGCTGACCTTCCTGCAAGTAAGAGGGATCTTCTTGAGTCTCAAAAAGAGCCAGTATTTCAGGGTAGAACTGCACATCTGGCTCTCCTGGTTCTCAGACCTTTGGAATGGAACTGTAACTTAAGCCATCAGCTCTACTGGGGGCTCCAGCTCGCTTACTGCAGTTCTTAGGACTCTGCAGCCTCCATTATCATGTGAGCCAATGCCTTGTAATAAACACACACACACACACACACACACACACACACACACACACACACACACACACCTTTTTGGTTCTTTTTCTCTGGAGAACACTGACTAATACAAAAGCTAACCATAATAGAAGAATTTGGGATTCATCATGGGTTGACATAAGGAAGAAGAGGAAAGGGTGTCAGATCCTCTGAAACAGCTGGTGGTCCAAACTGTCATCATCATAATCATCAGATAATAAAAGTAACAGCCTTGGGCTTCCCTGCTGGCGCAGTGGTTGAGAGTCCGCCTGCTGATGCAGGGGACACGGGTTCGTGCCCCGGTCCGGGAAGATCCCACATGCCGTGGAGTGGCTGGGCCCATGAGCCATGGCCGCTGAGCCTGCGCGTCCAGAGCCTGTGCTCCGCAACGGGAGAGGCCACCACAGTGAGAGGCCCGCGTACCGCAAAAAAAAAAAAAAAAGTAACAGCCTACAAATACCCAACACAGGTTAGAGTAGTAGTTTGTTCTCTGGAATAGTCTGACTGAATTCAGTACTGAAAGCAAACACATTCTAAACATGTTTTCAGTATCCTGAGGCTGTAGAATATGAAATTAGTTCTATAGATGCCATAAACTTCTTGTAATTAAAGACATGCTAAGTGTTGGTTGCATTAATGCTGAAATACAAATGCATCATCTAAAGCCATTGAGAGTCAGTATCTCTTGAGTCTCACTGAGAGTAAACTCTAATCTTGATGGACCCAATCCCCCATCTCTTTACCTAGAGGAGGATGTGTAGTACTCTAGTACATATTTAGTGAAGAAAAAATCCCATATAAGTGGACTCACACAGTTCAAACCTGTGTTGTTCGAGGATCAACTGTACAGGACTGAGAACTTTTTTTTCTGGACCAGTTGAGTAAGTTGCCAATCTTACTCTCACTTTTACCATCTTCCCCCAAACTTTTGTGTATGTTTCTACAAACAAGGACATTCTCCTAGATAAACAGGATACAACTGTCAAAATCAGGAAATTCACATCGATTCATTATACCATCTGCTCCTCAGACCCCAATCAGGTTTAGCCAGTTGTCTCAACAATGTCCTTTACAGCACACAGATCCAGTTTAGAGACACTTGTTATATTTAGTTGTTGCGTCTCTTTAGTCCCGTTCAGTCTGGAACAGTTCTGTAGTCTTTCCTTAACTTTCATAACATGTTTGAAGATTACAGGCAGGTTATTTTGCAGAGTGTCCCTCAATTTGAGTTTGTCTGATGTTTCCTGATGATTAGATTGAATTTAAGAATCTCTAGCAGGAAAAAAAAAAAAAAAAGAATCTCTAGCAGGACTATCACAGGAGTTATGCTGTGTTCTTCTCATTGCTGCCTGTCAGGTGGCACAAGATTTCAATTTGATGGTTCCTGATGATGTTCACTTGGATTGCCTGATCACAGGGGTGTCAGCCAGGCTTCTCTTTGTAAAGTTACTCTTTGTTGCTTTGTAGTTAGTAAACATTTTGTGGGAAGTACTATCAAACTATGTAAATATCCTGTTCCTCATCAAACTTTCTATCAATTAATTAATCTATTGATTTGTACAGACTCATGATTTCCTATTTTATTCAATGGGCATAATCTTTTATTATCCTTATATTGATCTCAACTTGTCACCATGTTGGCCAGTGGAAGCCACTTCAGACTGGCTTCTGTGTCCTTTGGATATGTCTCCATGAGCACTTCCTGGCTTTCTGGAACAACAAGAGATGCTGGTTTCATCTTGTATTTCCCTGCCACCAGCCCTGGAATTAGCCATTTTGCCTGGTTTCTTTTGGTAAAGAATGCTATTGAAAAGCAAGTTTGTACTAAATGAGTTCATTGCTATTGGAATGTTGCTGTTTCCAGGCCTCTTCAACTCCCTCAGTAGAGCTTGGGAAATGTGTGTGTTATTATGTTATACACATACACACATAGCTATGTTTGTTTCGATACATACTTATATATATTGAAATCCATGAGCTCACACTGATACCTTTAATTCCAATCTCAAACCTCAGAGTTCATTCTAAGTTAATCCCTTTACATACATGTAACCTCCTTTCCCACCAGTGAGCAATCCAGTCCCCTTAGTCTTCATATATTTAGTTATTTGATCAATCCTCCTGTGTTATGTAAGATATCTCCCATGCCATCGCTGTCCCACCTCATCACATATGTCCTCCTCAGCCTGCTGGCTCTGACACCCCTGCCAGGTCCCCACCAGCAGGTGAAAACCCTCCTCTCACTACACCCAGACCCCACCCCCTTGCTGGGCTGCCTCTCCCACCTGCACAGGCAGCCTCCTCACCCCACTTTTGTTCATGTGGACACCTTCCTCACCCCCTCCAGCTCTAACTTCCTGTTCCAGTGCCCTCCCCTCCTCTCCTCCTCACCCTGCTCAGGCCCTGGGTGAAAAGGGAAGAGAAGAAAGGGTGAGGGAAGGGAAGGAAAAAAAAATGAACCAAGTGTGTTTTTAGTCCCACTTCTCTCTCATTGGAAACTTGAATGATCTCTTCCTTCCTTGTATAGGGAACTGTTTGTGCTCTACTCCTCTCTACTGCATTCTCCCTTCAGGTCACTCCTGTCCTCAAATCCATTTTCACTCAAACTTCTTTTCACCTAAAGCTCCCATTCCAGACCCATTTCACTGACAAATTTCCCCAAAAGGACCACTCTGGTCACCTCTACTGCCATCTGGCATCCGCCTATAACTCCTACTGAACTTGCCCTCCTCAGGGTCACCAAGGACCTGCTAATCACCACATCCGGGAGCTTTCTTGTAGATTTTTCCCTCTTGTGTTTGATATTACAGACGACTGTCTCCATCCTGAAAGTCTGTCCTGCTTTGTTTCCTGGGATAGCACTCCCTCTGGTTCTCACCCCATCAACGCCCCTCCATCTTTCCTGTCTCTTCTGCCAGCAGCTCATCCTCTGCTCCCAGTGGTGGGTGTTCCCCAGGGATCTGTCACTGGCTTCTTCTCTTTTTAATCTATATTTGCTCCCTGTGAAATTTTATTTTGTCAGTTCCTTCTCTCATTTCTAGGTGGATGACTCCCAAATTGACACCACGAGTTTAACCTCTCTCCTGCACTCTGGGAGATTTCTCCATAGTTACCATGAGCTATTTCTCTGTTTCCCCAGGTAGCTCACATTCTAAAATTTATTCATTGCTTCAAATTACCAGGCTTGCGCTAGGTAGTATCAGTACATAGATTAATAAAGCACAGTTTGTACAAACAAAAGTTTTTATCCAGGCTGGAAACTATAGTCATCTTCAATAGCCCTCTCTCCCTAACTCCCAGTTGGTAACCCATCTTTCATATCACTAAGATACTTAGCTTTCTAGGCCCCAATTTTGATCATACTGCTCCCTTACCCAGAAGCTTCCAATGTCTTCTCACTGTCCATGGTAAAAAGTTGCAGCTCTTTCAACATGACTATTTCTTCTTTTTTTTTTTGCGGTACGCGGGCCTCTCACTGTTGTGGCCTCTCCCGATGCGGAGCACAGGCTCCAGACGCGCAGGCTCAGCGGCCATGTCTCACGGGCCCAGCTGCTCCGCGGCATGTGGGATCCTCCCAGACTGGGGCACGAACCTGTGTCCCCTGCATCAGCAGGCGGACTCTCAACCACTGCGCCACCAGGGAAGCCCCATCAACATGACTATTTCTTGCCACTCCTTGCCCTTTCTCTTTCCAGCCAAATAAGATGTTTATTCTATGCCTCTTCGCCATTGTTCATGCTGTTCCCTCATAGAGGAATGTTCTTTCTCTCTTTCCCACCTATTAAAATCTTACTCTTCTTTAGGCTAAACTCACATGACACTTCAACAATCTTTTCCTCTGCCTCTAAGAGAATGACACCTGAGATTTCCTAGCTCTTTGAATTTTGTCTATATTACTATTATGACAAATATCCCAGTTTACCTTTAACTGTGCTTAGCAGTACGTATGTCTCTCTGAGTAACTAGAAGACAAAGACTTGGTATTATTCAAGTTAGTTCTCCTCTAGGACAGTCCTTCCCAAACATTTTTGGCTCACAGTACCCTTAATGTGTCAGCAAGTTTTCATGGTGCCCATAGGCCAAAAGGAATACCTAATAGTTCCATTTATTGAACAGTTAGGCACAAAAAACCAATAAATATTCTTGTCCTAACAACTCAGTAGCCTTTGAAAAAAAATACATATAAATTAAAGGGAAAATAATATATTTATTTTATTTTAACCACAGTTACTTACTAGTGGGATATGTGTGCTTGGTCACTGCACAGCTCCTTAAATCTTGGAATCTGATTGGGAGTCACCACCATCATTTTCTGCTCCACAATTGATTTTCATCACAGTAACGCTTTACAAATATATGACATCACTGAGAAGGATGCAGAGTGATCTAACATTGAAACTGTGAACTACCTTGGGCTAGTAGTTGACATGCTGTGTACACAAGTAGCTGTTTTTTTCTCAAAACGTATAAGATACCTTGCAGTGCTCCCATGAGTTTGCTTCACCACCTCAGGGCATCCCAGCACATTTTGGGAACCGCAGGTCCAAGGTCAGGTACGATGTCTGCTACACATGGAATACTGGTGGACTGAATTAGGTCCTGTTTTATTTATGGATCATTAGATAGAGATTTATCTCATGTCTTAGTACTACAGATAGCTTTTATAAAGAACACAAAGTTCTTTAAATATGCAGCATTAGAAGAACTATTATTATCACACTGTCAAGTTTCACCAAGGACCAAAAAGCATTGTACTGATATATTCTTAAGAGCCATATTTA
This sequence comes from Tursiops truncatus, assembly GCF_011762595.2. Lineage (NCBI taxonomy): Eukaryota > Metazoa > Chordata > Mammalia > Artiodactyla > Delphinidae > Tursiops > Tursiops truncatus. The sequence goes on from NC_047036.1 coordinate 48,481,740, forward strand.
CATTCACCTAGCGAATGCAAATAAAAGCTTTGTTTTCACTGCTACTTTCAGGAGTGGAATGGTTCTTACAGCAAGGGATGTTATCTAGGAGTCCATTTATGCAAATTCTCTGTCTATTTGAAGTTGTACATTCTCCTGAAGACAATGTGTGTAGCTTCCATTAGATCCTTTGATCTGTGACCAAAACAGTAAAATGTGATCTATAATATTAAACAAAATACAAGCTTAAGATCAGCCATGTCATGTTATTACTAACCCCAATGATGATATTTTGCCAAAGGTGATCTTGTTGGTACAAAAGAGTTTTACTTTTTTTCCCCAGAATTGACCATTTATCAATGTCAGAATGAAGCAAAGAGAACTTACTGCTTATTTTATGATTATTTCACTTATTTCTCCAACTTTATAAAGATTCCCCTCCTCACTAGAAATAATTTACAATTTTGGTAAGTCATTTCGAAAATTAAAAAAAAGATTTTTTTAATCTTCTTTTGGTTTGTAGGTGATCTTAATTTTCCTGACAGACTTAAACAGAAATTTCACTTGGAAAATTACATTTTCCAAAATTTATATCCTTGGGTATTTATGATCTCCTTATGAGATTCTGGCTAAATTGATGACGCTTAATATTCCCTCTTGGTGTATGTGTGGGCGAGAAGATGGTGGCGGTGGGGGAAGCAGCATGAGGAGTTGGACGAGTGCCAAGGCTCGTTGAAACCGGCTGCCATGGCCCTCCGCAACCTGCAGCTTTGAGAGGGCAGACAGCAGAAGCAAGAAGAACTACAGTCCTGCAGCCTGGGGAACAAAAACCACATTCACAGAAAGACAGACAAGATGAAAAGGCAGAGGGCTATGTACCAGATGAAGGAACAAGATAAAACCCCAGAAAAACAACTAAATGAAGTGGAGATAGGCAACCTTCCAGAAAAAGAATTCAGAATAATGATAGTGAAGATGATCCAGGACCTCGGAAAAAGAATGGAGGCAAAGATCGAGAAGATGCAAGAAAGGTTTCATAAAGACCTAGAAGAATTAAAGAACAAACAAACAGAGATGAACAATACAATAACTGAAATGAAAAATACACTAGAAGGAATCAATAGCAGAATAACTGAGGCAGAAGAACAGATAAGTGACCTGGAAGACAGAATGGTGGAAGTCACTGCTGCAGAACAGAATAAAGAAAAAAGAATGAAAAGAACTGAAGACAGCCTAAGAGACCTCTGGGATAACATTCAACACAACACCATTCGCATTTTAGGGGTCCCAGAAGGAGAAGAGAGAGAGAAAGGACCCGAGAAAATCTTTGAAGAGATTATAGTCGAAAACTTCCCTAATATGGGAAGGGAAATAGCCACTCAAGTACAGGAAGCGCAGAGAGTCCCATACAGGATAAACCCAAGGAGAAACAAACCGAGAAGCATAGTAATCAAATGGGCAAAAATTAAAGACAAAGAAAAATTATTGAAAGCAGCAAGGGAAAAATGACAAATAACATACAAGGGAACTGCCATAAGGTTAACAGCTGATTTCTCAGCAGAAACTCTACAAGCCAGAAGGGAGTGGCAGGATATATTTAAAGTGATGAAAGGGAAGAACCTACAACCGAGATTAGCTGGCAAGGATCTCATTCAGATTTGATGGAGAAATCAAAAGCTTTACAGACAAGCAAAAGCTAAGAGAATTCAGCACCACCAAACCAGCTCCACAACAAATGCTAAAGGAACTTCTCTATGGGAAACACAAGAGAAGAAAAGGACCTACAAAAACAAACCTAAAACAATTAAGAAAATGGTAATAGGGACATACATATCGATAATTACCTTAAACGTGAATGGATTAAATGCTCCAACCAAAAGACACAGGCTTGGGCTTCCCTGGTGGCACAGTGGTTGGGAGTCCGCCTGCCGATGCGGGGGTCACGGATTCGTGCCCCAGTCCAGGAGGATCCCACATGCCGCGGAGCGGCTGGGCCCGTGAGACATGGCCGCTGAGCCTGTGCGTCCGGAGACTGTGCTCCGCAATGGGAGAGGCCACAGCAGTGAGAGGCCCGCGTACTAAAAAAAAAAAAAAAAAAAAAGACACAGGCTCACTGAATGGATACAAAAACAAGACCCATATATATGCTGTCTACAAGAGACCCACTTCAGACCTAGGGACACATACAGACTGAAAGTGAGGGGATGGAAAAAGATATTTCATACAAATGGAAATCAAAACAAAGCTGGAGTAACAACACTCAGATAAAATAGACTTTCAAATAAAGAAATTTACAAGAGACAAGGAAGGACACTACATAATATTCAAGGGATCAATGCAAGAAGAAGCTTTAACAATTATAAATATATATGCATCCAACATAGGAGCACCTCAATACATAAGGCAAATGCTAACAGGTAAAAAAGAGGAAATCAACAGTAACACAATAATAGTGGGGGACTTTAACACCTCACTTACACCAATGGACAGATCATCCAAACAGAATATTAATAAGGGAACACAAGCTTTTTTTTTTTTTGTGGTACACGGGCCTCTCACTGTTGTGGCCTCTCCCGTTGCGGAGCACAGGCTCTGGACGCGCAGGCTCAGCGGCCATGGCTCACGGGCCTACCCGCTCTGTGGCATGTGGGATCTTTCCGGACCAGGGTGCGAACCCGTATCCCCTGCATCAGCAGGTGGACTCTCAACCACTGCGCCACCAGGGGAGCCCGGGAACACAAGATTTAAATGACACAATAGACCAGATAGATTTAATTGATATTTATAGGACATTCCATCCAAAAACAGCCGATTACACTTTCTTCTCAAGTGCACATGGAACATTCTCCAGGATAGATCACATCTTAGGTCACAAACCAAGCCTCAGTAAATTTAAGAAAATTGAAATCATATCAAGCATCTTTTCTGACCACAACGCTATGAGATTAGAAGTCAATTACAGGTGAAAAAAATGTAAAAAACACAAACACATGTAGGCTAAACAATACATTACTAAATAACCAAGAAATCACTGAAGAAATCAAAGAGGAAATCAAAAAATACCTAGGGACAAATGATAAAGAAAACATGACGATCCAAAACCTATGGGATGCAGCAAAAGCAGTTCTAAGTGGGAAGTATAGAGCAATACAATGCTACCTTAGGAAGCAAGAAAAATCTCAAATAAACAATCTAACCTTACACCTAAAGGAGCTAGAGAAAGAACAAACAAAACCCAAAGTTAGTAGAAGGAAAGAAATCATAAAGATCAGATCAGAAATAAATGAAATAGAAACAAAACCATAGCAAAGATCAATAAAACTAAAAGCTGGTTCTTTGAGAAGATAAACAAAATTGATAAACCATTAGCCAGACTCATCAAGAAAAAGAGGGAGAGGACTCAAATCAATAAAATTAGAACTGAAAAAGAAGTTACAACAGACACCACAGAAATACAAAGCATCCTAAGAGACTACTACAAGCAACTTTATGCCAATAAAACCTGAAAGAAATGGACAAATTCTTAGAAAGGTATAGGCTTCCAAGACTGAACCAGGAAGAAATAGAAAATATGAACACACCAGTCACAAGTAATGAAACTGTGATTAAAAATTTTCCAACAAACAAAAGTCCAGGACCAGATGGCTTCACAGGTGAATTCTATCAGACATTTCGGGAAGAGCTAACACCCATCCTTCTCAAACTCTTCCAAAAAATTGCAGAGGAAGGAACACTCCCAAACTCATTTTGCAAGGCCACCATTACCCTGATACCAAAACCAGACAAAGATACTACAAAAAAAATTACAGACCAATATCACTCATGAATATAGATGCAAAAATCCTCAATAAAATACTAGCAAACAGAATCCAACAACACATTAAAAGGGTCATCCACCATGATCAAGTGGGATTTATTCCAGTGATGCAAGGATTCTTCAATATATGCAAATCAATCAATGTGATACATCATATTAACAAACTGAAGAAGAAAAACCATATGATCATCTCAAAAGATGCAGAAAAACTTTTAACAAAATTCAGCACCGATTTATGATAAAAACTCTCCAGAAAGTGGGTATAGAGGGGACCTACTTCAACATAATAAAGGCCATATATGACAAACCCACAGCAAACATCATTCTCAATGGTGAAAAACTGAAAGCATTTCCTCTAAGATAAGGAACAAGACAAGGATGTCCACTCTCACCACTATTATTCAACATAATTTTGGATTTCCTAGCCTTGGCAATCAGAGAAGAAAAAGAAATAAAAGGAAAACAATTTGAAAAAGAAGAAGTAAAACTGTCACTGTTTGCAGATGACATGATACTATACATAGAGAATCCTGAAGATGCCACCAGAAAACTACTAGAGCTAATTACTGAATTTGGTAAAACTGCAGGATACAAAATTAATGCACAGAAATCTCTTGCATTCCTACACACTAATGATGAAAAGTCTGAAAGAGAAATTAAGGAAACACTCCCATTTGCCACTGCAACAAAAAGAATAAAATACCCAGGAATAAACCTACCTAAGGAGACAAAAGATCTGTATGCAGAAAACTATAAGACACTGATGAAAGACACAGATGGAGAGATATACCATGTTCTTGGATTGGAAGAATCAGTATTGTGAAAATGACTATACTGCGCAAAGCCACGTACAGATTCAGTGCAATCCCTATTGAATTACCAATGGCATTTTTTACAGAACTAGAACAAAAAAATCTTAAAATTTGTATGGAGACACAGAAGGCCCCAAAGAGCCAAAGTGGTCTTGAGGGAAAAAAACAGAGCTGGAGGAATCAGACTCCTTGACTTCAGACTATACTACAAAGCTACAGTAATCAAGACAATATGGTACTCGCACAAAAACAGAAATATAGATCAATGGAACAGGATAGAAAGACCAGACATAAACCCACGCACCTATGGTCAACTAATCCATGACAAAGGAGGCAAGGATATACAATGGAGAAAAGACAGTCTCTTCAATAAGTGGTGCTGGGAAAACTGGACAGCTACATGTAAAAGAATGAAATTAGAACACTCCCTAACACCATACACAAAAATCAACTCAAAATGGATTAGAGACTTAAATGTAAGACCAGACGCTATAAAACTGTTAAAGGAAAACATAGGAAGAACACTCTTTGACATAAGTCACAGCAAGATCTTTTTTGATCCATCTCCTAGAGTAATGGAAATAAAAACAAAAATAAACAAATGGGACCTAATGAAACTTAAAACCTTTTGCACAGCAAAGGAAACTACAAACAAGATGAAAAGACAACTGTCAGAATTGGAGAAGATATTTGCAAACAAATCCACGGACAAAGGATTAATCTCCAAAATATATAAATAGCTCATGCAGCTCAGTATTAAAAAAACAAACAACCCAATCCAAAGATGGGCAGAAGACCTAAATAGACATTTCTCCAAAGAAGACATACAGATGGCCAAGAAGAACATGAAAAGCTGCTCAACGTCACTAATTATTAGAGAAATGCAAGTCAAAACTACAATGAGATATCACCTCACACCAGTTAGAATGGGCATCATCAGAAAATGTACAAACAAATGCTGGAGAGGGTGTGGAGAAAAGGGAACTCTCTTGCACTGTTGGTGGGAATGTAAATTGATACAGCTACTATGGAGAACGGTATGGAGGTTCCTTAAAAAACTAAAAATAGAATTACCATATGATCCAGCAATCCCACTACTGGGCATATACCCAGAGAAAACCAGAATTCAAAAAGACACATGCCCCCCAATGTTCACTGCAGCACTATTTACAATAGTCAGGACACGGAAGCAACCTAAATGCCCATCAACAGACGAATGGATAAAGAAGTTGTGGTACATATATACAATGGAATATTACTCAGCCATAAAAAGGAACGAAATTGGGTCATTTGTAGAGACGTGGATGAATGTAGAGATATACAGAATGAAGTAAGTCAGAAAGAGAAAAACAAATATCGTATATTAACGCATATACGTGTAACCTAGAAAAATGGTACTGATGAACCGGTTTGCAGGGCAGAAACTGAGACACAGATGTAGAGAACAAAAGTAGGGACACCAAGGGGGGAAAGGGGCCGGGGAGGTTGGTGGTATGATGAATTGGGAGATTGGATTGATATATATACACTAATATGTATAAAATGGATAACTAATAAGAACCTGCTGTATAAAAAAATAAATAAAATTAAATTAAAAAAATATATTCCCTCTTGCTCGGATGGATCTTCTAAGAGATTGAAACCTTAATATGAAAAACTTTAATATGAAAGCCAAATGCTAAAGCTGTTATTACATGATATCAAACTCCTGGATTAAAAATAAGATAAAACAAATAAAACCCTTGTAATTTATTGGGTTTTTACAAAATATTACAGTGTTTGGCATTGTATAGATGTAACATCTAAATTAATTGCTTCAGTAAACTCAAGTGGTCTCAGATTAAATAATTGCTGTTAATAATAGGTATAGTTATATATTAACTTGCCTGTCCTTCACTGTTCTGAATAACATTTTTTTTTTTTTTTATCCAGTTTAGCTCATGTCTCAAATTCTTACCATCTCTGGCTTTTCCAGCTCAGAGTGAAAATTCCCTTTCACTAAATTACTGTAAACTTCTAATCTTGCAGTATGCGGGCCTCCCACTGCTGTGGCCTCTCCTGTTGCGGAGCACAGGCTCCGGACGCGCAGGCTCAGCGGCCACGGCTCATGGGCCTAGCCGCTCCGCGGCATGTGGGATCTTCCCGGACCGGGGCACGAACCCGTGTCCCCTGCGGCAGGCGGACTCTCAACCACTGTGCCACCAGGGAAGCCCTAAACTTCTAATCTTTAACAGAAAATATAAAGACCTCACCTCCTTCTCTACTTCCCAATTCCACATACTACTTTTAAAGGAATCGCTGTCTTCTCAGGCTGAAATTTGGATTTCTCCCCCATCTCCCTTACACAATACTCCATAGACATTCAGCAGACAATGTCTAAAGGGCTTACTTTTATTATATATTTGAAAAATTACTTCTTTTCCCCATGCTACTGTCCACCCTAATTCAACCTCTCATTTCTTATTATCTATACAATTGTACTAGCCCCTCCTTAACTGATCCTCCTACCTCTGTTTTCTTCCCACTCCAATCCTCTTGACATAGCTCTCCAGCTTATTCTTAATATCAGATAGCTCAGTTAGGTTGTTTTGTCTCTTAAAATGCCATCATGACGCCCTGTTGCCTAAGAAGGGCCCCACTATATGCCACAACTTGCATTGACAGCCTCACCTTCTACCACTCCCCTACAATTCACTCACATTATATTATCTGTCCCCAAAACTGTAACCCTAATTTTAGACTTAGTATCTTCTCCACTTCTAAACTTTCATAATGCTGTACGTTGTGATCACTTTCTAATATTATAGTTCTTTATATATTTGTCTTACCACTTTACTCCCTTGTAAGCTTTTTCCATACAGTAAAATAATTTCATTCTCCAATTCATTCATAATGTACTGTTTACCTGATAACTGCCAGGCATTTTGTAAGCCAGAGGTTCAAAGATGAACAGGACGGGCCTTCCTGTACATAGTCAGTGCTGAAAAAGTGTTTGTTAAATTAAGTTTCCGATAGTTTTCAATCAGATACACACATAAAGGGAAACTTTATTAAATTTAATTGGATCCTACTTTTCCACTTTTTATATTTAACTGTGCTAGTCTTATCTCTCCAAGAAGAGACAGACCCTCTCTTATTAATCCTGTGTATTCCCCAGGTCATACTCTACATCTGCAGTGGATTTTCAATACATCCACTTTGGGTAAATGACCAAATGCTTCATTTTCTTCTGTATATGTGATGTAATGTGACCTGAGTCCATCGTGTATAATCAGCAGGTCCGGGGGTAAAACTTGAGTTAACTGTATACACTTGTGCAGGCAGAGCCTTTGCTGGCATTTAATTTTCACTTTTGAGTTGGCGCTTTCTGAAGCTAAAATAATATTGAAAGTGAGTTAACCTGTCACCTAATCCTTTAAGTAACTTGTATTCTTATCAAGACATCCGAATACTGGACAAAGACAGCTCTAAATGTCTGAAATCATACCAAAATACTTGTATTCATTTTGAATAGTTTTTAGTAGTAACTTAGTTTTTTTTTTTTCATAAGATTTCTTTACATCAGTATACACAGAGATGAGCAGATATAAAGATTTAACATTGAGATTATATATTCAATTCAAAAACTCTTACTGAGTCTAATATATAAAAATGCTAGATTCAGTGGGAGTATACTGCCCTTATGAAGGTCATGTATTAATACATCAATCAGGTGTTTCATTCTTGTGAGTATATTCAGAGAAATGTGAAATTCAGCTGCCTGAAAACCAAAGAAATTGCTAATTTTGATGACTGTAACTAATCTCTCTCTACTACAAATAAAATGATGCCTGCAAAGCACTTAACAGAGTGACTGGCATATAGTACGTACTCAGTAAACATTAGTTACCTTTCCCCTAGTTGTTGAGAATAGAATTAATCAACTATTTATAACAGAGTGAAGTGGGTGGTAAATTCTTACTAGAAACTTTCCTTTAGCAAGAAGGATCCAAATTGTTTTTGTGCTTTAACTGAATTTATCAGGCAACTGTTTGGTTCATTGCTTTACTTCCCCTATGAATACAGAGCTAATTACATAATGTGAAAGAAATAAAAGGAAACACAGAAAACCTTAAAATATAAAATGTTGAAACCATTGTGAAAATTATGAGACACCTAAAACAGGAAAGATAATGCTGAAAGAAAAAGCAAAACATGTATTATAAATGATCTGCTTCTGAGGATAATCTAAGTTTCCTACCATGATGCTAGACACAATGGATTCATAATAATAGAGACTGACAGATAACAGATTCAAAGAAACTGACCAGTGTGCCTACTGAACGTGTAATTTTTAATTATAAAGAAATTAGTACGTGCCAAAATTCTAGAAGACAAAATTACATGGCAACCCAGACGATGGCTTGGCCTCTTCCTGATGATCCAAGGGGGATCTTGTATTCTGTACCTTTCTGAGAGGCCTAAGTAGGGGCCTGCCATGGCTGGAAACTCAGCCTCAAGATCTGGCATTTCAGGAGTTTCTCCACTCTGCCAAGAAATTGCCCAGCTGGATGGAGATAGAGGGTTGCTCTCCTGGTCCTCAGAAAGGAAAGAGAGTGATGCCAGCAATGACTTCTCTTCCACTGGCATCTCTACCTGGTCAAAGAGCCAAGCAAGTCATAAAGGAGAACCTGGGTGAACATCAGTGTGGAGAATAAAATTGTGCTCAATCAGTGGGGTGACCTGAAAATGGTGAGAACACATCATACCAGACACACTTTAATTGCTATTTGTGTTAAAATTACAAAAACACGACTGGTTGGTGGTAAAACTGTAGCTGTCATATGTTGAGATTTATTGAAGTAATAAAGAATTGGCTCTGGAGTCTCATGACATTCTACTGGCAAATTCTGCTCAAACCAGTTTGGATCTGATTGTAATCGTTGTATAAGCTGAAAACTGCCTGGAACACATTAAAATAGAGCTTCCTGATTCCGTGCAAATCAATCCAGTCAGAGGACGGCCAAGTGAGTTGCCTCAGGGTAAATGTTAGGCCTTAACACTTGTGTGGCTTCCCTTCCAAATGTATAGCCTCTGAAAGCAGTCCCATAATAAACTGCAGCTTGGGCTCCTCTAGCTCTGGCCAAGTCCCTTAGACAATTAACTGCCTGATGTATAGTCTAACTACCATGATATCTGTCCACTTTTGTTTTAGCAAGAAACTTCTAGAGAGCAGGCATGTTTTTCCTGTGTGTAGAGTTTACCCCCTGGACACTACTGGCAAGGTCTGGGAAGAATGAGATGGTAATACTCCATAATCTGCCAGGCATTGTGTTAAGCATGCTTATACATTGTCTCGTTATATTATCTCAATAACTCTGTGTGCTAAGTATTATTATTTTATTATTTTATAGATGAGGAAACATGTTCAGAGAAGATCAGGAATGTGCCTCAGTTCATGGCAGAGCCAGCTGGCCTATTCCAGAGCCTAAGTACTCAATTAATTCTATGCCCTGCTGCCTGTTTACAGTGGGACAACGAATCTGGGTGCTTTCTGTGTTCTACATGGATAAAGTGAGACAACAGCTGTTGCTACCTCTCTGAAGAACTCAGAGTTTGACTGCACCTATGGTAGCAGAGATGCTCCTGCTGATTTGGGAATGGGCTTGGTCTAATGGTGACTGAGCCTACCAGAATTCTGAAACAGGTAAAGTTTGTCTTTTGATTCTCTGCTATAGTTTTCTTTCATTTTATTGGACTTTCAATTTTAGAAAAGTTTTAGATTTACAGAAAATTTGTGAAAATTGTACAGAGAGATCCACACCCAGTTTCCCCTATTATTAACATCTTATGTTAGGAGGGTACACTTGTCGCAGTTGATGAACCAATATTAAAACATTATTATTAACTAAAGTCAATACTTTACTCAGATTTCCTCAGTTTTTACTTAATGTTCCAAGATCCCATTCAGGATACCACATAGCATTTAGTTGTTATGTGTCCTTATGCTCCTCTTGGCTGTGACGGTTTATCAGACTTTCTTATTTTGATGACCTTGACAGTTTTGAGAAGTCCTGGTTAGGTATTTTGCAATACCCCTCTATTGTGTTTGTTTGATGTTTTTCTCATGATTAGACTGGAGTTATCTGTTGTGGGAGGAAGACCCCAGAGGAAGTGCCATTCTCATCACATTATATCAAAGGTACATACTATTAACATATGACCTTTATCACTTATGAGTTATACTGTTGAGGTTGACCTTGATCACCTGGATGAGACAGTGTTTGTCAGGTTTCTCCACTATAAAGTCAGTCATTTTCTCTCTTATCATACTATACACTTTGGAAGGAAGTCACCATGCATAGCCCACACTAAAGAGTGAGGAGTTATGCTCCCTTCTCAAGGATGAAGTAGCTATGTAATTTATTTGGAATTCTTCTGCAGGGGAAATTTATCTTTTCTCCACCATTTATTTATTCTATCATTTACTTACATTAGTATGAATTCATGGATATTTATTTTATATTTTAAGTTATAATCCAATGCTATTTTATTTATTTTGTCATTCAAATTATTCCAGCTTTGGCCATTGAGAGCTCTTTTAAGTTGGTTCCTGTGTCCCTCTGACATACTTCCATCACTGTAGGGTTTTTCATTTGTTCACGTACCTCCTTACTTTCTGGTACTACAAGATGCTCCAGGTTCTTTTTTATATATTTCCTGCCCTAGTCCTAGAATCAGCTGTTTCTCCAAGGAGCTCCCCTATACTTTTTAGGAAATGAAACCCAAAGAATCTTTAGGGCAAAGAGAACTCATGAAGGATATGAGGTAGGCAAGTGAGATGGTCTGATTACATTTTAGAAGATCACTTTTGGCTGGATAGGGCTGAGACTGAAAGCAGAGAGTCAGAGAAACTACTGCAGTGGTCCACGCAAAAATAGGTTATGTCTTAAAGTATGCAAGCCGCAAAGTGATAGACAGACACTTGCAGGATAGGTCAGCTTACATTCCCAAAGGAGTGCTGCGTAGTCTTAAGTCCTGGGACTCATTCTACACTGGCATAAAGCACAAAGAAACTTTCTAGATAGAGGAGAAGGATAATCAACAATAATGATCACTAATATTTATTGGGTACTTACTATATTCCAGGCACTGCTCTAAACACTTAACATATATAATAAGTTTAGTCCTCACAACAATTCTTTGTGCTAAGTATTATTATTATTTTCTCATTTTACAGGTGAGGAAAATGAGCGTTGAGAGAATCGATAAATGGCCCCTCAGGCTCAATTGGTAAGCAACAGGCAGAGACACAAGCGCAGAAATCCTGACTCCAGCCCTGCACTCTTCCACACAGTGCTATAGGGCCTCTTGCTAAAAGATGGCTTCAAATCTGAGAGCTCATTATTGCCAGAACTGCATCTCAACTTCCTGGACCAGCTGCTAAGATTTCTAAACCTGCTGCTGCCTGCAACTCTTCTGTTCCCTCTGATTCCTATCTTATCCCCAAAAGCCAGCTCAGACTGATGGACCATTAGTCCATCAGTCCTCAATGAGCACCTGCTATTGCCCAGCACTGTTGTAAGCTGCTGGGGATAAAGAGGGAGAAAGGGAGATTCTGTTCTCAAAGGGCTCATGGGGGGTGTGTGTGTGTGTGTCTGTGTGTGTGTCTGTGTGTGTGTGTGTTCTCTCAAAGGGCTCATGGTGTGTGTGTGTGTGTGTGTGTGTGTGTGTGTGTGTGTGTGCACGCGCATGTGTGTTTAAATTCAGCATATCTCTAACTCTGCTTACTCCATGATTCCTAACTATCTTTCATCCTCTGGTACCTGTGCCCCAACACTGGGCTGTCCACTTTATTAAGGCCATTCTCTACCTCAAACTTTCGGCATCCAGATCCGTTCCCAGGTCTAGCCCCTCCTGTGTCTGTGATAACTTTCTGCTTGTCTGTGGGGCTTCCCGTCTGTTGATCTTTCTCTACCCACACCTCCATCACCAGGAGCCACATGGGCAGATTCCTCTCTCTCCTGCTGTTAATGGGGTCAGCCTCGGGAATGTGCCAGGCCAGCCCGGTCTTCCAGACTGCTCTGAGTCATGCTAATTTTGTTTCCAGAATTTTTTTTCATTCACAGTACTATCAGAGCTTCAGACTCTCTTTTGCTCCAGAAGGAGTAGGAGGTGAATTAGAGATGATTAACAGCCAGATTTCTTCCATCACTCCTTTCAAGCCCATCTGGATTTTTCTACTTGACTATTTTCTGATTTGAGTCTGAGTCATTCTGCCACCAAATAGTGAGACTATTTGAATAATTTAATTATTTATCTGATGTTTGAAGTTTCAAAATCCATCTTATATACATTAATATCTCCCAAAGGGATACTGCCTGCTTGGTTTTGGGTAACATCTTCCCTAGATAGAACTTAGTGAAAACATCACCATGATTAGTGTAGGGAGATACCAGGTAATCTCCTGTGAAACTTTTTAAAAGGGATGCTAACAGTTGTTTCTCCATTCTTTCCAAAGGTTCTAAAAATATTATACAGGCAAGTTATATGACATAATACTCACTTAAGTGACACACTTAAGACCCATTGTTTTCTTCAACACCTTATTTCTAGCTTTTAAAGGCAACCTATATTTGTATTTTTCAAGTTAGAAGCAAAGACTCCTCTTGGTCCTTTTCCTGGCCTTCTACATTTCTGGAGAGGCAGATCTAGATCAAAGACTATGAGCGAGGGTGAAAAGGAAGGGAAAGGAGAGAAATTGTCATTTACAGCCTTTACACATATGACTCTCCCTTTCACCCCCCAAAAGGTCACTCACTCTCTAGGACAGTCTTCTTAGTCACACTCTTATAACCCACTTTCAGAAGCTTTTTTGCAAATTATTTGTAGCAAATAAATACCAAAGTTGGAGAATAACCGAATTTTAATACCTGAGCATGGATTCAGAGTTAAACCTAAAATAACGTAGCTCCCATTCTCTTACAGGACAGTTCGCTTCCCTAAGTGGGAAGGAAGGTGGAGGAGTTTCAGCTGTGTGCAGCAATGACCCCTAACCCACTGAATGGGCTGTTCTGTGCATCCTTCTCAGAGAAATGATGGAGAATTATGAAGCAAGGTGAGAGCTGGGTCATCTTTTCCACAAGGGGCTTCTGTTCCCTCCTCCAGGGCCAGAGCTTTCTCAGTGGGTTTTGCTGACAGCAGTGAGGCAAGTCTTGGTCCCAGGCAGTGGCCTCATTCACTTGTGCTCTATTTGTGGCTTCCAGGCCCAGGGCTTCCCTCCACCCCAACCAGAAAACTCTGAGAGCCATCGTAAGGCAAGAACAAGCAGGCCACCATGAAGATCCACTGTGCAGTGGACATTGAGTGGACAACCTCTCTTAGACATCAAAGGAGAGCTTGGAACGGCCGAGGCTGACCACTTTCAGCAGTCCCTTTATGCCAGCTCCCACCTTGACTGAGTTCTGGACCTGCGGCCCTTGGCTGACCTTCCCTTTCTTTCACCGGTAAGCCTCTAGGTGAGGCCAGTGTTCACCAGCCGAGCTGAAGGCGGAGGCTGAGGTTGGGGAGGACAGTTGAAGGAGAACATTTTGGCAAACGCCCTGCCTGGGTCCTACCTCTCTCAGGTAGTCTGAGACGCGCGGTCAAGCACCTTCTGTCATTAGTTCCTGTCTCTGTGTCAGAAATCAGTATCGGGTGGTTCTCCTCCACACCTAGACCACTGCAGGCCTGTCAGCTGAGCACTCCTGGGGAGTGAGCCCTCGGAGGGATCCCCAGGGCTGTGGGAGGGATGTGAGGCCAGTTATTCTGTCTTGTTTGCCTTCATTATTTAAAATGCATTCTCAAACAGTCTGAAAGGATCTGGCTGCTACTACTCTTCTCTGTGTCCAGTTGGTTGCATCTGATCTACTAGGTCAACATAGCCTCTAGCCGGAATCGAGTTGTGTTCAGAAACATAGAGTTGGCGCTTAGACAGAGGGAATGGCAGGATCAGGCTTAGCAGGAAAGGGTGCTGGGGAAGGGTCATCTGTGGTGTGTGATTTGAGGCCCCTGCATTGGCCCTGAAATTCCCATTATTTTAACTCCATAGTGATGGCAGTCTAGCTTCCTGGAGGCAGCTCACACTGTAGCATGGATACTATATATGTAATAATGATAATAAACATCTTGGAGCACTTTAAGGTTTAAAAAATGCATTTACATCATTTCATTTCTGTGGGATGGTCCCAGATGAGCCAAACTTCAGCTGAAATTGTGTGGGTGGTTATAGAACAAAACTCACTCTCCCAGTCTTCCTCTCACAACTATTTCCTTGAGTGGTTTGCATGTAAGAAGGAGCCTATCGGGAGAAAGTTTTTACTATTAAGGTCTCTGGGAGGCAGGGTAGGGGGCATAGGTTGGGATGTTAGAGACCTGTCCCCAGCCTGGCTCGCCAACCTGGCCTTTGAGGCCCTGATGGAGGAGACTGGCTATGGGAAGTCACTAAAGAACTACTTTTCTGAGAGGCTGAGACTGGGAGCCCAAGCAAAGCTCTTTGGAATCCAAATGACTTACTGTGGCTCAGTAATGTGAAGGAGGGGCTGTCCGCCCACTTGTTCACTGAATATGGCACCACTGCAATGAGCCAACCAGATATATAGGAACGGTAGCATTCTTTGGCACCTCAAAGTTTGGTGGTATCAGTAGCTCAGGAAGGCAACCACTAGCCTAGCCAGGAAGCTTCATTCTCACAGAGGCAGCAGGCATCACCATGTGCTAGGAAGACAAGAGGAACTGGCCTTGAGTGAATATGTGACACTTCAGAGACTCCAAGAGTGACTATTTGATGATAGCCATTCTGACTGGTGTGAGATGATACCTCATTGTAGTTTTGATTTGCATTTCTCTAATAATTAGTGATGTTGAGCATCTACTCATGTGCCTTTTTGGCCATCTGTATGTCTTCTTTAGAGAAAGGTCTGTTTAGATCTTCTGCCCATTTTTTGATTGGATTGATTGTTTTTTATATTGAGCTGTATGAGCTGTTTGTATATTTTGGAGATTAATCCCTTGTTGGTCTCATTATTTGCAAATATTTTCTCCCATTCTGTAGGTTGTCCTTTTGTTTTGTTTATGGTTTCCTATGCAGTGCAAAAGTTTTCAAGTTTAATTGGGTCCCATTTGTTTATTTTGTTATTTCCATTACTCTAGGTGACTGCTCGAAAAAGATATTGCTGCAATTTATGTCAGAGTGTCCTGCCTATGTTTTCCTCTACGAGTTTTATAGTATCCAATTTTACATTTAAGTCTTTAATCCACTTTGAGTTTATTATTGTGTATGGTGTTAGAGAATGTTCTAAGTTCATGTTTTTACATGTAGCTGCCCAGTTTTCCCAGCACCGCTTATTGAAGAGGCTGTCTTTTCTCCATTGTACATTCTTGCCTCCTTTGTCATAGATTAATTGACCATGGGTGTGTGGGTTTATTTCTGGGCATTCTGTCCTGTACCATTGATCTATATTTCTGTTTTTGTGCCAGTACCATAGTCTCTTGATTACTATAGCTTTGTAGTATAGTCTGAAGTCAGGGAGCCTGATTCCTCTAGCTCTGTTTTTCTTTCTGAAAATTGCTTTGGTTATTTGGGGTCTTTTGTGTTTCCATACAAATTGTAAAAATTTTTGTTCTAATTCTGTGAAAAATGCTATTGGTAATTTGATAGGGATTGCATTGAATCTGTAGATTACTTTGGGTAGTATAGTGATTTTGACACTATTGGTTCTTCCAATCCAAGAACATGGTGTATCTTTTCATCTGTTTGTGTCATCTTCAATTTCTTTCATCAGTGTCTTATAGTTTTTGGAGTACAGGTCTTTTGCCTCCTTAGGTAGGTTTATTCCTAGGTATTTCTTCTAGGTATTGGATTGTTTACTTAATTTCTCTTTCTGATCATTCATGGTTAATGCATAGAAACGCAACAGATTTCCGTATATTCAATTTGTATCCTGCAACTTTACTGAATTCATTGATGAGCTCTAGTAGTTTTCTGGTAGCATCTATAGGATTTTATATGTATAGTATCATGTCATCTGCAAACAGTGACAGTTTTACTTCTTCTTTTCCATAGTTTCCTTTTTTGTAATACCTTTGTTTGGTTTTGGTATCAGGGTGATGGTGGCCTCACAAAATGAGTTTGGGAGTTTTCCTTCCTCCGCAATTTTTTGGAATAGTTCCAGAAAGATAGGTGTTACCTTTTCTTTAAATGTTCGGTAGAATTCACATGTGAAGCCATCTGGTCCTGGACTTTTGTTTGTTGGGAGTTGTTAAATCACATATTCAATTTCAGTACTTCTAATTGGTCTGCTCATATTTTCTATTTCCTCCTGGTTCAGTCTTGGGAGATTGTATCTTTCTAAGAATTTGTCCATTTCTTCTAGGCTCTCCATTTTATTGGTGTATAGATGCTTACAATAGTTTCTTATGATCCTTTGTACTTCTTTGGTGTCGGTTGTAACTTCTCCTTTTTCATTTCTAATTTTATTGATTTGAGCCCTCTCCCTTGTTTTCTTGATGAGTCTGGCTAAAGGTTTATCAGTTTTGTTTATCTTTTCAAAGAACGAGCTTTTAGTTCCATTGATCTTTTCAATTGTTTTCTTCATCTCTATTTCATTTATTTCTGCTCTGATCTTTAGGATTTCTTTCTTTCTACTAACTTGGGGTTTTGTTTGTTCTTCCTCTTGTTGCTTTAGGTATAAAGTTAGGTTGTTTATTTGAGATTTTTCTTGTTTCCTGAGGTAATCTTGTATTGCTATAAATTTCCCTCTTGGAACTGCTTTTGCTGCATCCCATAGGTTTAGGATCATAGTGTTTTTGTTTTCATTTGTCTCTAGGTATTTCTTGATTTCCTCTTTGATTTCTTCAATGATCCATGGGTTGTTTAGTGGCATATTGTTTAGTCTACACATATTTGTGTTTTTTGCAGTTCTTTTTTAGGTAGTTGATTTCTAATCTCATAGTGTTGTGGTCAGAAAAGATGCTTCATAGGATTTCAATTTTCTTAAATTTATCAAGGCTCGCTTTGTGGCCCAGCATGTGATCTATCCTGGAGAAATGTTCCATGTGCACTGAAAAGAAAGTGTATTCTGCTTTTGGATGGAATGTTCTATAAATAACAATTAAGTCCAGCTGCTCTGATGTGTCATTTAAGGTCTGTGTTTCCTTACTGATTTTCTGCCTGGGTGATTTGTCCATTAATGTAACGGAGTGTTAAAGTCCCCCACTATTATTGTGTTACTGTCAATTTCTCCTTTTACGTCTGTTAACACTTGCCTTATATATTGAGGTGCTCCTGTGTTGGGTGTATATATATTTACAATTGTTATATTTTCTTCTTGGATTGACCCCTTGATCATTATGTAGTGTCCTTTGTTGTCTCTTGTCTTTATTTTAAAAAGTCTATTTTGTCTGATATGAGTATTGCTAATCAGCTTTCTTTTGATATCCATTTGCATGGAATACCTTTTTCCATTCCCTCACTTTCAGTCTGTACGTGTCTCTAGATCTGAAATGGGTCTCTTATAGACAACATAAATATGGGTCTAGTTCATGTATCCATTCAGCCAGTCTTTTTTGGTTGGAGCCAAAAAACATTTAATCTATTTACATTTTTTTAATAAATGTATTTATTTATTTATTGGCTGTGTTGGGTCTTCACTGCTGCACGTGGGCTTTCTCTAGTTGCAGTGAGTGGAGTCTACTCTTCATTGTGGTGCATGGGCTTCTTATTGTGGTGGCTTCTCTTGTTATGGAGCATGGGCTCTAGGTGCACGGTCTTCAGTAGTTGTGGCATGTGGGCTGAGTAGTTGTGGCACACAGGCTTAGTTGCTCAACAGCATGTGGGATCTTCCCAGATCAGGGCTCGAACCCGTGTCCCCTGCATTGGCAGGTGGATTCTTAACCACTGCGCCACCAGGGAAGTCCTAATTCATTTACATTTAATGTAATTATCAACATGTATGTTCTTACTGCCATTTTGTTAAATGTTTTGGATTTGTTTTTATAGGCCTTTTTTCTTCTTTTCCTCTTTTGTTCTCCTCTCTTGTGACTTGATGACTAACTTTAGTGTTGTGTTTGGATTCTTTTTTCATGTGCATATCTCATAGATTTTTTGTTTGCAGTTACCATGAGGTTTTGATATATCAGTCTATATATATACATAATTGTTTTAAGTTGCTGGTCTCTTAATTTCAAATGCATTCCAAATATTCTGCACTTATACTCTCCTCATGATTACTGGTTTTGATACTATACTTGTGTGTGAATGATTTCCTACCTTTACTGTATGTTTGCCTTTACTGGTAAGCTTTCCCATTTTGTAATTTTCTTTTTGTGGTTTTTTTTTTTCCCCCCCAGCTTAGAGAAGTTCCTTTAGCATTTGTTGTAAAACTGGTTTGGTGGTGATGAATTTTTTTAGATTTTCCTTGTCTGTAAAGCTTTTGATTTCTCCATGAAATCTGAATCAGAGCCTTGCTGGGTAGAGCATTCTTGGTTGTAGGTTTTTTACTTTTCATCATTTTAAATATATCATGCCACTCCCTCTGACCTGCAGAGTTTCTGCTGAAAAATCAGATGATAACCTTTTGGGAATTCACTTGTATGCTATTTGTTGCTTTTCCCTTGTTGCTTTTAACATTTTACCTTTGTCTTTAATTTCTGTCAGTTTGATTACTATGTGTCTTATATTCCTCCTTGGCTTTATTCTGTATGGGACTCTGCTTCCTGGGCTTGGGTGACTGTTTCCTTTCCTATGTTAAGGAAGTTTTCAGCTATTATTTCTTCAAATATTTTCTCAGGCCCTTTCTATCCCTCTTCTCCTTCTGGGATCCCCATAATGTGAATGTTGGTGCATTTGACATTGTCCCAAATGTCTCAAACTGTTGTCGTTTCTTTTTTTTCCTTTATTCTGTTCTGTGGCAGTGATTTCCACCACTCTCTCTTCCAGCTCACTGATTTGTTCTTCTGCCTCATTTATTCTGTTACTGATTCCTTCTAGTGTATTTTTTCATTGCAGTTCTTATATTCTTCAACTTTGGTTGGTTGGTTGTTCTTTATTTTTTTTTTAATGGAGAGACACTATATACCCTTTACTCAGTTTCCCCCAATGGTAACATCTTGCATAAGTATATTACAGTATTACAATCAGGATCTTGACACTGGTATAATGAACCTATCTTATTCAGATTTTCGTAGTTCCACATGTAAGGGTGTGTGTGATTTAGTTATATGTAGTTTTATCACATGGGTAGATTTTTATCACATGGGTGTAATGTTCTTTTAAGATAAAAAAAGTGGTTATTTCCCTAGTACTCAATAAGGGCTTTATGCCACGTATGCAAATAATAACTACACTGTCTTTAAGACTTACACTTTAATATTTTTTTAAGTGACAGGACAATATTCTTAATAAAACCTGGCCCATTTATAGTAAATGCTATTTGTAGTTATGTGATTATGTAATTTGAGAGAAAGCATAGAAAGTAGAATAGTCTTGTAAAATTTGCAATGCAAGAACAAGCTAATTTACCTGTAAATGTTAGAAAATTAGAAAACTATTCCTTTTACTCCAAAGATAAGTGAAAAGGAATTTACTCAGCACTCGGTTGGTTGTTCTTTATATTTTCTAACTCTTTGCTAAAAACTTCTTGTAACTTCTCACTCAGTGTATCCATTCTTTACCCAAGTTCTTGGATCATCTTTACAATCATTACTCTGACCTCTTTCTTAGGTAGATTGACTATCTCCACCTCACTTAGTTGTTCTGGGGTTTTATCTTGTTCCTTTCTCTGGTTCCTTTAGCTGTCTCATTTTGTGTAAATCTCTATTTGTGTTTTTATGTATGTGGAAGGTTAGTCATGTTTCTCGACCTTGGAGAAGTGGCCCTGGGGTACATAGGGGAAGTCCTGTGTATCCCAGCAGTACACTCCCCTCTTGCCACCTAAGGGCCAGGGACCAGCTGGTCCCAGGGTAGTTTCTGACCTGTGTTTGCGGACTCAGCTCTGCAGGCTGCAGGACCATAGCTTCCTGGCTTCTGGTGTCTGCCCCCTGATGGGTGAGGCTGGTCTAGAGGCTTGTGTAGACTTCTTGGTGGGAGGGGTCCGTGCCTGCCCACTGGTGGCTGGAGCTGGGTCTTGGCCCTCTGGTAAGCAGGGCTGTGTCAAGGGTGTGTCTAGAGGTGGCAGTGGACTTAAGAAGTCTTTAGGCAGCCTGTCTGCTGATGGATGGGGCTGTGTTCCTGCCCTGTTAGTTGTTTGGCCTGAGGCATCCCAGCACTGGATCTTAAAGGCTATGGGTGGGGCCAGGTATTGGTGCCAAGGACTCAAAATGTCTGCCTCCAGCCAGAGTTCTTGTAGGTCCCGGCTATGTCTGCCACCAGCTTTTATGACCCCAGAGAGAGCCACAGCCATCCCTAGCACCCCCAGGACCATCCAAGACCAGTGGGCAGGTCTGGCCCAAGCTTGTATGGAGTCGTTGCTTTTGTCCTGGGGCCCAGTGCAAGCAGGACTTGTGTGTGCTAAGAGTAGAGTCTCTGTTTCCTCCATTCCTGTGGAGTTCCTGCCATCAAGCCCCATTGCCCTTCAAAGCCAAATGCTATGGAGGCTTCTCTTCCAAATGCCAGACCCCTAGCCTGGGAAGCCTGGCATGGGGCTCAGAGCTCTCACTCCTGTGGGAGACCTTCTGCAATATAATTATTTTCCTGTTTGTGGGTCACCCACTTGGGTGGTATGGGATTTGTTTATATTGCAAGTGTGCCCCTCCTATCATCTCGTGGTTTCTTCTTTATGTCTTTGGATGTAGAATATCTCTTTTTGGAAGATTTGAGTCTTTTTTATTGATGGTTGTTCAGCAGTTAGTTGTGATTTTGGAGTGCTCATGAGAGGAGATGAGTTCAATGTCCTCCTACTCCACTGTCTTGTCTCCCTCTCAACATCATGTACCTTCTGAGATGATCTGAGGAAGACACTTCACCTTTGCACCATTCTTTCCCAAAACATATAACTCTAGTCTAATCATGAGAAAATATCAGATAAACACAAATTGAAAGACATTCTACAAAATCACTGAAGAGTATTTAAACTGGAAGGTCATTAAAAAAATAACAATAACAAGAAAAGAATGAGAAGCTGTCACAGATTGAGGAGACTAAGAAAACATGATGACTAAATGTAATGTAGTATCCTGGACTAGATTCTGGAACAGAAGAAGGACATTAGTGGGAAAACTGGTGAAATCCAAATAAAGCTGTATTTTATTCAGTAGTATTATACTATCATTAATTTCTTAGTTTTGACATGTTCTGTGGTTACGTAAGATGTAACCTTAGGGAAAGCTGAATGAAGAGTAGTCAGGAACACTCTATCTTTGCAACCTTTCTGTAAATCTAAATTAAAAGTTAAAAAAATTTAAAAATGACTAGGAAGCCAGGGTAAAAAGAGAACTGGATAATATACACAGAGTAAATAAACAGGGAATAATGGAAAGTTGGATGAGAGAATTGGCATTCCACAAAAGTTTTACTCCTCCAGACAGTTCTCCAGTTCATCTTGGGTCATCTGGATTTTGAATGCATTGTCACAGTAAAGGTAAACAAGGAGTTACAGTGGTCTGGGGACGGGGGGGGGAAGCATCAGAGATTTCACCCAAAGGTTTGGTATTGCGGAGATATGTTCATCCATATACTGCAGAACTGAGTTTAAAACTGGTTGGTTTTTTTTTTTTTTTTTTTGGAATGTCTTAGAAGACCAATCTAAGATAAATTGTTTAATGAATTAATGATGTCTCCCTTTTATCTGCCATTTCATATTGCCATTTTATCTGCCTCCAACGCCTTGAGGATTTGTGATCAAAGAGGCTTGGTTTCGCATTTTTGGAAGGTATTTTGCCCTGGGATTATGCCAGTAGTACAGGAAAATCTAAGAAATTTCCCATCCATTTTTGAAAAGTGATACCCACTTGTACATTTTGGTTGGGACCAGGGCTAGTCTTTCAAGTACATAGAGGTGGTAGACTAAAAGATAATTCAAGTCCTCTCCACTGAAGGCTGATCTGGTACTTTAAAGCCCTCAATTAGCAGTTTTAGAAGTTTCTTATGTTCATCATCTCTCTTCTGTTAGGCACAGCTTGCCTTTTATATTAAGGATACCATCCTCTGCATCTTTTCCTCTCTATGTGACAGTGTGAACATGGTGGGTATCATACATTGGATTCCCTAGAAAACAGACATAGAGTCTCTTAGATTTGCATGCAGGAGGTTTATTGGGGAGAGCTCTTGGAATTAACAGCTGTGAGGGGTAAGGGATGAGGAAAGCAGGATTCAGCAGAGGGAGAAGTTGAACTGTGATGCAGTTGCAGCAGAGACCTCAGACAATACTATCGGTAATGCTAGAGCTGAGATGGTCCTTTATATTTGAATGAGCTGAGGAAAGAGAATGTGGCCTCACCTCATAACTAGTGACTGGATATAGGCCAGGCAGTAGAATAAACTTGGGTAAGGTAGCTCCCTTTAATGGAGGGAAATTCCTGGAGAGGGACTTGGGTATGAGTTGTCAACAACCAACATTCCCAACAGTTATAAAAATAAGTACCGAAACAGGCTCTCAGGATTTTGGTTGGTTTCTTTTCATGGGAAAAGTTGTAATATTAAGGTGGTAGCATGAACTATAACCCCCACCACTGCAGCTGGTCTCAAAGCTATAGTTGTTCTCATCTCTCTCCTTTGTTACTTATTCTACCCACTGTTAGTTGTACCTCTGATGGTCTTGGTGGGTAAGCTGTTGGGTCCACCTAGTCCTCATCTCTGAGTGTTCTGAGACTGGTTACCATGCCCATCTCAGGCAATGGCTGCTGCTTGAGTCCATTTGTTGTGAAGATTGGTCAAAGGAATAGCAAAAGATTTTCCAGTACATCACTGGTGTGCTAAGGTATTCCCTGTCCCTATTGTACAACTTCCCTAAGATCTAGGTCAAGTACCACTGCAGGATAGTGACTCCTTTCTTTGCCTGTTGGTTTCTCGACATAAGGAGCCCAAAGTGACTGGACAGCAGTGGCAGCTTACAACTTAATAGGATTCTGTGTCTTCTGGTGGAAATCATCACTACATTTGGAACCAGCACCTATAGACCTACAGAGTCAAGAGTTGCAGGGACAAAAAGCAGAAATTCCCCAGGTTACTGAAAGTGATACTACTTTCACCTTTAGCTTCATGGACATATTCTCGGGGGAACATATTATGTTGTTAACTTAGGATATATATTGTATCCTAGAAGATGACATCCTGTTAGGGTATCTTCTCCAAAATGGCACCTCAACTTCCTCATCTAAAGATTGTTCCAGAAGCCCAGCAGCTTCTAGATGATGAAGAATATGATAAAGTAAATCCTATGGTCACGTGCGTACTGCTGCATCTCCTTTGAGGGAAAGTGCCTCTCCTGATCTAGATATTCTGTGCAATCCTGTGTTGGTGGATCAAACACTCTATAAGGCAAAACCATATTCAGAATATGTGCCAGTTTCAATCAAGATAAATATTTGCCCTTTCTAAGGTGTAAGAAGTCCAGTTTAATCAACTGTGGCCAAGTGGCTGGTTGGTCTCCTCATGGCATTGTATCAGGGGCTTACAGTACATGTCTCTAAGTTATCACAATCTACCTACAAATGATAGTGTACCACTTATGTGTAGTATTTTTAAAGTACAGTATAAAAATCTTACAGCAGTATGTTTCCATTTCTCCCCTCCAGGCCACTGTACTATTGTTATACATTTAACTTCTACATATATTATGAGTTACACTCTACATTATTATTTTTGTTTAAGCAACCAATACTGTTTTTAAGAAATTTAAATAATATGAGAAAGTCTATATTTACCCATTCAATTGCCGTTTCCCAAGCCGCTCAATTCCAAATTGCTTCCTAATACCATTTTACTTCTGCCTTAAGAATTTTCTTTCACATTTCTTGTTAATGTAGGCCTGGTGGTGATAAATTATTTGAGTTTATGTATGTCAGAAAAAGTCTTTATTTTGCCTTCATTTTTGAAAACGTATTTTAGCTGGGTTATGAATTTAAGGTTTAGAGATTTAGGATTTTTTCCTTCAAAGCATTTAAAATGTTGCTCCATTGTTTTCTTGCTTGCATGGTTTCTAGTGAGAAATCTGGCGACATACCTATCATTTTCCCCTGCATATGTTTTTCTTTCTCTCTGCTTTTAAGATTTTCATCATTCGATTTAAGAAATTTGATTATGATGTACCCTGGAGTAGTTTTCTTAATGTTTTTGGTACTTGGGATTTGTTAACCTTCTTGTATCTGTGTGCTTAATGTGTTCATCAAATTTGGAAACTTTTTGCCCACTATTTCTTCAAATATTTTTTCTGTTAACTCCCTCACTCCTTTGGGGACTTTAAAGTGTCATTAATCTCATCCAGTGTATTTTCAACTCAGACATTTCAGAAGTTCTATTTATAGCTTCTTTTTTTTTTTTTTTACCAGGCTTTTATTAGATATCTGTTTTATCCATATCAGTGTATACATGTCAATCCCAATCTCCCAATTCATCCAACCATAACCACCACCCATGCTTTCCCCCGTTGGTGTCCATACATTTGTTCTCAACATTTGTGTCTCGTATTTCTGCCTTACAAACAGTTCTTCTGTACCATTTTTCCAGATTCCACATGTATGCCTTAATATACGATATTTGTTTTTCTCTTTCTGACTTACTTCACTGTATATGACAGTCTCTAGGTCCATCCACATCTCTACAAATGACCCAATTTCATTCCTT
This sequence comes from Tursiops truncatus, assembly GCF_011762595.2. Lineage (NCBI taxonomy): Eukaryota > Metazoa > Chordata > Mammalia > Artiodactyla > Delphinidae > Tursiops > Tursiops truncatus. The sequence goes on from NC_047036.1 coordinate 48,507,145, forward strand.
TTTATGGCTGAGTAATATTCCTTTGTATATATGTACCACATCTTGTTTACCCATTCGTCTGTTGATGAGTATTTAGGTTGCTTCCATGACCTGACTATTGTAAACAGGGCTGCAATGAACATTGGGGTGCATGCGTCTTTTTGAATTATGGTTTTCTCTGGGTATATGCCCAGTAGTTGGATTGTTGGGTCATACAGTAATTCTATTTTTAGTTCTTTAAGGAACATCCATACTGTTCTCCATATTAGCTGTATCAATTTACGTTCCCACCAACAGTGCAAGAGGGTTCCTTCTTCTCCACACCCTCTCCAGCATTTGTTGTTTGTAGATTTTCTGATGATGCCCATTCTAACCAGTGTCAGGTGATACCTTGTACTTTTGATTTGCATTTCTCTAATAATTAGTGATGTTGAGCAGCTTTTCATGTTCTTCTTGGCCATCTGTATGTCTTCTTTGGAGAAATGTCTGTTTAGGTCTTTTGCCCATTTTTTGATTGGTTTTTTTTTTTTTTTTTTTTTTTTTTGGTACATGGGCCTCTCACTGTCGTGGCCTCTCCCATTGCGTAGCACAGGCTCTGGACACGCAGGCTCAGCGGCCATGGCTCACAGGCCCAGCCGCTCCGTGGCATGTGGGATCCTCCCGGACCGGGGCACGAACCCGCGTCCCCTGCATCGGCAGACGGACTCTCAACCACTGTGCCACCAGGGAAGCCACTGTTTGTTTTTTTAATATTGAGCTGCAGGAGCTCTTTATATATTTTGGAGATTCTTTGTACATTGATTTGTTTGCAAATATTTTCTCCCATTCAGAGGGTTGTCTTTTCATCTTGTTTATAGTTTCCTTTTCTATGCAAAAGTTTAGAGTTTCATTAGGTCCTATTTGTTTATTTTTGTTTTTATTTCCTTTACTCTAGGAGGGGGTCAAAAAGGATCTTGCTGTGATTTATGCCTAAGAGTGTTCTTCCTATGCTTTCCTCCAAGAGTTTTATAGTGTCTGGTCTTACATTTAGGGCTTTAATCCATTTTGAGCTTATTTTTGTGAATGGTGTTAGGGAGTGTTCTAATTTCATTGTTCTAATTTCATTCTTTTACATGTAGCTGTCCAGTTTTCCCAGCACCACTTATTGAAGAGACTGTCTATTCTCCATTCTATATCCTTGCCTCCTTTGTCATAGATTAATTGACCATAGGTGCATGGGTTTAACTCTGGTCTTTCTATCCTGTACCATTGATCTATATTTCTGTTTTTGTGCTCATACCATATTGTCTTAATTACTGTAGCTCTGTAGTATAGTCTGAAGGCAGGGAGCCTGATTCCTCAAGCTCTGGTTTTTTCCCCCAAGATTGCTTTAGCTATTCAGGGTCTTTTGTGTCTCCAAACAAATTTTTAAGGTTTTTTGTTCTAGTTCTGTAAAAAATGCCATTGATAATTTGATAGGGATTGCATTGAATCTGTAGATTGCTTTGGGTACTATAGTCATTTTCACATTATTGATTCTTCCAATCCAAGAACATAGTATATCTCTCCATCTCTTTGTGTCATCTTTGATTTCTTTCATCAGTGTCTTACAGTATTCTTAGTACAGGTCTTTTGCCTCCTTAGGTAGGTTTATTCCTAGGTATCTTATTCTTTTTTGTTTCAATGGTTGAATGGGACTGTTTCCTTAATTTATCTTTCTGATCTTTTGTTGTTAGGTTATAGGAATGCAAGAGATTTCTGTGCATTAATTTTGTATCTGCAACTTTACCAAATTCATTGATTAGCTCTAGTAGTTTTCTGGTGGCATCTTTAGGATTATCTATGTATAGTATCATGTCATCAGCAGACCGTGACAGTTTTACTTCTTCTTTTCCAATTTGGATTATTTTATTTCTTTTTCTTCTCTGATTGCCATGGCTAGGACTTCCAAAACTATGTTGAATATTAGTTGCAAGAGTGGACATCCTTGTCTTGTTCCTGATCTTAGATGAAATGGTTTCATTTTTCATCATTGAGAATGATGTTTGTTGTGGGTTTGTCATATATGGCCTTTATTATGTTGAGGTGGGTTCCCTCTGTGCCCATTTTCTGCAGAGTTTTTTTCTCATGAATTGATGTTGAATTCTGTCAAAAGCTTTTTCTGCATCTATTGAGGTGATCATATTGTTTTTCTTCTTCAATTTGTTAATATGGTGTATCACATTGATTTATTTGAATATATTGAAGAATCCTTGCATCCCTGGGATAAATCCCACTTGATCATGGTGTATGATCCTTTTTATGTGTTGTTGGATTCTGTTTGCCAGTATTCTGTTGAGGATTTGTGCATCTATATTCATGAGTGATATTGGTCTGTAATTTTCTTTTTTTGCAGTCTCTTTCTCTGGTTTTGGTATCAGGGTGATGGTGGCCTTGGAGAATGAGTTTGGGAGTGTTCCTTCCTCTGCAATTTTTTGGAAGAGTTTGAGAAGGATGGGTGTTAGCTCTTCTCTAACTGTTTGATAGAATTCACCTGTGAGGCCATCTGGTTCTGGACTTTTGTTTGTTGGAAGATTTTTAATCACAGTTTCAATTTCATTACTTGGGATTGGTCTGTTCATATTTTCTGTTTCTTCCCGTTTCAGTATTGGAAGTTTGTACCTTTTAAAGAATTTGTCCATTTCTTCCAGGTTGTCCATTTTATTGGCATAGAGTTGCTTGTAGTAGTCTCTTATGATGCTTTGTATTTCTGCGGTGTCTGTTTTAACTTCCCCTTCTTCATTTCAAATTTTATTGATTTGGGTCCTCTCCCTCTTTTTCTTGATGAGTCTGGCTAATGGTTTATCAATTTTGTTTATCTTCTCCAAGAACCAGCTTTTAGTTTTATTGATCTTTGCTATTGTTTTCTTTGTTTCTATTTCATTTATTTCTGATCTGATCTTTATGATTTCTTTCCTTCTAACTTTGGGTTTTGTTTTTTCTTCTTTCTCTAGCTCCTTTAGGTGTAAGGTTAGATTGTTTATTTGAGATTTTTCTTGTTTCTTGAGGTAGGATTGTATTGCTATAAACTTCCCTCTAGAACTGCTTTTGCTGCATCCCATAGGTTTTGGATCATCGTGTTTTCTTTGTCATTTGTCTCTAGGTATTTTTTGATTTCTTCTTTGATTTCTTCAGTAATCTCTTGGTTATTTAGTAACGTATTGTTTAGCCTCCATGTGTTTGTGTTTTTTTACATTTTCTTCCCTGTAATTTATTTCTAATCTCATAGCATTGTGGTTAGAAAAGATGTTTGATATGATTTCAATTTTCTTAAATTTACTGAGGCTTGATTTGTGACCCAAGATGTGATCCATCCTGGAGAATGTTCTATGTGCACTTGAGAAGAAAGTGTATTCTGCCACTTTTGGGTGGAATGTTCTTTAAATATCAATTAAATCTGTCTGGTCTATTGTGTCATTTGAAGCTTTTGTTTCCTTCTTAATTTACTGTCTGGATGAGTTGTCCATTGGTGTTAAGTGAGGTGTTAAACTCCGCTACTATTATTGTGTTACTGTTGATTTCCTCTTTTATACCTGTTAGCATTTGCCTTATGTGTTGAGGTGCTCCTATGCTGGGTGCATATATATTTATAATTGTTATACCTTCTTCTTGGATTGATCCCTTGATCATTATGTAGTGCCCTTTCTTGTCTCTTGTAACATTCTTTATTTGAAAGTCTATTGTATCTGAGTATTGCTACTCCAGGTTTCTTCTGATTTCCATTTTCATGGAATATCTTTTTCCATCCCCTCACTTTCAGTCTGTATGCATCTGTAGGTCTGAAATGGGTCTCTTGTAGACAGCATATATATGAGTCTTCTTTTTGTATCCATTCAGCGAGCCTGTGTCTTTGGGTTGGAGCATTTAATCCATTCACATTTAAGGTAATTATTGATATGTATGTTCTTATTACCATTTTCTGAATTGTTTTCAGTTTTTTTTTGGGTCCTTTTCTTCTCTTGTGTTTCCCACTTAGAGGAGTTCCTTTAGCATTTGTTGTAGAGCTGGTTTGGTCGTGCAGAATTCTGTTAGCTTTTGCTTGTCTGTAAAGCTTTTGATTTCTCTGTCAAATCTAAATGAGATCCTTGCCAGGTAGAGTAATCTTGGGTGTAGGTTCTTCCCTTTCATCACTTCAAATATATTGTGCAACTCCCTTCTGGCTCATAGAGTTTCTGCTGAGAAATCAGCTGTTAACCTTATGGGAGTTCCCTTGTATGTTATTTGTCATTTTTCCCTTGTTGCTTTTAATAATTTTTCTTTGTCTTTAATTTTTGTCAGTTTGCTTACAGTGTGTCTCTGTGTGTTTCTCCTTGGGTTTATCCTGCCCAGATCTCTCTGTGCTTCCTGGACTTGGGTGGCTATTTCCTTTCCCATGTTAGGGAAGTTTCTGACTATAATCTCTTCAAATATTTTCTCAGGTCCTTTCTCCCTGTTCTCCTTCTGGGAGCCCTATAATGCGAATGTTGTTGCATTTAACATTGTCCCAGAGGTCTTTTAGGCTGTCTGCATTTCTTTTTTTTTCTTTTATCTTTTCTATTCCACTGCAGTGAACTCCACCATTCTGTCTTCCAGGTCACTTATCCATTCTTCTGCCTCAGTTATTCTGCTCTTGATTCCTTCCAGTGTATTTTTCAATTCAGTTATTGTATTGTTCATCTCTGTTTGTTCTTTAATTCTTGGTGGTTGCTCTTTAATTCTTCTAGGTGTTTGTTAAACATTTCTTGCATCTTCTCCATCTTTGCCTCCATTCTTTTTCCGAGGTCCTGGATCATCTTCACTATCATTATTCTGAATTCTTTTTCTGGAAGGTTGCCTATCTCCACTTCTTTTAGTTGTTTCTTTGAGGTTTTATCTTGTTCCTTCATCTGGTACATAGCCCTCTGCCTTTTCATCTTGTCTCTTTCTGTGAATGTGGTTTTTGTTCCCCAGGCTGCAGGATTGTAGTTCTCCTTGATTCTGCTGTCTGCCCTCTGGTGGATGAGACTATCCTAGAGGCTTGTGCAAGCTTCCTGATCAGAGGGACTCGTGGTGGGTAGAGCTGGTTGTTGCTCTGGTGGGCAGAAGTCAGTAAACTTTAATCTGCTTGTCTGCTGCTGGGTGGGGCTGAGTTCCCTCCCTGTTGGTTGTTTGGCCTGAGGCAACCCAGCACTGAGCCTACAGGCTCTTTGGTGGGGCTAATGGCTGACTCTGGGAAGGCTCACACCAAGGAGTACTTCCCAGAACTTCTGCCAGTGTCCTTGTCCCATCAATGAGCCACAGCCACCCCCTGCCTCTGCAGGAGATCCTCCAACACTGGCAGGTAGGTCTGGTTCCATCTCCTGTGGGGTCACTGCTCCTTCCCCCTGGGTCCTTATGCGCACACTACTTTGCGTGTGCCCTCCAAGAGTGGAGTCTCTGTTTCTCCCAGTCCTGTCAAAGTCCTGCAGTCAAATCCCAGTAGCCTTCAAAGTCTGATTCTCTGGGAATTCCTCCTCCCATTGCTGGACCCCCAGGTTGGGAAGCCTGACGTGGGGCTCAGAGCCTTCACTCCAGTGGGTGGACTTATGTGGTGTAAGTGTTCTCCAGTTTGTGAGTCACCCACCCAGCAGTTATGGGATTTGATTTTATTGTGATTACGCCACATCTACCATCTCACTGTGGCTTCTCCTTTGTTTTTGGATGTGGGGTATCTTTTTTGGTGATTTCTAGTGTCTTCCTGTTGATGACTCTTCAGCAGTTAGATGTGATTCTGGTGCTCTCGCAAGAGGGAGTCTATATCTTCTTTATACCTTTCATGTCCCTACTTAACATGGTCAGTTTTTCTCTAGCATTTTTCTGGGTCTCATATAATTTGTTTCTTGTCTCTCAGCAACCCCCATCCTTCATTCTTTGATGTCCAACGTCTTGACAATCATTGTTTCATTTATCTACTCTGTTTTTTTTCAGGTTGTTTTTTGGTTTGTCTTTTATCTGTTTGTTTTCAGATGGAAAAGTAAATTTTATCCCTGTTACTCTATCTTGGCAGCAAATTGAAATTCCTTCTAGGTCTTTCTAAAAATTCCAATTCTCTTTTTTTTTTTAATAAATTTTTATTTATTTATGGCTGTGTTGGGTCTTTGTTGCTGTGCACAGGCTTTCTCTAATTGTGTTGAGCAGGGGCTACTCTTGGCTGCAGTGCGTGGGCTTCTCATTGTGGTGGCTTCTCTTGTGGAGCACAGGCTCTAGGCACATGGGCTTCAGTAGTTGTGGCACATGGACTCAGTGGTGTGACACTTGGGCTTCAGTAGTTGTGGCTCGCAGGATCTAGAGCACAGGCTCAGTAGTTGTGGTGCATGGGCTTAGTTGCTCCGCGGCTTGTGTGCTCTTCCTGGACCAGGGCTCAAACCCATGTCTCCTGCATTGGCAGGCAGATTCTTAACCACTGTGCCACCAGGGAGTTCCCCCCAATTCTCTTTTAAATGTAAATTTTATCATAAAAAGTGATCCATTAAATTCCTGGTACCTTATGTTAGGTATGTATGGTCATACACTTAATACCTGCATTCCTTTTTCCTTGCTAACAGAGCCTTGATTTTGTTTTGGGACAACTCAGTCCACTGGGGAATTTCTGGGAAAGATTTTCTCTCAGACCAAAAATGGAGCTAGAGATAGAGCAAAGCCCTTTTTCTATTACCCCTTCATGCTCTTCTTAGAATATTTTGAGAGAGGATTTGATGCTCGAATATGTATCAACTAGTTTGCATTTATGTGGCAAAAATCTAGGGTAAAATTATCAAACACGGTAAGGAAGAACAGGAGAACTGCAGACAGGCGATCCCTACCTTGAACCACATAACCATGCTTGGGCTCACCTACCTTTAGACTTCCTGTTAAGTGAGATAATACACAGTCCTAATATTTAAGCCACTGTTTTCCAGGCTTTCTGTGACTTGCAGCCAAATATATCTTAAGTCCTACTTTAACAATGGGCCAGTTTCTCAGATTTATCTGATTATTTTCCTCCGGAATGAAGATCTTTATTAGAGGGAGTGGACTCTCAATGGCAAACCATTTACTTCACAATTTGTCAAAGGAGTGGCACTATTTTAGCCATGCCTGTAGTCAGTCAAAGAGCCCTGTAGACTTTGCGCTTCGAGTCATTTCATAGACAATGGCTATGCAAAAGTTGTGCTGATTGGGAACTTGATGGCAATGTCCCCAGGAGAACTGCATTGATTCTTGAATGGCATACTAACTTCCACTGTGATCCACAGGGAAAAAAAAAGCTCTAACCAAAGGTACTTGAAATAACATGTATTAATACAGTTCCATCATAAATAATACATACTGTTAATATGGCTTTAAATAATGTATAATGCTAGATTTGCATAATAAATAATACATAAATATGTAATCATCCCGTGAAGTCATATGAAATTAGTAATCATGAAGGAAACTTAAGCTGTTAACATGCTATGAGAGGAAGGTCTTCCAAGTGGCTTGGAGGGCCTTAATCAGTGCTCCTGCGTAATGCCTTAGCTGAGAGAAACACCAGCCTTGTAGAAAGTACTTGATCCACACATCTTTTGACTGAAGAAAAGTAACTAGTAAGAGTCTTTCAGTTTATAGCCAGTAAAGGGTTTCCAAGGTCTGTAAAGATACCACTATTTTTAAAATTTTTACTTTATATTGGAGTACAGTTGACTTACAGTGTTGTGTTAGTTTCAGGTGTACAGCTAAGTGATTCACTTATACATATACCTACATCCATTCTTTTTCAGATTCTTTTCCCATATAGGTTATTACAGAATATTGAGTAGAGTTCCCTGTGCTATACAGTAGGAATTGTTGATTATCTATTTTATATACAGTAGTTTGTATATGTTAATCCCAAACTCCTAATTTATCTTTCCCTGCTACATTTCCCCTTTGGTAACCATAACTTTGTTTTTGAAGTCTGTGAGTCTGTGTCTCTTTTGTAAATAAGTTCATTTGTATCTTTTTTTTTTTTTTTTTTTTTTTTTTTGTGGTACGTGGGCCTCTCACTGTTGTGGCCTCTCCCGTTGCGGAGTACAGGCTCCAGATGCGCAGGCTCAGTGGCCATGGCTCACAGGCCCAGCTGCTCCGCAGCATGTGGGATCTTCCCGGACCGGGGCACGAACCCGTGTGCCCTGCATCGGCAGGCGGACTCTCAACCGCTGCGCCACCAGGGAAGCCCTGTATCATTTTTTTAAAGATTCCACATATAAGTGGTATCATATGATATTTGTCTTTCTGTATCTGACTTCACTTAGCATGACAATCTCTAGGTCCATCCATGTTCCTGTAAATGGCATTATTTCATTCTTTTTTATGGTTGAGTAATATTCCATTGTGATACGTACCACATCTTCTTTACCCATTCACCTGTTGATGGACATTTAGGTTGCTCCCGTGTCTTCGCTATGTATGGTAAATAGTGCTGCAGTGAACACTGGGGTGCATGTTTCTTTTCTAATTATGGTTTTCTCTGGATATATGCCCAAGAGTAGTTCTATTTTTAGTTATTTAAGGAACCTCCATACTGTTCTCCATAGTGGCTGTACCAATTTACATTCCCAGCAACAGTGTAGGAGGGTTCCCTTTTCTCCACATCCTCTCCAGCATTTATTGTTTCTAGATTTTTTGATGATGGCTATTCTGACTGGTGTGACGTAATACCTCACTGTAGCTTTGATTTGCATTTCTCTAATAATTAGTGATGTGAGCATCTTTTCATGTGCTTTTTTGCCATCTATATGTCTTCTTTGGAGAAATGTCTATTTAGATCTCCACCCACTTTTTGATTGGATTGTTTTTTTTCTTGATATAGAGCTGCATGAGCTGTTTGTATATTTTGGAGATTTAATCCCTTGTATGTCTCTTCATTTGCAAATATTTTCTCCCATTCTGTAGTTTGTCTTTTGGTTATGGTTTCCTTTGCTTTGCAAAAGCTTTTAAGTTTAATTAGGTCCCATTTGGTCCCATTTGTTTAGTTTTGTTTTTATCTTCATTACTCTAGGAGGTGGATCAAAAAATATCTTGCTGCAATTTATGTCAAAGAATGTTCTGCCTATGTTTTCCTCTAAGAGTTTTATAGTATCTGGTCTTACATTTAGGGCTTTAATCCACTTTGAGTTCAGTTTTGTTTCTAGCGTTAGAAAATGTTCTAATTTAATTCTTTTACATGTAGCTGTCCAGTTTTCCCAGCACCACTTATTGAAGAGCTGATCTTTTCTTCATTGTATATTCTTGCCTCCTTTGTCATAGATTAATTGACCATAGGTGCATGGGTTTATTTCTGGGCTTTCTGTCCTGTACCATTGGTCTATATTTCTGTTTTTGTGTCAGTACCATATTGCTTTGATGACTGTAGCTTTGTAGTATAGTCTGAAGTCAGGGAGCCTGATTCCTCCAGCTCTGTTTTTCTTTCTCAATATTGCTTTCGTTATTTGGGGTGTTTTGTGTTTCCATACAAATTGTAAAATTTTTTGTTTTAATTCTGTGAAAAATGCTATTGGTAACTTGAGAGGGATTGCATTGAATCTGTAGATTACTTTGGGTAGTATAGTCATTTTGACAATATTGATTCTTCCAATCCAAGAACATGGTATATCTTTCCATCTGTTTGTATCATCTTCAGTTTCTTTCATCAACTTCCTATAGTTTTCAGAGTACAGGTCTTTTGCCTCCTTAGGTAGGTTTATTCCTAGATATTTTATTCTTTTTGATGTGATGGTAAATTGGATTGCTTCTGTAATTTCTTTCTGATCTTTCACTGTTAATGCATAGGAATGCAACAGATTTCTGTGTATAAATTTTGTATCCTGCAACCTTACCGAATTTATTGATGAGCTCTAGTAGTTTTCTGGTAGCATCTTTAGGATTCTCTATGTATAGTATCATGTCATCTGCAAAGAGTGACAGTTTTACTTCTTCTTTTCCAATATGGATCCCTTTTATTTCTTTTTTCTTCTGTGATTTCCATGGCTAGGGCTTCCAAGACTATGTTGAATAAAAGTGGCAAGAGTGGACATCCTTGACTTGTTCCTGATCATAGAGGAAATGCTTTCGGCTTTTCACATTGAGAATGATGTTATCTGTGGGTCTGTCATATATGGCCTTTATTATGTTGAGGTAGGTTTCCTCTATGCCCATTTTCTGCAGAGTTTTTCCTCATAAATTGGTGTTGAATTTTGTCAAAAGCTTTTCCTGTGTCTATTGAGATGATCATATGGTTTTTATTCTTCAGTTTGTTAATGTGGCATATCACACTAATTGATTTGTGGATATTCAAGAATCCTTTCATCCCTGGGAGAAATTCCACTTGATCATGGTGTACCATCCTTTTAATGTATTGTTGGATTTAGTTTGCTAGTATGTTGTTGAGGATTTTTGCATTTATGTTCATCAGTGATATTGGCCTGTAATTTTCTTTTTTGTGTGTTATCTTTTGGTATCAGGGTGATGGTGCCCTCATAGAATGAATTTGGTAGTGTTCCTTCCTCTGCAATTTTTGGAAGAGTTTCAGAAGAATAGCAGTTAACTCTTCTCTAATGTTCTCTAAATGTTTGATAGACTTTGCCTTGTGAAGCCATCTGGTCCTGGACTTTTGTTTGTTGGAAGTTTTTTAATCACGTTTCAATTTCAGTACTTGTAATTGGTCTGTTCATATTTTCTATTTTTTCCTGATTCTTGGAAGGTCATATCTTTCTAAGAATTTGTCCATTTCTTCTTGGTTGTCCATTTTATTGGCTGGCATATATTGCCTTGTAGTAGTCTCTTATGATCCTTTGTATTTCTGAGATACCACTATTTTTTAATCTCAAATCCATCATTGATTGAAAGACTATTGAAGAGTTTCCTAAAAACAAGGCAATAAAAATTGACTCTATCAAACCTTACATTTCTCCAAGGACTCACTTGTGTTATTTTATTTAACAGTAATCCTAATACCCTGTGAGATGGACACCATTTTCTTCATTCTCCAGCTCAGGGAACAATGGGTGGGAGAAGTAAAGTGACTTACCTAAGGTCACACAGGCAATTAGTGGCAGGGAAAGGTATATGGCTCTCCTGAAACCAAAGTCTGTTGTTTTCCTTAACATTGTACTTATCCTGTCTCTCATTATTAATGTAGCTCTTTTCTGTGGATTAAGATCCTGGACATTTTATAATTTAGATTCAGCAGACCTTTGAAGAATTCCTTTTGTTTGTTTGACACTGTACTAGACATCTCATGTGGGCCATGTCATTTGTCCCCACAGTATTTCTTTTGGGCACCTGTATCTTCACCTTACAGATTAGGAAACTGAGGCTCAGAAAAATGAAGTAACTTACCTCAGAGTGTGAGGAAAAGCTGAGTCCTGTGCCTCCAAACCACAGTACACTGCATCTCTGGCAGCAAGTGATGAGAGGTACTTCCTGCTTTTATACCAGTCTCTGCCCTTCTCTGGAGAGCACACCCAAGTCCCTTGCCTGGTAAAATTCGATGTCTTTTTTCTGCAATAGGAAAGGTAATGTTCTAGGAATGGAGGCTGATGTCAAGAGATTAGCATGACCAAGGACAAACTTTCTACTTCACAAATTTTCAAAGGGCTGGCATTCTGAGCAATGTCAGGTACACTAGTAGCCAAGCCTGTTCACGGTACTTCAAAAACACTCAAATTCTTGAGTCCCTCATGTTACATTCCTGTACAGTATATAATTGGTTAAAAGTCCCCACTCCTCTGGTAATAGCATTCTTGGAAAGTGTGCTTTGAGTTCAGTTCTTCTGGGAAAGACATAACTTACTGAAGAGATATGGAGAAGAGTTGAAACCATAAATGTCGAGCTTACCCAGGAGAGTAAATATAAACCACTTGCATCTTTCAGGCTGAATTATAGCTTATCAAGTACACATTAAAACTTTAAGCCTTTTTTTCCTTAAGTAAGAATAAATCTAAGTTGACTATTCCAGCATATGTATTTGTTTTCCCTGCACTGTCTATAAACCATGTCCAAGGTGAGTATTCATAAGCCTGAGCGAAAACTAGACAAACAATTCTGAGAATAAGTGACAACTATAACAGTTCATGATAAGACAGTCACAACAAAGGAAATGCTATGCATTAAGTGATTTTTCTTGCAAATCCTTGATACACATGTCAGGCTGTGTGCTGGCAGAATGAAAGAGAATAAATCAAAGAGAATACCCGTGTGAGAAAGGGTTTTTAGGCAAATGCTGTCTTGCATGCATAAATCAAATAAATAGTGATTTTAAAAGAAAACTAAAGGAACAGGACAGATTTCTATGGAATTTTTACACAATTAAGTTATTTAACAATTGCACAATTTATATTTATAGAACACTTTACAATTATTTGCTCATTAAATCTTGTGACATTTCTGGCAAGTAGGTCCACACCATTAGTTTAACTTTATAGGCAAGGTAACTCAAGCAGGGAATTCTAAAGGAACTTTCTCAAGGTCGCACAGCCAGGTGTGACAGGAGTTACTTTGGAACTCTTGCTCCCACAATCTTGAGTTGCATTACAGGGTAGGGCTTAACTGCCTCTTAGCTTTCTCCTTGATGAAGGACAGGTCGGGGTGCATACCTGGACATCTGGAGGTGGGTGGTAAAGGCAATGGCTCCTGTCAGTTAATCTAGCAGTGCCAGTGGTTGGTGTTGGTTTTAGCATTTCAGCTGGAATATGGACCCATCGGTATGTCGATACATGTGTATACAATGAAAACACACATCTGCAATAGAGCCTAGTTTGAGTTGTTCATAATGGTTAAGTCTAAAGCTATAGTTTTCGGCCCTGGCTGCAATATTTGGGGGGCATTAAAAATAAACAGATGCCCCAGGATCAGTTAAATCTGAATCTCTGAGACTGGGGCTTGGGCAAGGACATTTTCCAAGAGTGACCAGATTTTTTAACCTATGGCCAGAGTTGAGAACCCCTGGTATAACGAATCCTCCAGATCTGTGGGACATGGTTGGGCAGGTTGTTCACTGCATGAGGACACCTAATGGAGCGGCCAGTGAGGACTGAAATCCAGCTCACACAGAGTGTGCCCTAATTTGGAGGTGGCATTTGTTCTCAAAAAAGTCACCTTTTGTTTAATTCCCACAAAGGAAGCCCTGAGTCATTCCCCTATTCTTGGATATGCATTGTTGCATATCTTACATGTTTCATTTTCAGCTTATTTTTCATGCATTCAGTAAAAATTACATTTAGCATCTACTGCATGCTGAGCACTTGGTATACTTAGGGATACAACAACAAAACCTACACAGTCCTGTTCCTATGGAGTCCACAATCTGTTGGGGAAGACAAGTGACTGAACAGGGAGTTACACACATGGGAAGTGCTCCAACAGGCGTGAGTACAGGAAGCTGGGGAGGACACTGGAAGGGCACTCCACCCAGACCTGGTGCACAGGGGTCCTCATGATAGAATAAGGAGGGAGTATAAAAGGGAGAGGGTAGCATTCAAGGCTGAGCGGAAACATGTGAAGAAACCTGGAATCAAGAGAGGCCGAGGATTACTGGGGAATTGGCAGTGGTTCAGCCCATCCACCCAGAAGATGGAGTGAAGAAAAGCTGGAGGAAGAGCCGGGGAGTGCGGTAAGTTCTCCCAATCTGGGTTGGCCACTTGCAAGCATAATCGCTTGTGCTCTGCTCCTCAGTCCCACCTTCCTCTTTCCATCCTCTCTCCTTCCCTCCCATCTTCTTTTCATATACAGTCCTTTATTAGGGCAGAAAATACCTATACCACTTGTACCCTACTTTCTGGAATCTCCAACTTCAAGCGCTGGAAAGCATCAAAAAGCTTGGAAGCAGGCAAAGGAACAAACAAGCGTGGGGACACAGATGTCACTGCTTTGCTCGGTGCCACCTGGCAAAAACTTGCAATTGGCACAAATCCTTCCTTGCTCACCACTCTTTTTACTTGATATGCCTCGTCCTGAACTCACATTCAACATTACCATCCTAATCCCTGGGCTGGTGGGGGTGTGTGGAGTGGGGGGATGGGGTATTATAAATGAAACAAGCTTCGTCATGAGCTCATGAAATTACTGAAGCCGGGTGATGAGTACATGAGTATTTACTATACTAGCTTCTCTATTTCTGATTATGTTTGAAATTTTCCATTATAAAAAGGATAAAAACAAAAACTTAAGATCTCTGCTGTTTCTTCTTTTGTTTTGCTTATCATTGCCTCTAATGATGATGCTCTGTTTTAAGAAAAAAAAAAAACAACTCTGGTTTGATTTGATTCAGGTTCTATTTTTTACTTCATAATAGTTTGCCTTTATTTTATTCATTGGGCTGTTACAATGAGCCAGATTTCCTAATCCATAAAAATCATGATTCAGTGGATCAAAATTCACTTCATCCTCAAAAGCTTGGGTGTGCTTTGTATGATATACCCATCCACTCGTTCCCATTCCTCCCTCATGATTCTGATAGATGGCCTACCTTCCCATCCTGCTGTAGCCATGGCAACTTTCAATCTTCAGAGATTGTCAGGCTGACCCTCTGCTTCCATGTGCCCTGTGAAATCGGGAATGTTTCTCCACTCGCAGTTGGAAGGCCTGCAGTGGGAAAGGGGGAAAATGGGCAGTCAGTCTTTGAGCAACTTCACCTCCCAATCCCACTTCCATACAGTAGCTGCAGCAACTGCATAGCAACTGTCCTATCTTCTAATGCGTGAGACTGAACGCTTGTAAACTGGAATGAGACTTTCCACAGGCCTCCAAGCCATGAAATAAATCACTCACCTTGTTTCACAACGTTCTAGAGTAATAGTGTACATGTTTGCCACACAACATGGCCTCCCCTGAACAGCCATGGTAGCTCGTCCACACATCTATGATACCTGGGTATAATGCTGTGTTCTATGCTCTTCCCTACACCTGCTCCTCCCCATCAATGGAGCTCCGTAAGAACAGGGGCAGGACAATCCTTTTAAACTCCCAGGACCTGGTGTTGTTTGACCCATGATGGATGATCCACATGTGTTTGTTAAGTGAATGAATGTCCTAATCATACTGAGATGTAGGCCTATTTGATTTGGAAGGAATTTATTTGGAAGTACTGTATTTAGAAACAAATTATATTCAGGTCTTCCAGCAGGCAAATGTGGCTATGTCAGGCCGGTCTTTTGATGGCCTCCCTTCCCATACACATGAACCATGACTTGGCTTCCTAAGGCTGAGTCTGTCTGATTAGAACACAGTCATTCTGCCCCAACTCTACCTCTTCCAAAGAATGAAAAAGAAATAAAAATCAAATTTTCACTTGTGCTTTTGTCAAGATTGAACGACCAGCTTACTGATGAAGGATTTATATTATTTCAACCAGTCTTTATAGCTTCTTATGGCTACAACCAAAGTCTTTCTGGCTCTTGTCTATTCCCATATCCCTCTGTGCTATGACCTCCAAGGGGCCCAAGGATGGAGTTAGGGAGAGTATATGGGAAGAACCTTCTATGCAACAAGACAATGCAGACTAAGTTTGCTCCACCCTCTCTTTGTTGTTTCCATCTCCAGGACGTACAGGAAGTGGATGAAGAGAGAAGCACCCCTAAGCAGCACCTTGAAGGAAAACAGAAGGGGGAGTCAGCAGGCTCTGGCCCACAGTGCTACTGAGAAGTTACTAGATTACACAGGCATCCAGCCATAAATTTGCTTCCACGAGCACAAATCACACAAATATGACAGGACTGAACATGTGCTGGAGCCAAATGTGCATCTTGTGATTCTTTTATCATCTCCACAACCAAATCCTGAAACAGGAATTTCACAGTTCTGCCCTTCATTAGAAACCTGACTTTTTAAAAAATGGGCCTGAAAGTGTGAGGAACCTCAAACAGCTGTAGCTGAAGCTCTCCTCTGCTCAACTGCCTCCCTGCCAGATTTCAGCGCCCCCTGACCTCCTGCACAGCGGGACAGACTGCACCCACTCTGGCTTCGCCACACCTTGACTGCTCACTTGAGTTTATCTTACAGGTGAGGAAACTGAGACTTGTAGAAATTAAAACTGCTTCCCTCACAGGATTGTTTTGAGTATCTAATGAGCTCACTGATCAAAAGGCCCAGAGAGTGGCGTGGCTGCTGTGCCGTAGGGGCTCAGCAAAGGCAAGGTGCCCATCGTCTGGATAAGCCCTTGCTGAGACGCTGCTTCTCCTGCTTTCTGTGGGTATGTCTCTGCCTCTTCTCTGACTCCATCGTTGTCCTGGCTGCCCCTCAAGGCCAGAACCCCTGTCTCCTCTCTGTCTCATGGCTCCCTCTCTCATTAGGCACTCAATAAATGTTGTTGACAGACTGGCTGACTGCCTGGCTGACTAAAGATGGCATCTTTCCACCAAGGGCAAGTGTCCTTCGTTGCCTTTATTTATTGCTTAATGTCGAATGGTGTCCTCAGCATGATATAATTTTCCTGAAACACACATCAGAATTAATAAGAATTAAAGAAATCTACATTGTTGGAGGGTATTGGCCCTAATTAGTATCATATCATTAGTAACAGAATTTGAGTAATGTCTTACAGGTACAGAAATCTTTTGAGTTAAACATGTCAATTTAACCCTGATTTTCATCTAAATGTTCCCAATTTTTATGACATCATTTCTATGTACATTAGAGAATTTGCAAGGAAGTTTTCAAGAGAATAGAGAATTACTTCCTATTTAAGTTTGGGAGACAAAAATCAAGTAAGAAACACATTTTATGCTGTTGAACAAATGATAAGAATAAACAAAACCATATTCCTTTTTTTCCATTTGAAGATCTCCCTTTTCAATACATTGTTAGCAGGCCCTGGAATCAAAGAGAAGGCATCTTTGTCCCAAGCTACATTCATCACCATTCTTGCCTATATGATTTGCAAGAGGATGGGGGGAACATTTAAGTTCAATCAGGTCCTCGGACAGCTTTTTCCTTAGTAAAACATTAAATAAAAACATACATACAGACATATATATATACACACACCACACCAAGAACATAGTAAATCCAGTTTTATGAAGTTTATGAAATGGTTCTGAATTTTTTTTAAAAAATCCACCCATATGTCATTTCCCCTTGTCTGCCATTCCTTTAAATCTCCATCACTGTTGCTTTCACAAACACTCCCCAAATGCTGTCAAATGGGTTATCACTGCCTTTGCACTTTTGTTCTTTTGTTAATTTTGGATAAAGTCCTAGAGTGTAGCAATATTATTGAACTCATTTCTGCTTAGCTCTCAAGTTTCCGTATCTCCTCTGTTACCAAGTGGCAACGCACCCTATAGGCACAATAAATAAATAATACAGCACTGAAGCTATAACAAATCACAAAATACATTATTAAAAAATTAAGAAATAAATATCCTTCTCTTACTTAAATAGAGATTGATTTTATAATGTGGAATACTGAGGAGAGCTGCTCCGAGATATATTAAAGCCTGGGGACATGCAGAATACAATGTAATGGGCATTCTGCTCCCTCATCCAGAGGAAAAAACTCCTGCAAGTGAATGGATGTATTTGTGAAATGGAAGCTGATATTCTCTGTTTGTTCACAAGCCAAATATGATGCACTGTCCCTTTTTCACATAAGGGGGGAAAGACCTGAAGGACACATCTGTCTTTCCTAAGCACAAACTGAGAGTCTAGATGAGAGTGATGAAGATAAATGCTTTCCTGGAACTGAAGTTGGTGAAGAACTATTCCTTTCCTTGGACTTTAAATCACAATTCCGGCTTCCAAAAAGATATTCTCGAACCAGGATTCGTCAAGCTTCCTCCAAGGTGCTTTATTTAACAAGCAGAGGATATGGCATAGATCTCTCCACAAGGTGTACATTTCAAGAGAAGAAATTAAATAGGATCCCGTCTCCAGAGGCATGAAGATTTTCTATGGAAAAGACAAAGTCTTTTGGGTCCTAGGACTCTCAGGAAGTTACTCCTGTGTTGTTCACCTTAAGGTTTATATGGGACCATCAACCCACCAGAAGCCATTGCTTCTGTACTGAAGATATACTCTTACTCCATCCTGGAATGGTATGGCATTTCTCTATCCTGGCCCTAGACGAATCAGGACTGAGAAAAACTTGCTGACTTCACTGCCCTCTGCAAAGACTCCCAACACCTCTGCATAAGGGGAAAGACAATGGCTAACAATTGCCACCATCCTTTCCCCATTCCAGAACTTTGCAAGAAGTTTACTCTGGTGGCACAAAACCCACTTCATTTCCTTACCTCATTGCTCTCTGTAAAAGACGCTGGGGAGACTCTAACAACCTCCCAGAGCTGGGATGGTAAACCCGTGTAGGGAGGAGTTCCCACCAACTGAGTCATTTTTAACAGACCATTGGAAATAGTTCACTTATAATGAGCTGATCCATTTGGGGATAAGATAGTAAGTAAGTGGGCCCCTTAGGTTCCAAAGGCTCTTAGGGCACTACTGGCCAAAAGCTTGAGTTGTCTGTGTTTTTATATGACTGTGTCCTTTATCTCCTGTAAGTACATAAGGTGTATATAGGACATACGGCATATATAGGTGATGATTTAGTATTTGCTTTTCTTACTTTTCATGGAGAGATTTTTCTCACCTACACCTGAAATTCTCTGGAACATGGAGACTTAAAGGAGCTGGGGCTCACAGAGATTGTGCCATCTTCAGTATACAGCTTCTGAGGTCACCCTGGACATGAATACCTGGATGGCAAATGGAAAAGAGAAAAGTGGAAGAACGTAGGGAGATTTTTCACATATCCAACTCGATGTGGAATATATCACTTCCATGCATGTTCCACTGGCCAGAACTAGTTACAGGATCCTACCTATATTCAGGTGGGGCTGGCAGGCATCCTCCCAGTTGGGCATCAGCACGATGGTGATGAAGACTACAACAGTAGAAAATCAGAACGCTGGTGAGAAACTTGTCGGCTGGCATCCCTGAGACCCATAAAACTCAGTGTGGAAAACAAACTATTTCACACCCCATAGGAATTCTGAAATTTTTACAAAGATCTTGGTGAATTCTTCCAATTTAAATTTGCAAGATGACCTCTGACTTTGAACTCCCACTCCTGTACCTGCTGTCTCTATCCTGCAGTGGGTCACTGAAAGTGCACAAGGTAACCTATTCCTAGTTTTGAATGACCCTGTGCATGTGCACACACACACACACACACACATGAACAATCCACTCACATAAAGTGTATGTGAAGATGGCAGATCCTACTAAAAATAGGTCATGGGCGTTTACGGATCACATTGCAATTCACATAGTAAACAACTTCCCATTCATATTAGTCCTGCAACTGAGAATGTCTCAGCATCTGCATCATTCCCCCAAAAACGTCCAAGTGTTCTTCATGCCTCACTCACTTACTGGTCTTCATCTCTCTTTAACCTGCTGTACTCCTCTTCTCTCCTCATCCCAGCAGTAAAATTCCAAATTCCTCTGCTTGCCTCATACAGAGCACACTGACTCTCTTGGTTTGCTTGAGCCCCTAACTTCAACTCCTAGCAGTTTGTCAAGAAGTATCATTTAAACCAAGATGAAAAGGAGCTAACCAATGTGGGGAACACATTTCATGCAAAAAGAAGAGAAGAGGCCCTAAGGGGAGGACAAAGCTTGTCACGTCATATAACTGAGAAAAAGCAGGTTTAAGGACATGGTTGGGAACCTCTCCTTCCAATGTTGATTTGTAACTAGGAAGTGGCTACATTTCCCAGCTCACCTAGATAGGTGAGGCCATGTGACTCCGTGGTAACCAAAGAAAAAATACAGATCTTCCTCAACTTACTATGGGGTTACATCCCAATAAATCCGTTGCAAGTTGAAAATAGCTTAAGACAAAAATGCCTTTAAAAGAATCTGGGACAAGATGTCAGAGTAGAAGGACAGTGAGCCCACCTCCTCTGATGAGAGCACCAAAATCACAACTGCTGAATGACCACTGAAAAAACAAAAAAGACTTCAACCTACCAAAAAAGATACTCTACATCCAAAGACTAAGAAGAAACCAAAATGAGACAGTAGGAGGGCACACTCACGATATAATCAAATTCCATACTCCCTGGGACAGCGAAACACAAAGTGGAGAATAATTATATTTCAGAATTTCTCCCACAGGAGTGAGATTTCTGAGCCCCACGTGAGGCTCCCCATCTGGCATGACGAGGAGGAGCCCCCAGAGCATTTGACTTTGAAGGCCAGCAGGGCTTGATCACAGGAGCTCCACAGGACAAGGTGAAACAGAGACTCCACTCTTGGAGGGCACACCAAGGTCTCATACACACCAGGACACAGAGCAAAGCAGTGACTTCATAGGAACCTGATCCAGACCCACCTGCCGGTCTTTGAGGGTCTTGTAGGGAGGTGGGGGGAAGCTGTGGCTTTCTCTGGGGTCAGAAAAGCAGGTGGCAGAAAATATTGGAGAGTGTTCATATACTTGAACTCTTTTTAATTTTAACATCTTTATTGGAGTATAATTGCTTTACAATGGTGTGTTAGTTTCTGCTGTATAACAAAGTGAATCAGCTATATGCATACATACATCCTCATATCCCTTCCCTCTTGCGTCTCCCTCCCACCCTCCCTATCCCACCTCTCTAGGTAGTCACAAAGCACGGTGCTGATTGCCCTGTGCCATGCAGCTGCTTCCCACTAGCTAGCTATTTTACATTTGGTAGTGTATATATGTCCATGCTACTCTCTTACTTCGTCCCAGCTTACGCTTCCCCCTCCCTGTGTCCTCAAGTCCATTCTCTACGTCTGTGTCTTTATTCCTATCCTGCCCCTAGGTTCATCACAACCATTTTTTTTTAGATTCATATATATGTGTTAGCATATGGTATTTGTTATTCTCTTTCTGACTTCACTCTGTATGACAGACTCAAGGTCCATCGGTAATTCATGAAAACTATCTTAATGGAAATCTATTACTTTGAGAGAAATTAATTTGAGTATACTGAGAATCCTTGCATTCCTAGCATAAACCCCACTTGATCATGGTGTATGATCCTTTTAATGTGCTGTTGGATTCTGTTTGCTAGTATTTTGTTGAGGATTTTTGCATCTGTGTTCATCAGTGATATTGGCCTGTAGTTTTCTTTCTTTGTGACATCCTTGTCTGGTTTTGGTATCAGGGTGATGGTGGCCTCGTAGAATGAGTTGGGGAGTGTTCCTCCCTCTGCTATATTTTGGAAGAGTTTCAGAAGGATAGGTGATAGCTCTTCTCTAAACGTTTGATAGAATTCACCTGTGAAGCCATCTGGTCCTGGACTTTTGTTTGTTGGAAGATTTTTAATCACAGTCTCAATTTCAGTGCTTGTGACTGGTCTGTTTATATTTTCTCTTTCTTCCTGGTTCAGTCTCGGAAGGTTGTGCTTTTCTAAGAATTTGTGCATTTCTTCCAGGTTGTCCATTTTATTGGCATATAGTTGCTTGTAGTAATCTCTCAAGATCCTTTGTATTTCAGCAGTGTCAGTTGTTACTTCTCCTTTTTCATATCTAATTCTAGTGATTTGAGTCTTCTCCCTTTTTTTCTTGATGAGCCTGGCTAATGGTTTATCAATTTTGTTTATCTTCTCAAAGAACCAGCTTTTAGTTTTATTGATCTTTGCTATTGTTTCCTTCATTTCTTTCTGATCTGATCTTTATGATTTCTTTCCTTCTGCTAACTTTGGGGTTTTTTTGTTCTTCTTTCTCTAATTGCTTTAGATGTAAGGTTAGGTTGTTTATTTGAGATGTTTCTTGTTTCCTGAGGTAGCATTGTATTGCTATAAACTTCCCTCTTAGAACTGCTTTTGCTGCATCCCATAGGTTTTGGGTCATCGTGTTTTCACTGTCATTTGTTTCTAGGTTTTTTTTTTTTTTTTTTTTTTTTTTTTTTTCGGTACGCGGGCCTCTCACTGCTGTGGCCTCTCCCGTTGCGGAGCACAGGCTCCGGACGCACAGGCTCAGCGGCCATGGCTCACGGGCCCAGCCGCTCCACGGCACGTGGGATCCTCCCGGACCGGGGCGCGAACCCGCGTCCCCTGCATCGGCAGGCGGGCTCTCAACCACTGCGCCACCAGGGAAGCCCTCTAGGTATTTTTTGATTTCCTCTTTGTTTTCTTCAGTGATCTCTTGGTTATTTAGTAGTGTACTCTTTAGCCTCCATGTGTTTGTATTTTTTACAGACTTTTTCCTGTAATTGATATCTAGTCTCATAGCATTGTGGTCAGAAAAGATACCTGATACGATTTCAATTTTCTTAAATTTACCAAGGCTTGATTTTTGACCCAAGATATGATCTATCCTGGAGAACGTTCCATGAGCACTTGAGAAGAAAGTGTATTCTGTTGGTTTTGGATGGAATGTCCTATAAATATCAATTAAGCCCATCTTGTTTAATGTATCATCAAAGCTTGCGTTTCCATATTTATTTTCATTTTGGATGATCTGTCCATTGGTGAAAGTGGGGTGTTAAGGTCCTCTACTGTGATTGTGTTACTGTCGATTTCCCCTTTTATGTTTCTTAGCATTTGTCTTATGTATTGAGGTGCTCTATGTTGGGTGCATAAATATTTGCAATTGTTATATCTTCTTCTTGGATTGACCCCTTGATCATTATGTAGTGTCCTTCTTTGTCTCTTGTAATAGTCTTTATTTTAAAGTCTCTTTTGTCTGACATGAGAACTGCTACTCCAGCATTCTTTTGATTTCCATTTGTATGGAATATCTTTTTCCATCCCCTCACTTTCAGTCTGTATGTGTCCCTAGGTCTGAAGTGGGTCCCTTGTAGACAGCAATATATACGGGTCTTGTTTTTGTATCCATTCAGCCAGTCTATATCTTTTGGTTGGAGCATTTAATCCATTTACATTTAAGGTAGTTATTGAAACTAAGGTAGTTTCTATTACCATTTTGTTAATTGTTTTGGAGTTTTATTGTAGGTCTTTTCCTTCTTTTGTGTTTCCTGCCTAGAGGAGTTCCTTTAGCATTTGTTGTAAAGCTGATTTGGTGGTGCTGAATTCTCTTAGCTTTTGCTTGTCTCTAAAGGTTTTAATTTCTCCTTTGAATCTGAATGAGATCCTTGCTGGGTACAGTAATCTTGGTTGTTGGTTTTTCCCTTTCTTCACTTTAAATATGCCCTGCCACTCCCTTCTGGCTTCCAGAGTTTCTGCTGAAAGATCAGCTGTTAACCTTATGGGGATTCCCTTGTATGTTTTTTGGTTTTTTTCCCTTGCTGCTTTTAATATTTTTTCTTTGTATTTAATTTCTGATAGTTTGATTAATATGTGTCTTGGCGCTATTTCTCCTTGGATTTATCCTGTATGGGACTCTGTGCTTCCTGGACTTGATTGACTATTTCCTTTCCAATATTAGGGTAGTTCTCATCTATAATCTCTTCAAATATTTTCTGAGTCCCTTTTTTTTTTCTTCTTCTTCTGGGACCCCTATAATTCAAATGTTGGTGCGTTTAATATTGTCCCAGAGGTCTCTGAGACTGTCCTCAATTCTTTTCATTCTTTTTTCTTCATTCTGCTCTGCAGTAGTTATTTCCACTATTTTATCTTCTAGGTCACTTATCCGTTCTTCTGCCTCAGTTATTCTGCTATCGATTCCTTCTAGAGAATTTTTATTTCATTTATTGTGTTGTTCATCATTGTTTGTTTACTCTTTAGTTCTTCCAAGTCCTTGTTAAATGTTTCTTGTATTTTCTCCATTCTATTTCCAAGATTTTGGGTCATCTTTACTATCATTACTAAGAATTCTTTTTCAGGTAGACTGCCTATTTGCTCTTCATTTGTTTGGTGTCGTGGGCTTTTACCTTGCTCCTTCATCTGCTGTGTGTTTCTCTGTCTTCTCATTTTGCTTAACTTACTGTGTTTGGGGTCTCCTTTTTGCAGGCTGCAGGTTTGTAGTTCCTGTTGTTTTTGGTGTCTGCCCCCAGTGGCTATGGTTGGTTCCGTGGGTTGTGTAGGCTTCCTGGTGGAGGAGACTGGTGCCTGGGTTCTGGTGGATGAGACTGGAACTTGTCTTTCTGGTGGGTAGGACCACATCCAGTGTGTGTTTTGGGGTTTCTGTGACCTTCTTATGATTTTAGGCAGCCTCTCTGCTAATGGGTGGGGTTGTGTTCTTGTCCTGCTAGTTGTTTGGCATAGCGTGTCCAGCACTGTAGCTTGCTGGTCGTTGAGTGGAGCTGGGTCTTAGCGTTGTGATGGAGATCTCTGGACGAGCTTTCACCATTTGATATTATGTTGAGCCAGGAGGTCTCTGGTGGACCAATGTCCTGAACTCGGCTCTCCCACCTCAGAGGCACAGGCCTGACACCCGGCCAGAGCACCGAGACCCTTTGTAAAAGATTCAGGTTCAGCTATCTTGCATTACAGTTGGCCCTTCCATTAATTGCTGGTTTCTCATTAAATTCTGGGTGACAACCTTAGGCTTCTAAAAATGCATCAAGCATCTACTGCATGGAAATCTGATTTTCTCCTGTTGTAATTCACTTTCCAGTCTTGCAGATTGGCTCTATTAGGTTACTCTTCTGACGCTCAGCAAGGCTTGTCACTGCTCTAGTTGGCAGCTCATTTCCCTCCTTAAGTGGGAAGATCCTACCTGAACTCTTGACGGAAGCAGACATCTCACTTGGGTAATTAGCACCAAGACCTGGCCCCACCCAACAGCCTGTAGGCTCCCGTGCTGGCATGCCTCAGGCCAAACAACCAACAGGGTGGGAACACAGCCCCACCAATCAACAGGCAGGCTGCCTAAAGAATTCCTGAGCCCACAGCCACCTCTAGACACACCCAGTGATATGGCCTTGCCTACCAGAGGGCCAAGACCCAGCCTTAAATGATATATTAAACCAGCTGGACTTAACTGATATCTATAGAGTGTTCTATCTGAAAGCAGCAGAATACACATTCTTTTCAGTACACATGGAACATTCTCCAGGACAGATCACATGCTGGGCCACAAAGCATGCCTCGGTAAATTTAAGAAAATTAAAATCAGGGACTTCCCTGGTGGTGCAGTGGTTAAGAATCCGCCTGCCAGTGCAAGGGACATGGGTTCAATTCCTGGTCCAGGAAGGTCCCATATGTCGCAGAGCAACTAAGCCTGTACACCACAACTACTGAGCCTGCACTCTAGAGCCTGCACGCCACAACTACTGAGCCCACGTGCCACAACTACTGAAGCCCGCATACCTAGAGCCCATGCTCCACAAAAGAAGCTACCACAATGAGAAGCCCGTATACTGCAATGAAGAGTAGCCCCCCCAACAAGAGAAAGCCTGCACACAGCAACAAAGTCCCAACACAGCCAAAAATAAATAAAAAGTAAATAATTTAAAAAATTTTTTAAAATAATATCAAGCATCTTTTCTGACCACAATGCTACGAGAACAGAAATCAACTTCAAGATAAAAACTGCAAAAAATACAAACATGTAGAGGGTAAACAATATGCTACCAAACAACCAATGGATGACAGAAGAAATCAAAGAGGAAATCAAAAATAAACCTAGAGACAAATGAAAATGAAAACACAATGATCCCAAACCTGTGAGATGCAACAAAAGCAGTTCTAAGAGGGAAGTTTATAGCGATACAAGTTTACCTCAGGAAACAAGAAAAATCTCAAATAAACAGCCTAACCTTACACCTAAAGCAACTAGAGAAAGAAGAACAAACAAAACCCAAAGTTAGTAGAAGGAAAGAAATTATAAAGATCAGGGCAGAAGTAAATGAAATAGAGATGAAGAAAACAGTAGAAAAGATGAATGAAACTAAAAGCTGTTTCTTTGAAAAGATAAACAAACTTGGTAAAACTCTAGCCAGACTCATCAAGAAAAAAAAAGGGAGAGCACCCAAATCAATAAAATTAGAAATGAAAAAAGAGAAGTTACAATTGACACCACAGAAATACAAAGGACCATTAGAGACTACTACAAGCAACTACATGGCAATAAAATGGACAACCTAGAAGAAATGGACAAAAAGATTCTTAAAAAGATACAATCTCCCAAGACTGAACCAGGAAGAAATAGAAAACATGAGCAGACCAATCACAAGTACTGAAATTGAATATGTGATTTAAAAACTCCCAACAGGGCTTCCCTGGTGGCGCAGTGGTTGAGAGTCTGCCTGCTGATGCAGGGGACGCGGATTCGTGCCCCAGTCCGGGAAGATCCCACATGCCGTGGAGCGGCTGGGCCCGTGAGCCATGGCCGCTGAGCCTGCGCGTCCGAAGCCTGTGCTCCGCAACAGGAGAGGCCACAACAGTGAGAGGCCCACGTACCACACACACACAAAAAAACTCCCTACAAACAAAATGGCTTCATCTGGTGAATTCTAGCAAATATTTACAGAAGAGTTAACACCTATCCTTCTGAAACTATTCTAAAAACCTGCAGAGGAAGGAACACTTCCAAACTCATTCTACAAGGCCACAATCTCCCTGATCCCAAAACTGGACAAGATACCACAAAAAAGAAAACTACAGGCCGATATCACTGATGAACAAAAATACTCAACAAAATACTAGCAAACTGAATCCAACAATACATTAAAAGTATCATGCATCATGATCAAGTGGGATTTATCCTAGGGATGCAAGACTTTTTTAATATACACAAATCAAACTGTGATACAGCGCATTAACAAATTGAAGAAAAACCATACGATCATCTCAATAGATGCAGAAAAAGCTTTTAATAAAATTCAATATCCATTTATGATAAAAACCCTCCAGAAAGTGGGCATAGAGGGAACCTTCCTCAACATAATAAAGGCCATATATGACAAACCCACAGCTTATATCATTCTCAATGGTGAAAAGCTGAAAGCATTTCCTCTAAGATCAGGAACAAGACAAGGATATCCACTCTCAGCACTTTTATTCAACATAGTTTTGGAAGTCCTAGCCATGGCAATCAGAGAAGAAAAAGAAATAAAAGGGATCCAATTTAGAAAAGAAGAAGTAAAACTGTCACTGTTTGCAAATGACATGATACTATACATAGAAAATCCTAAAGATGCTACCAGAAAATTACCAGAGCTCATCAATGAATTCAGTAAAGTTGCAGGATACAAAATTAATATACAGAAATCTGTTGCATTTCTATACACTAACAACAACAAAAATTCGAAAAGATACATGCACCCCAATGTTCATAGCAGCACTATTTACAATAGCCAAGACATGGAAGCAACCTAAGTGTCCCTCGACTGATGAATGGATAAAGAAGTTATGATATATATATACATACACACATATATATACATATACATACACACACATATACACACACACAATGGAATATTACTTAACCATAAAAAAGAATGAAATAATGCCATTTGTAGCAACATGGATGAACTTAGTGATTATCATACTAAGTGAAGTAAGCCAGACAAAGACAAATATCATATGCTATTGCTTATATGTGGAATCTTAAGAAAAACATACAAATGAACTTATTTACAAAACAGAAATAGACTCACAGACAAAACAATTTTACCATGACCAAAGGGAAAGGGGTGGGGGGAGGGAAATTACAAGTTTGGGATGAATGTATACACCACTATATATAAAATAGGAGCTACTGTATAACACAGGGAACTATATCAATATCTTATAATAACATATAACCAAAAAGAATCTAAAAATGATTATATAAGTATGTATTTATATATATATAAAACTCAACCACTTAGCTGTACACTTGAAGCTAACACAACATTGTAAATCAACTATATTTCAATAAAATTTTTTAAAATAAATTTAAAAAGACCAAAAATGCCTTTAGTATGTCTAACCTACTGAATATCATAGCCTAGCCAAGCGTCACTTACACACACTTAGAACATTTACATTAACCTACAGTTGGGCTAAATCATCTAACACAAAGCCTATTTTATAATAAAGTTTGAATATCTCATGTAGTGTATTGAATACTACACGGAAAGTGAAAACCAGAATGGTTGTATGGGTACAGAATGGTTACGAGTGTATTGGTTGTTTACCCTCATGATCCCATGACTGACTGGGAGCTGCTACTGCCACTGCCCAGCATCACCAGGGAGTATCGTACAGCATGTTCCTAGCCCAGGAAAAGATCAAAATTCAAAATTTGAAGTACCGTTTCTAAAAAATGTATATCACTTTCACACCATCGTAAACTCTAAAAATCGTTAAGTCAAACCATCATGAGTCAGGGACTGTCTGTATAGGCCAGACTCGTCACCCTCAAGCCTTCACTGTTTCTCTTCCTCCATTTACTGGCTGGATACTGACACCTAGCAAGAACTTGAAGTTATTTGATGAAGACAGTAGAGTTTCTGTCAGTCCAGGTTCCTAAATAACAGCATAGAGCAGATCCGCTCTTCCCAGCTGACACTTGAATATATTATGTGTGTTAGTTATCTATTCCTTTGCAACAAATTACCTGAAAACTTAGTGGTTTAAAACAACACTCATTGGGGCTTCCCTGGTGGTGCAGTGGTTGAGAGTCCGCCTGCCGATGCAGGGGACACGGGTTCATGCCCCGGTCCGGGAAGATCCCACATACCGCAGAGCGGCTGGGCCCGTGAGCCATGGCCGCTGAGCCTGCGCCTCTGGAGCCTGTGCTCCGCAATGGGAGAGGCCACAGCAGAGAGGCCACAACAGAGAGAGGCCCGCGTACCGCAAAAAAAACAAAAAAACAACAACACTCATTTATTATCATAATTTCTGTGAGTCATGGCATAGTTTAAGCCCCTGCTTTAGGATCTCTTAACAAGGCTTGAAAAAGAATTTGTACAAAGCTGTGGTCTCATCTCAAGTTTCAATGGCGTAAGAATCTGCTTCCAAGTTCACTTCTGTGCTTATTGACAGGAATGAGTTCCTTCAGGGCTATTGGACTTAGAGACTCTGCTCCTTGCTGGCAGTTGGCCAGAGGCTGCCCTCAGTTCCTTGTTATATAGGCCCTTTCGACTTTCTTCACTAGAACAAATGCGCACGAAGTGCCAGAGAGCACTAGCAAGATGGAAGTCACAGTCTTTTGCAATCTAATCATGGAAGTGACAGCCCATCACTTTTACCATATTCCGTTTGTTAGAAGCAGGTCACTAGATCCAGCCCACGCTAAGGGGGAAGGGATGACACTAGGGCATGAATACCAGGAGTCAGGGATCTTTGGGAGCTGTGTCAGAAGCTGCCTACCACTGTAAGATATAAACCTCTGCTATGTTAAGCCACTGAGATTCCAGGTTTTATCAGTTACAACGGCTGGTCTTACCTTAAGTGACATAGGAGGAAAGCAGCAGCAGATGGTTCTAGTAAAGCAAGGTTAGAGCAGACCAGGTCATGCAATGCCTTATAAACACTGAGAAGAAACTGGCTTTTATTATAAGTGCAATGGGAGGCCGTTGGATTTAAGCATGAGAGAGAAGGAATCCAAGTGTTGTGTCTTACTATTGTTTATAAATGCACTGGAAGGAAACAAGAGTGGAAGCAGAGAGACCCATCAGGAGTCTGTTTTCATCTGATGCAGTCTTGGGTAATAAAGAAAGGGGGTGTGATGGTTAATTTTATGTATCAACTTGGCTGGGTCACGGTGCCTAGATATGTGTTCAAATGTTATTCTGGATATTTATGTGAGGCTGTTTTGGGATGAGATGAACATTTAAATCAGTGGACTTTGAGTAAAGCAGATTGCCCTCTGTCTTGTGGGTAGGATTCAATCAGCTGAAAGCCTGACATTCCCCAAGCAAGAGTGAATTCTGCAGCAGATGGCCTTTGGACTTGAACTGCAACACCAGCTCTCTCTCCTAGGTCTCCAGCCTGCTAGCCCACCCTGCAGATTTTGGACTTGCCAGCCTCCATAACTGTGAGCCAATTCTTAACTCTCTCTCTCTCCCCCCCTATATATATATATACACATATATATACATATATATGTATATATCTATATATAGACACACACACATATACTATTTCGTTCTGTTTCTCTAGGGTCAGGACTAACAAGGAGCTTAAGCGCACCCAATATTGAGCAGTAGCAGCTGTGGCAGCAAATTCTGCTATTTTTGAATACCTATTCTGTGTTCTAGGCCCCTGCTAGATGTTTTATACACATCATCTCATCCAATCATCCCACAAATACAGATTTTTACACCCATTTTACAAATGAGGAAATCAAGACTCAGCAAGTTAAGTGAATTACCCAAGGCCACATACCTAGTATGTGTCAGAACTTCCTAATCAATTTGTCAGGAGCCCATTTTTTTTTCAAATGCTTGAATGAAAATAATGAATAGCAGCAACAACAAAATCAAAGTTTCGCACTTCAAATCAGAAATTCCATTTTGCTGATGACCAAAGCAAATTCACTAAATCCAGGACATTTTCCTTATGTATTAAAATAACACTTGCAATCTGCAAGGGGCCCTTCTTTCTTCTAACACATGGCAATTATATCTTTACACTGCAATTGCAAATCTGGTTTTTAGTTTTCCCGTTTTGTTTCCATAAGCATACTTTTACAGCCAATTGTTAACGGATTAACAACTTTGGGTGAAATCCATCAGTCTGCCACGGTTTACCTCCATGGCTGGGAGAGTCTGTTAACAAGGACAGAGCACAGAGGAGCTGGTTCTAACTTAAGCAGACCAAATGGAGCATTAGGTCCCCCAATAAACATTTACTGTGCCTCTGCTACGTTCCAGACACTGTGCTGTGCATTCTGGACTATGCCTCATCAGCAGCAAAGAGTCTTTTTGAATTGTCTGGGTTCCCAGAATATAAAGAAATTCCTATCAGGAGATAAAACACATCTAAATAGCAAAATATTTAGTCTCATAAATATAGCCAATTTGATGTGTCCAAAAATTTTCTATTATCTATCTCTTTTTTTAAAAATTCATTAATTTATTTCTGGCTGCGTTGGGTCTTCGTTGCTGCGCATGGGCTTTCTCTAGTTGTGGTGAGCGGGGGCTACTCTTTGTTGTGGTGCACAGGCTTCTCATTGCAGTGGCTTCTCTTGTTGCAGAGCACGAGCTCTAGGTGTGCAGGCTTCAGTAGTTGCGGTGCGTGGGCTCAGTAGTTGTGGCTTGCAGGCTCTGGAGTGCAGGCTCAGTAGTTGTGGCACACAGGCTTAGTTGCTCCGCAGCATGTGGGATCTTCCCGGACCAGGGCTCGAACCCTTGTCCCCTGCATTGGCAGGCAGATTCTTAACCACTGTGCCACCAGGGACGTCCCTATCTATCTCTTTCTGTCTCTCTTTCAACCCATTGATCCATCCATCCATCTCTCTAAACAGTTTCTAAGCAATGATATTTCAACAGCGGTATTTTGAGATAATCAACAAAATGGCAACATCTAGAACCCACTCTTATTGAACTTCGTTTCTGTACCAAAGCTTCCAACAAAGTCACTCAAGAGCTGCCATCATTTAAAAGGTGAGGATTATTAATCCCCAGGATTTAACCCTCTGCCCCCAATTGCACAGCTGCACTCCAGCTTCTGGGGAGTCAGAAATGCAGAAAAAAATTTACACTTAATTTTTTCTCAAGTGGGAGAGATGTACAAAGAAAATCAGAGTTGGAAAAAATATCCCAGGCTTTTTTTCTTGTAGTAAATGAATTTAAAAAGTAGAATGTGTTGAAAGAAGGAGGACATGAAGACATTATACAAAATACATAGAATCCTCCTTGAGCCCGTTACACCTCCTCTGTGCCACAGACAAATCACATATAAGATGGTAGGATAGAAAAGAGTTAAGTAACAAAAGCTGCTGAGAAGGCACTGAGCAGATCTAACTCCAGCTGCAGAAGCTGAGTGAGGGGTAAAAGGAACAGCAAGGACCCAGGAGCAACATTACAGAGTGGATTATGAAAGCAACCACAGAGGAGTGAACTTCTCAGTAATCTGGAAAAGAGAAATGCAGTTTTCTTTCTGTCCATAAAATCTCTCACCCTGTAACCGGAGCTAGAGTTTTGTAGGAGGAAGTATTCACAGATAGTGGTATTTTGGAAAAGGCGTTTTGCCCAAGGCATCAGCAGAATACATTTGTCATCTGAAGGCAGCACATGGAGAATTGTACCTCCAGCTTTTCAGTGTTACACAGAATTGTGCTGTCACCAAGAACAGAAAAAGCTAGAAAGAGAAGTGCAAACAATGAAGTCTGAATAGTTCAGAGGGGAAAATCCCTGAATTGTGAAGACTGAATTTCTAGAGTTACAGGCAGGAAGACTTGATACCTGTCTGGGATACCTAGGATAGTATATCCACTTTAGTAAAATAAAGTGGACTTGTGGGTGGGGACCAGCATGGATCTGCATTGGAGATGGGCAATGTGGGTCAACATGCAAAAGTGGATTCAAAGGCAATGGAGAATGAGGACAGCAAAGTCCTGCTTCATCTGTGGTAAGGGCATCTGTGGGAATGGGGGCAGACAAGCAACAGAAGGAGTCACTCTTGTTCGGGTGTTGCAGGGTGAGCAGGAGTTCACTGGGCTAACGGTAGAAGAGAGGAAACATTCTAAGCCAAATGCAAAAGCACTGAAATAAGAAACAGTATGGTTCATTCATCAGTGGCTAGTGAAGAGGAACAATAATAATAATTACATTTACTAAATACCTTTTTACATTCATTATCTCATTTAATCCTTTTAAGATACCTATGAAATCAGCATAATTGCTTCCATTCTACTAATGAGAAAACCAAGGCAAGAAAGCCAAATAACTTGCTAAAGGTAGTATACTTACCAATCACTAAGCTAGAATTCAAACCCAGTTCTACACTGTACTACATATTATTTGTTTACTGTAAAATTATTTGTGCTAAAATAAATCATATATAGTGTATTAATAAACCCTTCCTCAACATGACAACCTCCTCAAGTGACCATCTTAGATGTCTCCTCCTATTTGCACCCAAACTTCTTAAGAGTTCTCACACTTTGACTGCATTTCCTTACCTCCCACTGGACCTACCCTCAACCTATTGCTATCTACCTCTGCCCCACTGCTGCACCAAAACTGCTCTTGCCAAGGTCAGTGAGGCCCATGTTTCATTCAATCTATTGAACACTTCTTGGTATTTATCTTGCTTGATTCTTGGCTGCCTTAAATGTCATTGACAACTCAGGACAATTTCTCACTTTGGCTTCTGTGGGTTAGCAGCCTCCTCACCTTCCTTTCATCAGTCTTATGGCTCCCCCTCGTCCCCCTTCTCAGTCTCCTCCTTCTCTGCTCATCCCTGGAATATGGAAGTCCTTCAGGGCTCTGCTCTCTTCACCCTCTCTCCACATACCCCTGAGAGGTTTCATCAACACCTGGGCTTCAGTTACATTCTGCACTCTGCTGTTCCTGAAGGGGACTTCTGTTTGCTTCTGTTTCAGTATTTTCTGTCCATCACCAGCCACATTTCTGGTGACAGCATCCGTTTTTCCTCTGAGGACCTTCCCCTGTCCTTATTCTCAGAGTGTATGGTTTGATGGGACTACAGGGGTGGTCATGTGACCTGGGCCTTCATTCTCCTCTCCTCACTCCAGGAATTGCTCTAGGAATGGACACACGGCCAACTGGTTCAGGACTTTTGTTCTCACTATAGAGGGGACAGAAGTTCCTTTTGATATGGGACCTGAACCTGAAAAGGTGTAACTTGTTGCTGCTACAGCCATTTTGCTACCATGAGGAGAGAGCATCTTTTAGAACGAAGCCGACAGAGGAGGAGCAGAATAGAGAAACTGGGGAGAGAAATGGATCCTGATGCCTCATTTGAATCTCTGTATCCAGCCATGCCTCTAGACCTACAGGTTCCAATCCGGTAGCCACAAGCCACCTGTGGCTATTGAATACTTTATATATTTTAATATGTCTTATGTTTATATAGAACATAAACATATTAAATTCATTTTAATATATTTTGGATATATCAGATTAAATAAAATGTATTATTACTAAAATTAATTTTTCCCTTTTTTCTTCTCATTTAATGTAGCTACTAGAAAATTTTAAATTACACATTGGCTCAGATTATATTTCTATTGGACTCCAATGCTCTAGACTTTTCAGCTTCATGATTGAAAAGAAAGCAGTGAATGTAAAATTCTGTGACTCCTTATGATACAACAACCAAATACATCTCCATCTCAGTTCCTTCTCCTATACCCCAGTCCCAAATGCAGCAAGACAACTGGAGGGACAGACATTTATTTTAAAACTAGTGAGGTGTCCTTTAAAAGTTGCTAGCAATTTTCTGTCTCTACAGGTAAAGACATCAATTTATCTTTGGAAAAAACTTCAAGAAAATAATTGGAAAGGATGCTTTTTTGACCCAAAGGTAAAGCAAATGTGTACACACCATTTTTGAAGAAGACTGTCACCAATTAACCTGGATGTAAATGTCTCAAATAGAGTTGTAAAATATTTTGTTTAGAAATGCAAATTGGTGTATTATTAGCAGGATTGTGCCCTTAAAAGACATTTTCTTCCTAAATGTGATTTTTTAACTTAATTATCTTTGTACATTATTCTTTGTTCTTCGGAGGTGTGTGTGTGTGTGTGTGTGCACATACACATGTGGGTTCCATCTTAAAGTTACTTATAGGAGATCAAGAGCAGAAACCAGATGATGACAGAATAGGCAAAGAGACGTATCTTTACCTTAAGCCGGGGGTAGAGACCTAAAAGAAACCAGATGGGAAATGCCAAAGTCTACTCTGGACTGAAAGTCCACATGTAGTTTTATTTCAGGTGGTATAATCTAGATTCTGGGAAATCGAATGTCAAATTTTGTGACTGCCCTGTCTGAGCTCTTAGGACAAGACCACACACTGTGAGCAAGAGTTGAATTTTCCCCTAAAGAAAAAGGATGTAAAGCTGAGGGAGGGAAGCAGTTCTCCTTTCTTGAATGCCAGGAGCAAATCTGTCCTCTTGAGTAGGAGGGATGTGGAAAAGCACTGCCATTCTGGGCTGGCCACTGTAAATGTTACAGCAGGCTGAGGAGTCCAAGAAAAGTGTCATAGCCAGAAGGAAACCACTTACTAAAGGGCATGGTCTAGAAGCAGTATAGTTAACATCAAAGTTTTCCTCTTCTGTGTTGTAATTCCCTTCTAGTATCACCAAGCTGTCTGTAGGATTTTGTTAGATACCACTGTTTGGTCTATGTGTGCTCTGTAAGGTTAATAGAGCTTTATGTGTCCAACCTGGAATAAAAGCAGAGTACAATGGAGAGAGCTGATATAGCTCAGAGAAATCAAATATAAGCTGTAAGAGCTGACTCACCTCCTGGGTGGGATGTAGCAGCTAGAGAAAAGATGTCTTGTTAAGGTGACAAGTGACCTCCAGGAGAGACTGGTGTAAAATGTAAGCATAACAGGAATTCCCAGGAGTTACTCGGCGCAGAGAACCCAGTAGCAGAGTGAAATTCCAATGGTCTGTGGAGTAAGTCCTCAGACTTTGTTACCTGGGTCTTAAATGAGATAATCCATGAATAGCGAAGATAGTAACTCTCACCAAGTATTCCAGGTGCTTCTCAACATTTCTTAGCACCTGTACAGTTAGGTGGGGCCATGTAGCTAGTACTGTTCAGCGGGTTGTGACGAAAAGGTAAGAACCTCGGCACAGTTCTCCAGGTTCTCTTCTCGGGGACAACCAAAAAGGTAACATGTTCCAGATGGCATAGCTATAAGATTCAAGAGCTGCCATCAATGTAGGTCCCTGCGTGTAGAGCAGAGCCTACCACCAGCCTCTATTAAGCATATGATATGAGTGAGAAATAAACCTTTGTGTTCATTAAGCCACTGAGATTTTTGTCTATTCTTTCAAATTGTAGCATAATGTAGTCTATCTTCATGAACACACTAGTATTCATGTAATATGATTAGCACAGTGCATGGTACAAAGTAAACACTTCATAAATGTTAGCTATTATGCAAGTCTGTGTCCTGTTTGCCTTCAGACCCGTTCCTTGCCTTCCCTATGTTCTGAGGCCTATCACAAGAGGACTGAAGCCATCAGACTGTTTCCAGGGCTCCTATGCATACTGCCTTCTGGCTGGGTTCAGACAATCAGAGGCACTGCAAAAGCTAAGAGAGAGGAAGGAACTGAGATGCCAAGATGTTTCACTCCCTCTTTCTGCTTTGGATGGCATCTCCAGCAGAAAGTGGATCTTTAAAATAAATTAACAAACAGTCTAAAATTCTATACCCAACAAAAGTATCCTTGAAAAATAAAGGCCAAGTAATGTATATTCAGAAAAACAAAACTGACAGAATTTATCACCATCAGACATATAGGAAAAGAAATACTAAGGGGATTCTTCATGATCCCAGATGGAAATACAGAATACAGGAAGGAATAACAAGCAACATAAAAGGTTAAAAACTGGATAAATCTAGATAACATTGACTGAATAATAACAAAAACATCTTCTGTGATTAAAAAATGTGTACAAGTTAAAGTTTTATAAAATCCTTTCATTGTCTGATTTCTTGGAGAAGTACTAATTTAAAAGGGATTCTAGGGCTTCCCTGGTGGCACAGTGGTTGAGAGTCCGCCTGCCGATGCGGGGGGCGCGGGTTCGTGCCCTGGTCCGGGAGGATCCCGCGTGCCGCGGAGCGGCTGGGCCCGTGGGCCGTGGCCACTGGGGCTACATGTCCAGAGCCTGTGCTCTGCAACGGGAGAGGCCACAACAGTGAGAGGCCCGCGTACAAAAAAAAAAAAAAAAAAAAAGGGATTCTAATAAGTCACGGATGTATGCTGTAATCTCTAGGTAACCATTAAAGGAATAATAAACTGTATATAATTAACAAGATATTAAAGAGGAAGACAGAATAAAAACTACTTAATTAATCCAAAATGTGCAAGAAAGGAGAATAAAAGAAGCAAAGAACAGATGGGACAAAAACAGTAAGATGGTAAATTTAAACCAAATATCATTAAATTACATTAAAGGTGAATAGATTAAGTATTCTGATTAAAAAAATACTGTCAAACTTGATAAAATATTAAACCCAATTACATGCTGCTTATCTGATTTGCCATAATTACAAAGATATACATAGACTGGAAGGAAAAGATAGACATAGACTGGAAGGAAAAGGATGAAAAAAAGACAGACTGTGAAAACAATAACTGAAAGTGAGGGGGGAAAAAAGGCTTGAACAGCTAAACTAACAGGACAAAAGTAGACATTAAGGCAAGAAGTTGCTGCAACAGCCTTCTAACTAAACTAGTCTCTTTTACTACAGTTTTCCTCCCTCTCATCAAAACTTCAATTATAGCTGAAGTGGGTCTTCTAGAGTAGTGGTCCCCCAAATTTTTGGCACCAGGGACTGGTTTCGTGGAAGACAATTTTTCCACAGACGGGTGGTGGGGGGATGGTTTCAGGATGATTCAAGCACATTATGTTTATTGTGCACTTTATTTCTATTATTACATTGTAATATATAAAGAAATAATTATGCAGCTCACCATAATGCAGAATCAGTGGGAGCCCTGAGCTTGTTTTCCTGCAACTAGGTGGTCCGACCTGGGGGTGGTGGGAGACAGTGACCCAAAGTGTGTTGCTTACATCCAGTCTACTCCGTAATCTCGTTTTGGTGGCTGTCACTGCAGAAAACCCTGCTTCACAAAGACAGGATGTTGGAAATGGAAGCAGGCTTTTCAGTGCTTTTGTGGCAATCTCAGGATATTCCACTTTCACTTTAATCCAAAACGTATGGAGATTTGAAGTTGTCTCAAACACACTTTAAGGCCACCGTCATTTGCGATCTCAAGCGGTTGATCCTCTTCTAGCATGGACAAAGTCGATTCACCTGGCTTATTCACAAATGGGTCGCGGATCCATTCCTTCCCAGTTCAGGGGTCTTGTGTGGCTGGGAAGTAATGCTCAAACTCTTTTCAAAGCTGAGACAGGTGATCACGCACCAACTGGGAGGAAGAAGGCCCTGGCTCAGTCTCTTTCAAAATCTCTGCTAATGTTTGAAACATGTCAAAAATCCCAATGTTCACTCGTCGCCCCCATAACTCCAGTTTGGCTTTGAATGCAGTCACTTTATCTGTTGACTTGAACACAGTTGTCATTCTCCCCTGAAGAGACGGATTGAGTTCGTTGAGCAGGTTGAATATGTCACACAAGTAAGCAAGTTTTGCAACCCATTCTGTGTCACTGAAATGTGCTGTCAGTGGTGATTCTTTTTCTAAAATAAATCTCTGGAGCAGCTCTTGTAACTCAGAAACTCTGGCCAGTGATCTACCTTTAGAAAGCCATCTCACTGCTGTGTATAAGAGAAGATGTGTGTGCTCTGCGTCCGTCTCCTCACAGAGCTGCGCAAACAGATGTGTGAGTTAAGGGCATGTACTTTAATGTGGTTGATAATTTTAATCACATCCCGCAAAATGCTGTTAAGTTCAGGTGACATTTTTCAGCTAGCCAGCATTTCTCTATGGATGACACAGTGAGTAGACTCACATTCAGAAGCGACCTCTTTGACCTGAGCAGTGAAACCAGAAAGCCGTCCAGTCGTAGCAGCCATTCCACCCGTGCATATACCGACGCAAAATGACAAATTCAGTTTTCCTGATATGTAATCATTCAAAGACTTGAATAGTTCTGCAGCTGTGGTGTTGGTTGGCAACAGAAGTGCATGTAACATATCCTCATGCACATCCTCCTGAAAAAAATATGGCACAAAAACAAGCATTGTTGCCTCGTTGTCAACATCTGTAGACTCGTCAACCTGGATTGCGTACCACAGTGACTCATTAATCCTAACAATTGTGCCTCAATATCCTCTGCTATTTCATCAATTCCTCTAGTTATGGTGCAGCCAGAAGAGGAACATGTGCCACCTTTTGAACTGCAGCCTCTCCTAAAAGTTCATGACAAATGTCCTTAGCAGCAGGCAGGATCAGCTCTTCACCAATAGTAAAGGGCTTCTTAGCTTTAGCAACGCCGTTAGCCACTAAGAATGATGCTCTCAGTGCACACACATCTGATGAAGTTGTGGCCTTCAATAATTGCTTCTGTTCTTCGTGTTCATTTGTTTTCTTTTGAAAAACTCCAAAGGCTTGTCTTTTAATGCAGGGTGCTTGGTCTCCATGTGGCGAAGCAGTTTTGAAGGTTCCATGGCTTCGTTGGATAGGCAGTCACCACGTATTATACAAAGCAGGCTTGGAGAATGTGAATCACCTGTTGGAATGAACCTGTAATTTAAGTAAGACTCTTGGTATTTTCTTTTAAATGCAGCTTGCTTTTTGTTGGCAGTCTTAGACTCTTTTGCTGTCTCATCATTGGGTCTTTCCCCCTTTTCAAAGAAGCTCTCTAGCGACATTTGTTTTTTACTCATTTTGGCTAGGGTTAGCTTGTGGGCTTAGCAAAACTGTGACTGAGACAAGTGCACAGTGCGGGAAAGAGGTACAGATGGAAGTGGTAAATAAAATAATGGGTGGGCCGTGCGCAGACTAAAATAAGTGTCGGATTCTGACTTAAAGCCTGCCGCTAGCTGCAGCTGTACAACTGAAGTACATCAACTCACTTGCCGCTATAAAGCCTGCCACTAGATGCAACTTAATTGTCACTTGCCACTCACTGATAGGGTTTTGATCTGAGTCTGCAAGTAATTGATTTATTATGGTCTCTGTGCAGTCAAACCTTTCTGCTAATGATAATCTGTATTTGCAGCCGCTCCCTAGCACTAGCATCACTGCCTCAGCCCTACCTCAGATCATCAGGCGTTAGATTCTCATAAGGAGCGTGCAACCTAGATCCCTCGCATGTGCAGTTCACAGTAGGGTTCGTGTTCCTATGATAATCTAAAGGCGCCACTGATCTGACAGGAGGTGGAGCTCAGGCAGTAATGCGAGCAATGGGGAGAGGCTGTAAATACAGATGAAGCTTCGTTTACTCACCTGCTGCTCACCTCCTGCTGCATGGCCCAGTTCCTAACAGGCCACGGACCAGTACCAGTCCATGGCCCTGGGGCTGGGGACCCCTGTTCTAGAGCATTGGCCTGACTTTACTATATCCATATTTAAATTCCTTCAATGGTTTCCCATTGTCCCTAAAATATAACCTCAATCCTCTCCATCATATATCATTTGCCTTCCTCTCCAGCTTCACCTCTTGCAACTTCCTATCATTTTCCTCATGTTTCAACTCTAGGAAAAGTGTTTCAGTTCCTGAAATAGACTAGATACTCTCTCCTCAGATTCCTCTCGGTTTCGTACCTAATAATCTCTTTCCTCCACCCTGGACCCAAACTCTGCTCCAGTCTGTCTAATTCCTACTCATCCTTCAGGTTTCAGCATGCTATTCCCAAACAAACCTCCCCAGTCCCCTAGCAAGCACAATACAAGTGTAGTCTTGGAAAGCATTTCTGTATTAGGGCTTGCCCTCTCTCTTCCTTGCATTTTGAAACTTTGAGACTAATATGAGGAGAAATCTATGCTGGCCTGCTGAAGGACGAGAGATTACATGGAGCTGAGAGAAGCCATCTGAGCCCCTCATAGACCAATCTGCCAAAAATGGGACACATAAGGCCATCCTATACCATCCAGCTCCAACCAAGCTGATCCTAACCAAAAGAGTCACTTCAGGTATCCCAGTTATCCCAGCCAACCCATGAAATTGTTCCATAAGTTAAATAGAAGTTGTTCTAAACTACTAAGCATTGGATGATTGGTAACATAGCAAAAGATAATCAACACAAGGTCCATCTTTATGTGAAATCTTATCGTAAATATCTACAAATAACTCATCATTATAACAGTACTTTGAAATAAAGACTCTCCTTTTGACTTAAATATAAGACCTGACACCATAAAACTCCTAGAAGAAAACACAGGCAAAACATTCTCTGACGTAAATTGTACCAATGTTTTCTTAGGTCAGTCTCCCAAGGCAATAAAAATAAAAGCAAAAATAAAAAAAATGGGACCTAAACAAACCTACAAGCTTTCGCATAGCAAAGGAAACCATAAATAAAATGAAAAGACAACCTATGGACTGTGAGAAAATATTTGCAAAGGATGTGACCAACAAAGACTTAATTTCCAAAATATACAAACAGATCATACAATTCAATATCAAAAAAACAAATAATCCAGTCCAAAAATGGGCAGAAGATCAAAATAGACATTTCTCCAAAGAAGACATATGGACAGCCAACAGAAACATGAAAAGATGCTCATCATCACTAATTATTAGAGAAGTGCAAATCAAAACTACAATGAGGTACCACTTTACGCCAGTCAGACTGGCCATCATTAAAACATCTACAAAAGGACTTCCCTGGTGGTCCAGTGGTTAAGAATCTGCCTTCCAATGCAGGGGACTTGGGTTAAATCCCTGGTCAGGGAATTAGGATCCCACATGCAGTGGGTCAACTAAGCCCGTGTGCCGCAACTACTGAGCCCACTCACCACAACTAGAGAGCCTGTGTGCCACAACTACAAAGCCCACGTGCTCTGAAAGCCCATGCACCACAACTACAGAGACCATGTGCTCTGGAGCTTGTGTGCCACAACTAGAGAGCCAGAGTGCCGCAACTACTAAGGCCACATGCTCTGGAGCCCGCGCACCACCACAGAGGGCCCACACACCGCAGCTACTGAGCCCATGCGCTCTGGAGCCCGCACGCCACAACGAAGAGCCCGCTTACCACAATGAAAGATCCCGCGTGCCACAACTAAGACCCGACACAGCCAAACAATTTAAAAATTTTTTAAAAGTCTACAAATAACAAATGCTGGAGAGGGTGTGGAGAAAAGGGAACTCTCCTACACTGTGGGTGGGAATGTAAATTGGTGTAGCCACTATGGAAAATAGTGTGGAGGTTCCTCAAAAAACTAAAAATAGAGTGACCATATGATCCTGCAATCCCACTCCTGGGCATATATCCAGAGAAGATGATAATTCAAAAAGATACATGCACCCCTATGTTCATAGTGGCACTACTTACAGTAGTCAAGACATGGAAACAACCTAAATGTCCATCAACAGATGAATGGATAAAGAAGATGTGGTACATATATACAATGGAAGATTACTCAGCCATAAAAAAGAATGAAATAATGCCATTTGCAGCAATATGGATGGACCTAGAGATTATCCTATTAAGCAAAGGAAGTCAGAAAGAGAAAGACAAATACCATATGATATCACTTATAGGTGGAATCTAAAATATGACACAAATAAACTTAGCTATGAAAGAGAAACAGACTCACAGACATAGAGAATAGTCTTGTGGTTGCCAAAGGGGGTGGGGAGGGGAAGGAAGGACTGGGAGTTTGGGATTAGCAGATGCAAACTATTAAATACAGAATGGGTAAACAACAGGTCTTACTGTATAGCACAGGGAACTATACTGAATATCCTGTGATAAACCATAATGGAAAAGAATATGAAAAAGAATATATATATATATATAAATCACTTTGCTGGACAGCAAAAATTAACACCACACTGTAAATAAACTATACTTAAATAAAATAAATTTAAAAAAAATTTTT
The DNA here is from genome assembly GCF_011762595.2 of Tursiops truncatus. NCBI lineage: Eukaryota > Metazoa > Chordata > Mammalia > Artiodactyla > Delphinidae > Tursiops > Tursiops truncatus. The sequence continues at coordinate 48,549,590 of NC_047036.1, forward strand.
ATATATTAAAAATTGAAAGACTCTCCTTTTGGAACAAGTATACAAAAATAAACTGAAATCTGTATATGGTGGCCACCTCTCACACTGACTCTCCTTTTAGTGGTAATTTTATATTTTATCATGTTTTGATGTTCTAGGGAGTATTATCATCCTCTTGATACCTGCAACTCTTCTAGTTCTGAGTTCACAATTGTTTCATCAGGTATGCAAGTTGACCCACCTATAAGTATGCAGGTATTCTCTTCCTAATGTTGTCACTTAATCATTATTAATTAATTCTCTTGTTTATTTGAACCACGAATGTCTGTGATAAAGACAGCCATAAGAAGAATAACATGTCTGGCCTTGACTTTCTTCTACAGGTCTTCATTTAGATCAAACTGGGGGAAATAATGTTTTAACTATAGCTAAAGTGGGGAAAGGAATTGGAAGCTAGAATCAGAAAATCTGAGTTGGTAACTGGTGGAACTGAAACTCCATTGCTGGTACTGTGGACAAGTCCCAAACCTCTCTGAGCCTCAATCTCCTTTCGTAATGGGGGATAATAACACATACCTCACAGAGCTGTTCTCAGTATGTCAGTTAGCCTTGCAAATGTTAACACATTGCAAACAGGTAAGTTATTATTACAAATAAGCAGCCCTTAAGTCCTCAGATGGTTTTCTGTTTGACTCAAAATGAACTTGGTATGAAGCACAAAGGTGATGTGGCATCCTCCCCACATTCAGTCCTTGCAACTCATTGCCTACCCCTTGGCTTCCTGAAGAGACTTATTTACATGCATTTGAGCCAATTCAACAATTGAGACATGCTTTACAGAGGCCCAAGTATAGCTAGAAAACCCACAGCCATCAATTAACTAAGTCTGTAACAGGTAACCTGCTTCTTTGGATCAACACAAAGGCAAACAAAAAACATATTTTAAATAAGAACCCATGTTTAAACCAATATAACCATCTTGGTTTTCTATAATAGACTAGAAAGGACTGGGTTTATAATGAAAGATATGTGACCACAGGAATTCTTTGTAATCATTTTTTACTACCGGTGGTGGAAAAGACATCTATTTTTATGGATATCTCTTTTCCCTTTTCAAAGATGACAGCGACGATAATACATTCAGCACTCTGGTGGAGAAAACTGATTTAGGGCTGCCAGCTTTTCAGCACTGTGTCTGTATATATGCCTTCTGTTTTCAGAGTAGCAGGTTCAGCTCCGTTTTCAAGGACCTTTCCATGTTGACAGTACATTGTTACCTGAACTACAAGGTACCTTTGCCCTAAGTGTGGGGGACTGTTCATTTGTCTGTTGCCATAATTTCCCAGCAATCAGCAAGTTCCAGCTCCCTCTCTAATCATGACTGGGTTTTTTATTTGCCAGGCAGCCAGGCAGTATTTATCAATTTCCCTGCTGCTTGCTTTTAAGTGATCACTGATCTATAATTCCTCTTTAGATTATCACTTAGGTCTGCTTTATAAGATGACTATTTACGGGGCAATGTGAATGTTGTCTGGCCTTGGACAGTTACAGCAACAGTTCATTTCAAGTGTCCCATTGTTATAAATACATTTTGCTCTCAACTCAACTCATCACAAAGCAGGAATAAATAGAACAATGAATTTTCTCTATAGCTTTTCAGTTATGTGAGCTTGTCCTGTCTGGGCTTTCTCCTCTCTTTAAACCTACAAGTAAATTCTCAACTCATAAGACACCTAAGAAATAGTTACTGATTCCTTCTGAGATTCTAAACATTAGCGTGAAAAGCATTTAGTGGCTATGGCTCAAAAATGGATGAAATGAAAAAAAAAAATGGATGAAATGTCTACTGGGTATGTATTCAAATACAAGAATTAAATTTCAGTGCTGCAAAAACAAACATTTATAAGATTTTTCAAATACTCTTTGTCTTTTCTTCCCCCAATATAATTTGCATTTGCTAAGTTTCTTTTGTGTGTGTGTGTGTGTGTGTGTGTGTGTGTGTGTTTAACATCTTGACATTTGAATCTCACGAGAGTCTATTAGGTGTTCCTTAATAAATTATTCTAAATCTCATTAATTTCTTATCTTCAAGGTGCTTATTTTAACGAAAGAGCATTGAATTGTAAATCCTTCCAAGGTATTTATTAGGAGATACTGCTTTGTGACCTTTATGGCCATTATTTTGGCAGAACCGTTATAAAAATAAACTTAGTTCCTAGAGTGTTTAGACAGAAAGAATGTACTCAGGCTAACTTTCCATCTAAAATCATCCAAAATATACTCTAAGGATAGAGAAGAGCCATTTTGTTTAGAAAGTCGATCTTTTTAATTCTGCTTCTTTTTTTTTTTCTGGCTAGACTAAACAAATAAGTCACCACAGGCACTGTGCATTTTTCCTATTCCTTTCTCTTGGGATGAAATATGAAATAATCTACAAAGTAATTTGATCCAGCAATTAAAAACAAGGACATGAATTACACTAACAACTGTCACATAGAAAGAATTCATTCCCTCATAACAGTGCCTGATGATACAGACCCTGGGTGATTACGAACAGATTGTAATTGGAAAAGAGCCAAACCAATTCAGGTATCTCCAAAACACAGGGGTAAGTCAACTTGCAAACAGAGAACATTTTTTACTACCCACAGGAGTATCTTTTTGCAACTGGTGCTCAGATGTTTATCTAGTGATTACTCAATGCACCTAGCGATGCAGCCATCCAAGGTACTGCACGTGGCAATGTCCACCGATCCTTGCTTCTGAGAGTTAGCACATCATTTATGGAAAGCAGACTTTCTGGAGTCTGTGTTTCTAGAAATGATGTCCTCCCCTGCCCCAAGTATGGATTATTGGCTGCTTGTGTTTAGCAGTATAGTATGTCATTCTAAATAATGGACATTATCTAGCTAGTGTGTCATTGGACAAAGTATGTGGAGGACACTGATGCCTGCTGCTTATTGGGAAAAAATTTCATTTCTCCAATGGCAGGCAGATTTTTACGATCCCTTTCAGATACTGTATCATTTCTGGTAAGGCAAAGTCCTTTATTGAAGAAAACTGTTATATTCTCTGGTATAGTAGAAAGAGCTTAATTTGGGGGGTTGGAAGATGTAGGTTCTTTTTCAGTTATAAAAGTAGTAATTCGGGGGATTATGAACAACTAGATTCCCTTAGCCCGGGGCAGCCCCACTAATTCATTATCTCTAAGGTGGGCTCTGGGATTTACCTGGTCATTCTTTTGTGCTCTGAAGTTTAAGACCCACTTACTCAAGAGGAATTCCAGAACAATTTAGAATAAAGCTGTATGAGTGAAATAAGAGCCGCTTAGAAAAGGAAAATCCTACGGAGTTCTGGGCAGTAGGCATTATCTCAAAGTCACATAGGCAGGCTTCCCAGCTTAGCCCTGGGAGGCCTTTACCAGCCCAGGTAAGGGCCTCACTCATTCATTCACTCATTCATTTATTCATTCATGCACTCAGCAAATGATTATCCTACACCCCCTTCATGTAAGACACTGTGCACTGGAGCAGCCGGCATCACCAAGCAGTCCTGCTCTCTTGGAATTTACTCTCTGAGCCTTGACACATAAGTAATTATAGGGTGAAAAGTGCTTGGAAGCAGCCTAGGGTCATTATGAGGAGGTGGTCACCACTAGGGAGACGGAGGGTGGGGTGGGAAGGAAGTAGTGATAAAAGGCCCAACCCCATGCCTCTCACATGGAAGAGCACAAATAACTGTTTTATTCAACAAAGATTAATTGAATGCCTACTATGAGCCAAAACCTAGAGGAAAAACAAAGCAGGGGAAGCGAACAGAGAAAGATAAGGGTGCATCTGGGAACAACAATTTTATCCAGGGCGGACAAGGAAGGCCTCTAGGAGGAGGTGACATTTGAAAGGTAAATTCAATCCCTCCAGGCCCCCAAAATCCCTGCTGCCCTGCCCTTTTTCTGCCCCTCGGCCTTTGCTTCAGCCCAGCCTAGGCACCAACCCACCCCCACCCATAAAGGCCCCAGCTCGAAGGTGGACTAAGACAAAGGAGCCTTAATGAACTCATTAAAACAGCTTTGTCAGAGCTGGAGTTGGAGAACTGGAAGGAAGGGGAGGACAATGGGGAAAAATTCCCATCCCTTCCACACTAGGGGCCCAAGACGATAAACTCTTCTCCCCATACTCACAAGCATTGCTGTAGGTTGAGCCCCAGCCTTGAGCAGCCACCCGTCCACTCAGGATCAAACAAGGCCTTGATTTTTCTTAGGACCTGCTGTGTGTAAGCCTCACACTGGCCTGGTTAATGACAGCTATTAGAATGTCATGGGGGAAGTTTGGCATCTGGCATTAGTGTTTCAAATCTTGGCTTACTCTGCAGTTGCTGTGTGACTTTGTGCCCTTCCTGTACCTCTCTGAGTCTCAGTTTCCTTTGCCTAGAATGTTTGTCTCCCAGCTCTGCAAGATGCTGGCTCTTTTTCATTTTTTAAGTCTGAGATTGAAGTTTCTTCTCAGACCAACCTTCCCTGAAGATCTGATTGAAAGAGGCTTTTCTTGCTATTCTCCATTGCAACCCTGGTTGGCTGCCTTTTTGGCAGCCTTCTCAACTTGGTATTACCCATTCACAGTTTGTTTCCTGCTTTGCAGTGTGTCTCTACCACTCTACCACGCACTGGAACCATTGTCTCTTTGGCTTCAAGTTTACCCATGGGAGGCCAGTGCTCACCCAACGTAGGTCATCAATAAATATGTGCCCACCTTGAATGAATACACATAAAGTGAGATGATTACAATACTTGCCACACCTGGTCATTGTGACGATTAAGTGCTTCTGGCACCTGAAAGCGATTAATAAACAGTAGCCATAATTAAAAGTACCTGTTCTGCACATGCTCTTTGTGTTTTAGGGTTAGTGTGGCCCTAAAGAGGGAGAATGGAGGCAAAGCAAGTAGATACTCATGATTCCAAGACATGGGTGTTACAGTCTCCATCATACGGGTTACAAACAAACAACTGAGGCTCAGAAAGGAAGAATGACTTGCCACGTAGCTGAATATATAATTCGTTTTGTTTTTAGGAAGCAAATCAGAACTTAACACATGAACTGCCCTACAATCAGTTACCTGGTAAGGTTATAATGTATGTATTTATTCTGATACTATAGTTTAATTCCATGTGATAACAACTTCTTCTGGAACAATCTTTTTAGTCTGATAGCCCTTGAAAATAAAAATATACTCTATCCCTTGAAGACGGATTTGATTTTGTGAGTGAAGAGTTATTCAGAGACAAAATAAATTATTAAATTGGGACCTAGAGGGTGATCTTTTTTGACCTATAAAATGGGTTGTGAACATGACTTTTGTTCCAGTTCATCTGGAAGAATAAACCCATGAGAATGTCCAAGAAAAAAAGGTAGTAACTTTTTTTTTTTTTGGTTGTGTTGGGTCTTCATTGCTGTGCGCGGGCTTTCTCCAGTTGTGGCGAGCGGGGGCTACTCTTCATTGTGGTGCGCAGGCTATTCATTGCGGTGGCTTCTCTTGTGGTGGAGCACCAGCTGTAAGTGGGCGGGCTTCAGTAGTTGTGGTATGCGGGCTTAGTTGCTCTGCAGCATGTGGGATCTTTCCGAACCAGGGATCAAACCCATGTCCCCTGCATTAGCAGGAGGATTCTTAACCACTGTGCCACCAGGGAATTCCCGGTAGTAAATTTTTTAAGCATAGCAAAAGACAAAGAAGAAAACAAAAGTCCTCCACAATTAACGTACCCAGGGGCAACGACCATTAACATTTTGGTGTATTTTTTTCCCTAGTCTTTTTCACATTTTTTGAGGTCGGAATCATTCTTCTTATATAATTTTATATCCTGTTTTGTTTTATTCTGTTTGCTTAAAATTTGTCAAATGTATTTTACCATTTCACTGAAAATCCTTCTGACATATAATTTATAACAGCTGCATAATGGTCTATCTTTGGATGTTCCAGAATTTATTTAAACAGTCTCCTGATGTTGTTTTCATATTTAACCACATATTTGTACATAAATCTTTGTCTACATTTTTGCCTTTTCTTTTGGATGATTTCCTAAATGGGGAGCTTGTGAGTCAAAGGATATGAACATTTTTTACAAATTTGTTCCTCTTTTTAAAGATATTTTCATTCTCTTTTCTGATTGCAATACAGACTCATGGCAAAAACAAACCAAAAAGACTGCTGACATTTAAAAAAGAAAACAAAATTACCACTATTTGTCTCTGCATACACACACAATTCCTTCTTTCTTTCCTTCCTTCCTCCCTCCCTTCTTTCCTTCCTTCTTTCTTTCTTACATTATCCCTTTCTTCTCTTCTTACATTATTCCTTTTTTCCCTTCTTTCTAAAACAATGGGATCATATTATTAAAAACTGTTTTGTAATTTGCTTTTTTCACCTAGCAGTATACTGTGGACACAAAGAATACAGTATTTTTCAATGTGTCAAATTGATGTCCAGAAGGGCCCCATCAGTGGTCACTCTCATCGACAAGATATGAAGTGCCCACCTCATTCTACTCATGCCATCACCAAATATTGCCTCTGTTGTAATTTTTGCTATTTAGTGGTAACTTACTACAGCTTTACATTGTATTTATTTGCACATTTGTGAAGTTAAATGCTGTTTTTGCTTTGGACCTTGAACTTGCATCTTTTGTATTTATCTGTTCCTTTTGCCCATTTACTTGTAGTCTTGTTTGCATATTGATTCTATGGACTCTTGATATAATATGTAGTTTGGACCTTGTTCACTACTGTGGCAAATGCTCTTCCTTGTTTCTTAATTGTATTTATTTTTAATTGTTTTAAAAAATTATTTAAATTTATTTCTTTCCTTGTATTAACTTTTCTCCTGTTTTCAAATGTAAACAGTCCTTCCCCATACATAGTACAGGTAAATATTCACCTTTTGTTTTCTCTTTATGATTTTTATTTTAATCCACCTGGATTAATCTATCATGGAAAATACCAGGAGATTAAGATCTACCCTGAGTTCTGTTTCCAAATATTCAACCTTTCCTGTTAAAATTTTACAGTTCTTTCAGCATATATAAAGTCCTTATATGTGCAAAGGTTTGTTTCTGAATTGTGCCTTCCCTTCTAGGCTGTAAGCTTCATGCAGGCAGGCCAATTTATTGCAGTCACCTCATGCCTATTATATACCACTCTCTGTTCAGCCTGAAGAAACTCAGGTGAGCAGAGGAGAATTGGAATTTCTGCAGGGAATGGAAAGCCCAGACCATGCTAAACTTGCCAAAATTTGTCATCCCACCCTAAAATGCTGCAGATATAAATAAAACATATACCATGCCTGAAAAAAGAAGAGGATAAGCAGAAATGTCGAATCTATGAAATGCAATTTTGTATAGAAAGAAAGAAGTCTATTTGACATCTGACTGAATTTTAGGTACATGATACTTTCCTAATGGGTAACCATGGCCCTTTAATTTTGTGTTAAATGCTTAATCATAGGGTTTTAATTCTCCTTATTATGGTTTTAAAAGAAAGTGCAAATGTTACATGTACTGGCTATACAAACAGTGGGGAGAAGATATTTAAGGTTAAATTTCTCCAGAAAAAGAGGCTGCTAGATTTACTCTGGTTTCCAAAAGGCAAGCTCAAAAGAACTATTTGCTTAAAGGTTTTAATTTCTCAAAACTTAAAGCAGTAAGGCAATCTCGGGTTTTTATTCTCTGAGTCTCTCTCCCTTTTAATGAAATATTAAAAGAGCTACCATACCATTGGCTGAATCTTTAGAGACAGGTCAGAGGGCTAAGAAGAAATAAACAGCTTTATTTCCAAGCTACTTCTAAGGTAAGGACGCCTGGCTGTTCAGGGGCAGGGCCAAAAGTGGGTAGGGGCAATATAAGAATTTTTCCCAGAAAGGTACAGTCACTGTCACCAGGTTATGTCACAGGTACGTCTTGGAAGCTAATTTGTGAAAAGAGAAAATAAAAAGTGCTTAATCCTGGGTTACAATATCATTTGGGGTTAGCATATTCTGGTAATTCACAATTCACTCTTGCTTATTATCAAAGAGTTAGCAGATTTCCTCTGAAATCACAACAAGCCATGCTAAGACAGTACAGCTAATGCCTTACTCCAATGTTATTAAAAACTCTAATTCATAGTTTGGATAACCTAGCCATGCCCTGTGCAGCAGTATGAATGCATAGAGGGGAAAATGTGGATTCAAATTTCCTGCATCATGAAAATTCAAAACAAAAGCAATATTGCTGCCACTCAAATTGGCAAAGCTGTTTTGATTCAAAGACCAGATTTCCTGATTAAAAATTTGCAATCAGATCAGGTTTTGGAGGATGCAAAGCTATGTGGGACAAGCATTATTAAACCTTTCAAAGTTTTAGTATAGCCACTCGAGGTTTTCCACTGTGGCTTCTGGAGTCAGAGTCACCTTTGAAGTGTTTGAAGCTGTGAGTCTCAGATGCTTATTATTGAGACACATTTGCCTTCATTGAACAGTACAAAGCTTCTAAAAATACGCATCTGAATGACACCACAGGTACATTACAACAATATTCATCTGCATTGCTAACTCTCTCCTCAAATACACACTGGATCTATTAATAAGGATATTTATAATATGGATAAGAGATACTGAAAAAAATAATCTAGCTTCAGACACATACTTTGAGCAGTATCCATTTGAGAAATCACCCCAGACAAAAGGTGGTCATTCCTGTTTAAAGCCTGGACCCCCAAGCAGTAGGCAGCCGTGAGAGAAAACACCAAGTAATTCTTCATACATTGTAAAATGTGAAGGTTTTTTTTTTGTTTTTTTTTTTTTTGCACAAGGAGCAAATTCTTCTCTTATAACCACAACCTCTTCATCTACGTTTTCCTTGGAGTGACAGACTTAAAGATGACCTGCTATCGAAGGAAGCATGTCAGTATAAGTCTGCAGTAATAAAAATCTCACTGCTATCTAACTTAAATCTCCTTTGTTCCTGCAAGGTAAGTCCATTCACTGCTTCCCTGGGGCCATTTCCTGTCCAGAGCGCTGTGGCAGTGCTCCCAGAGATGAATAATGGTCTAGCTTTATCTTTAGAGCATCTTTAAAATATAGATTACAAGAGAGAAGCTGACGACAAAGTGCTGCAATGTGGTATTTAGAGAGCGCCGTGCTCTGCAGACAGAAACCTGCCACTACATTAATTCATCTCGCACCATTTTCTGTTCTCATTATAATTTTATCTTAGGAATTAATACATTCTGCCATTTTCTATTCTGGTTACAATCTAGAGAAATCCGTGAGGCTGAATACATTTTGTACCACTTTGCTCTGCTTATAATGTTAAGATGTTTTGAAGAATGGATTAGTTCAATGCCACGTTCTCTACTTTATCTTGAGAATAAGAACTTAAACAGAAAGCTTCACTCAGCGTTGGTGTGAATGCACTTCTAGCATCAAGATTGTATAAAGAAAAGAAAGTAGGAAAAGTGATTTGCCTTTGCTTTTGCTTTTGTTTTTAAAGTCACTTTGGTCTTCCAGAAATTTTAAAGAGAACATGCAAAAAGTGACTGAAAATATAAGTAAGTAGTATTAGCCACATGACGAAGGCCTTTAGAAGGAAAGAGAAGTTCTCATCATGAGTCACTCTTTATCCTAAGTGAAGAAAACTGAAGTCCCTCCATCACAATAACATTAAAAAAAAAAAAAGCCCTAACAGTTGAAAATACACAAAAATTCTAACAAAGGTTCAAATTTAACCAAATATGTAAAGATATCCTCTTAATACTACAAGTACCAAAGTGGCTAAGCCATTTTGAAGAATCATGTAATAATCAAGCTCATCTTGTCACCAAAGTCAAAATGGGAAGAGTGATTTTTTATGTGGGATTTGGCAGGGGTGATGGGGGGTAGGGAGGTATACTCAAAATAATGGAAAACTATACAGTTTGGGGTAATATTACATTTTTGCAGAAAGTTCAACTGTAGTGATGACCATAAACTCTGCTTCAAATACTAGATGAAACTAATGATTTGCCGGAGGAAGATATGCGTGCTGAATATCATTAGGATGCAAAATAACTTCTTAAGCTATTTTTTGTCTTCTACCTGCTCCCCTCCCCCTCCCAAATGCTCTAGAGCTTTCTTTGGTCTCTCATTTTCTTCTCTCTTTTATTCAACAACACACATGTGTGACATTGTGCATTCTGTGTTTGGGAAACAAAATAAAGTTAATTGACATCGGTATCTCCAATCAAATTAGCTGATTTGCCACAGATACACTACTCAAGTAAAAGTCCTTACCTTCATCTATTTAGTTAGTTCCTCTCCCATTCCCTATGATAGCAATTGCAGAGTTTAACCTCCTTTAAAATCTCCTTCCTTTCCAGTTTCTCGCTATTCTCTTCAGAAACCATAACTTCTCTTTGCAGGAAAAGCAAACAAACAAAAAAAGTCAGCATAGGACCCTCTTCTACCTTCTCCCACAAATGTGTCTAAGTTTATATCTTCTCTTCCCTCCAACCAATCCAGTCAATGGGTTAGGTGTTCCTTCTTACCTCTGGGGCTCCTTAGTCCATCTGGTCACAATCCCAACCACTCACCTCCCTCCAGGACCTCACTCCCTGACTCACCATCTTATACACTCAACCTCCACTTTTGCTACTAAAGCTGTGGACCCTTTAGTATAAACACAAATCTCAGGCCTCTCAATTCCTTGAAATACAACAATCAACAAATGTCTAAACATTTTAAATCCCAAATACCACTCAAATTACCTCCTTGTTTCTTATATCCATTCACAGCCAAACCTCTTCTCCTCCCACTAATTTCTAACACTTTGTAGTGTGGCTTCTGCCCCATTATACCACAAAACCTGCTTTCCCAGCCCTAAGGTCACTAATGGCCTCGTTGTTGGAATATCTAATGGACATGCTTCCATCCTTATCTTGTTTCTCTGCAGTGTTGACACTATAGACTGCATCTTCCTATTTGAAACTGTTTTGTTTTCGTTTCAGTTTTTTTGCTTCAGGGACACTATACTCTCTTAATTCTTTTCCCTCACATGGCTGTTCCTTCTCAGTTTCGTACATTGGTTCTTTCGCACTCCCCTAAAATGCTGCTGTGCCCCAGGACTCCACTGTCACCCATCTGATCTTCTTCCTTTCTGTGTGGCTTTATGGATGAACTTACCCAAATCTATGGCGTCTCTATTTCCTGCATCTTTCTAACTTCCAAATCCAAGGCTTCCCTCCAGCCTCACCTGCTCGACTCACTCTCCCCATTACCTGGCTACTTTCAAACTCTAAGTCTCAGGTTCTCAGACTATGAACATAGGCAGATTTCCCCAATGGTTAGAGTTCACTCAATGACACTGGAACAAGAACATTCAATACAATCAGGGGAAAGTTCCAAAGATCAGAAAATGGTCCACATAGCAGTAATCTTTCTTAAGAGTTTTCCAGTAAGACTAGTTTTGCCTGTCAGAAGAGCAAAGATTTAAACATCTTAAAATCAACTCTCAAGACACTTAACATCCATTTTATACTTAGAGAAGATTTCAACCAGCTACAAGTGTATAATTTTAAAATTCAGCTTATTCGGCAGTGTGAATATGGAGAAGGTAATTGCATGTCACCAATTTAGAAACTTCAATCGGAAAAGAAGTTATCCAAGATCCCGCATGATATTTAGGATAAGGTTAAAGAGAAGGGAATATCTTTTATAAATATGTGAAGAAAAGAGGCTAGGGTTATTTCTATCTACTGTTTATATTTAGTTGCCCCTTTTATTCTAAAACTACACCATTGTTGCTATTTGAGGCTTAAATACAACCTACAGTAAACAAGGAAGTAAACAAACCATGCCTCTAAAATGTCCAACTAAAGTCAATTTTAAAAGCTCTCCAAAGGAGGCCCTTCTGAAGAGACAGCGTTGACTTCTTGTTGCCTGGATAGCCATTTTAAAAATAAATCTACCATTTGAAAGAACTCAGACTTAATGGTACCCTCCAAAGGAGATACTTGATTCTCACTGGAAGTGGAGTAGCTGATTCCCTCTTCTGTGGATTGAACACAGATGGGACTTTAATCAAACATAACTTGAAATGACACCTGCTATTAAAACGTTATTCTGTGTGAAAAGCAAGGCTTTGTAACTGAACATATGAATAGATATTTTCACGCCTTCCATTCATTTTCTCTAAATTTCCAACACAGGTTTACAACAGCCTAGGAGAAGAACAGTCCTTAGGTGCTCAGGGACCACCTTTAGCAGTACAGCCAAAGTAGTTCACTCTCCCATCTCATTCAATCCTGGTTCTTGGCTGCATTCGTGACAATTAACTCTAACTGTAATGGCATCCAGACTGATGGAGACTTTGAGCTGTTAGGGACAGAGCTGAAACCACTATACACTCATTTCCCTGAAGACCATGGACCTTCAGGGGGTAATGACTTTGTGTCATTATATTCAGAGCCAAAATTTAGCTGAGAGACTAAAGGTTCTATTTCCCATTACCCAACAGCTCCGGCTGGTGGTTCCTGTTCATGTTGTGATAGCCTCCAATAAGTTTCTCATCAAATTTCTTACTGCTTGAAGCTTAGAATACTTTCTTTTTACTGGGAAACAACATTTTTTTCAGGAAAATAAGTTTTAGACATGTTAAAAAAAATAGGAAGCATGCAGTAGACAAGGCTAAAAGATGGTATAACACTTTTCAATATATTTAAATGAGCAAAAGAAAAACATAAATATATGTCAGTTCAAGCAAGGAAAACCAAAACAACCTTCTTACTTTTTCCTACTATATTACAGCTTACATCAGTAGCTAGAAAGACTATACATTTTTTCTTTTGCATTTCTTCATGTAGTTACGCTTCTTACAATAATATTATGTAAAGTGGAGGCATAAACATATTGTTTATTTAAAACTAAGCATTCAGTTATAGTCCAGGGATTAGTATAGAAAGTTGGTAAATAGACCCCTGGGGCAATGGAAACCAGATTTTTTTTTTTTGGTTCCCATCAGACTCATTTCCAAACCCTGTGGGGGTTTATCAGGCCGGGCTTCAAGTGTTCTGATCCTTTCAGACTCCAATTAACCTGTGCTCTTATGTTGGTTTTCATTCAGGCTTGTGCTGCTCATCTCCAGTGAGAAGAAAACCAACATAGGAAATGAGGTTAAGCAAAGTGGTGGCTGGGAACTTGTTAAAAAAAAAAGAAGAAAAAAATTGATCCCCGAAAGAGGGAACAAACATTCTAAGCTACTTTGACTATTACAAACAGAATCTCTGATAACCTCACAGTGGCTGGTCTAAGGGGTGACGACAAAGGTAGATGCCTACCCAATGGCTCTGACAGAAGCTGGACCGTGCTTGGCAGGCCTGCTAGAGACAAACAGTTCTGTTCAGCACACATCCAGGAACTGGGGAGGGATGGGAAGGGCTGCCCACTTCCCGTTTTCTGCCTCGCATTCACGTCTCTCTTGTTTCATTCCTATTGAGCCAACTCTGAAGCTGTTGAAAGAGGATTGGCTATTGCTCCCGTCAGCCACCTGGCAGCCCTCAACCACATCCAGCTTTATTTAAACCAGTGGCTGGCTTCAAAAGAGAAAGCCAGCAGGAAAAGAGAAATAAAAAAAGAGAAAAAAGAAATTAGAGAGCATGAAGACAATAGGTAGGCAACTCAGGAGTTTTTACCCAGGAGATACTGGTTCTACAGCAGCTAGCCAAACAGGCACTTTTTAAAGGGAACCTAGACTTGAGTCAATCATGAGTAATAATCTTTGAAAACGGTGACTACAGCAGGGCATATGCTTTAACAAGGAATAGACTAAACAATGTAGCCTGTGGGTCTTCTTTAGTGTTTACTACATTATTTTTGTAGAAATCCCCGTTAACATTTAAAAAAACATTTTTGCATGCAAGTTTATATTGTATCATTCCCATGCATACAAATGCTCATATAATGGCAAGAATAATATTAATGTTTATTGTGACCACATACTTGGTATCGTACTAAGCACTTTACTTGACTTATCTCAGTTTATTTTCACAGCAACCCTACAAGAAAAGGTCCCCTTAGTATGTTTATTAGTGAAATACCACACAATCCTCTCATTTAACTGATGAGAAAACTGAGAATAACTTGCTCGAGGTCACATAGCCAATAAGTGGTGGCTGAGTTGGGACTCAAACCTAGGATTTCTGGCCCCAAAGCCATTTTCTTAATCCTTAGGGAGCAACCACTCTGAAGGCAAATCTCAAGATCTAATTCATCTGAGCCTCAGATTCCTCAATCAGTTTAATGAGGAGATTGGATGATACTATCTCCCAGTTCTGAAATAATCTGTTAAACAAACCCCTGCTAATTTGGCAGGATAAAGGAGTACTCCTGAGCCCTTTTCTATCAGCTCGCTGGCAACCCTGAAAACTCTGCTTCAAGGGATAGAATAGCAGCAGACAGCTTTGATCTCCATTCAATAAGTAAGAGTTCAAGATCTACAACCAGATCTCAATCTTTCAGTGTGAACTCCAGATATGTTTGGGAATGAGTGTATCCAAGAATTCTTCCTGTATGTGATGAATCTTAGAATGTCTGTCCTCCTATTTAAAAAAAAAACAAAAAAAAACAACCCTCCCTGCATTCCATGCATCAGCTACAAGGCTTTTCTTTGCCCATCTTATAGCAAACTCTTCATATGAGTGTCTATACTTGATGTCACCCCTCTTTGTCTCCCATTCTTCCTCAACCTACTCAAACTGGGCTTTTGCCCCATCCAGTCACAGAAACCTGTCTTGTCAAGGTCACCCACAACCTCCACGATGTTCTTCATCCAGCCAGGCCTGGAAACAAACTGTAGCACCATGATACAGAAGAATGGGTAAGAAACAGAAATCTATAGATCAAAGCAACAATTTATGAACTATCTTTACTGAAACTCTTAAGATAAGTGCAAAAGGCAACAACATATTATTAACCAGAAATACATTATTTTCCATAGACTATCTTATTACTACAAGAGTTTCTTCGTCTTGCTACACTGCTATTTATTTTGTTCAAGAAAACTGGTAAGTAGTTTAAATTTTATGCACCCTCCTTTTTTACTATTGCCACATATCAGTCTATCATATACTGAAATTTTATGCTATTTGTTGGGGCTGCCTATGCTAAATAAAATTTCACTATTTTGTAGCCATACAAGCTCACCTAAGTGCCTTCCTTCCTCATGCTCAGGTGGGAAAACAGGTTAGAGGGTTAATGATTCACCTAATGTCACATAGCTGGTGTTGAAAGACCTGGGACTAGAAGGCAAGTCTGTGAATTCAGAGAGAGTCCCTAATACCATAGGCCTTTGATGTACTTCCACACAGGAGTGGACTTGACACAATTAGATATGCCTTTTATTAGTCAATAAGTGATAACAAGACATTATTCAAGAGGGAGAATTGTGAATCTCTCCTCTCTAATGCACCTGTTCTAAACTCAGTGTATGTTTTGACCGCTTGGAAAGTGGTCCCAAGTCGTTTTCAGATATGTTAGCTACGATAATTAGGTTTGCAAACGTTTAACCATTTAAAAATTAGATCAAGTCAAGGTTATACCATTAGTAACACCATTTTTACTCAGATGCATCCTGGTATGCTCTCTTGAGTAGCTAGCAAATAAATGGGAGGTGGAGTTAAAAGCTAGCACACCAAGAACTTGGCCTAACATTCAGCTTGTCTTAGTGATGCCTCACCTGTCATCTGTGTTCTCCAGTGGAAATGGGAATGTCCACTGTGAATGTCATCATGATGTTCTGCAAAGCAGTGGTTTCATGACGGCCAAGAGGCAGCTCGGATGTCCCTTGTGAGACGTTCTCATGTTGCTTAGCTTTTCTTGTTATTCAACAAACTAAAAATTGGGCAAAGAATTCTTCAGAAAGTTTGGAAACAAATTTTCCTAGATGCTCTTGGTTGGTGAACCAGTAGGAGACATAGCTCTTGAACCAAATCCCATTCCATCTGGTCATGAACCAGATGAGCCAGTGACCAGCAGGATGAACAACACTGATGAGATGAAAAGATGCTCCCTTTAGACTGAAGAGATTGGTTTCATAAGAAATGCTAAACTTTTTCTATTCCTTTAAAACATGGTACCACACTGATAGTACCAACCAATGAGGTTGGGCCATGTATCCTTGACCAAAATCTTGTTTCAGGTTCTGAAACTAGCAACAACATGGGGATAGGGGCAAAGCTACCCTCCTCCCTTGTCTAACAACCAGAACAGCAGGTGTGCCTATTTTCAGAAGTAAGTGAAGTATTTGCCAAATCATTTGGCACATTTCAACTCAAAATGTGCCAAATTACCTGTCAAGGCTACACAGCCTTTTTTTTTTTTTTACACAGCCTTTTTAAAAGAAAGACAAATGTCCTTCCATACACATTTGCATGGACCCACAGTGCCATCCAGTGGTTCCTCATGTCGGTCACAAGTGTGCAGGGCTCCAATTGTCTCTTAGGATTTGGATCCGAGCTGACTACCCTTGCCTTGACAGTGGCTCCTTTGGAACCCAGAGCTTTTGGGATTTGGTAAGGGGCAGTGTATCCATTTAAAATGAGCTGGGTTGGAGGAGAGTTGGTGTCAAGGTTTGGATGTCAAGGACACATCTATGGTATACTGAGTGGAAATGGGAGTCGCCTGTAGGATTTTCCAACTAGTGAACATCCCAATGCCAAGAGAAACCTACCAAACACACCTAGATCTTTGTGTTCAGTCCCTAGGCTTCCTAACGTTAAGAGGATTGGGCCAGCCAGAGTATGGCAACCTACTTCATTTTATCAGTACTTCCACTTGGTAAACAGTCAGTCTTTTAATTCCCTGCTTGCCCAATTTCTCCCTTAAAATGTCTTTTTAAAGAAATGGGATTTCTCTTTCAAGAACTCTTACAAGAAGTCCTGGGCCATATATGCTGATAACAAGTAGGTAAAGAGGAAGGAAGGTAGAAAGTGAATTCAGGAAAGAGGAAGAGAAAAAGGACAGAGAAAACAGACTTGATTCTGTTCTATTCAGACAACTGGAGGGTCAAGATGATACCACCTCTTCTAATGTCAGTTTCTATAAACTGTAGAGCAAACGGGGTTTTGAAAGGAAAATAGATCATATGGTGACAGCAGCAGCTGTATATTACCATAAAGAGATGGATTCCTTTTCAGATAGTAGCTATGAAATGCTTGTGACAAAGCACGAAGCTGGACAAATAAAAAAAACTGAGCACTCTTTTATACACCCCCACCAGGTTGGCTCTGAAGAGGTCAGAGTTCGCACCGGGGAAACAAGAATCTGAAGGGGAATTGCAGATCACTACAAATAGGTTGATTCTTTTCCCATTGGTTTTCCCAGTGTATCTTGACAGAGACCTGTAATATGGTTCAGCCTCAAAATCTCTGAGCCTGTCAGACCAGATTTAGACATTTCAGTTTGTTACTTCTTCAGCTTTTTAAAAAGATCCCATGAAGAAAACATCAGCTGCTCTGATCAGCAGGCTGCTTCCTTCCCAAATAAATTAAATCCATCTGGTTCAAATCATGATAGACCTGGGTAGACCATACCCACTGGGGCTAAACCCTCCATTTTCCATTTGCTATTTCATCTTATTTGGTTTCAATACATTGTATAAAATAATCAGAAATGAAGAAATTTTAGATATCATCAACTAGGCTGATATCCCCATTTTGCAGATGTGGAAATTGAGGTCCATTTCCCAGTTTGCATTTTCTCGGTGAGTACAATCTTTTGGCCTATAGTAAGAAGACATATTAGGAAAAGGGTCAATTACTTTCACGTTTTTCACAATAAAGAAATGTCCCCAAACTTGGTATCACCGAGTAACACAATCTAAGAGTTGACTGAAAAGGTTGGAGAATAGTATAATTACATTGGCTTCCCCTCTTGCTACATTCCAAGAGAGGATACGTATTCTTCAGTGATAAATGGGATGATACTCCCAACTGTGCTCTGGAACCTGGGATTCCGGGTTGCCTAGCTCTGGTGTCACTAACATAGACTGACTCACTTGGACTTTGAAGACTTGCAATGGTAAAATTGTGGTTTTCTGTATTATTCCATTTAAAATGGAGAAAGGATTAAAAAATAAGTTTGGTAAATACACAGTTTTTGATCAAAGACTTGGGAAAATAATATTATATGAATGCTTTCTAAGGAGCAGAACCTCAACTGGGAAGAGACATGGGAAAAACTATTTAAAAGAACCAAGATTAGGCTACTGACTGCCAAGAATGTCTTGCTTAGCAGAGTGCAGATGATTCCATATTGGTAAACGGCTTCCTGAAGCTTCAGCCATGAGACAGAAAGATTTTGGTTAGCTAAGACTGAGAGGAGGGGCCTTAAAGGGACAATCTAGACTGTGTATTCGCTTCTACAGTCTTTGGACATGTCTAGACACATCAGTCTCTTTGATTACAAAGGACAAATACCCACTCTAACCAGCTCAAAGTAAAAAACAAAAACAAACAAAAACCAAAAAGGTCATTATTGATAAGACCTCATCTCACAAACACAGACACCCATAGGCATAAAGCAAAGCCCAGCTGGGCCTCATAGAGCCTGAAACTTGGAACTTAAGAGTCAGAAACTAAGGTTCAAATATCTCTCTCTCGCGCCCTCCTTCCCAGTCAATACATATTTATTGAAATCTGTATCAGTAAACCAAACATACAAAGATTCTATCCTTGTAGAATCTTGCATTCTAGCTCACGTCTTTCTCTCTCACATTTCTACACCTCACTGCCATGTGCCATCTGTTCCCTTCTTCTCTTTACAAATGAATTTTCCTGGCTTACTCTCAATCTCAGTTCCCCTATAACTTCGGCAAGGATTGACTTTGGCTCACTATATTACAGAATCTGCCTCTAATTCTCCATGACCTTTCAGCTCTAGTATACCAACTAAAAGCTCACAGTGAGCTATTCCATGGATTAGCTGGCTTTGGGTCAGAGGTCATCCCTGCTCCAGGTTATGGGGCTGTAAACATAGTATCCCAGGGTGATCTCTGGTCTCAAGCCATTGATGGATGCAGTCAGTGATGGGGTCATTGATGGATAAAGGTCCTAGAAAAATAGACCATTGTTAAGGTGGACACCCCAAAACACATCTACTACTCTGTAATGTATTTTATTTCTCTGAATTTATACAAACTTGCTTTGACGAACTTTAATATGTCCCTGACCACTAAATCTTCCTTTGCTATCACCAATTTCAAGATGATGGTATCAATTTCTGCCAAAATTCCTATCATTTTCCCATCACTAGCCTGTTCTTTGTTGGTCAGAACTGGGAATCAAGTAGAAATTTTCCTCATTGCTTCCTCTAACTTCTAAACTATGAAATTGTCAACAAGTCAAAAATTTACCAGATGCTCTGCTTTTAGCAGAATGACACTTTCAGCATATGTCCAACTAGAGTAATGAGGTATTTCAGAAATCTGGTTTCTGTGCCAAATTTCAGGAAAACATCATCCATATTGTAGTCTGAGATCCTACAAGTCAGTGCCTAGTTTTGAGACTATGGTGTATGACAATCATGATATGACTTTGGTTTCTCCTTTCTCTTATCCTCTGGCAAATGTTTTTTGTCAGGTCTTATCCTTAGGTTTATGTATCTTTATATGACTCTCAACAGGGTTACTTTGTGGAAAACCCATATAAATGCCATTTGATATATTTAATCCTTTGGTAACAAAATAGGTACCAGATATAACAAGACCTCACCAATGATTTTGTATTTGCCATTGGTATCGCTCATTTTAAGAGGTCTTCCCTGGGCTTATAAAATCTTTCCCAGTGCCTTCTTGCTCCAGAAATTTTATATGATATCTTAAAGAATGGCTCAAAAGCTACCTTGTGACACTTCAGTGGTACTGATAAAAATAATGGGTCAAAATTGGGCGATGCTCAATTTTACATTCAGAAGTATGCAGAAGGTCAGGTAACATGTTCAGCCTTTGGATGTTATACTCAGGAGAAGCCTCTTTAAGCATCAGTAGTGTGAACAGCTTGTTGGGCATGTGCAGAATGTACTGGGTAATTCTGAAATGATATTAGACCACACTGAGTGAGCAGAATTACTGACAGCTGCCCTTTATAATATTAGGGTCTCCAATTTCAACTTCACAAGCACAGGTGAACAGACCATGCCCATCAACTTGTCACATATTGGTACAGCTGTTATATATCTGTCTGATTCTTGGCAGAATAATTTTTCTCACTTAATTTTTCAAAATACGAAACCTATCTGTTGCTGATGACAGCAGAAACTTATAGGGAAAAGTAAAGGGTCATCAAAAGACCACTAATAATTCGGGCAAGTTTAGGGCTTTGGAAACAAATTATTTCTCCTGCTAATACTATTATTCTTGAATAGGCATGTCTCTAAAAGACTGAATTTAGATGTTTCTCCTATAAGATATGTTCATCAAAATACCTTTTACTCAAAAGGATAAAATTTATTTTGCCTCTAAATGTATCAAGCATAAGCTATTGAAGTTTAAAATGACTCATGCTTTACATATAGTTCTTACATGAATGATATCATTGAGTCCCCACAATAACCCTATGAGATAGAGCACTATGAGCTCTATGAGATAGAGCACTTCTTTTTGCTATCATTCAGTATATGAGGATATTGAAAGGCTTGAGAAATTATATGATTTTCTCAAAGTCATATGACTTGCTAGTGAGCAAAGTGACTAGAACCTTCCAGGTGTTCTGACCCCTGACACTTCACCACAGTAGTGCATTTTCTTTTCTCTTACACTGACCAAATCTCATCTAATACTTATTCTCTTGGTCCAGAATGGCTGCCCCAGCTCCTGCCTTCTCATTTGACCTCAGTCACAAAAGTAAGATATAAGATATCCGTTTCCCAGGCTTCCCTGGTGGCACAGTGGTTAAGAATCCGCCTGCCAATGCGGGGGACACCGGTTTGACCCCTGGCCTGGGAAGATCCCACATGTCACAGAGCAACTAAGTCCATGCGCTACAACTACAGAGCCTGCGCTCTAGAGCCCGCATGCTACAACTACTGAAGCCCGTGAACCTAGAGCCCGTGCTCCGCAACAAGAGAAGCCACTGCAATGAGAAGCCCGCACACCGCAACGAAGAGTAACCCCCGCTCGCCGCAAATAGAGAAAGCCCGCGCACAGCAACGAGGACCCAACACAGCCAAAAATAAAAACAAATAAATAAATTTATTTAATAAAAAAGACAAAAAAGATATCTGCTTCCCTTCATTGGTTAAAATTTAGCCACACTGCCATATACAGCAGTTACGTAACCAGTAATGTGTGGTGCTTTTCTGGACAACCATGTGTCTTGCTAAAATTCAGGGGAATCTATTACTAAAAGAAGAGGAAAAGAATAAATTTGGGGAGACAATTAACTGTCTGCCACATGGTATCTAAAAAGAACTCCAAGCAGAAATGGCCCCATGGTGAGTCTTATTTGGTGTGATACAATTTTAAAAGCAATGTTTTTGGGGGTTGACTTGGGCACTTATAAATGACTCCCAGAAGGTCACCAAGCAATTTCTTTCCTGAAACAGGAGCAGGCTCACGTTAAAGTGGGAGGGGCGGGTACATGAGAAGGAGTTGCTGTGGGTGTTGTGGTAAAGCCCCTTCCAGAATAAAATAATTAAAGAGCCTTAGCTCTCCAGTGTTTTTTTTCATACCTCTAATCTCACATTTCCCCAAAAAGATTTGTTTGAAGCCCTTGGTCTTGGCTCCCAGTGTGAAATACGGTGTATCACAGGACAGTCAACATTCTTCCATTGGTAGGACAGTTTCAAAAGAGAAATGCAATAGCCAAAAAAGAAAGCCTAATGAATAATGAAGGACAGAGAAAGGTAGAAACAGAGGATAGAATCTATTTCATAGAAAAACTGAGTACAAGAAGGACATGAACAGCTAAAGATGATACATGACAGATAACATTTTTTTCCTGGCGGCTTTCACCTTTCTTTTGGATTTCTGTTTCTCTCAGTTCCACTTACATTCACTCTCCCTCCTATTGTGATTTCGATTTTTTCTGTGGATTTTGAATAATCTTACCTTTCATCTTTTAAATAAGTCTGTATCGGTAGCCCTTTCATAGCAACTTTGCATATGTACACGTATGAAAAGAAAATCCTACGGCATCTCAAAAGGGAATGACTGAATTCATTCAATCAGAGTCAAGAATACTATGTTTCTCTTTGGGGAATTTCTCATGCAGCCCCAGTGACAAAGCAGAGGAGCAATGCGTGAGACGAAATTACCCCTTTTATGCTTAACCGCCAAGAGCCCTGGCCTGCCATTTCACAAAGCACTGTCTTTCCCACCCAGAAGAGTAAAGCAACAGCCCCCAGGGCAATCTTGTAATTAATATACAGCTCTGCTCTTACCAGTCAGTATGCAGATTGAGCTCATTTATCAACTCTTCACTTATCTAGGTTGATTATTTTAAATACAGTAAAATTTGCTACCTTAAAAAAAAACAGTGGACTGTTCTTCCACTGGATTCAGTTTTATCTGAATAAGGTTATATCTGAGAATATAACTCAGCCTCGCAGCAGAAATAAGTGCTTTTCACCAGCCCTGTCTTTCTCATTCTAGAGCATAGATATCATTTGTTTCTAATGTGTTACAGACGAACCACCCCTGCTTATCCTTTCAGCACTGGACTCCTTTGGCTCATTCTCTTTCCTGAGTTACAAACACACTGAGAAGCCCATTGTTCCATCTTCCTCCAGGAATAATGATGCTAACAAGAACCTATCTATACAGAGCTGTAGAGATTATGTGCTTCGAGATCATATCTGGACTCCTGATGCCTCAGTCCCTCCCCAACTCTCCCCTGCACCCCTACTTCTTCCAGATGGTCTGGGAATTAAGGCTCCTTCCTCCCATGCTGGACCTAGGCCCAGCATGGCTGTTGGCCTCCACCATTGCCTCGAATAAGGCCTTCTCTTGCAGAATGACCCAAGATGACATGGTGCTCCCAAGAATCTCTGGGTATTCTTTCTCCAGACTCCTGGTTCCTCATCTTCCAGACCTACCTTCCGTTCCACTGTGGCCCAGCCCGAGGAACCAGCTTCAGGCCATCTGCTTAGTTTTAACATTTCTTCAACCTAGCCCCAGATCCTCTGTAAGACAGAAGCATAACTGAACCCTCCCTTGACAGAATACCAGAATGCCATTTCCTTCCTGCCAATCTTCCAGAGCTGGAGTTCTGCCACTTACATACAGATTCCCCAGAGATCAATGGCCCACCCTGTTGGTTACTGAATCTCAACTGTCATGAGAAGATGAATACAGATAGTCTCTATTTGTTGAATGCACATACCAGGTCCTGTGCTAGCAATTGTGGTATTAGTGGCAGAGGGTCCCACACACACTGGCTCTAATCTTTGCTCCAACTTTCTTAAAAACTGTGATATTGCAGTCAAGTTGTGTCGTGTATGTACTTAATTTAGGCTAACTCAAGTATATATTCTCTCTCAAAAATTAAAATATATAAAATGACATTTCTTACATACTCTATATATTTACTCTCCATATTTTAATTTACTTTCTATAGTGTACATTTATAAACATATATTATGAAATAATAAAAACCCTAGGCGCAGGGCCAATCACTGCTGAATGACATCCAAGCTACCAGGCATTGCTTCTGGACCATCTGCTCAGGCGTGTCAGAACCCCATCTTACTTAGCCTGGGCCACTGACAACTGTTCCCAAGTCTTTGTTCCAGTGCCTTCCTACCAAATCCATAATACCAAGGATGCATGATGGCTGAGTTGCCAGTTGACAATGTACCAGCAATGAATGGTATCATCTTATTTGATACACTGAGTGAAGCAGTGAAGCACTTAGATCCATTTGTTTGGATACCACTTATTCCCAATGGCCCTGGGAAGAGGGAAATGGTCAGCATTTTGCAGCTAACCATTTGAACACCTTACTGGGAGATCCAGAATATTAATGACTACTCCTTTCTGGATTCTCATCCTGGCTAGACCGATGGCTAATTGCCATGAGTTTGAGCAAATCACCTAACCCTCTGGGCCTCAGTTTCCTTATCTGCAAAATGAGGTGGTTAAACCAGATGATCTATCTTGTCCCTTCCAGCTCTAACATTCTATAGTTCTTTCCACAAAAAAAAAAAAAAAAAAAAAAGATTTTTCCCATCGTGCGCCTCGCTCCTGTTGTTGCCCTATGACAGGGCCCAAAATTTCCCATCAAGCTGAGCTCTAGCTCACTGCTTGATGGGAAGTCTTCCAGCCCAACCTTGGTGGTCCCTCCACATCACATCCTGATGGCATTATTTGATGTGATCCTCATGAGATCAGGGGCTCCCACACCATGCGAGACCCTGTCTGGAATGAAAGCCATGGCGGGTGTCATTGGAAAGGTTTATCTCTTTCCTGTCAAGGGGCAATGGTATGCTTCTTCATATATTTTGATTCTTTTATTTCACATCTCTTTGCACAAAGCTGAAAGAGAAAAAGTGGTGAGACAGGAGAAGCAGGCCACAGAAAGATGAAATCTTATAGAAAATGAGTTTGAATTTGCTTCTGGATAAAAGGCAGCTTCACAATGGAAAAATTATGATAGATGTGTACAATATTTCATCTTTAAAAGTCTCAGACTATTGAAGGTCAGGAGCACAGCAGAGAGCTCCTACATCCAGGCTTCCTTTCTCTGTAACTGTGACCCAAGTAACTTGGATGAATCTGAAGACAAAACTTCATTGGACAATTTTCTTGCTCCTGTGTCCAGGCTGCTTTGGGACCAGATGTTCTGTGACTTCTCTGAACTAACACATCTCATCAAACTGACTTGATATACTGCTGTGCCCAGCCTTTAGCAGACCATCTCCTGGGACTTCCTGAAAGCAAATTACCCTCATGCTCCTTTTGAATTTGCATCCAGATGAAATCCAGTTCAAGAAAATTGCAAAGGCAGTCTTTAAAGGGAGAAGTAAAGATTTCGCAAAAGGGCAACCAGCTAGCTATGTGAGGAGCGAAAGGAGAAAAAGGAGAGGGAATTGGTTACTACTTTTGTTGACATTAAGTAACTTCTCAGAACAATAAGGCCAAATGACCACCTTCTGCACACAATATCCAGTCCCACTGGCATATCTCCCACAAGGTCTCTCCAGATTCCCACCTTCTTCCCCAAACTCCTGGAGGCTAGAAATTCTTTTTCTCTTTCCCAGCTCTTATTGTCTCAGGGCACTGCCTACTGGTAGACTTGCTATCATTATAATATCCCCTTCTAGACTATAAGTACTTAAGAGGAAGGATTACTTGGGAATCTTTATATAACCTGTAAATAATATAAATTAATATAAATATAATATGCAAATTAAAAACTTTGTCTGCATATAAATAAAATCTTGCACAGTGCCTGGAACACAGTAAGCATTTGATAACTATTGGGCAAAATAAAGAACAGGAGGATAAATGATACATTCTCTGAGTCTGTTTCTGACCCCCCTTACTGTTCCCTCATCCTATGAGCTTTTGTTTTTTTCTTAAAGGGATAATTTACCAAAAAGGAAAAAAAAGGAACCTGAAAGAAGGGCTACATGACTTCTGTCTTTGTTGGCTCAGGTTGCTATAACAAAATACCATAGACTGGGTGCCTTAAACACAGATACTAATTTTCTCATAGTTCCGGAGGGTGGAAGTCTGAGATCAGGGTGCTAGCATGGCTGGGCTCTGATGAGAACCCTCTTCCTGACTTGGAAGAAGGCCACCTTCTTGCTGTGTGCTCACATGGTCTTTCCTCAGTGCATGATGTGAAGAGGGAGAGCACTCGAGTGTCTCTTCCTCTTCTTATAAGAGCACCAGTCCCATCATGGCGGCCCCACCCCCAAGACCTCTTCTCAACCTAATTACCTCTCAAGGCCCCCTCCTGACACCATCACATGGTGAGTTAGGGCTTCAACATGTGACTGTGGGGGAGACACAAACACTCAGTCCACAACAACTTCTCACCGAGCTTCTGACCAGATTTGGCGGCATCCTCTCTGCCACTTGCCTGAGCTTCTGACCAGATGTGGCGGCGCCCTCTCTGCCACTTCCCTGCTGCTCCTCCTCTTCAGCTCATCTCTTGCATTTGAGGAAAGTAAAGAGAATAAGCACGGGAGGGGCTAGCTCACCTTTCTCCCCTGTGTGTTCTGTGCAGCAGTTACCCTCCTGCGAGTATCTCTCCACTGGAAGATTAGAAATACAAAAGACTCGCCTCATTGCTGACCTGAATTGTATTGTGGCAGCTGATAAGGCAAGGCAGCTATGAGGCTTGCAGCTGGAGGCTGGGTAGGGAAGAACTGGGAGCTGCTCCTGCTTCCCCAGCATCTCTGGGCACACAATCTGCTGGATTATTGACAATCCAGTGATGTGGATGGCATTTATTAGTTTTCAATAGCTGCTACAAAATGAACTTCACACCATCTGCAAAATTAGAATTCAGAAGCAGCCCTGTATATTAAAATATTTGTGGCTGTCTCTGCTATTATACAAGATTTTACATTTTATAGGCTCCCCGTGGGACTAGACGTGTAAATTAAGATACATATTTAGAAGGTGGTAAATAAACTTACAAAAGCAGCAGTACAACTAATGAATGGTCAAAAAATTGTATATGGGAGGAGAAATAATTTTTCTATATAGAGAGTCAGAAGCTAAATGGGGTTTAAACACTCTCCTGTCACTATCATTAGGACATCAACAGTAAAAATAATATGCTGAAATTCATGAGCAAGATTTTTTTCTTTTAGCAAAATGCATAAACAACTCTACGTAAAACAGAGAGATCTAGCAAGTGATAATCTTCCTCTCCCTTCTGTCCCACTGGACTATGGAACTTGTCTAATTACTCAAAAGCATCCTATAGTATTCTCTCCAACAGAGCAAATGTTTTGATCAAAATAATTCCATAGAAACTATTCCAAGGCCTTATGCTAACGCCACCAATTTTCTAGCATAATTACTATATGTGTCACTTTCTCTTTAGTCCACATTCCCACTGAAGATACAACCACAGTATGATTCAAAGATGCAACAGCACATCAGGGTCAATTACTATCAATCTGAATTCCCCAGGCAGAGGGTGTGACTCCCAAACCCTCCCTGGACAGGACCATTGCCCTTTTAAATGAGTGGTGCTCATTTTGGTATTGGTCCTGGGGCAAGACCGTTGGTGGAAGGACAAGACCCTGGCTCTGGGAAGATTTCAAGGAAACTGCAGTTCTGGCATTTGTCTGAAAAGTTGCCTCTCACATCCCTCCTTCCCCATGCCCTCAGAGACAACATGGAGGAAAGCTTGTCTCTCATCTTCTCTAGCAAGGAAATACTGTGTCAACCCATGTTTATTTATGATGCCTGTGATCAGGTCTGATGCCTCAGAACAAGTCAGAGTGTGATTCCGGCAGCAATCAGTCTGGGTGCCCTGGCCTCACCAGGCCAGCCCTCAAACCAAGTCTGGGAAACAGACACACTTGGAGAGAGGAAGCAGTGGGTTAAAAAGACGAATACTTTCACGATATGACTGCCCAGGACGAGGCCATTACTCGAGCCCTCATTCCCTCTCCCAAATCTGCTCTTTTCTTCCAATCATATCAATCAAGCTAGGCCTGGGGACGCCAGCCACTCAGGCTTTGCCTTTGAAATGCTGCTTGTGCTAATGGCGGTCAGAGCCCTAAGAGGCCATTCCCTGAAGTATCACTGAACTGAAACATAATCCAAAAGATAGAAAGGCTTTGGCTGCTACTTTATATTAGAGCAAAAATAATCATGGTAATAGCCTGCATTCTCCTTGATACCTTTCATTCAATAATACCCAGCAATTTGTACATGAGTAATTAAGAAAACACTCCTTTGTGGTAAGTTACTAATTTAGCTCCCATTTTAAGGAGAGACAGAAAGAGGCTTAATGATTTTTCCCTAGGGGAGACCAGAGTAGGTAGCAGAAGCATTGGGTATGCAGTGATTTGTGGCATAAGATCTCTCATATTTGTCTCTAATCCCCAATATTGGGCTCACAAAATTGCTTCAGAGCAGAGCTGGTCTTAAGTCTCTTGGGTGGTGTTGCTGTGTTCCATTCACGAGCCGCCTGGTTCTGCTATGGAAGCAGCAGCATTTCATAGCTGTTGGTGAATATTTCTGTACTCTCCTTTCATCACATGATGTATGTCATTCCCCTCACTGGCGTTTCCAATCACTGAGAGCAGCAGACCCACGGAATGAATTGGAGCGCTGTAATTTTTCCCCCTCATTGATTTGGGGGGATGGAAAGACGAGATGGGGAAGGAAATGGATAAGGTGGAATGTTCTTTCAAATCTCCCAACCGCAGCACAATCCCATGTTTCTTACAGCTCAGGACTGCTTATTCAAGCTCCCTCGTCTCTCCAATTGTCCGTCTTCTGCCTGTCTCTTCAACAAGCCCTGGCTGATTCTCTTCTGAGAAACCAGGGCATAGTTCAAGAGGGTACCACGTCACCTGGGAGACCAGGGCACAGGGCCTGGGTCTCTGCCTGCCTGCACTCTCGTCCCCCTCCTACTCAGGAACTCTGCCATTTGTCAGAAAGAAGTTTTGGATTGGGAGTGAGAATGACATTTGATATTATAGATGGTGTTATTGGATGGTAGTGGTCATTACTTGTAATTATCCTTTTCATGTTGTGATGCTGTGTATTGAGGCTGTTGTTCTTACTGGAAGACATGTCATTAAATTTCTATCTCATTCATGAGAAATTGAAGCTGACAAAGGGGAAAAGACAGTTACTAGATTGCTTTTAAACGTGTTTTTCACTCTGAGGTCAGCCAAGAACTTGGAGAATATTGGTTGGAAGTAAAAAATTTCTTTGTGAAACAGACAGAACTTTTGGAGATGGCAGATGGAATTTATGTTACTAAAATGGTTGCTGGGGTTCTTGAAGGTCACTCTGAGTTGTGTTCTTAAATAACTTCAATGATTACAGCAGCAATTAGCACAGGTAGGCACACATGAAAGTATTACATATAAGTAGATAAATATACTAGCAACTATATCAATAAAGCACTCTGCAAACATAAACTGCTATATAAATGCTAATTAATTACATAAGTAGGCATACAAGATAGGATGGTTATTCATATTACTGCAAAGATCAACAGGCAGTGCGTTCATTTGAAAACCAGGTTTCTCCCTCCTCCCATCTCCAGCCTCCTGCAATGGTAAGCCCCTGTCAGGGAAGGTGGGGTCTCTGTGCCTCCACTGTCCAACCTGCCAGCCGCACAGGGCTATTGAGCACTTCGAGTGTGGCTAGTCCCAAATGAGATGTAATGCAAGGGTAAAGAGACACCATATTTTGAAGGCCTAGTGTGAAGACAGAAAAGAAGGTAGAATGTTTCATTAATAATTTTGTATTGATCCCCAATGGAAATGATACTATTTTGGATCTTGGGTTAAACAAAATATATTATTAACATTAATTTTACCTGTTTCTCTTTACTGTTTTAATACGCCACTAGAAAATGGAAAATTATATTTGTGGCTCACATGTGTGCTCTGAAGTACACTTTCATTGGACAGCGTTGCTCTGGACTATTAAACCTGTTTGCAGGTGCTTCAAGGAAGCCAGAGACACAGAAGGTACCACCAGGGCTCCCTGGGCCGTAGTCTGCTGTTGTAACTCTCCTGCCTATGGAATACAAAGGAGGATAAACCAGGGCATCTTCTCCAATTTGTGAAGGATAGTGGTAAACCAAGTGGGCAGGCAACCCTCATCACCCCAGAATGACCACCTTTTCTGGCATTAGACACTTATCAAAATAAAGGGGTCTGAGGCAGGCTGGGATATTTGGGCTGCTTATCTGCAAAATGAAGAGGAAGCAAAGCACGAGTTTACCATGTCCCCATTTTGATAGGCACCTGTCTGATTGCCAGATCTGCCAGCTAATTATTCATGAGGTGAGAAGGGGGTGGGGCAGATGTTAGGGGGACTGACTTGCAAGTGAGAAAAGGAAATACATTTTTGGTGTAACTTCTGCATTAGTTACACCAAAATCACCATATATTGGGCTTACAGGCCACCTGTTTGTCCTGAAGAGGACTTGCAAGAGTTCATTCATAAACTGTATCAC
This sequence comes from Tursiops truncatus, assembly GCF_011762595.2. Lineage (NCBI taxonomy): Eukaryota > Metazoa > Chordata > Mammalia > Artiodactyla > Delphinidae > Tursiops > Tursiops truncatus. The sequence continues at coordinate 48,579,734 of NC_047036.1, forward strand.
TTGGTACAGTGTTTAATTTGGATAAATGTTGATAACCATGAGCTCTAGGTTATGGTGCTACAGTCTTTGGGTGGGTTATATAAAGCACTTGAATTCTTATTTGCATGTTACTTGCATAAGATTGCATATTAAGTTCAGAAGACTGTAAATCCAAGTATGCACAATTAAATTCATTAGTGCGGCACCCTACAATTGTGTGCAAATCTAATATTTCAAGATTCACTCATTTGATAAATCTAACAGATTTTTAAAACACTGAATCCCATTCCAATTCAGAAATCATGAATACACAACTTGCATGGAACTGGCAATATGCATTCTCCTTTGGCATCACAACCCCTGTGAATCATCAGGCACAGGAGACTCATTTATAAATTTATTTATTTATCTTTGGCTGCGTTGAGCCTTCGTTGCTGCACATGGGCTTTCTCTAGTTGCAGTGAGCAGGCTTCTCATTGCAGTGGCTTCTCCTGTTGCGGAGCATGGGCTCTAGGTGCGCAGGCTTCAGTAGTTGTGGCACGCAGGCTCAATAGTTGTGGCTCACGGGCTCTAGAGTGCAGGTTCAGTAGTCGTGGCGCACAGGTTTAGCTGCTCCGTGGCATGTGGGATCTTCCCGGACCAGGGCTCGAACCCGTGTCCGCTGCTTTGGCAGGCAGGTTCTTAACCACTACGCCACCAGGAAAGTCCCATGAGACTATTTTTAAATGCCCTACCTTTCGTAGAGATGTTTATCTCTCAAAGCACTTAGTGCTATCTGGTCCAACGTCACCATGACTGTGATTGACCAATGAGGGATCCAAGGCCCAGAGAGAAAATGAATTTGTCTGGATGACATAACCACTAGAGACTGACGCAGGACTAGAAAACATCCTCTGGCCAGGCCTACTCCTCACAGTGGTGGTACCAGGGCTCGAGAACTAAAGGAGACTCACATACTATAGGGCTGGGCATCTAAAAGTCACAAGTCAAGCTAGCAAACTGAAATACAATCTGTTCCCTTCCCTAGCCAAGCATACGTTTCTAACGATCCAGTGGGCCAGGTTCCATGCTAGAATTCTGGGATTTCTCTGGTTCCCCAGAATGTGACCTGGAAGAGAATTGCCAGCTCCAGAGGGGCATGTGCCATTGAACCTGCAGATTCCTTTCCCAGGGCAGAGACATAGCCGGGAAGAATTCCAGAGCTGTGTCTTCTAAAGGACGGCTGGGCAGGGCACCCCCTGCCAGCATTTAAGGGGATTCCTCCCAGCCTGACTCATAGTCCTGCATGTTGTGTCCATGTTACAACACGTCCTTCTGCACAATTGAATGGACATATAATCCTGTTTTATCCCAATCATAATTATTATTCCTGACAAGGGAAGGCATTCCTGGGTCTCAGGACATAGCGAAAAAGAGTTGAAGTGCTAATTTCCTTGGAGCATTCAGATCTCACTGCTTCTCCTCTGTCACCCTTACAAACACAGGCATACACACACACACACATGCACTGACACACACACACACACACACACACACACACACTCTCTCTCTCTCTCACACCTGGGCACCCTATAAGCAGAGTCAGGAATCCTCCACGAGGCACAATCGTTCTCTTTACCCTCATTTGTTTGTTTGTTATGAATCACTGGAACTATGCTGATTTGCATGTTGTTTTCATAAATTTTCATCCCACATTCAAGAGGCCCTGCCTCTTCAGCATCCCACACTGCTGTGGAAATGTGGCCAGCTTTCCCTGTGTTGTAAAGGAACACAAAGAAAAGCTTTATTTCTGCAAACATTTATTACAATGAAGCTTTTAAGTATTACAGAACATAGAAGGATTTTTTTTTAAATTTAATTTTATTTATTTTTGGCTGTGTCAGGTCTTCATTGCTGCACGTGGACTTTCTCTAGTTGCAGCGAGCAGGGGCTTCTCTTGTTGCAGAGCACAGGCTCCAGGTGCACGGGCTTCAGTAGTTGTGGTGCGCGGGCTTCAGCAGTTGCGGCGCACGGGCTTCAGTAGTTGCGGCACGCGGGTTCGCAGTTGTGGCTCGTGGGCCTAGCTGCTCCGCAGCATGTGGGATCCTCCCTGACCAGGAATCGAACCCATGTCCCCTGCATTGGCAGGCAGATTCTTAACCACTGCGCCACCAAGGAAATCCCTAGGATTTTGTTTTAATTAAAGTACCATTGTGAGGAACTTTTATAAAGTCATCCCGTTCTTATTGTGGCCACTGAGCAGCTTGAAAACATGAGAGCAGGTGACCAGGGGAGATGCAGAATGTCCTGCTCTGGGAAGGATATTTTTAAATGAACCTCCTGGGACAGTGCCTAGAAATCCTCTCCGGGTTTCTGTCCTCTGAGCCTCTGAAATCCTGCTTTCCCAGTGGTTTGCACACCAGAACTCCCAGGGTGAGGCTGCCACCTGGCCTGACTTAGTGCTCCCTGGTCCCCAAGTGAGGCTCAGACAACTGTGTAAACTATGTGCCTGTTCAGGCTTCATTTTGGGCATAGTGACTACACTGTGTATGTACGCCCTCCTGAACCTAATCATTCAAAAGAATTATGAAAGAGGTTTTTACCAGCCCTGTACATGAATGTGATAAGACTCCTGTTGAAAATTAAATCACGTGTGCACAGCCCTCATGGTTTCTCACATAATGCCCTTGCCCGTGTGCATTCCCTCCCTCCTTCTCTCCAACCTAGTAAGTCATCTATTTGCCTTTGATATGTTCCTTTTGCCCTTCGATGTTGAAACATTCACAGAATTAAAAGCCAAGAGGAAGAGGTAGGGATGGGCCCCAGTAGGTCACTGGTTCTCCAACTACTGCACAAGGAATTGCCAAAAAAGAAAATGGAGGAAATGAAAGTTTACCAAGGAAAGGGAGAAAGAACTGAGAAGAAACGTAAAACACAAAGAGAATGACTGTCTTCCAGGCCATTGCTCTGGGAGCTAACATGGCCTGAGGGTCATGAGTCATGGATTTCTTTCCTGGGTAGGAGTGGGAAGACCACAGGACTGGGACTCAGGCCAACCCAGGGAACACCTGTCTCTCCCACAACAGGCTATGTGGTCTTGGCCAGATGCTTAGTCTTTTAACCTGAATTTCTGAATCTCTAAATTGGGATAATAATATTGTAACAATCCTGTTCAGAGGGTAACAGAATTAAATCATTTCATACGTTATTTTTGAGAGAAAGCTATGTTGGGCTTTTATGAGACTGTGTCCTTCAGACTTTACATTGCCTCACACAGAGTGAAAATGGAATGTCAACTGCAGGATATTTTTTGTTTCTTTTTTTTAAAGTCAATCCAGGAACACTTCTGGACCTTCTAATGTGTGTTCAACCTGCACCATGTAAATTACGATTTACAGAGGTACCAGCTGCCCTATTCTTGGCCTCCCCAGGCCCCAACAATCCCCTCCATACGCCTGCTTCTAAGGTCCCAACATATCATTTTCAAATACTGAAAACAATGATTCAACTGCTCTTGTCAGGTCTCTGGTCATCCCCTTCCTTGTGACCAAATCCAATGGACACTTCTCTGTTCTCATCTTATTTGGCTACTTCCTATTTCCTGGAACTCTCTCTTACCTTGGCTTTTGTCACATCACTCTCTCTCTTGATATTCCTTATCTCAGTGGATCTTTCCTTTTTCTCCACTGTTGTCTTCATCTCCTCTCTCAGTTTCACATGTTACTATTACTCAGGGCTCAGTCCTACCCTTCCTTTCTTTCCTCCCTCTCTTCCTCCTTCCCCCTTCTTCCCTCCCCCCTCCCTCTCTCCCTCCCTCCCCTCTTTCGTCCCTTCTTTCCTCCCTCCCTCCCTCCCTTCCTTCCTTCCTTCCATCCTTTTCTGTATATGCTCTCCCCCCCCCCCCCCCCCCCCCCCGTGATCTCATCATTACCAATGTTTAATTCTATGGATATGCTAATGAGTGCCAATTTATAACTGCAGCCCGTACTTCTCAGAGACCCATATTTACCTATCCAACTGCCTATTTGATGCTCTTCACTTGAATGTATCAGAAACCTCTCAATTTTAATATTTTTGAAACAAAAATCTTTATTTCTAGCCCCAAACTTGCCTTTCCACCTCCCCATGTAAGTACTCAGCACCTAGAGGAAAAACCATGCATTCATTCTTTTTTTTTTTTTTTTTTTTGTGGTAAGCAGGCCTCTCAGTGTTGTGGCCTCTCCTGTTGCGGAGCACAGGCTCCGGACAAGCAGGCTCAGCAGCCATGGCTCATGGGCCTAGCCGCTCCGTGGCATGTGGGATCTTCCCGGACCGGGACACGAACCTGTGTTCCCTGCATCTGCAGGTGGACTCTTAACCACTGTGCCACCAGGGAAGCCCCATGCATTCATTCTTGATTCTCTACTTCCTACACTGTCAGTATCCAACCTACCACCAAATCCTATAGAGCCAACCTGAAAAATGTGTCATGAACATGTCCATCTCCACCGACCACCATCCCAGGCCAGACCACCATCGTCTCTCATCTGATCCACTCCAACACCTCCCTCTCTAGTGCCAACTTTTGTTCTTCCTTCTACTCAATCCATTCTCCACACAGCAGGAAAGTAAATTATAACATAAATCAGATCAACATTATGCAAAAATTGGATCATGCCATTCCCCCACTTAAAACTCCTTAATGGCTTTCTATTTCACCTGGAACAAAATTTAGTTTCTTTATATAGACTCTTGGGCCCTGCATGACCTGGTCACTGTCCATCTTTCCCACCTCATCTCATGTCAGGCTCTGCTCATGCTCAGCGATTTCTAGCCACGCTGATCTCTTAGTTACCCAAACATACCCCATTCTTTCTTGATTCAGGGCCTTCAAATGCAGTAGTTTTTCCTACACACTGTAGCACTTCTCTCTTTTACTCTTTTGCACTTGTTTAATGCCATGTCCTCAAGAGACCTTCTCCAACAATCCAATTTAAAAACAGATATCTCCCACACACTTCCGTTATGGTCTACCTTAACTCTTTCTTTTTTCCTTTATTAAACTTGTCACAATACTTAATTTTTTTCTGTTGAAAAAGTTTTTGGTGAAACTTCTGTTTCATCTGTGTCCTTCTGTAATATGTGAGCCCCTGGAGGCAAGAATGGACCATACTGAACTTGTTCCCCATTGTGTTCTCACTGCATAGCACAGTGGGAAGGGAGGAAGGGAGGAAGGGAGGGAAGAAGGAAGGAAGGAAGGAAGGAAGGAGGGAGGGAGGGAGGGAGGGAGGGAAGGAGGGAGGGAGGGAGGGAAGGAGGGTGGGAGGGAGGGAGGGAAGGAGGGAGGGAGGGAGGGAGGGAAGGAGGGAGGGAGGGAGGGAGGGAAGGAAGGAAGGAAGGAGGGAAGGAGGGAAGGAAGGAAGGAAGGAGGGAAGGAAAAATTAAAATCTTAATAATATTATCAAGAGTTTTCATAATCCTTTTCCTCAAATTATAGTTCCAGCTTGATTTTAAGACTTTGGACATACTTGAGACATCTATCCCTGTGGAAACTCCTAAATAGCCATCTTTGGTAGCTTCCAGCCCTTTGCAGGCCACACTCATATGTTCAAGAATTAGATCCTCCAGAAAATGACTGAAGTTGACATGATGTATGTCTAATTTGACTTCTTTGTGAAAACAGTATTCCCAAATAGCTTTTTATAGCAGTAACCAATCAACCCAACAAGTATTAACTTAAATAGGGTAATTTTATAAATTATTGTGTACACCAGGATACTTCTGAGAGTAAAAAGTTACACTTTAAATAATAACTGAAGGACAAGGAGCATAAATTAGGACTGTCCCAGGCAAACCTGGAAAAGATGCCCTAACATTAAAAGACATCCTCATTCACTGTGTGGTTCAAATCTTCCCAGAGCTTGCAAGTAAACAAGTTAATGTAATGGTTAATCATAAAATCATATTCAAATGATATGGACTAATAGCCTACTCCACAAAATTCTTACCTTTATCTTCACAATTATGATCTATTTTGTATGACAACAAATTAGCAGGTAAAGGAACCCATTTATAAATATGAGGGAATCCAGAAGGGTTTCTTTGGGGAGAATTTGATAGGCATAATTGAGGAGATATTTGAAGGAGATTTGCAATCTCTTGATAGATGACTTTTTGATAAACCAATAACAAGATTAATAGTTAATGTTTACTGAACCCTTACTATATCCCATATCAAATATAAAATGCACTTCACATTTCCAACTAAAGGAATCCTCAAAACGACACCAGGGAGTACTTAGTATTAATCTCCTTACTTTACACATAAGACGACTGGGGTTCAGAGATTGAAACAAATTGCCCAAGATCACAAAATAGAGAGCCCCAAAGCTGGGCTCACCACCACATATGCCCTGCTCCAAAGCCTATATTCTTTGCCATTGTTTGCCTCTAAGACTATTTGCATTCCTGACTTCTTTTTCTTGTTGCAATTTAGACATCAGACTCTGCTCCCATCCACACTGGGATGCTCTTCTTCCATTTGACAGGGTACTCCTTTCTGTGCTATGATGAAAAGTCACAAGGGTGTCTCTGGCAGAATGCTCAGGGATTGCTATGGGCTGAGGGCTGCCTGTCTGTACCTGCCTAGAGGAAATGAACCACAAAGTGTTACAGCTGAAAAGGATCTTGGATATTTCACAGTTCCTTCCCCTTGCTTTATACATGAGAAAATCAGAGAAGTGAATTGACCCACCCAAAGTCACACAGGCTAGTAACCAAAAGCCAGAACCAGAACTCAGGTCTCCTGACTCCCAGTCCAATATTCAGTGGTGTAGAAATAATATTTGGAATATAGTATCTTTAGAAAATGTTTCCACATAAATATTTTATAGACTGTAAAGTAAATAATATATATTTAGAAAAACAATGTAAATATTTCATAGACTGTGGCACAACTGTCAAGTTTGGAATTAAATCTATGGTTCTGGAGCAGTGCCGCACACACATGATATGGTACAATACACTGAGGTCTGGGCAGCCATCCCTAAATTGTGTCTGCATTTTCCTAGAATGGCAGAATTCAGACTGCACAGCCAGCTGCCTCCTCGCCCCTCACATTCTCATTGCACAACTGCCAGGCAAGTGCAGTCCATAGGAAAAGGGGCTGAGCAGAGAGACTGCACATCCTAGAGATTTTTGCAGCTACCCCCAGAGAGTGAAGCTCTGGCCACCCTACATGACCCAGGCTAGAAAAAAATTAGAGATGTCTGGACCTCCCAGGCCACTCTGGGGTGCTGCAGCCACTACTTGCTTCTAAGAGACCATGAGGCTTGGGCAAGGAACATATTAGCCAGACAACAAATATTCATGGAGTGCTTAGGTAGCCAGTGTAGACCTAGGGTCAGAAATCCTTCCTGAAGTTCTGCTCTGCCTGAGGCCTATGGGATCTTGAATGGCCACTGTAGAGCAAGGAAGGAACTCCAACTGGGGTGGAATTTTAATGCCAGATGAGTAAGATGAGAGCTCAGATTCAGAATTAGAAACTAAAGACCTAGAGATATGTTTCTTACACAGTTCAACATGTGGAGTAAAACTTTATGCTGTTTATGTCCATAAAGTGAAAATATAAATTCCTTTTTATCTTTTTTGTTAATTCTCATCTCTGGCAAAAAAAAAAAAAAAAAAAAAAAAAAAAAAAAATTATGAAGTGTTTTGACATGATCCAGAAATCATTAAAATATAGTCCCTGGAATCCTAGAAATTAAGTTTTACATGAAGCATTTGAAACTACCAAATCCTATACAAATTTTAACTTTTAAAAATATCTATCCTACAGCCTTCCCTATATCCCCTTGCTATGGGCTGAACTGTATTCCCCAAAATTCACATATGTTGAAGCCTTAACCCCTAGTACCTCAGAATGTGATTGTATTTGGGACTAGGGCCTTTGAAGAGGTAGTTAAGATAAAATGAAACCATTAGGGTGGGCTCTAATCCAATCTGACTGATGTCTTTATAAGAAGAGGAAGTTCGGTCACAGAGAGACACCAGAGGAAAGACCATGTGAGGACACAGTGAGAAGGTGGCCATCTGTAAGCCAAAGAGATATGCCTCAGAAGAAACCAAACCCTGATCTAGATTTCCAGCCTCCAAAATTAGGAGAAAATTAATTTCTATTGTGTAAACCACTCAGTCTGTGTTATTTTGTTACGTCAGCCAAACAAACTAACACACCACCACCGCCACTCCCAACATGCCTCTCCTAATGAAATGCAAAGAGGTAAATCACTAGGTCCTGGTTATGGGTACTGTTAATGAATATACTATGTTGGTTACATTTATATTAGCACTCCACTCTGGACCTTGTAAAATTCTGAAACAGACTATAATAAAATCACATCTTACTTCTATATATCAGCACAGTTTAAATATCTATTAACACCAATAAACTACACATCCCTATTCAGAAGTTACTCATAGACACCCAGAACTGAAAGGCACACATCAGATATGACGATTCTGCACCTAAATGTACAGGTACCATTTCCTTCTATGAGGAAATGGGTAGAACTTCCACAGATCTGGGCAGCTTCATCTTTCAGGGATCATTGCTTCTTCCCCTTCCTCAGGTGAGTACTACCTTTCCTGGCCTCTAGAGTGTAGTCAACTCTTGGTTCTTATTCAGGATTTACTAGCTTGTGTATTCACCATAGGGGAAAAAAAATTAGTAGATTAATGAAAAAAATGTAATGAAATAAATCAACAAAAAATCTACTTCTTAGAAGAGGTCAACTGTTTGAAACTATATACCTAAGATGCAGGGCCACTGCCACCTCAACCAATTGAAAACACTCGTCTGCTGGAAAACCCATGTTTCCATCCATGCAAAGGGAAGGAAGCAGTACAAGGTCCAACCAGCAGAATCTTGGGAGTTCTGGCCAATTGTAAACTCATGTCCGTGCACAGTCCCTTTCTTTTGATTTTTTTGGTCAACAAGGGGATGCTTAACTCTGCCTGCTCCTCACATTTTATGTGCTTTTAATCTGAGATTAGAGAAAAAGAGAAGTGTGCTCTGCAGAACAAAATTTGAATTTTGTTGCAAAAACCCAGGATCTGGAGTTTTCATTTAATGCTAGAACCAAATTTGCAGAGTGTGGATGGCGAGGCAAAGCCACTGAAGCAGCTGACATTAAGAAGGTGGGTAATTTACCTTCAGAGCTGTGTGGCTTGACTGTGATGCATGGGATCTGGGGTATGAGACACTGAGCAATGACACATGGTGAGGTTGCCGACCAGACAGGTGCTGAATGATAGCAGTAGTGCGGGATAGAAGCGGCTAGCAAAAGCAAGGTCAAGCTGGTGCTGCACTTTATCACCTAGACCATCTTCTGGACAGCTTAGAAGGCAGAGGACCATTTGCCAAGTGACAAAGTGATGTCACTTTATTCTAATGTTTAACAAAAGAAGAACTCCGCCAAGAAGCAGACAATAATAACAGACTATTCTACCACTTTTCATCAAGCAATTTGTGATGTTTTGAGTCCCCTAAGTATTATTCTTGCATTATGTTTATACTTAGGTAACATCTGTAGAACACGAAATGTGTCCCTAAATATTTGATGTCATTTTAAGTAAACTGTTGTTCATTAATTCCATTACAGACAAGGTTCTGCCTAGATTTGTTTAGCTGCTATTGGGGGTTATCCATAACGCTTTCCACCTTTCCTGCTCTCAACCTCTCATGCACATTACCTCCAACACCTGACAGGTGATGGTACATGGGTGCATCTCATGCTGATGCCCGTGGCTTGGACTTGACATTAGAGCTGGGCCACCTGGAGCTCCAAATAGATGGTCTGCACATCTAAAAACAGGAGCCAAGCCCTTAGAAATTCCACAGGCCCCATGCATGCCTTTATCTTTGTCTTTGGAATGTATATGCTTGCTTTGCTATAAGGGAATATTTCTTTAGGAGAGGCTGGCTTTTTCTCAGTGTTCTGATCAATATCAGTGTTGATCTCTCTCTCTCTCTCTCTCTCTCTCTCTCTCACACACACACACACACACACACACACACACACTCACAAATGATAACTCCCTATACAGAATGCTTTGACTTGATCTCCATATTTTACCATTGTCTTTGTCACGGAGACATCTATACATTGTTTATAATACCAGATTTATAAGTGGTTTGAGGATAAACTCTTGTGTTTAATCAAACACACAAGCTTGCCTTCTTTTTACTCTCCCCCGCTTTTTTTTTCTTAAACTTAGATTTCCAGTTATCAAACAAATTGGTGCAATTGTCAGAATGTGTTGAGAATAATACAATTAACAACTTCCTGCAGACCAGCGATTCAAACGTTATGCTTCCTTGAGCTAGACTCCAGGTCTTGCGGACTGCTGGGTCCTTGTGCTGCCTTACAGAGAGGTTCATGATGGAGCCACACTGCATGTGGACCACACAGCCCAGCAACACCACTGTGACACCAGTGAGACAGCAGGGGTGGAGCTTGAAAGAAGTACTGTGAAAACTATACTTACTGGTTACTGAGACAGGATGCTCAGAGGCAACTCCCACCCAGCATCCACGGCTAAAGCTGAGAATCCCTGCAAGTGCCACCCAGCCCCAAGACACCCTGCCTGACTGCTGAGAGAGCCATAGCACCAGAAACATAGGAATTATTGATCTGTAAATGATCAAGTTTCTTCATACCAGCTGACATGTTACAACAGAGCCTGAACTCCATTCTAATGGGTTGTGAAAAGCCTGCTTTTCCAAGGTGGCCCTTCTAACTTACCCAACACCTTACACCCATATATCTGTAGTCTTCCACAGTCCGGCCAGACCAGAGCAGGAACATGGTATATGAACTCATCCACAGATATTTCCTGTGTTTTGCTAATTGTTCATTAGACTGTGAGTTCCTTGAGTTCAAGGACTGTGCCTTATTCATCTTTGTATTCAGGCACTACTGCAGTATTTGGTATGTAGTAGATGCTCAATAAATATTTGTACAAATTAAATGTTGACCCTCTTGGCAAGAGTTTTATATGTGGGTGTTATGGCTAGCAGAAATGTTAGAAGCTTTGATTTCTGTGACACGTAGCAATATATTATCATGTCAGTTTTAATTCAACGTTTAGTACACTCAGATTTTTGTGTCAGAACCTGGGTATAAGATAAGACTAAAATTCACTCTGGTCCAAAAGCTCTACAATTCAATTCTTATCAGATCAATTCCATGAACTTTGTATTAAGTATCGAGATATATGTGCAGGAATTACGAGGAGCATAAAGAAGGGACACTTAGCCTTTTAGGACACATAATGTCATTTGGGTGAGTCAGGAAGCACTGGTGAAGTACTTTTTCATTAATATCATTTGCACAAATAATATGCCAACTGAAAGTTCCCAAATTCCAGTTTGTAAACCATAACAATAGCTAATATTTTTTGAGCTGTTTCTACGTGCCAGACACCTTGCTAGGCTGCTTTGGGCGTACATGTCACTAATCCCCAAAGAGTCCCTAGGAGGCGGACACTATTACTATTTTCACTTTATAAATGGGGAATTAGAGAATAGGGAGATTGTGTAACATGCCCAGAGTTGCATAACTTGCAAATAGCTGAGCTGGAATTAAATTTAGAGACTCCAGTATACATATGCTCATGCTACTGAGAGGTCCTCCTCTACAGCTCTACAACATCCTAGAATATTCTAGCAATGTCTTCATCAGGCTTTTGATTTCACCAGGCTTTTTATTTTGATTTTGACAAAACTGGCATTATTGAATGATGAGTTATAGGACTGGTGAAAAGCTGAATTCCAATAATCTCACATATTCAATGTGGTAGCTTCAGAAGAAGTAGGAATATCAGAAGATATGACTATGTTAAGTCCTACAAACTGTCCTCAGCAAGCACCTGTCTACCCAGGCCTCCCTCTCCCTCTGCTTCTGTTTACTTCAGGAGAAGTCTCTCAGCTTAAGAACCACAGGGATGAAGATGACAAGTATAAAACTCTTTCCAATTAGCCGCAAGTATGGGTCAGTTTCAGGACCAAGATCTGGTCTGCGTTCAGTTGCACATCAATAATCCTTGGGAGTGGATTTACCCACCTGTGGTTGTTGGCTTTGAACAGGTATCTCATCTCAGCACTAGGTTTTAGTCAGGGGAGCAGACTCTCACCAAAACCATTCTTTATTGCAAGGGTCAGCAAACTTTTCTGTAAAAAGCCAGATAGTAAATATTTTAGGCTTTGTGGGCCATGTGGTCTCTGTCACAACTTCTCAACTCTGCCATCATAGAGCAAAAGCAGCCACAGGCAAGACGAAAGCAAACGAGCATAGCTGGGTTACAGTAAAAATGTATTTATGAGTCCTGAAATTTGGTTATCATAGAGTTTTCAGGTGTCCTGAGTTATTATTCTTCTTTTGATGTTTTTTTCAACTATTAAAAAAATGTGGAAACCATTTTTAGTGCACTGGCTCTACAAAACTATCCCAAGCTACCAGAATACCAGCAACTGACTGGGACAAAGTCTACCCAGCTCTCCCAGAGGCCATATAACTTCCCCCAGGACACAATGTTTGGCATGTCAGGCTTGCTGGAGGAGGGAGATTTTACTGATCCCTCTTCTTATTGTGCTACAATGAGCATCTCATTACAGAGGGAGCAACCTGGGCTGAGGTGAGCAGGTTAGAGTTCCTGGTAGGAAGAAATACTCCCTCCCCCAATTCTTGTAGTCAGTATCCCTGACAGTATGAATACTGTCACAGGTTGCTCATATGTCAGAATAGGTTTCCATGAATTGCGGATGATATTAATGAGCATCTTTGCAAAAGCTCCCTGTACTGTTTGCCAAGAAATAATCTTCACTCTGACAATAGTAATTAGCAATAAATGTTCTCTCTCTTTCCTTTTAAAAGACTGGTGTTTGAAATCGATGTGTGTTTTATAGATTAGCTATTTTTTGCTAAAAGAAACAAAGGGGGCTGAGGGTGATCTATATGTTGATCCCAAGTTTTCATTTATTGCCTCTGAGAATTCCAGCCAAAGTTTTGTTATTGTAGCTGGGGCGGGGCAGTGCAGGGCGGAAGTTCTATTCCTCCCCTCCTAGTAAGTGACATAGAGGTAAGATTCAAAATTCTTAAGAGAGGCCAGCAACTCTGTTGGTGCTTGCTTGTCCATAGTCCCACCCTTACCAATTTAGGGCATGAAACTGACTTTCAGCTACCAGGACTGGCATCTCTTTGCCTGAGGGTTTCCCTGGCACAATGGCACTGAGCCACGTTGTCCACTGATGTAGCAGACTGGAAATGCTGGGGAATTAAGGACCCTCAGAAGCAGTGTTAACCACTGACTAGCAAGGATCGGTGTATAAATACCCCAACTTCCTCACTCCTTGGGTGGGATAACTCCGAGGCAGATGTTCTACGTTGGCTCCCAGGGTTAGGTTTCTGCTTCCCTGGATGGTAACTGGTTTGGTAATATACCTTTCACTGGCTGCTTTCCCCTCCCAATTTCCTTCCCCACTCTCCTACTGGTTCCTTCTTCACCTCTCCAGTAAATTACCCGTACTCAAATATTTGAGTCAGGGTCTGTTTCTGGGAGACCCGGTCTTAGACTCTAACAACAACAACTACAAAAACCTGCTTACTTGGCCAGGTGTGGCCAAGGTCAGTAGTTTCCTCAGTGTACTTCACGACATCTTGACACACCAGGGGAAGGAGGACCAAGCAAATTCCAGATGACCAGAAGACTTGCCTTATATTTTCCAGAGAAAAGAGAAGGATCTATGTTCTTTGCAAAAACCACAAAGCCTAACATAATGTGGTCCTCCAATACCTCTTGACCTTACCTCCTACTACTCTTCACTTGGATGGCTGCATTCTAGCTTCTCTGTCTTCTTTGCTATTCCTGGAATATGCCTGGCACACTCCTGCCTCAGAGCCTTTGCTCTTGCTGTTCCCCTGCCTGGAGCACTCTTCCCAGATATCAACATGGTTATTGCCCTCACCTCCTTCCAAAGGGTCTTGTTTTAATGTCATCCTCTCCTGGAGCCTTTCCTGGATCACCTCTGTAAAACTGCCATCATCCCACACCAACCCTGACATTCTCTATCCTCCTGCTCTGCTTTAGTTTTCTCCATAGCACTTACCACCTTCCAGCATGCCCAGCCCCAGGCCTTTTCTCATGAAACTGCGCTGGGCAGTGAGAAGAGTTTGTATTCAGCTGGGTTACAACTGGTCTTTTTTTTTTCCTCCCACTAATTCTGTGTTATTTTTGCTTCAAAATTTGTTTGTTTAATTCAATAGATTTATATACAGAGAAATTACCTTGAAATTGTCCTGGGGGGCAACTTTTATAGTAAAGTTCTGGTAGAGCTACTGATTTTGGTAACCTGTGTTTGAGTCCCAGCCAATGTGCAGTCTTGAGCAAGTTACTGACTCTCAAGTTTCTGCATCTATAAAATGGGAGCACTAATGCACACTCTGCAGGATTTTGTAAAGATTGAATAAGGTAAATTAGATAAAGTATACCTAGCAAGTTGGCACATGGCAGGCACTCACTCAGTGGCAGCTAATTTTATTATTGTGCAGAGTCATTGTGTAGAGGTGGCCCTGGCCCCTGAAGCTCAGTAATCTCTTAGAGATCAACAGGGGACTCAGCAGAGCTCAAATCTCTTCCCAAATCCTATTGACAAGGACCTTGGGCATTACTTTGCTCTCTAAAAGACTATATATTAGTCAGCCCCACACAACGGCTTCTCCCTCTTCAGCACAGTTCTTCTGGCCCAGATCTTCAGGAGGTTTAAAAAGGCTTCACCCAACAACAAGGAGAGAAGGAGGTCTCCTACCTACCCCTCCTCGCAAAAGAGAGTTGGTTCCCCCAGTTAAAGCTACAGATAGAAAGCTTGCCTCAGCAACACCCTTACCTACAGCCAGTAGGGTGGACCACTGCACTCATTGGTAGCAATACAAAACAAAATGTGTAGACCAATGTCTCTCATTTGAAGAGGTCACTTGGGAGAAGTTGGAAAGCCAACACGTGACCAATAATTCTTTAGCGAGACTATGCACATAACATCTCAACTATCCCACAACTTGAAGGGCATGACATCAGGCACCATATCTCTTTGCTCACTAACCAGCCTGCCTGCCTTACTGAGCTACTCATCGTTTATGAAAGCTGCAGTCAAGTCAGGTAGCTGTGCCTGCCTGTTCCTCAGATGTCTCAGGAGCTCACATCTGTTCTGTTCTGCATGGGGTCCTGCCCTTAGGCATCCTTAAGGCATTTCTTCTCCCACCCTGTTTAGGAGCTCCCATTTAACAGCTCCTTGAGAATTCTGGTTACCTATTGTCTGCACTTATATAACTTGCACGTATGTTATGCTGCAGACACTGCTTGGAACTATTAGACTATGGACATATTCCAGATTCTGATCATCTGTGATTTCCAGAGGGTGACCTAAAACTGTTTAACCAGTCATAAGTTACAAAGAATACTGAGGTACAGCAGAAGGAAAACTGTACAAAGTCAGAAAACCTACCTTCCAGTCTCAGTACTGTCACTAACTCTGTGTGACTTCATCAAGCCTTGCACATCCCTGATCCTGACATTCCACCAATTTATAGATCATCTTTCAATACCTGGTGCTATGGAAGATCTGGAAGAATAAGGCAGGATCCCTGCCCTCAAAAGCTTAACGTCTAATTGAGGATACAAGATCAATATGCTTGTGATGAAGGAAATCAAGCAAAATAGGGCGAAATTCAGTGTTAAACTGTGTGGCATGGATACTCATAGGTTGCAGGGTCCCAACAGAGAAGCTCAAAGAGGGCCGGAGCATCCACAGAAGACCTCCAAGAAGAAGTTGGACTTGACTTGGGTCTTAAAAGATGGACAGACTTTTCAGGGCAAAGAACAGTGGGGATGACATTCCAACTGGGGCAGGAGTGAGCATGATGAACATAGGACAGGTGACTGCAGGAAAGTTAAAGATGCGGGTTACCCTAAGGCTGGACCAATAGAACAGCGGAGGACAATGAAGGTCAGAGAAACTCTTTGTGTGACTAACCTGGAAGTTATATAAGGTCATAAAAATTTGAATAATGAGGAGTCACACAGCTGAAAAGGACCTTATAGGACTAGTATCAAGGAATTTCTGGACTTTCAAGCCCCAAGTCCCCTATTTTAGCCAGTTCCTTGACACATCCACTCCCTCCTTACCTGCCCTTCTCAGCCCCCCACTGCCAGCCAACATGGAGCCCATGATTTGAAACAATGTGTATTCATTTAGTAAAATTCACTTATTTCCCCATTTTCACTTGCCAGTAACACGGAGTTGTCTGTTAGGGCTTCTGATAAACATGAGCTGACCAGTTTATTTGCATCAAGGTGATATAATCAACAATAAATATCAAAATAAATCAACTGCATGCTTTAGTAAGCCTATGTTCCCCAAAGAATAATACAGCTTATGTTTTTGAAATATAATAAATGGCCCCTGATTGGGAATCAATAATTTAGGTGAAACTCCTTATTTTGGAAACAAGAGAAGTGAGGACCAGATCTAGCCTTGCCAAGACCTCTAAAAGATTTAAAACAAACCCAGGGGTGCAGGAGTGTGGGAGCCAGGACCTGGTTCAGGACTGTTGGCCCCAGTGGATTTGAGGGGTGAGTCTGAGATGATGGCAGGAGGCTCAAGAAAAGCATGCATTAAGACAAAAGCCAGCATCTGCATTAGGATATGGTAAGGAATAAATAGATCCAAGGCATTTTGAAGAAAAAATCAAAAAGACTTGGCAATTGGACTCATGGTATGAAGAGGAGGATGTATTGGATCTTTGTAAGCCACAGAAACTGACTCTGGCTGGCAAAAGACAAAAACGCAAACAAAAACAAACAAACACAATAATGAAAGGATATGGGTATCTCAGAGAACCTAAGGAGAAGCTGAAAACTCATGTGGACCTCAGGTCTAGGTTGTAGGAAATGAGAGTCAGTTTCTTGAGGACCCTGCCACAGGGATGACTCTAGTCCACCGTCAGTAATTTTGTCAATGTGCTCAAGATTCATATTCCGGGTTTCTGGCCAGAGTAACTAAAACAATGGTGGTAGTATTAGCCAAAGTCAGGGACCTGAGAAAAATACATGGTCTTTGATGAATCACTTTTCTTCCTAAGCCAGAAAACTCTAAAACTTCCATCTCTAAAATGCTGTGAGTTAATAAGTTGGAGTTTTGTTCTTTAATATTTCCTGTCTCCCAACTAACCTAGTGTTTTAGGTTAGATTCTCCCAGAATCACACTCTGAGACAAGGATTTAGGTGCACGTGCTTCACCTGAGGTGATCCAGGAAGCACCAGTAAGGGTGGAAGTGAGACAGGAAAGGGAAGAAAGCCAAGGCAGGTGTGTCCATGAGCAGACTATCATTGTGAGCAACAGGGCTCAGTCCCACTGGGGAGCTCTGCGAGACTAGAGAACGTGCCTCAGAGTTGTCCTATCAGAGGGTAAGGAGATTGGAGTACTTACCTACGAAATCTCCCCCGTCATTGGCGAGGGCTGCTTCCGGGGCGTTACCTTCTGGCCTGCTCTGGATGAACTGAGCATGCTCCCATCCTGACAATGCTCTTGGCAGAGAGCTGCAGGAGCTGCTGATAGAAAACCATGGTCGTGTAAGGGAACAGTGAAGGCCAAAGCACTATGAGCAGGGCATCAACAGCAGCTACTATTTGAGTGTCTTGAACAGTTCGGCTCTTCACAGCATTTTCACCTTGGAGCCACAATAATGTTCCATCAGAGGAGCCCAATCAGGGAAACACCAGTGAGAAGCTCACAAGCAATACTGCAGAGCTCAGAAAGAGCCCAAGTCTGGGACTGCCTACTAGACCGTGCTCCTGTTCAACTTCATGGTCTTTCCCTTGTCTACTTTCTGGGGCTTCTTGTTTATTTTACTCCTGAAACCAGTGCTCCTTTTCTAAGTGACATTTTAATACCACCGTCCCCAGACAACCATGATGCTACCCTCTGCTGGAACATGCAGAGTAGATAAGTGGAGAAGTGTTACAATTTAAATTAGAAGTGTGAAAACAACACTGGGAAATTCCACTTGAGGCTTGCTCAGGAGAAAAATCAGCCTTCAGGAGAACTGATGGTCATTTTGGTGAGTGAGTGATAGAAAAGGTTTTGCTCTGATTTCGTGTTCACTGCCTTTGGAAGGTCTCACATGGCATCTTGCCTCGACTCTATGAATCTCAAACCAAGAGTAAGTATGATGAGAGTAAACTACTGGGTGCCATATTTGTGTCATGACAGATCCACGAGCTCAGGGCTAATCCCTTACCTGTCTCAGGTGGCCCAGTAATTCATCTGTTCTAGTCCACCTGTCAGGCCCAGACCTGCTGCGCCTAAGACAGTTACTTGAGCTCTCACTTCAGCTCAGATCAGTGAGCTGATCTGAGCTGTGATGGGAATACTACCACAGAATATTCTCTGGGTATGCCACATGTATTAGTTATTATTCACTCACATTATTGTGTATATTTTTATTATCCACTTATCTAATTCAGATAAGTTCGAAATAGTTGGTGGGGGCATCCCCCAAGTTATTTCTCTTCTGTCTCTCTTTCCTTGCCTAGGTAAGTGATCTTTGATATCTAATTTATGTTATTACATACATGAGATGAAGTAACAAAATCAAATAAAGCCAATATTTATATCTTCCATTTATTTAATATTCAACATACGAGAGTTTAACAAGTGACTGAAGCTAACACCTGAAACATAATATGTTTAAGAGGTTACCATACTATTATAAAAGTCTTTTATAATTTAATAAAACCCCTAATTACAGGCTTCAATAGCTTAACTGAGACATGCACCCCTCCCTAAATACCTCTATTTCCTACATGACCTGGCCCAGCCCTTTCACCCAGGGATGCAACTACATTCTATTCCCCAATACTTTGCCTACGCATTACCTGAGTCTTTAACTAAGTTGCTCCCTCCAGCTTGAATGCCTGCTCCCAGTTAGACTCCTCCCTGTCCATTCTACTTTCCACTTCAATCTCTAAGAAGGCAGCATAGAAGACTGAAGGCATGCATTAGAGTTAGGTAGAACCAGGCTAGACAGCACCAGGCTTAAGTAACAGCTTTGCTCTTAACTAGCTACATGATCTTAAACTATTTACTTAGAACACTGAGGCTCAATTTTTCCATCTCCAAAATGAAAACGAGCTACCTTATTCCTAGTATGATTTATTTCCCATCTCCCAAGCTCCATGCACATTCCAAAGGAGCTCTGAGGTTTTCCCCTCTTAGCATCATATCAAAGATCCTACTTATTTAAATTGTGAATGTAAATAAAAAATTAACATTATAAAATATATGCTCTCCCAGTCATCACCTTGAGAGGAGATTTTTATACTTCATGCTAAAGAAAATCAGTTCTCAAAAGCAAATTCTGGTCTTCCTAATGATCGTGTGCCTTGTCTTTACTCATTCCAGAAATATCACTTAATTAATATTAAGGAAAAGTTATAAAACATACAAGGATTATATATGTTTCTACTGGACAGAGCTAGCTTTGACCATAAGAGGTTGAGCATCTACAAGCAATACTAGAAATACTGGGACAGGCCAGGAAGCTCATTAGGCTCTCATACAGCAGAGCAAAGGAGAAGAGAACTCTTTGCTTTGGAAACTCTTGCTTCCTGAGGAGCCACCAAGCTGAGGGGAAGGTAACCACAGCTGTGGGTAGCAATAGCATGGTAATGAGTACAGCCTTTGACACTGACCCCAAGTTTGTGGCATAGCTGAGGTCATGAGGCCTCTGGGTTCCTTCTTTCCTCTGGCAGAGTTAAATCTGGCTTCTGGGTTTTCCTTAGAGACCACTAAGGTCTTCAAAGCAGGCACTGCATTACTTGTCACTATTCCTCAAGGTGGCCCTAATCAATAGGGAGATACAACTACTACCACCATTTACTGAGGCCCTATTGGGCACCACAAGCTGTACAGTTGCTTATGTAGAACTATGGTTCTCATCATTTTCACATCATGGGCTACATAGAAATTGGTAATTTTTTTTTAAATTAATGTATTTATTTAATTTTGGATGTGTTGGGTCTTTGTTTCTGTGTGAGGGCTTTCTCTAGTTGCGGCTAGTGCGGGCCACTCTTCATCGCGGTGCACGGGCCTCTCACTGTCGCGGCCTCTCTTGTTGCAGAGCACAGGCTCCAGATGCGCAGGCTCAGTAATTGTGGCTCACAGGCCTAGTTGCTCCGCAGCATGTGGGATCTTCCCAGACCAGGGCTCAAACCCGTGTCCCCTGCATTGGCAGGCAGATTCTCAACCACTGCGCCACCAGGGAAGCCCAAAATTGGTAATATTTTTATAGCACATTGGTATAAATGGATGAGGCTGCTTGGCTGCAACGACTGGTTTCAAGCACCAGCTGCTCTAGTCATGAACCCTGAGGGCTGAGGGGACAATACATCAACCCACTTTTATCCATTTTACAATATAAAAATATGCCATGGCTCTGATAGATTGTTTCATTTCCTCTTACAATAACACCTGGAGGTAAATATCGTTATCTACTAGTTGCTTCACGAGTTCACATACTTAGTAAATGGTAAAGCCAGTATTTGAATCTGGTCTCTTTGATCCCATGTTACCTTTTATCTATTACAAATCAGCCTGCTTTTATAGCTGCTGATGCTGACTTTATCAGTCTTGGAGATGTGGATGGTGGTCTTGCTAAAATGGGGGAGGACCTGAGTTTTGAGGGCCAGGCTGACACATGGGGCAGGCAGCAGAGAGATATTCCTATATATTTTCACATGTGGGTCTGAAAAGATCAGTCCTACAGACTTCTTTGTAGGTTGACCATCTAAAGGTGACATCAGTCCAAAGGGTCTGGATACCAAGAAAAATTCAGGGTAACAAGTCACCAGGGAAAGGCAACAGAGACCAGAATGAAATGAGAGTCAAAGCACCAGGTGAGAGGTGGGAACTGACACAATTCCCTGAGCCAGGTATTCTCAAACTTGAAGGCATCAGAATCATCTGAACAGTTTGTTCAAATGGGCATTGCCCCACACCTGAATTCTGTAGGGCCACTGAAAGAAAAATGTATTGATGAAAACCTGCAACCACTGGTGTGTTTAACCTTTGGTGTCTTTGCCAACAATTCAGTACTCTTCTACTTCCATAATTATTTTAACCCAAAGTATAGAAATACAATATTAATTGGCAACAAAAAAGTAACTGACCTCATCTCCACTCTCCCCCAGTCAGCTGAAAAGAGAATACCAGATATTAAATTCTCTTATTTGAGTTCTGGGATTATTCATGCAATGACATCATTACAATGATGTAGGACCCTGAGTCTTTTAAGGGCACCTCTCCCTTTGTCACAATTTCTCTCCTCCTTGTATCCTGAGTACAGCTAACACAATTCGCTGGGCACGGACTGGTGGCCCCTAAGCTATTTCAATCCCCATCTGGCTTCATTCCCTGTTGGAGAGCTTGTCAAGACAATCTGTCTCTGAATTTGAGTGGGCCTCTCTTCACTTACACTCCTTCAGGGGGAAATTGAATTTCTTCTGGAACAGGTTCATCAGTTGTTTAGAAGGATGCAGATAAGGCACAGGCCACTGCACGTTTATCCCTGAACTTTAAAGAAACCATAGATTTCAAAAGAAAATAAATCTTCTAACCCTTTTACAGTTATTCTCCCTTTTAACTAAATAACTGGCATTGAAAAGAAACCATTATTGAACATGCCTCCCAAGCCCTTTTGTAAGTGTTATAAGAACTTCTAAGTGACAAGGGCTCCTGTTTTTGCAGAAGATAGGTCCCATTGTGAGCATTTAAGAATAACTCATATTTAGTCAAAATAGGCAATCATTTTTATTTTTTCTAAAGACTTGTCCACCAGAAGCAAACTCAAAATAATAAATAATATAAAAGATTTGTCCACCAGAAGCAAACTTAAAATGCATCTGTAAGCGCCAGAGTCAGTTTCAGGCTTCGAGCACTCCTGTTAGAATCCATGTTTGAGGGAAGGTAGTCCAGAGAGCATCTTGGAAAGGCACCAGGCAACATAACAGAGTTTGAAAAGGTTTTTTCTTTTTTAAGTCAAAGCATTTTTGTACTTTCTTTGATGTTAAAAGAAAAAGATTCTAATAAAGACATTTTGTACCAAGAGTCATTAAACCAAAGTATCTGCCTGAAGCAAAATTCTATGGCCAAGATATGAACCTGCAAACAGAACCTTAACTATTGTGATAGGAGATGACTATAGTAATAAAAGTGAATTTGTTAAATAAAATATGTTTATAATTCACTGGGCTTGGAATCAGGTAGGTGGGAAGAAACCTCCAGTGAGTCGTTATGATTTTGCAAAACAGTCAAAAGAGCAGTTCGCTCTGTAGGCAGGTGGAGGAGTGCATGCCCTATTGTCATTATTACAGTGTGCGATTTCATTTATTCATGGGGTGCCAGGGATGCATGCTCTTTTGAGCTGCTAAAACACAGTGGACAAAAGCAAGAAAACAGAATGAAATCCTGGCCTTAAAGAGACTGTGATAGAAATGTGTGAGCAAGTCCCATTTGGCTGATGACAGGAAACACTGAGAGAACATTAATGCAATAAGCTTTTGCAGACTGTGGTGGGTTTTTGCAATGATTCTGAAAGAGGTTAAGAGGAATACGATATAAATTCATTTGGAAGTTATTCTGGGCAGCCATGGCGTGTGAAAGAAAACAAGGCCTAGCCAAAAAGTGAGACTCTCATTGGGGCACAAAGACGAGAACCAAACAAAGGAAGGAACAAGGCTTACTAATGCAGAGGACAGAATTCAGCTATACTATAAGAAAAAAAATTTGGCTAGTATATAAAAGAAGAAAAGCTAGCTCTAGTTTTTCCCACAAATGGATGGCCTATAACATCACTATCAATAAGTCATATGAGGATCATACACAGGTGAAAAGGACATAGAAAAGAGAACCAGAACTTAGGGAAGGTTGTGCCTCCAAACAAGCCCAGATATTTCTATTTCTACCAAATTTTTTTTTAACATCTTTATTGGAGTATAATTGCTTTACAATGGTGTGTTAGTTTCTGCTTTATAACAAAGTGAATCAGTTATACATATACATATGTTCCCATATCCCTTCCCTCTTGCGTCTCCCTCCCTCCCACCCTCCCTATCCCACCCCTCTAGGCGGTCACAAAGCACCGAGCTGATATCCCTGTGCTATGCAGCTGCTTCCCACTAGCTATCTACCTTACGTTTCTCTACCAAATTTAATATCAAATAGGTTTAAAAAGAGAAAGAGTTATGGTATTGTTTCTCCCTCAAAATTCATATGTTGAAGCCCAAACCCCTAGTACCTCAGAATGTGACTGTACTTGGAAAGAGGGCCCTTAAAGAGTTAATTAAATTAAAGTGAGGCCATTAGAGAGGCCTTACTCCAATCTGACTGGTGTCCTTATAAGAGGAAATTTGGACACACAAAGACGTTCCAGAAATGTGTGCACACAGAGGAAAGACTATGTGAAGACACAGTGAGAAGGCAGCCATCTGCAAGCCAAGGAGAGAGGCCTCACTAGAAGCCAAACCTGCCAACACCCTGGTCAGACTTCCAGCCTCCAGAACTGTGAGAAAATAAATTTCTGTTGTGTGAGCCACCGAGTTGGTGGTATTTGTTACAGTAGCCCTAGAAAACTAATACAGAAATTGGGGGGGGGGGGAAGAAAAGAAAAGTTTAAATATCAAGAAGAAGAAGAAGTTCATATTAATAGTATGTCTCTTGTGGTTGCCAAGGGGAAGGGAGTGTGGGGAAGGAGTGGATTGGGAGTTTGGGATTAGCAGATGTAAACTATTATATAGAATGGATAAACAAGAAGATCCTACTGTATAGCACAGGAAACTATATTCAGTATCTTGTGATAAACCATAATGGAAAGGAATACGAAAAAGAATGTGTGTGTGTATGTGTGTATATATATATATATATATATAAATAATATATATGTATAACTGAACCACTTTGCTGTACAGCAGAAATTAATACAACATTGTAAATCAGCTATACTTAAGTAAAATAAAATTAAAAAAAAATAGTAGGTCTTAAAAAATGATACAGAAATACATTTCTATGACCTTAGAAATAATCATTTCCAGAAGAGAAAACTGATGGCCAGAGAGAGCAAAATTACTGTGCAAAGTCACAGTCAGTTGCTTATAACACTACCATTAGAACTCAGTCTCCTGACAGGGACCCTGAGCTGTCTCGTTTCACTCGCCTCAGTACAGCCTTGATGGGTGCAGGTTGAACAGCTGCCTCCAAGCTGGGTCTCCTCCACCCATTCTTCTGCTATGACCACAGCAATCTTTCTAAAATTCAAATACCACCGTGTATTCTCTCACTCATAACCTCAAGTACAAGTTCAAACTCCTCCACAGGTCTACTCCTCTACCCCAAAGCCATTTTTTAGGTCCCCAAGCAGGGCTGTGCTCTCTCTTCCATCCAGACCTCAGGGTGCTGTCCTTCTGCCTGGAGCATTCCCCATACCCTACACTTTGGATGGTAAGCTCCTATTCATTTTTCAAGTCTTTAGAGATTACTTCTTTCAAGAGCCCTAATTCTCAGTTAGCTGCCCTTTCTAAATTCTCCCCTTATTTCTCCCATTTTAAAGCTCACCGTATTATATTGTAATTGAGGCTCCAATAGGCTGTAAGCTGTATAAGGGCAAAAACAGATTTGTCTCATGCTTAGTAAATCCTAGTTGAGGGAATTCTGTACTATGTCTGTTTTAGAGAGGTTTCATTTGCACTGCCTCATATTTCAGCAGACATCTGTTAATCTGACTAGCCCACTGTATTCATAAAGATGCTTAATAAAGACTAGCTGAATGGATGAAGAGCAAGTTAACACAATACGTACTACTGTAGAGCAGAAGGGAGGCTGCATATTGTAGCTGCCTCATGCTTCACTGGTAAGTTGTTAATCTGACCCATTTTACCCATCCTCACCCAAAGAAACTCTGAGGCCACAGAGCATAAGATAGGAAAATTCCTTGAGGCCATCTAAGAAGTGGGTCTGCTGCGAAGGCTGTTGGAAATCTTGAGGGAAAGTTAGAAGAGCCTTTGGAAGCCTCTGGAACAGATATTTCTAGGACTGGTCTAGCTGTGGCCATGTCAGGCTGTGCTGACAACATCCCGCAGGGAGCTCAGGGAGAAGGGAGGGGAGCAGATGTGGGCCTGATCGAACAGTCTTCAAATCTGGCCAAAGCCCTGTGCACTAAAAGGCTGGGTGACTTGTTCAAGGTCACGAAGTTAGCCAGGCAGGAGGATAAGGACTGGGATTTGAACCCAGAAAGTGTGGCTGGCTCCAGGGTCTATGCTATAAACCACTACAGTACATGGTAGGATGTACTACTTGTGAGAATTCTTCCAGTGGGGAGAAGTGGTGGTTGAGGGTGTTAGACCAGACTCCCTCACTGGAGTTGTTGAGTTCTTGCTCTGCCTTCTTGCATGTTTGACATGCTGGAGAGGTCCAGCAGGTCCTTCCAGAAGGAAATATTTTTCTCTCTGCAGGTCTGGACTCCTACCAGTGGATTGTCACCAGTCAGAATAGGCAGGTGGCAAATTAATTAGGGAAAAGCAGGACTCACAGTCTTGAGAATAATTAATGTTGTCTTCTAATCGCTTTCCTCTGGGGGAAACTTTGCATACAGCTTAAAAGAAATGTCATCTACACCTCACTATTTCCAGAATCTGACTGTGAAAAGCAGCTCTTTTCTTTCAGAGCTCTGTAAAAGCATCGTTTAAAGGGTCTTTCTCTCAGTTACCAGCGAAGTCCACACATTTTCCTGCGGATATGACACCACATAGGCCCCTGTAATAGCAGAACTACCAGGAATGGTCAAATATGTGGTTACAAGGTGACAGGAAACCTCCTGCCCCTCAATGCCCTATTGCTCCCCCATTGCCAACTGGCACCTAAAGACAGTGATTGGGACCCCACAGAATACAGCACAAACATCTTGGGGAACTACAGAAGAGCTTCATGGAAATGGTATCACATGGCATGAGGTAAAGGATGAGAATATTCACAGATGAAAAGGAGTAGAGATGAACAAAGGAAAAGAGGTGAAATGCAGGGGACAGACAAAAAAGAGACAATTTGCTGTAGTGCTGGTTGTCCAAGGTGAGAGTAGGAGAAAATACTGCAAAGGGAGCTAGTTGGTGGTGAAATTTTAAGACCAACCAAAGAAATGGTTTAATTTGGAAGGCACTGGAGAATCATTGAAAGTTTTTGAGGAGAGAAATGACATAAAGTGCTATTATCTTGGAGCTGGAAGGAATCTTCCAAGTCCCTCATTTTACTGTTAAGGGAACAGACAGGAGAGGGTATTTGGCCAAGGTTCACCCAGAACTAGAAGTCAGGTCTCTTGATCCACAGTTCAGGGCTCTCCACACCAATTACCTTCTCTTAGCTAGTCCATTAGTTATGTCTGATTGTATGGAAGTAGTCACGGTGGTTTTCTATTTGTTTTTTCTTTTTGTTTATCATATTCGCGTTCCCACCCCTCCCTCACAAATGGGTTTGCTCACATGGTTAGGAGGTAGCTAGAAAACTACCGTTATCTTCATTGGTTAGTATGTCCCAGGCCCTGAGCTAAATGCTTTACATACATCTTCTCATTTAATCCTCATGATATCCCTATCACGTATCATTGTCCACATATAGATGGCCACATACTTTGCCAAAGATCTCACAATCACAAAGACGTGAGGCTAGCAAGACATGGAAACAACCTAAGTGTTTGGTGACGAATGAATGAACAAAGAAAATGTGGTATATACATATACAGTGGAATACTACTTAGCCTTTAAAAAGAAGGAAATTCTGCCATCTTCTGCAATATAGAGGAACCTGGAGCAGATTAGCTAAGTGATATAAGCCAGACACAGAAAGACAAATATTGTGTGATCTCACTTACATGTAGAATCTAAAGAAGTTGAACTCACAGAAACACAGAGTAGAATGGTGGTTGCCAGGGGCTGGAAGTTGGGAGATATTAGTCAAAAGGTACAAAGTCTCAGTTATGTAAGATGAATAAATTCTGGAGATCCAATGTACAGAAAAGTGACTATAGTTAATAATATTGTATTGCATACTTGAAATTTGCTGCGAGAGTAGATCTCATCACACACTAAAAAAAGCAAACTCTGTGAGGTGATGGATAATTAGCTTGATTGTGATAATCATTTCAGAATGTGTATGTAGATCAAAACATCATGTTGTACACCTTACGTATATACAATTTTTATTTGTCAATTATTCCTCAATAAAGCTGAAATAAACAAACATTGGTGAGGGGGAAGGGAGAAGAGGTGAGGCTACAACTCCACCCTCGTTTTTCGTTCTCCCAAGAGCAGGTTCCTTCCACTATGCCAAGTGCATGTCCCACTTTAGCACATGATGATACCCAGGGTCTCTTGAAAACCCCTGAGATCAAAATAGGTAGAAATAATTCCACTTTTCCCACAACTGAACACCAATCGTCCCCATCCTGACACTGCTCTGACCAGAGTGGCCATGGCAGGGTATTAATCCACACCTGCCTGGCTCATACTTCCTTACTACATTCCCACAAGAATCTCCCTAGTGATGTGCAATCCTTATTCTAATCCATGCAAGCAGCAAAATTCCTGTGCTTTGGCCACATACAATTCACCTCCCCAACTCTGGGTATAAAGAAATTTCATCATATGTGCATTTTAACTTGAGGGAAATCAACCACACATGCTGGGCCATCAAGAAGACTGGAGGGAGGGAGGGAGGGAACGAGGGAGGGAGGGAGGGAGGGAGGGAAGGAAGGAGAATGAGACTTCCCTCCACCATTCTACTCAATGGTCATATATCCTGATGTAGAACTGAGAAAGGAGGTAGAAAATTGCTATACTTCAGGCAGTCTCTGTCCTGGGGTGCTTTTCATACTGACAGCATATCACCACATGGAGTTAATTCTAGCATTTAAAAATATCTTTTTCATATAATGTAACCCTTCAATTCAAGCCAACTTCAACCGATGCTGAACAGAAGAAAGCAGTGGGCTGTTCAAATGCTGAAAGAAAAAGCAGAGTGTTTTATATATCTCCAATGCAGTAACTTCCTAAAGAATGTTCAAGGGTAATTTGCACTATATGATGTTGTTTCTTTGCACTCTGCCTTCATAACCTAACCTCCAGTAAGATGTAAATCTACTCTAAGTTCAAATTATTATGGAGAACTCTCTTCTGTATCTTTCATCCCTCCATAAAGTCTCTTAATTTTTGCTCTAAGTCCAAAGCCACTAGGTGTGTGTGGTGGTGGGAAAGTGGGGGTTGATGAGAGGGCTGACCAGGCTTCAGGATTTTTTTTTTATGGAGCATTAACCAATCTAGTACCATCCTCCATCAATTCTACAAGTATTTTCTGAGCACCGACTTATGAACCATATCCTGTGCTAGAAACTGGGAGCAGAGTTGTGACTTACTTAGTGACTTGGTAAGTTTTATTATAGAAGGAAGCACAAAGTACCTTGTTTTCTCTACCTCGTGCCACAGGGTGCCACAGGGTGTATTAGCATTTCATTACAATGTTCCCATCTCACAGTTAAATTCACTTTAATCTTAGGTACATTAAAACCATTAAAAACTCCAATGGTTTTATTTCAATAGCTTTAGAAAAAGGAGCAAACTCTTGCATTCTTCATAT
Source organism: Tursiops truncatus (assembly GCF_011762595.2). Taxonomy (NCBI): domain Eukaryota; kingdom Metazoa; phylum Chordata; class Mammalia; order Artiodactyla; family Delphinidae; genus Tursiops; species Tursiops truncatus. Next base: position 48,608,457 of record NC_047036.1, read on the forward strand.
GCTCATTTGCTATGGACTGAATGCACCTCCCGTCAAATTTACATGTTGAAGTTCTAAACCCCAGCCCCTCTCTCTCACCCCTAGAATACAGTAGGGAAAGTACTCTCCAAGTCAAAAAGCATTGATGGCTTTTCTTTGTCAACTAAAATCACCGTATGACCTCTTCTGTCTAGTCCTCCGTAACGGGCTTCCCTGGTGGCGCAGTGGTTGAGCGTCCGCCTGCCGATGCAGGGGACACAGGTTCGTGCCCCGGTCCGGGAAGATCCCACATGCCGCGGAGTGGCTGGGCCCGTGAGCCATGGCCACTGAGCCTGCTCATCTGGAGCCTGTGCTCCGCAACGGGAGAGGCTGCAACAGTGAGAGGTCCACGTACCGCAAAAAAAAAAAAAAAAAAAAAAAAAAAAAAAATTGGGTAGTCCTCCGTAACATACACTCAGCCTCCCTTGCTTGCCTTCTCACTGATGATGCTTCTGCCTTTAAACTGGTCTAGTTTCTGCTCTCTGAACATCCTCATGCTCCTGTTTTCCCACCTCCACACTTCTGCTCTCTGTTTCCTCCCCCACCCCCCGGAATGTCATTCTGCCCGCATTCACCACAATCCTATATTCATTGTCAAGGCTCATCTCAATAGCTGTGAACTTGTCCCTGGTCTTACCAATCAGATGTGACTTCTCCTTCCTTTGAATTTCATTTGAACATCCTTTTGGAATTTATCTGACTTCACCTTCCATTTACTTATGTTTGTAGTGTCTTAGACCTCCTGCTTGACAGTGGGTTCTTTAAAAAGTGAGGATGCAGCTTGGTCACGTTTGCCACGCAGTGCTCTGCCCTTAGAACGCAACTGAAGAAAGAGTCCTGGAATGGGGTTCTGCTTTTCTGAGTCATTTGCAAGACAATCTCCAATCATATCTTTCCTTCTTGGATCTTTGGAAGCATTAGTCATTCACTGTGAACATAGTACCTGTGTCCAATTGTGTGCTGGACAATCAAGGCCAGAAATAGCCAAAATTACAAATTAGAATATTTCACTTAAACATCCAGATTCCCTCAGAATACCAAAGAATCTGATGACACTGGAATTTTCTCATAGCAACTATCAGAAAGGGAAAATTCGCAGCTGCCCTTTTTGGGTGGGGCATACTTGTTGCAGCCCTCCACAGTTCACTGGGCCCCACCTCTTTTACTTATGTCACCCACTGGGTCCTCCAGGTGTTTGAATTTACAAGCCCTGGTCTAAATCATGTTTGGCCTTTGTCATTTCCAAAGAATCTAGTATTAGATGTTGCTCAGAACAAAACCCCTATACTTAAAGCCTTGCAATCATCTTTTTAAAATACACTCCTCTGAATACTAACACTGAGAATCCTGAATGATTTCCTGATGTACTACTTCTTTCTGAAAAGGTGCCTCCAAGTACCTTTAGAAATTGTAAATCGACTGCACACAAAGGCAGCGTGAAAGTCACTTCGATGAATATAAAAATAAAACAAAATTGTAACATGTGAAAATGTCAAACCCTCATTAAAATACTAGAAATGTCATTTAATAAAAGAGGCTTGGAGATTCACACTGTTAAACTGAGATACCAGGGAACTTTATGCACATATTTTTAACACATAATCAAGAGAAAAAATTGAACTGGGAACTGTAAGGAAAATAACTTTGCCATATGTACCCCAAAATGTAGTAAATAAACAATGAGCAGAGATATGTTTTTACTCTTTGAATACAACATCAGGTCCCTAGAGCTGAGCCACAAGTCAACAGCATGTATTATACTGAGAAAAAGAACTCACTTTATTAAGTATCAAGAACAAAATCCTCCACAAATGTCTTTTCTAATAGAAATCACCCTCACTGCTAATTTGGAATTTGGAGCAATAGCCTTTTATTAAACTGTTTACAAACAGCATTTCATACGTCAGAATATATAATCATAAATCAAGCTGAGATGACTGCATTAGCCTCAAATAGACTCAGTTAGAGAACCTCAAGAGGGATTTTTGAATACTCTTCCTTCCAATTTTACCCATAATGCCTTGCAATGCAACTTAATTTTGATAGAGTCTTTCATAAAAGTTCTATCTTTACTAACTCAAATAACATTGTTACAAAATTAAAATGAAAAACAAAACATGGCAAGGGGAAAAAATTAACAGGGATAGTCAAGGGACTCCAGATATATCTTCAAGTGGAAACAGAAGATATATAGAAAGTCAATAAAGAAGTGAGATAGAAAAGCAGGTTCCCATGTTTAAGTTGCACAGCAAGGGAATTTTCACAAGCTGTGGCCTACTGGCTTGAATAAACAGAACAGATTATGGAAGAAGTTATCTGTAACATGAGGGAATAGCAGGCAGGCATACAAAATGGGCATTATAATTAGATTTTGCAATTATCTTGGAGTGCATTTCTAACCAGGTGTATAACTTGATGGACAAGAGCACCAGCTTTGGAGTTGGATCTCTTGGTGATAGAGGGCAAGTTACTCTCTATCCCTCTGTTTCCTTATTCTTAAATTGGAAATAACAGTGCCTACATCATATGGCTGCTGTAGGGTTAAAGAAGCTAATGCATGCAACACACTGAGGAGGATTGTGGTTACACTGTCATCCTTCATGTTGCATCAAGGCAGACTGACGTACTGAAAAGTCCAAATAGGTGTTAAACTTCAAAACAAGTACACACTATCTGTTGACTCTTTCCCTTGGAAATAGGGAACTTACGTTGAACCACGTCATAAAACAAAATTTAACATTTTTGAGCAAGGAAATAGCAAAGATCTTCAAAAAAATAAAGAAAAGAAAAAAAAAAAACCAAACAAGTGAACAACTTTAAACCATAAGTAAACTGACCTAAAACTATTGGACCAAAATAAAATCAAAGACATCAAAATGTTTTCCAAATGAAAAGCAGAACAATTGTTTAATTGGGTTCAGTCCCTGGGAGAGAAATGAAATGAAAAAGAGGCAAATAATTATGTATACGAAGTCAAATGATTAATTTGTTATTAATGACAAACTGTGAGTCCAATTTTATTGTTCAACTTTCCACATTCCTAAGTGTTGTCCTCAGCCTCCATGATCTGGTTCAGCCTTTCCATAGCTACTCTTATTTAGGGGTATTTTTACCTTTACTCACAGTGGATTCGCTGGCAGTGGACTGTAGGTGCCAGTAGACAACCTGTGATCAGAGGAAATGGATCATGACTTAAAGACCAGAGCAGTTCTCAGAAACCACTTAACAGGTCTGATATGGAGGTGAAGACATCAGGTTTGTCAAGCAGTGGTTTCTGATAACAAGAAACAAGAGGACCAACCAAATCTAACACCTACAGGTGTTAGATCAGGACCAGCTATGATTCAGAAGTTAGGAGAACAAACAAGAACCAGAAAGGAAGCAAAACAAATATCTGAAATTCCAGGCAGTCAGTTGAGACCCAGGCTCTCCAGAATGAAACTGGCACATAGTAGGAAGTCAATAAATGAAAGAGTAAATTAATGACTAAATGAATGAAAGAGAGGGTCATGGAAAAGCAAGCAGCAGGTCAGGTAAAAGGTGTGTGGGTGGTGGGAGGGGAAAGTGTGGAGAGAAGACTTTGCTAACAAAGACTCTTTTGCCTCTACCTGAGAGTCATAAGGAACCTTCTTTAAGACTGGAGGACGCCATTAAGTGTGGCTAGCTAGAGAAATGACAGTGTGAATACACAAGTACATTGTGCTTACTAGTAAGAAGTAATGAGGGAAAGAACCAAATTGTCACTTGTGACCTCCTCCTCCTCCTAAACTTAAGCAGCTTCTTCCCTTTCTCAAATGCCCTTTTATGCACAGGTCTCTAAAGAGGCCTCAGAAACTCCACCTCTGATGGTTCCAGCTAGGTCTCACAGCAATTTTACCACACTGTTTGCTATTCTCCAGGGTTGAAATTCTCTGGGGTCTACCTTATTCCATTCCTGTCCCGGTTTAGGAAAAGGAGAGAGAAAAGGAAAATGGGGGGGAAAGAGTAACAGTTTTTCACATATTTTAAAAGAAAAGAACCAAGACTGTGTATAAAAGAAATCATGCTGTTCCTCCATTTCTCAGTCTCTGTCAATACTTCTCACCCAGATTTTCCTTAGAATGGGGGTAATGGATAGATGGTGCTCTAAGATCCTCCATCAGGACTGACGCTTCGTTCCCACAGCTGCTGGGAATACTGACTGCTGGTAGCTTGCTAGAGATGGCCTTTGGCCACAGCATCATGTCCTCTCCCAGGCAGCAGCCCACAGCCAATACCTGGTTGATACAGAGATACAAAGACCATCCCAGCTCCAGAGTTCCCTTAGAATGGGCTAAGCCCCAGGTGCAATGCCAATCCTTTACCAATCACGACTCCCTCACTTTCCTACAGGAAGCACACAGTTCTCTGTTTTAGGGTCTGTCTCCGGAGAGCTTAATCTAAGAAAGGGACACCAAGTTTGAGGATATATATAAATTACATTCAAGACAGAAAATACACCGACCTTAGATGCTACTTCCACAAGCCATTGACCAGATAGAAATGATGTCAAGAGATGATAGGCTTAGAGGAATGCTTCTAAGCAGCAGACTTATATTAGGAAAAAATGGAGTTGCTCCTTTCCATATGGAAAAGAACAGATGACAAAAGGAAGGACACAATCAAAACAAAGGCAAAATTGCTACCGAGAAATAGTTTATGATTGTATATAATTACATTGCTATGTAATCGGGATGTTCTCATTAAATATAGAAGTAATATATAGTCCCTTATTGGATGCAAACAATTTCAGTAATGTTATAATCCTCAAAAACTCAGCATGAGTAGCCTGTGTAAAGCAGTGAATAGCAGGGATTTAATGACTGTCTTGGGGCTTGGTAAAACTGTGTGGTGTTATTTGGGTGATTGTGTCCAGGAATAATTGTTTCATTCATATTGAATACCAGGACGGCTTTAGGAATTAAATAATTTATATTGAATTAAGTTAAATAATCTAGCCAACAAACCTAATGAATCATGAACTGCATTCTGATTGGTGGAGAAGAGGCATTAGCCCCCAGAGAGTAGCTGCTTTCTCTACATAACCACCCAGGCACGCTGCAGATAAATTTGCAAGTTGGCCAATATAGTTGCAAAAGATGAACTGAATATAAAAGATAGCTACTAAATCCCCAGAGTCTGAGGTGACCAGTGTGGATTTGGTGATGAATACTAAAAAATTATTACAGAAACAATTAAAGTTAACCCTCAAATTTATGAAATCAATGCAAGTTATGCTGCTTGAGAAATTAACTGTGCTGTTCATTATAAGATTGCTAATTACTATTAGGGAGAAGTGTGCCTTTAAAGCAACATACTCAAAGTAGGAATGTTAGATTGGCTTTTGGCAAAAAACTGAGCATCTATAAAGATAAAAGGAATAGTTAAGAATAAGAGTAGGAAATGTTTTATGAAATACACATATGTAAAATCACCTTTTATTTGATGTAGCCATTTTAAATAGTAAACACAGGGTTAGAATACTATTTATCTCTGGGTATCTTTAAGAACATGATATAAAAACTAAAGAATCAATGAAAAAGATGACTAGGTATTTGGCATGTTTTCAAAAAACACAACTACCCTAAGCATTTACATGAACTCTGCTTGATACATAAGTGGAGGTATGATAATCGTCATTATGTAATAAGTTGGAATTTACAAGATTTGTCCTCCTGAAGCTTTTGATTTCTCCTTGCAGGCTGTTTTCATCTAGGAAAACAGTCACAGCATCAAAAGTCCAGGTGGGTGTGTGGCCATGAGGACCAGGAGGATGATTTCCTTGGTACCAATAACCAGGACCAATAAAGCAGCACTTTCCCTTATATTTCATTCTCTTTTTTTCTGGAGAGTTGAAATCATGATTAAAACCACCAAACAAAAGATCTGCTTATCACTATGCTTATTAAAGGAATAAATAACTTGAACAAAGCTTTAAGATATATATAAAAAAAACCTGTGTGCTTTTCTCTCTAATATTTATCTCATAGTAGCAATCACTAGATTTTCTAACACTGATCTTTTTCTTGAGGGTAGAACGTAACTTTCCAACTTTCTTTCGTTTCAAAAGGCTTTTCCCAGACATTTTCACAGTCTAGACTTTCGGCTTAAAGATCATCTCTTTTTAACAGAAGCCTTACCTACCTCTGTACCACTTATCCATAGAATGACTATAATCATCCTTCCAAATATCTGCCCCAAAGCCCCTCCTATTTCATTTTTAAGAGTATCACATCTGTTTTCTGTACACATTTTTCTCATCTCATAGAGTGGAGACACATCAGAAATTGGGTATGACAGATACATTACCACAGGGGAATAAAACTGAGGATGTTTCTGAAAATCACACTTAAGAAATCAGAAAAGCATTTAAACTTATTTACTTAGAAATGCATTTTCATAAGTATCAGTAATGTTAAAAACTAAAATACTGCACAGTACAGAACCAGCAACTGTTGTAATTACCAGTGTCATGTGGGCACTTCATCTGACTGGAATGCAAAAAGAAAAAAATACCAGTAATATAGCTGCTTTGAACAGATCTTTCTACTTGGTTTCTTGTTCATACATTTTGGCATCTTTCTAGACAACTTAGAAGAGGTGATGACCTTGTAATGTGATACTAGTAATAGTCATTCAGTGGTTACTACAACCAAAAAGCAATGTCTACATTCAGATGGAAAGCCCACCACTCACTAGTTATGTGACTTTGGGCAAGTCTTCTGAAGTCATTTCATTCGAGTTTCTCCATGACACCCGTCACAACATGACTTGTCTTATTTACTGCTTTGCTTTATTCTCTCTCTCTTCACTAAAATATAAGCTCCTTGAGGGCAGAAATAGTGTCTTTTCCATTCCCAGCTCTCTTCTGAATACCTACAGTGCACATAGTGCACATAGTGGACATGAGAGAATGAAGAAGTTAATAAACCTCCTTAAGCCGCAGTATCTTCATCTGTGAAAGGGAGAAGAATAATATCACCTATCTTAGAAGGATGACACAGCATACACAGTGAGATTGCATACAAAACACTGTACCTGACTATTATTAGGCAAATGTAAAACATTATCTTTCCTCTCTCTCTCCTCACTGCAATATACATTAGCATCAGAATGTGTTTATCATTGGTGATCCTCAACCATACCAGATCCTTCTTATAAAAAATATTTTATAATGCACTCTGTACTATCCTAAAGTGAAATGCACAGATATATAACCTACCTATCTACATCATTTTAAATGTATATAATACCTTGTTATACAAAGAACAAATATTTGAGTAACTTACTTTAAATAATAATGTGTTTCCACAATATGTCACCTCACACCTGTCAGAATGGCTATCATTAAAAAGAATACAGGGCTTCCCTGGTGGCACAGTGGTTGAGAGTCCGCCTGCTAATGCAGGGGACGCGGGTTCGTGCCCCGGTCTGGGAAGATCCCATGTGCCGCGGAGCGGCTGGGCCCGTGAGCCATGGCCGCTGAGCCTGCACGTCCGGAGCCTGTGCTCCGCAGTGGGAGGGGCCACAGCGGTGAGAGGCCCGCGTACCACAAAAAAAAAAAACAAAAGAATACAAATAACACATGTTGGTGAGGATTTGAAGAAAAGGGAACCATTGTACACTGTTGGTGGGAATGTAAATTGGTGCCACCACTGCGGAAAACAGAATGGAGGTGTCTCAGAAAACTGAACACAGAGCTACCATATAAGCTACCGCAATTCCACTCCTGGTATATATCAAAAAACACCCCCAAAACACTACATGCACCCCAATGTTCATAGCAGCATTATTTACAACTGCAAGATACAGAAGCCACCTAAGTGTCCATCAACAGATGAATAGATAAAAAAGATGTGATATATATAACACAGACCGGGTGGCTTATAGACAACAAAAATTTGTTTCCCACAGTTCTTTTTTTTTTGCGGGGGTTGGGGGGAAGCAGAAAAGAATAGCCTTATTGCTTTGCCAGGCAAAGGGAGCCACAGAGGGCTAATGCCCTCAAAACTGTCCCTCTCACAGTTCTTGAGGCCGGAAGTCTGAAATCAGGGTGTGAGCATGGTCGGGTTCTGGGGACGGCCCTCTTCCAGGCTGCAGATGGCTGGCTTCTAACTGTGTCCTCACATGGCAGAAAGGCTGAAGAGCTCTGTGGGGTCCCTTCCATAAGGGTGCTAATCCCATTCATGAGGGCTCCACGCTCATGACCTAATCACTTCCCAAAGGCCCTACCTCCTAATACCATCACACTGGGGGTTAGGATTTCAACATATGAATTTTGGAGGGACACAAACATCAGTCCATAACACTGTATTTTATCTACACATAATTATCAAAGTTTTGTATTTTTGTGTCTAAGAGTTTTATCCTTTTTATTTAAAAAACGATACTTTCACACCAATGAAGTACACCAAAGCAAGAGAATGATTTTTGAGAGCATACAATTTGCTAATAAATAAGGGTATTTCAAATATGTTAGGTGAATTAGCTGTATAGGGAAATTCCATTAAACAAAATTCAAATGCATATGAAAAACAATATATATATATTATGTATATGTATATATGAATCTCTTTGTTGTACAGCAGAAATTAACACAACATTGTAAATCAACTATACTTCAATAAAATTAAAAAAGAAACAAAAACAAAATTCAAGGAGCTTCTACTAAAATACAAGAATCTACCTGTTGACTAGATGGTATAATGCTCTTTGTTAAATAAAATATAAATTTCTGTGGAAATATATTTCTTCCTCCTACGTCCTTTTATCCCGGCCTCCCACATCACTTTTTATGCTAGAGCAGATACACTTGAATCTTATAAAATAATATAATTGATAAGTCCTTAACAACATTATTAAACTACCATTTATTTACTGCTTACCAGGTGCCAGGCATGTTGCTGCAATGCCTTTTATACATTAGTGGTTCTCTAGACTGCCTGTCCATTAGAATCACCTGGGAACTTGTCATTAAAAAAAAAAAAGTCAGCACCCTAATATGCAGGCAAGGATTGACATACACGATGCACTATCTCACTAGGAGCACAAAGGTAGGCACTATTATTATACTCGTTTTTCAGATGTAGAAAGTGAGATACAGAGAGTCTACCTAACTTGCCAAAGTTAATGTGTTAGGTGGCTGAGTTGCAGCCTTAACCCAGAGAAGCCAACCTAGATACTGCAATTTATTTAATAGACGCTGCTATTTGCCATCATAATGATGAATAAATGAAGAAAGATCCTAGATTGACTAACCTATTTTTCAATTAAGTCCATGTTTTTAATACATTGAAAATCAGTTCCCAGCCAAAAAAAGTCTTTAAACCTATGTTTTTAAAACAATTTGCATTTCCAGTCCTCCTCCTCCAAATACCATTGCAAAGTAAATGGATACGTTAATATGGCTTTTTTTTTAATCAGTTGGTTTTTTTTTCAATTGAGGTAAAATTCACATAACATAAAATTAACCATTTTAACCATTTTAAAGTGTACAACTCAGTGGCTTTTAGTACATTCACAATGTTGTGCAATGACTATGTAATTCCAGAACATTTTCAGCAGATCAAAAAGAAACCCCATACCCATTAAGCAATCTCCCCATTTTGCCTTCTCCCCCAGCTCCAGGCAACTGATAATCTGTTCACGTCTCCATGAATTTGCATATTCTGGACATTTCCCAAGAGTAAAATAATATAACATGTGGCCTTTTGGGGCTGGTTTCTTTTACTTAGCATAATGTCCTCAAGGTTCATCCATGTTGTAACATGAATCAGTACTTCAGTCCTTTTTATGGCTAAAGAATATTCCATGATGTGTATATATTACATTTTGTTTATCCATTATCAGTTGATGCACATTTGGATTGCTTCCACTTTGAGAAACATTATAATGAATAATGCTTAATGAATACTGGTATACAAGTTTTTGTTTAATAATATGATAAGTAACATCATATTATTACTGAATAATAATAACTTTTCTAGTCCCCAATACTCACTCCAACCAGGCCTCGCATTGAGTACAGAACTATTTTATCAAGTTATTAAATTCTTTTTTTAATTAATTTATTTATTTATTTTGGGCTGTGTTGGATCTTCGTTGCTGTGCGCGGGCTTTCTCTAGTTGAGGCAAGCAGGGGCTACTCTTCATTGCGGTGTGCGTGCTTCTCATTGCAGTGGCTTCTCTTGTTGCGGAGCACTGTCTGTAGGTGCACAGGCTTCAGTAGTTGTGGCACGTGGCCTCAGTAGTTGTGGCTCATGGGCTCTAGAGCACAGGCTCAGTAGTTGTGGCACATGGGCTTAGTTGCTCTGCAGCATCTGGGATCTTCCTGGACCAGGGCTGGAACCCATGTCCCCTGCATTGGCAGGCAGATTCTTAACCGCTGCACCACCAGGAAAGTCCCAAGTTATTGAATTCTATTTATAAGCTTACCTTTAACATTGTAAGTTAAACGATTATTTTACAAAATAAAATGATGTTTCACCCAAAGGAGTTTTTTTCAAATAACCTTATTTCCATTTTGAGAGAAAAGCTCTACTTTGGGACTTTTACTCTAACTTCCTTTCACAACCACCCCTCTTCTTCCCTTCAGCTGTTGATTCTATGTGTCCTTGAACAGGTCACTTCCTCGCTTTGTTCATTCATTTATTTAACCAATTACTGACCGCATTTCAAGTTTCAGGAACTGGGCTCAATGGGAATACAGCAGGTACAACACAGACACAGACCCTGCACTCACAGAATTTATACTCTAATGGGAGACAGGCGCTAAACACTTCATGAACATAGCGCCTTAGTTATAATTACAGTAAGTGTTATGAAGAAACCCTGAGGATGCTATGAAAGTGAATAACAGATATGATTTTCCTATGACTCCTTTTCTCCACCTGACATATTACAAAGAAACTGAGACTTTTCAGAAATGTGAAATAGAGTGACTTCATTGACAAGCCTGTCTGCCCCTGTGGTGGAATTGCCCCCAAAAATATGTCCTCCAGCAATACAAATCCCAAGAACACAGTGTAAAAATTCATGGTTTGGAGACTTAAAAGTATTTCCGGTTTCAAGGATATCTATTAAAATTGAGAAAACTTGTGTAGATATTTGCTGTTAGCAGATTTAATCTTTTTTTTTAAAGGAAAGTACCTTTTTTTCTTTTTTTTTAAATTAATTAATTTTTATTTATTTATTTTTGGCTGCGTTGGGTTTTCATTGCTGCGCAAGGGCTTTCTCTAGCCACGGCAAGCAGGGACTACTCTTCATTGCGGTGCGCAGGCTTCTCATTGCAGTGGCTTCTCTTGTTGCAGAGCACGGGCTCTAGGCGAGTGGACTTCAGTAGTTGTGGCACGTGGGCTCAGTAGTGTGGCTCGCAGGCTCTAGAGCGCAGGCTCAGTAGTTGTGGCACATGGGCTTAGTTGCTCTGTGGCATGTGGGACCTTGCCAGACCAGGGTTTGACCCTGTGTCCCCTGCATTGGCAGGTGGATTCTTAACCACTAGCAGATTTAATCTTAAGGCAGCTAAGTAAAAACTGTGTGGCAAAGGGCACTTTCAAATAATGACTTGTGCAATCAGAAACGTGTGTGTGTGTAGTCACATGGCTTTTTAAATTGACAAAATGATTATGCATAAATCCTGTAAACTACTAAAAATTCAAACTTTAATAGCATATGAAAATATTACAAAATCAGTTTATTCACTCATCTTTGAGAATTTTTTGTCCAGTTAATAAGAATATTGTAAAGTAAGATGCTAAATTAGACTGTTTTCAAGAACTGGAGGCTTTATCCCTACAGAGCTTCCTCAATTCTGATTCTAAGTTGGCATCTCAGCTTTAATGGCATTGGTTTCTTTAAGAGGACGTATTTTCACAGGCCCAGATAGACCCAAATATTGTCTAGAATTTGACTACATCATTAGAAATTTGGGGTTAGCTCTGAGGTTCACACAGACCCAAATTCTAAGGGCTGCCTGGTCGGCCCAGTTCACCCTCTGCTCATCAGTCCCTGGAGAAACAGCCACATTGCTAAGACAGGTGGTTGAGGATTCCTCTCCCCTGACGTTCAAGTTCTAAGGATACCTGTAGAGACTGAAAGCTTGTACAACACTACCGGTGAATCTGCTCCAAAACTGTGACTTCATTTCTACCAAAAAACTATGCAACTTAAAAAAAAAAAAGTGTTACTTCTCAGGCTTAGGGCATTTCTACAATGAGTAATGACTGGCATTTCCAGGCACCACCAGTTTAACCCACACGCCTCTAGTTTACATCTGTAAGCCCATATTTCCAGAAATACCTGTACCAGGCTCTATTTTTTCCTCTTAGTTTCAAATTAAATTTGTCCAATAGCATGGCTCATCAGTAAGGTTATGCATGGAATTCCAAAAGCTTTGGAAGCTTAGACCGCTTTAAAAAAATAGGTCTCCCTGACCTGGTCCTGTGTCCACAATAAGGAACATAAGTCTCTACACTTGGCCTCTGTTTCCACGTTAACTCATAGCTGCCAGTGGTGAAAGGCATGGACCTGAAGAATATTGAAAGTCTGGTCACATCCTTGTTCATGTCATGCAACAAACCTGAATGTTCCCTGCACACACTCTACTGATTCTCCTGATGGAAGATCCTAGGGAAAACCAGTTTCTCTTTAGTCTTGAATAAACTAGTTAAATGTTTTTTCACTGTTTATTGCATGTGTCTCATGACCTGTGGCAAATAGAACCAGTTCTTTTAAGTTTAGTCTCAATTTTTAAAAATTTCTTACGCAGGCCCACAAAATTACTGTGGGTTAATTAATGTGGTAATTTTTTTTCCCTAAAAACATCAGGTCAGTTTCATTTGCCCCACTCGATTTTGGGACTTACCATTACTATAGCACCAGTGTCAGTTTGGATTCAAACAGAAATTAGACTGAACTCCAGCTTCTTCATTTATTATTTGGGTGACCTTGGGAAAATGATTTTTATCTGTGCAAGCCTCAGTTTTCCCACCTTAAAAGGGGATTGTAGGGCTTCCCTGGTGGCGCAGTGGTTGGGAGTCCGCCTGCCGATGCAGAGGACACGGGTTCCTGCCCCGGTCCGGGAGGATCCCACATGCCACGGAGCGGCTGGGCCCGTGAGCCATGGCCACTGGGCCTGCGCGTCCGGAGCCTGTGCTCCGCAACGGGAGAGGCCACAACAGTGAGAGGCCCGCGTACCGCCAAAAAAAAAAAAAAGAGGGGGATTGTAAATTATACTTTACTGAGTTATTGGGAAGATTAAGTGAATTACTCATGCTTAATAAATATTTGTTGCAAACTTTTAAGGTTAATTCTTTAAACCTTTATCAACTACCACTTTTTTTTTTTTTTTTTCGGTACGCGGGCCTTTCACTGCTGTGGCCTTTCCCGTTGCGGAGCACAGGGTCCGGAGGCGCAGGCTCAGCGGCCATGGCTCACAGGCCCAGCTGCTCCGCGGTATGTGGGATCTTCCCGGACCGGGGCACGAACCCGTGTCCCCTGCATCGGCAGGCGGACTCTCAACCACTGCGCCACCAGGGAAGCCCCAACTACCACTTTTTAAGGGTTTATTAATTGCTGGTTATACAGGTATCTGGGATTGGGAGGAAAGGAGTATTGTTATGTATATGTGTCATTTATTGGTTTTCCAGCATCCATTCCCCCTCCCTAACTCCACTGGGATTCCTTTTATAGAACTCCTTCTTTGGTATTGTGTAGGGTGTTGGTGGGTTGGTAAATCCAGCTGCCCATCTCCCACTTAGAATCTAAAGAGGCCAGATCCTGCCTCTGCCTGAACAGCCAGAAACTGAGAATACCCCCCTCTATCGGCCAGTTTGTGGGCCTATCTTGGTCCTTGCATTTTATTATTCTATCATGTACATGGGTATTAGGGGAATGCCTTCTATAGGAATGTGGCCAAATAAAGCATATAGGACCAAACAGTTAATGAAAATGACTGTAGTTCAATCCATCCACAAATCTATAAGGCAAAAATATTCAAGAATCTTCTAATCTTTGAAAAAACTGCTCTTACGAAGTCTCAAGAGCAAAGTAAGTTTTCTGTACTTTCAGTGTTCTCCTCGAGTCTCTACAGAGACCTCAGGAAGCCAGGCATGGATGTTTTTAAAATGTTAATATCCGGTGCTTGGGATGAGTAAGTCATGGGTTCAGTGATCATCTGAGGGACTGTGTATTCTAAATGTTAATATTACTTGGGAAGATTACTTTGTGTAGGTGGTAGAAAAGAGAACAAATCAGTTTGCCTTTTGGAGAAAAGAAAATCAAAGAAGATATTTCTTGTGTATCTGTAATTAATGGGGTTTACAGAGGACTCAATCCACTTCCCACCTGAGTCCAGGGCTTGGGGAGCAAAGTGATAAACGGTTAAGAGGATGATTTTAGCCAAAGGTAACTCTGCAGCACAACACAAAGACCTATTATTACTTTTTTTAATCAGCAAAGAATTTAACATGTATCAGCTTTCAATACTATTTCTTGGTGGATGAAAGGAGGTCCTGAGCTATGAGCATATCCATTAATTTCTCATCATCAAAGCTCTAGGCATCTTTCCCTGGTGATGAAGTGTCTCTGCCTTGATTAAGACTGTAGAATTATTAAAACACCCTAGTCACAAAGATGATTTAGAAATGTGCCTATGGAGAGTTATCTAACCAAGCACCTCACAGAGGAAGAGCTACCCAGCCATGTGCACATGTACCCAACCTTGACCTCTTTGGAACAAGCATCACTTCCCCATTAAACAAACGTTTCACTTTCTTATCAATTTGCTTTCCAAAATGCTTTCCTTGTATTTTTAACTTAGTTCTCACTTTTCATGAAAGACACACACACACACACACACATTTAAAGACATACATGGTTCTCTAAAACAATCATTGTGATCACTCTTCCGGTATTTATACCCTCGTTACCAAACTATTTCTTCTTGATCTTTCCATTTTAGACATTATCTATTCACTTCCCACTCTCTCCAGCTGCCTCGCTCCTCCCTGCTCACCCATGTGCCTTTCCCATCTCCCAACTCTGCTAATCACAGCTATAGAGCTATGCCATAACTTTGGTTGGAATTTTTAATACTGACGTTATTGTAACTATAAAACGTCTGGGGTTTTATTTCTTTTCTTGCATAACTTTTTATCCTCAAGTGAATTAGTAACCCCGAACTCTCCCCAGGAGTCTAAACCTCTCCCAGAACATTCAGATACAGCATGTAGTCTCTCAATTTTGTCTTCTTGGAAACATCTTTCCCAGCATTTCCTGACCTGCTCTAGCACCCAGTTGTTGTCCTCTACACCTGGTGCATAATGTTTTTCTAGAATTTCTCTCCATGGTAACCGTGGGCCTTCCTTTGCCTCCATCTTATGTTGGTCTTCTGTTTCCTGGATTCCATCTCTTCTATCTTGGTTTACTACCTCATGTTATACTATCTCCAGTGATTTCCTAGAAAATTGATGCATCAGAGAAAAATGGAGGCCTTGCACATTGAAAAATGTCTTTATCCTATCTTCATCCTTAATCAATCTTTCATTTGGATATATAATTTCAGGTTTGAAATCATTTTCCCTCAGAATTTTGAAGGTATTTCTCCATTTTCTGCAGGTGTCTAGTGTAACTATTGAGAATTCTGATGCCAATCTGATTCTTGATCTTTTGTAAATAAATTGTGTTTCTTTCTTA
The DNA here is from genome assembly GCF_011762595.2 of Tursiops truncatus. NCBI lineage: Eukaryota > Metazoa > Chordata > Mammalia > Artiodactyla > Delphinidae > Tursiops > Tursiops truncatus. The sequence goes on from NC_047036.1 coordinate 48,624,186, forward strand.
AAAGCTTTTATCTTTTCTCTTGTTCTCAGTGTTCTGAAAATTTTGTAAGAATACGGTTTGTTGTGGGTCATATGTTGGGCACTAGATGTATTCTTTTGATCGAAAGAATAATTACAAAACTATGTCCTTCGATTCTTGAAAATTTAAAAAATAATTTTCCCATTTTACTTGTTCTTTCTTTCTAGAATAACTTTTATTGGGATTTGGGCATCCTGAAATGATCCTCTAATTCTCTTCTAATTTCTCTCCAATCTCTCTTATATGTTTTTAATACTTCTGGGAGACTTACTCATTTTATCTTTTGGCCTTCTATTGAATTTTTACATCTGGTATCATTTTTATATTTCCAGGAACTCTTTTTTGTTTTCTGATATTCTTTTTCTTTTTTATACCATGTTACTCTTGTTTCATAGATACAATATCTTCTTTAATTTTTTCAAACAGATTAAATTATTTTTTCAGGTTTTAGATCTATGCATGGTCTTATTTTCCTACAAATTACTTTTCTCCTGTGATGCTGGTCTCTGTCTTTTACATATAGACAGTCCCCAATGTCTTATGCTCCTTGCCTCTCCTCTTCTAGTCAGAGGGGAGCACCAAAGAGCTACTTGGAGACACAGGACATGCAGGAGAGCCTGTTAGTGTGGGGTCTTATCCTACATATGCTGATCTGTGCATTTCTTAGTGAGTCCTCTACGTCAGTCTCTTTAAGAATTCTCTCCTGGGCTTCTCAAATTCCCCAAAGAAAAATCTTCCAGGGTAAAGATTCTCTGTTAGGCCAGTTTACAAACCCACATCTATATAAAAGGGTCTAGCACAGTGTCAGGCACATAACACTCACACAACTAAAAATGTTAGACCCATTCTTCATCTTCACTACCTTGATGCAGTTTTGAAACCAGTTCCATCAGGTACTGACAGACAGCAAGTAGGAACTAGGAGCTCCTTCAGACACTGTGGAAGTGGGGAAGTGTCTTCCTTATAATGCAGGAATAGTGAATGGATTATTTTCTCCTTTGGGGTTGAGTTCTGCAATATTAGAAACAGATTCACAGTGCTTCCAATTTTTTAGCATATTCCTTAGCTATAATAGTGTCACATACATTATTTATTTTATGGGATCTTATCCTATGCCATCCTCTCCACTTGTTATTTTTTACTGACCTCTTCCCCTTTCTGTATTTGTCTCTCTTCCATCTCTTGAGTTTGTGATTTCTATTTGAAAACCTTTGGCCTTCCTTGAGAAAAACACAATAAAACAGCGGTCCCCAACATTTTTGGCGCCAGGGACCAGTTCTGTGGAAGACAATTTTTCCACAGACTGGGGTTGTGGGTGGAGATGGTTTAGGGGGTAATGCGAGCAATGGGAGTGGGGGATGGTTTAGGAGGTAACGCGAGCGATGGGAAGCGATGGGGGGCGGCACATGAAGCTTTGCTCACTCACCCACCACTCACCTCCTGCCATGCAGCCCAGTTCCTAACAGGCGGCAGACCGGTACCAGTCCACAGCCCAGGGGTTGGGGACCCCTGCCATAAAGAGAGAGTTGTAACTGGTAAATGACAGGCCCCAGTGACACACAGAGTCTGGCTGACGTAAAATGCTGACCCATTTAACAGATGCACCCAGTTGTTACATATCCAGAAGATTTCAATAGCTTCAAGACTTCTAAAACTGATCTTACTTTTAAGAATCAGTGTGAAAATAGGCATAAAGGATTCTCAGAGAGGGACAGCAAGCCCCTTAGAGTCCTTACCATAAATTGGATTAATATTATTTTGAGGAAAATGGCCTAGCAAAATAACACCCGACATCGGATTCTATATAATAAATCAAAATGCATTAATTATTCTAAATACTCTTAATGCTGAGTGAAATCTGAGGATTTCTTAATCAGGATCACTATTATTTCTTAAAATATCCCATCCCTCTGTCACTGGGAAGTTAACTAAAGCTTAAAAGTATATGCTGGGGTACAAAGTTTATGTATTTTTTTTTTAACATCTTTACTAGACTATAATTGCTTTACAATGTTGTTAGTTTCTGCTGTATCACAAAGTGAATCAGCTGTATGTATCCATATATCCCCATATCCCCTCCCTCTTGCGCCTCCCTCCCACCCTCCCTATCTCATCTCTCTAGGTGTTCACAAAGCACTGAGCTGATCTCCCTATGCTATGCGGCTGCTTCCCACTAGCTATCTATTTTAAGTTTGGTAGTGTATATATGTCAATCCTACTCTCTCACTTTGTCTCAGCTTACCCTTCTCCCTCCCCATGTCCTCAAGTCCATTCTCTATATCTGCGTCTTTATTCCTGTCCTGTCCCTAGGTTCTTCAGAACCATTTTTTTTTAGATTCCATATATATGTGTTAGCATACGGTATTTGTTTTTCTCTTTCTGACTTAATTCACTCTATATGACAGACTCTAGGTCCATCCACCTCACTACAAATAACTCAATTTTGTTTCTTTTTATGTCTGAGTAATATTCTATTGTATGTATGTACTAAATCTTCTTTATCCATTTATCTGTCGATGAACACTTACGTGGCTTCCATGTCCAGGTTATTGTAAACAGTGCTGCAAAGAACACTGTCGTACATAACTCTTTTTGAATTATGGTTTTCTCCAGGTATATGTGAAGTAGTGGGATTGCTGGGTCTCATGGCAGTTCTATTTTTAGTTTTCTAAGGAACTTCCATACTGTTCTCCATAGTGGCTGTATCAATTTACATTCCCACCAACAATGCAAGAGGGTTCCCTTTTCTCCACACCCTCTCCAGCATTTATTGTTTGTACACTTTTTGATGATGGTCATTCTAATTGCTGTCAGGTGATACCTCACTGTAGTTTTCATCTGCATTACTCTAATGATTAGTGACGCTGAGCATCCTTTCAAGTGTTTGCTGGCAACCTATCTTCTTTGGAGAAATGTCTCTTTAGGTCTTCTGCCCATTTTTGGATTGGGTTGTTTGTTTTTTAATTGATATTGAGCTGCATGAGCTGCTTGTATATTTTGGAGTCTAATCCTTTGTCAGTTTCTTCATTTGCAAATATTTTCTCCCATTCTGAGGGTTTTCTTTTCATCTTGTTTATGGTTTCCTTTGCTGTGAAAAAGCTTTGAAGTTTCATTACATCCCATTTGTTTATTTTTGTTTCCATTTCTCTAGGAGGTGGGTCATAAAGGATCTTGCTGTGATTTATGTCATAGAGTGTTCTGCCTATGTTCTCCTCTAAGAGTTTTATAGTGTCTGGTCTTACATTTAGAACTTTCATCCACTTGAAATTTATTTTTGTGTATGGTGTTAGGGAGTGTTCTAATTTCATTCTTTTACATGTAGCTGTCCAGTTTTCCCAGCACTACTTATTAAGAGGCTGTCTTTTCTCCATTGCATATTTTTGCCTCCATTATCAAAGATAAGGTGACCATGTATGTGTGAGTTTATCTCTGGCTTTCTATCCTGTTTCATTGATCTATCTTTCTGTTTTTGTGCCAGTACCATACAGTCTTGATTACTGTAGCTTTGTAGTATAGTCTGAAGTCAGGGAGCCTGAATCCTCCAGCTCTGTTTTTCTTTCTCAAGATTGCTTTGGCTATTTGGGGTCTTTTGTGTTTCCATACAAATTGTGAAATTTTTTATTCTAGTTCTGTGAAAAAATGCCATTGGTAGTTTCATAGGGACTGCATTGAATCGGTAGATTGCTTTGGGTAGTATAGTCATTTTCACAATGTTGATTCTTCCAATCCAAGAACATGGCATATCTCTCCATCTATTGGTATTATCTTTACTTTCTTTCATCAGTGTCTTATAGTTTTCTGCATACAGGTCTTTTGTCTCCTTAGGTAGGTTTATTCCTACGTATTTTATTCTTTTTGTTGCAGTGGTAAATGGGAGTGTTTCCTTAATTTTATTTTCAGATTTTTCATCATTAGTGTATAGGAATGCCAGAGATTTCTGTGTATTAATTTTGTATCCTGCTACTTTACCAAATTCATTGATTAGCTCTAGTAGTTTTCTGGTAGCTCTTTAGGGTTCTCTATATATAGTATCATGTGATCTGCAAATAGTGACAGTTTTACTTCTTCTTTTCCGATTTGGATTCCGTTTATTTCTTTTTCTTCTCTGATTGCTGTGGCTAAAACTTCCAAAACTATGTTGAATAATAGTAGTGAGAGTGGGCAACCTTGTCTTGCTCCTGATCTTAGTGGAAGTGGTTTCTATTTTTCACCATTGAGAATGATGTTGGCTGTGAGTCTGTCATATATGGCCTTTATTATATTGAGGTAAACTCCTTCTATGCCTGCTTTCTGGAGGGTTTTTATCATAAATGCGTGTTGAATTTTGTCAAAAGCTTTTTCTGCATCTATTGAGATGATCAAATGGTTTTCCTCCTTCAATCTGTTAATACGGTTTATCACATTGATTGATTTACATATACTGAAGAATCCTTGTATTCATAGGATAAACCCCACTTGATCATGGTGTATGACCCTTTTAATGTGCTGTTGGATTCTGTTTGCTAGTATTCTGCTAGTATTGAGGATTTTTATACCTATGTTCATTGGTGATATTGGCCTGTGGTTTTGTTTTTTTGTGACATCTTTGTCTGGTTTTGGTATCAGGGTGATGGTGGCCTCGTAGAATGAGTTTGGGAATGTTCCTCCCTCTGCTATATTTTGGAAAAGTTTGAGAAGGATAGGTGTTAGCTCTTCTCTAAATGTTTATTAGAATTCACCTGTGAAGCCATCTGGTCCTGGGCTTTTGTTTGTTGGAAGATGTTTAATCACAGTTTCAATTTCAATGCTTGTGATTGGTCTGTTTATATTTTCTATTTCTTCCTGGTTCAGTCTCGGAAGGTTGTGCTTTTCTAAGAATTTGTCCATTTCTTCCAGGTTGTCCATTTTATTTGGTATATAGTTGCTTGTAGTAATCTCTCATGATCCTTTGTATTTCTGCAGTGTCAGTTGTTACTTCTCTGTTTTCATTTCTAATTCTATTAATTTGAGTCTTTTCCCTTTTTTTCTTGATGAGTCTGGCTAATGGTTTATCAATTTTGTTTATCTTCTCAAAGAACCAGCTTTTAGTTTTATTGATCTTTGCTATTGTTTCCTTCATTTCTTTTTCATTTACTTCTGATCTGATCTTTATGATTTCTTTCCTTCTGCTAACTTTAGGGCTTTATTGGTCTTCTTTCTCTAATTGCTTTAGATGTAAGGTTAGGTTGTTTATTTGAGATGTTTCTTGTTTCTTGAGGTAGGATTGTATTGCTGTAAACTTCCTTCTTAGAACCTATTTTGCTGCATCCCATAGGTTTTGGGTCATTGTGTTTTCATTGTCATCTGTTTCTAGGTAATTTTTGATTTCCTCTTTGATTTCTTCAGTTTTCTCTTGGTTATTTACTAGTGTATTCTCTAGCCTCCATGTGTTTGTATTTTTTACAGTTCTTTTCCTATAATTGATATCTAGTCTTATAGCATTGTGGTCAGAAAAGATACTTGATATGATTTCAATTTTCTTAAATTTACCAAGGCTTGATTTGTGACCCAAGATATGATCTATACTGGAGAATGTTCCATGAGCACTTGAGAAGAAAGTGTATTCTGTTGTTTTTGGATGGAATGTCCTATAAATATCAGTTAAGTCCATCTTGTTTAATGAGTCATTTAACGCTTGTTTTCTTATTTCATTTTGGATGACCTGTCCATTGGTGAAAGTGGGGTGTTAAAGTCCCCTACTATGATTGTGTTACTGTCAATTTCCCCTTTTATGGCTGTTAGCATTTGCCTTATGTATTGAGGTGCTCCTATGTTGGCTGCATAAATATTGACAATTGTTATACCTTCTTCTTGGATTGAGCCCTTGATCATTATGCAGTGTCCTTCTTCATCTCTTATAATGGTCTTTATTTTAAAGTCTATTTTGTCTGATATGAGAATTGCTACTCCAGCATTTTTTTGATTTCCATTTGCATGGAATATCTTTTTCCATCCCCTCACTTTCAGTCTGTATATGTCCCTAGGTCTGAAGTGGGCCCCTTGTAGACAGCAATATATACCGGTCTTATTTTTGTAACCATTCAGCCAGACTATGTCTTTTGGTTGGAGCATTTAATCCATTTACATTTAAGGTAGTTATCGATATGTATGTTTCTATTACCATTTTCTTAATTGTTTTGGGTTTGTTATTGCAGCTCTTTTCCTTCTCTTGTGTTTCCTGCCTAGATGAGTTCCTTTAGCATTTGTTGTAAAGCTGGTTTGGTGGTGCTGAATTCCCTTAGCTTTTGCTTGTCTCTAAAGGTTGTAACTTCTCTGTAGAATCTGAATGAGATCCTTGCTGGGTAGAGTAATCTTGGTTGTAGTTTTTTCCCTTTCATCACTTTAAATATGTCTTGCCACTCCCTTCTGGCTTGCAGAGTTTCTGCTGAAAGATCAGCTGTTAACCTTATGGCGATTCCCTTGTATGTATGTTATTTTCCCTTATCTTCCCTTGTTATCTTATCTTCCCTTGTTATCCCTTATATTCCCTTGTATGTATGTTATCTTCCCTTGTTGCTTTTAATATTTTTTCTTTGCATTTAATTTTTGATAATTTGATTAATATGTGCCTTGGCGTGTTTCTCCTTGGATTTATCCTGTATGGGACTCCACACTTCCTGGACTTGATTGACTATTTCCTTTCCCATATTAGGGAAGTTTTCAACTATAATCTCGTCAATATTTTCTCAGTCCCTTTCTTCTTCTCTTCTTCTCCTGGGACCCTTAGAATTCAAATGTTGGTGCGTTTATTGCTGTCCCAGAGGTCTCTGAGACTGTTCTCAATTCTTTTCATTCTTTTTTCTTTATTCTGCTCTGAGGTAGTTATTTCCACTATTTTATCTTCCAGGTCACTTATCCGTTCTTCTGCCTCATCTATTCTGCTCTTGTTTCCTTCTAGAGAATTTTTCATTTCATTTATTGTGTTGTTCATCATTGTTTGTTTACTCTTTAGTTCTTCTAGGTCCTTGTTAAATGTTTCTTGTATTTTCTCCATTCTATTTCCAAGATTTTGGATCATCTTTACTATCATTACTAAGAATTCTTTTTCAGGTAGACTGCCTATTTGCTCTTCATTTGTTTGGTCTGGTGGGTTTTTACCTTGCTCCTTCATCTGCTGTGTGTTTCTCTGTCTTCTCATTTTGCTTATCTTACTGTGTTTGGGGTCTCCTTTTTGCAGGCTGCAGGTTTGTAGTTCCTGTTGTTTTTGGTGTCTGCCCCCACTGGCTATGGTTGGTTCAGTGGGTTGTGTAGGCCTCCTGGTGGAGGGGCCTGGTGCTTGTGTTCTGGTGGATGAGATCTTGTCTCTCTGGTGGACAGGACCACATCCAGTGGTGTGTTTTGGGGTGTCTGTGACCTTATTATGATTTTAGGCAGCCTCTCTTCTAATGGGTGGGGTTGTGTTCCTGTCTTGCTAGTTTTTTGGCATGGGGTTGTCCAGCACTGGAGCTTGTTGGCTGTTGAGTGGAGCTGGGTCTTAGCATTGAGACGGAGATCTCTGGGAGAGTTCTCGATGACTGATATTACGAGGGGCTGGGAGGTCTCTGGTGGACCAATGTCCTGAACTCGGCTCTCCCATCTCAGAGGCTCAGGCCTGACACCCAGTGGGAGCACCAAGACCTGTCAGCCACACGGCTTCATTTAGAAGCTCTTAAATGGTCCATAAAAAGAGGAGCAATTTGGAACCCTATTATTGACTTGCACCATGATGCCAAAATCTAGGAAATTCTTTGATGAATATAACACGTCTAAAATCTCTAGATCTCTCACAAAACTCCTTGGTTAGTCTAGAGGGCATTGAAGGCCTGACTCTTCAGATAGCCTCAGTCTCTACTACCAGTGCATCTCCTCCCTGGTGGAAGTCAGTTTATGTATACTTAACAGTTGTGCTTAAATATCATGATTATATTGTCCTACTCACCTTAATTATCTAGCTAATGACCTTACTACTCCATTTTACTTTGCTAAAGCTCCCAGTGTATAACTCTAAATGCTTACTCTGATTTTTCTGTCTAAAGAAATTCAAATGAAATTATTCTTTTAACAATATGTCTCACACAATACACAGTCAGTCATTCAACAAACACTCACTCAATAAACATTTATTGAGCACCTCCATGCATCTAGCATTGTGAGAGACACTAGGGAGAGCAGAAACAGACCTAACTGTCACCTTTGTGGATCTTACAGTCTAGGGCAAGGTAGGCATTAATCAAACAGTCACAAAACTAAAGGTACCAATACAAAAAATGTATGATTGTTCAATGGTATATCATACGGGAATCTGAGCTAGGTTAGGAGAAGATCACAAAAGTAAAATGTGGTATGTCATCTGCAGGAGATGTAGATGGTCACTAGGCAAAGTGAAGGGGAGTGGACCAAAGGAAAAAACTGGCTCAGGGCAAAGGAATACCCTGTGCCAGGGGTTTGTGTGGCACTTTTGTGAAAGAAGAGAAAGGCAGTGTGGCTAGAACAGGGAGCCAGGGAGAGAGTTGTATGAAACGAGACTGCAGTGGTGGTCAGCTGGTTACCACCAAGAAGCACTTTAAGCCAAAGAAAGGACTTTTGTCCCAATCCAAGAGGAAATGGGAAGTCATTGGAGTGTTTTCACTGGGAGCAGTGCAACACTAAAACATTACATCTTGCTAAGCTCCCTCTGGCTCACTTAGGAGAGCAGATTAAAGAGTGACTGAAAAGAGCTACTAGTCAGCTATTGCTGTGGTCCAGGCAAGAGATGATGGGAGCTGGAGCCAGCATGATGGCAATGATGGAGTGGATATAGGAAGAGCAAGGGAGGTGACATCTACATTTTTGTGTTGTTGTAGAACTGGATGAGTGCTGATGCCATTCACTGGGTAGGAAATACTAGAAGAACAGATCATTTGAGTTTGGACAGGCTAAGTTTAAAGTATCTTCAAGTAGAGATTTTGAATGCCATTTTGATATATGGGTCTAGAACTCAAGCGATGCATTTGGGTCATAGATAGAAATTTGAGAAATATGGTATCATGGCCAAGAAAGAGGTGGGTTAATCCAATGTTTCTCTAGGCATTATGAAACCCTGCATCAGAATCCCCTGGATCTCTCTGGGTAAAAAGAAGATTTGGGTCCACCTCGGAACTACAGAATCAGAGTTGGTGGAAGTAAAGCCCAAGGAATTTTTATTTTTTAACAAGCACGCCAAAGTGATTTCTCAAGCATTCTATATTTGAGCTCCATTGGCCTAGAGACAGAGATGCCTCTGAGGAGATCCAAAGGTAAGCCTGCAAAGTGGTACCTCAATGTGTTTATTCTCCTTATTTTAAAAAATAGTAACAATAAATAAACCTCAGGTTTCTCTTTACAGCTGATTAACTATCTAGATTAATCTCATAAATCACATAAAATTAAAACTCCAGCTTTCCAAGGTCCACAGGAAAGTCAGCTCTGACTCAGCTAACTCATGCTTGTCACCTCAGCTCTGGCCCTTGTCCTTTGTCTCACAGGCTCCTGCCCTCTCTCTCCTGGGCACTGACCTTTTTGACTCTTCCCTTTCCCTAGAAAGATAGCATTTCCAGTGAGCAAAATGTCACATTACCTCTGCTGAACAGGACATTTCAAATAAAATATTAGCAATAACAATTACCTCTAAGCCACTAATCCCTCTGAAGCTACTTTAAACCACCAAAGGATTTCAGGCAATTCCCTGAAAATATCTCAGGCTTAATAGATTATGGTGCTGGGCGATGAAATATATTGGTTTGTGCTGCCTTAAGTTTCATTATGTGGCATTTTCACCTATAAAAAGAGAGTCATGACACAAACTGCTTCAACTATTATTCAATGTAAAAAAATGAGATCCTGGAAATATAAATAATAGTAATAACAATAATAGTAATAATCCTGCAGCACACATCACACTGTGGGTATGGATAGTTCCATGACCAGGATATTATTGGCAAGAGAAGCCGCTAGAAAATAAAATAAATATTCAAATACTTATTTCCCTGGGCAGGTTGGCAATTTTATGTGGCCCACATATACAAGAGAATTCTGAAAGAATGCCTTTCCCTGGTGGTGCAGGAGGGGCATGAATTAGAGTGGTTGTTCTTAACTCTGAGTTTTCATCACCCAGGCTGGTTTTCTTTGCCTTGAATTTCTGAAGACAGGAGTGTACCACATGCAAACAACATGCTTTCTGGGAAAAAATGTGGTGTGTGAGACCCTACTCTTAGAATTACTTTTCTGGATTCATTTTTTTTTTACTCATTTAACAAATATGTATTGCATGCCCACCATTACCAGGTACCATGCTGGGGTCTGGGAAGTGAAAAAGAAACAAAACACAGTAAATGACTACCAGAAGTTCACATTGTAGAAGAGGAGATAGACAAGTGAACAGAAAATATCAGTGTAATAGGGGAAGGGCTACAAAAAGTCTAAGGAGAGGGGCATGAAACCACAAAGGAGGGGCACCTAACTCATTCTGGGAAGGTCAGGAAAGGCTTCCAAGAGAAAGTGAAATTTAGACTAGGGTTTCTGCATCTCAGCACTTACTGACATTTTAGGACAGATAATTCTTTGCTGTAGGGGTCTTTGATGTGGGGGGCATTATAGGATGTTTAGCAGCATCCTGGCTTCTACCCCCTAGATGCCCATAGTACCACCCCCTCAGCTGTGACAACCCAAAATGTCTCCAGACACAGCTAAATGTCCTCTGGAGACAACATCACTCCCAGTTGAGAACCAGTGATCTAGACTAAGACTAAAGAGGAAATAGAAATTATGAGGAAAACCAGCTTAGGGAGAGGGTAGTTAGGGAGGCGTGCCAAGTAGAACCAAGAGCATATACAAAACCCAGAAGCAAAGAGGACATGGTTAGACTGTGGAGTTGGAAGAAGCTCGCCAGGGCTCTACTGGAAAGACAGGAGGGGTAGGGAGACCTGTCCTGCTATGGGGTGTGACTTTACCTACACAGCAACAGGGCACCACTGAAGAGCAGTCATCTTTAAGGTGGTTTGACAGGTTGTCAGAGGTTGAGGGAGGGAGAAGCCAACCATGCATCCCAGTACTTACTTGGTCAATACCGTGCACAGGACGTTATCTTCCGAGGACTGTGATGAGGATAGAGAAGCAGCAGCACAGGACATGCAGAAAAGTTAACAAGCTCAGTTTGGACTGCTGGGTTTGAGAGTCTATGGCCATCTAAGTAGAGACTGCCAAATACCCAGGTTTGTTGCTTCAGAGAAAGTTGTGCCAGGAGACACAGCCTATAAAATGTGGGTTGATGACACTGCCCATGGAGAGTGTGTGCCGACAGAAGAAAGAGGGCTCAGGACACAGCACTAAGAAGCACTGACATTTAAAGGATAGTCAGTCCTGATACACAGCTTCTCAGGTCCAAAGAAGCCACGGACCAAGCCATAAAATTGGTCAAGTTCGCTGCTGGCTTCTGAAGTCTCCTCTTTCTAACCCACTCCATCCCCATGAACACATCCCTCAGTCATTCCCCCCTCTCCTTCCCCTTTTAGTCATGCCTTTTCCTCTCCTCCCCTCCACCATTCTCCCTACAATATGCTCTCCAGGAATGGACTTAATAAGTAGGAAACACAAACAGAGCTTTTTTTCCCCTTAACTTATTCCAGATAGGTATATTTTTAGAGAAAACAAAGTCAAATCCTTATTTGTATAATTTTAAGTTTCTACAAAAATATATTCTGGTCAGTTTTTGCTGAGTAACAACCTCAAAATCTCAGTGGCTTACAACAACAAATGTTTATTTTGCTTGCTCGTGGGTCTTCAGGTCAGTTCTACTTCTGTCTGACAGTGGGTTTAGATCTGTTCTATAACCTCCACATTCTCCTTGGACCAGCAGCTATTGGGGACTTGTTCTTCTCAGGGTGAAAGGCAGGAGCACACAAAATCAAGCGACATAGTGATAGAACTTCTGCTCTTGCAGCACAGCTGGTAGCATCCTGTTGGCCAAAGCAGGTCAGTGGCCAAGCCCAACATCCATGGAGCAGAAAGAGTTCTCTGCCCACAGCTGGAGATACAATAAGGCTACATGGCAAAAGGTACGGATCTTAAAAACAGGTGACAACAGGTGATTTATTTGAAAATCTATCAAATAAATCTATCAAGTAAAGTATCTTGGTCATTATTCTCCCTTTTCAGGAGCTTTCCTCGTCACAAGTTGGGCACAGCAAATTTGTGCTGCTGGTCAAAGGTAGGTGTCTTGAAGAGAAAGCACAATGGATGAATTAGGGCAAACGCTTCTGTACAACTGAAAGCCATATTCTAGCCTGTAACAAGGCAATAGTGTCTCATTTTTGTGTTCAGGGCAGCATAAGTAAATGGCATAGTAATAAGAAGAATGTTAGAAATGGTGATTAAGGGCTTCCCTGGTGGCGCAGTGGTTGGGAGTCCGTCTGCCGATGCAGGGGACATGGGTTCGTGCCCCGGTCCAGGAGGATCCCGCATGCCACGGAGCGGCTGGGCCCGTGAGCCATGGCTGCTGAGCCTGCACGTCCGGAGCCTGTGCTCCGCAACGGGGGAGGCCACAGCAGTGAGAGGTCCACGTACAGCAAAAAAAGACAGAAATGGTGATTAAGCCTAAGTCTGTCTTTTTAGAGATACGTAAACCAACACTGATAAAGTAGAGACTTTGCCCCTAATCGATCAGTGACAAGGCTGATACCCTTGTCCAACCTCATGGCCTCCCTTTCCCACTGTCCTGGGAAAGTCTCCCCAGTGCACTGAGTCAGGCATAAAACACTGACACATGGGACCTCCCTGGCAGTGCAATGGTTAAGACTCCACGCTTCCAATGCAGGGGGCACAGGTTCGATCCCTGGTCAGGGAACTAAGATTCCGCATGCCAAGCAGCACAGCCAAAAAACAAAGAAAAAAAAAAAGCTAGCCCCTCCCAGCTGCAACTGCAAGGTGACCTCCGAGTGAGTGTGCCCATGGGTAGAAGCAGCAGCAAAAAAAAAAAAAAAAAAAAAAAAAAAATTGACACATGAGCTTAGAATTTCAAAACAGAGGCTGAAGGCATTGTAAGCCCGGATCCACATCCTCTGGCAGAGGTGATTCTGCAGTCTGTTGATGGCAGCTCACCTAATGTTCATTTTCTAGGCAGTATAACATACAAATCAGTATTTCTCGCCACCAATTCTCCGAGGATAAACCAAACCCAACTCCCTTTGTGTTTTCATCACTCACAATGTAGTAAGATACAGGGTAGATGGTTTAACTACGTTATGTCCTTACATGACAGATGGGCAGCATACATCTTTCCTAGTGTAAAAATGTCACTGCAGCTACAGATCCAGTTGGTGGCTGAAAATGGAAAGTGATGCAGATTAACCTAAGAGGACAGAGAAGAACTAGAGTAAAACACACAGACCCACTTTCAAGGAGCAATTAGTCTCCAATCCTGACAAACAACTGATGAGCGATAGGGGAAAAGTCAGAGAACCAAGAATCTGGAGCATTTCCAGGTAGACAATATTTAATTTACTGTGATTTTTTTTTAATCTATCCTAAAGAAATGGGCTTGAATTAGGAAAGCAGTGCAACTTTTGTAGTTTCCTATTTAAAACAGATTGGAGAGACTACAAATAGTTTTTTGAAGAATTCTTCACAATGAACCAAAGGATATTCTCTGTCCCTTAATGATTTTCTAATGCAATTTAAAAATTATAAGCAGAGGCCCAAGAAATCTCTTCCCCACTAGTATAAGACTAGGTGCATTAGTACGGTCATATACTACGTGATATATATGAGTGATAAAAATAATGACACTTTGGTTTTATTCTATTACCAATAACTAAGGAAGCATAATAAAAGAAACATTACACAGAACCTGACATTCGCTAGGAAAGTTTAATAACAGGATCTGGATGGAGCAAAAACGGTGAGAAGAATGATGCCAACTATTATTTATTTCCTACTTTCTTTTCTAAATTCCTGTCCTTTGGTGATTTATGGTGTTAATTATTAACAGTAGAGAGTGATCAAGACAGCGGAGGAGTAGAACATGGAGCTCACCTTCTCCCACAAATACATCAAAAACACATCTATATGTGGAACAATTTGCACAGAACATCTACTGGCAGAAGACCTCAGACTTCCTAAAGGGCAAGAAAACCTCCATATAAGTAGGTAAGACAAAAGAAAAAAAGAAAGAGAAAAGAATTGGTATGGGTCCTGTGACCCAGGGAGGGAGCTGTGAAGGAGGAATGGTTACCACAGCCTGGGAAGTCCTCTCACTGGCGGGGAGATCAACCTGGAGGGGGAGCTTCAAAGCCTCGAAGGAAAGCACCGTGATGAGTTTGCAGTAGGCAAAACAAAAGGGACCTGTACTGACACTGGGTACCACCACCCCATGCTCCCTAGCCTGAGATGCTCATCTCCGGTAGGGGCTGGGCGCCAAAGCTCAGGCACCCAGGGAGAGGACTGGGGTTGGCTGTGTGGAAACAGACTGAAGGTGCTGGAGTGTGGCAACTGAGGGTTTATGTGGAAGAAGCCTGGGCCCACCAGAGAGGCAAGGAGCCATTGTTGGGGGGGTGGTGCACGAGGAGAGGAGCAGGACCACCATAGGAGCTTCTTTCCCTGTGAATGCACTCAGGCAACAGGTCACTGTCTACATGAGCTCTGGGGGCAGGCACAAGCTGCCACTACCATCACAGGCTCCAGTGGCAGGCATGGGGCAGCGCTGCTGCTGCAGAGAGAAATGGAAGCAGGCACCAATCACTGCCCCCACCTGGCGTGGGTCCCAGGAGCGCGAACGGGCCGCTACACCTGCACACCCCCTATCAAGGGGATAACGGCCAACACACACTGAGGAAAGAGGCAACAAGCACCCAAACTAAAAGCACCCCTTGCAACAAATGTATTAAACCCATACAAGCTACGCAGGGATGCTCCCACATATAAACAGCCTTCTAAGACTACGGTAGATAATTGTTTCTCCTAAACTCACAGAGTAAGAGAAATATAAGTAAAATGAAGAAGCAGAGGAACCACTCCCAGTTAAAAGACTAAGAGAATTCCCGTGAAGGAACAAACAATGAAACGGACCTCTACAGTCTAATAGACACCAGTATTTTCATTACCTTCAAAAAGGAGGTAATGAAAATACTGAAGGAATTAAGAAAGGCTATCAACAGAAATGCAGATTACTGTAAAAGGAACTAGAAACTATAAGGAGGAGCCAAGAAAAATTTAAAAATTCATTTGCTGAGACAAAAGCTGAGCTAAAGGAATGAATAGCAGAATGAATAATGAGGAAGAATGAATAAGTGATCTGGAAGATAGAATAATGGACATCACCCAATCAGAAGAACAGACAGAAAGCCAAATGAAAGCAATATAAGAGACCTATGGAATAATATGAAGTGTGCCAATTTATGCATAATAGGGATTCCAGAAGGAGAAGAAAGAGAAAAGGGGATGGAAAATGTATTTGAAGAAACCTAAAGAAGGAAACAGATATCCAGACACAGGAAGCACAGAGGGTCTTAAACAAGATGAACACAAACAGACCTACACCGAGACCTATAATAAAAATGGCAAAAGTTAAAGATAAAGAGAGGATTCTAAAGGCAGCAAAAAAAAACAAAAAAAAAATAGAGTTAATTATAAGGAAACCCCCATAAGATTATCAGCTGATTTCTCTACAGAAATGCTGTGGGTCAAAAGGGAATAGCAAAATATATTCAAAGACTTGAAAGGGAAAAATCTGCAACCTACACTACCCAACAAGATTATCATTTAGAATAGAAGGAGAGATAAAGAATTTCTTAGACAAGCAAAAACTAAAAGAATACAGCAATACTAAACCTATCCTAAAAGAAATGTTGAAAGGTCTTCTCTAATTAGAAATGAAGCAAGAAGGTATAAGAAAGAGGAAATCACAATTGGAAAGTAAATCACTTAAATAAGCCAGTATACAGATCAAAAAGAAAAAAAAATTGTGAAAGCAGTGATAAACACAAGGAACAGCAACAGGATAAACATGAAGATGTAAAAGAGGACATCAAAAACATAAAACATGGAGGAGGAGAGCAAGAAAATGTAGATTCTTTCTTTAGAATGTGTTTGAGCCTATATGACTATCAGTTTAAAGCAAGCAGATATAGGAAGGGGTTAACATACTTGAAGATCAGGGTAATCACAAATCAAAAACATACACTAAGACTCGTTCCGGGAAGACGGCCGAAGAGTAAGACATGGAGATCACCTTCCACCCCACAGATACACCAGAAATAATACATCTACACGTGGAACAACTCCTACAGAACACCTACTGAACGCTGGCAGAAGAACTCAGACCTCCCAAAAGGCAAGAAACTCCCCACGAACCTGGGTAGGGCAAAAGAAAAAAGAATAAACAGAGACAAAAGGATAGGGACGGGACCTGCACCAGTGGGAGAGAGCTGTGAAGGAGGAAAGGTTTCCACACACTAACAAGCCCCTTCACGGGTGGAGACTGTGGGTGGCGGAGGGGGAAAGCTTCAGAGCCGCGGAGGAGAGCACAGCAACAGGAGTGCGGAGGGCAAAGCAGAAAGATTCCCGCACAGAGAATCAGGGCTGACCAGCACTAACCAGCCCAAGAGGCTTGTCTGCTCACCCGCCGGTGCGGGCGGGGGCTGGGAGCTGAGGCTCGGCTTCGGTCACAGCGCAGGGAGAGGACTGCAGTTGGCGGCGTGAACACAGCCTGCAGGGGGTTAGTGCGCCACAGCTAGCCGGGAGGGAGTCCAGGAAAAAGTATGGACCTGCCTAAGAGGAAAGAGACCATTGTTTCAGGGTGCGCGAGGAGAGGGGATTCAGAGCACCGCCTAAACGAGCGCCAGAGATGGGCGTTAGACAAGATCCAGCCTCATCCGCCAGAACACAGGCACTAGTCCCCTCCACCAGGAAGCCTACAGAACCCACTGAACCAACCTTAGCCACTGGGGACAGACATCAAAAACAATGGGAACTACGAACCTGCAGCCTTCAAAAAGGAGACCCCAAACACAGTAAGATAAGCAAAATGAGAAGACAGAAAAACACACAGCAGATGAAGGAGCAAAAAAAAAACCCACCAGACCTAACAAATGAAGAGGAAATAGGCAGTCCACCTGAAAAAGAATTCAGAATAATGACAGTAAAGATGATCCAAAATCTTGGAAATAGAATGGACAAAATGCAAGAAACATTTAACAAGGACCTAGAAGAACTAAAGATGAAACAAACAACAATGAACAACACAATAAGTGAAATTAAAAATACTCTAGATGGGATCAATAGCAGAATAACTGAGGCAGAAGAATGGATAAGTGACCTAGAAGAAAAAATAGTGGAAATAACCACTGCAGAGCAGAAAAAAGACAAAAGAATGAAAAGAACTGAGGACAGTCCCAGAGACGTCTGGGACAACATTAAATGCACCAACATTCAAATTACAGGGGTTCCAGAAGAAGAAGAGAAAAAGAAAGGGACTGAGAAAATATTTGAAGCGATTATAGTTCAAAACTTCCCTAATATGGGAAAGGAAATAGTTAATCAAGTCCAGGAAGCACAGAGAGTCCCATACAGGATAAATCCAAGGAGAAATACGCCAAGACACATATGAAACAAACTGTCAAAAATTAAATACAAACAAAACATATTAAAAGCAGCAAGGGAAAAACAACAAATAACAAAGAAGGGAATCCCCATAAGGTTAACAGCTGATCTTTCAGCAGAAACTCTGCAAGCCAGAAGGGAGTGGCAGGACATATTGAAAGCAATGAAGGAGAAAAACCTGCAACCAAGATTACTCTACCCAGCAAAGATCTCATTCAGATTTGATGGAGAAATTAAACTTTTACAGACAAGCAAAAGCTGAGAGAGTTCAGCACCACCAAACCAGCTTTACAACAACTGCTAAAGGAACTTCTCTAGGCAAGAAACACAAGAGAAGGAAAAGACCTACAATAACGAACCCAAAACAATTAAGAAAACGGGAACAGGAACATACATATCAATAATTACCTTAAATGTACATGGATTAATGCTCCCATCAAAAGACACAGATTGGCTGAATGGATACAAAAACAAGACCCATATATTTGCTGTCCACAAGAGACCCACTTCAGATCTACAGACACATACAGACTGAAAGTAAGGGGATGGAAAACGATATTTCATGCAAATGGAAACCAAAAGAAAGCTGGAGTAGCAATTCTCATATCAGACAAAATAGACTTTAAAATAAAGACTATTAGAAGAGACAAAGAAGGACACTGCATAATGATCAAGGGATCGATCCAAGAAGAAGATAAAACAATTGTAAATATTTATGCACCCAACATAGGAGCACCTCAATACATAAGGCAAATAACTAACAGCCATAAAATGGGAAATTGACAAGTAACACATTCATATTAGGGGACGTTAACACCCCACTTTCACCAATGGACAGATCATCGAAAATGAAAATAAAAAAGGAAACACAAGCTTTAAATGATACATTAAACAAGATGGACTTACTTGATATTTATAGAACATTTCATCCAAAAACAACAGAATACACATTTTTCTCAAGTGCTCATGGAACATTCTCCAGGATAGATCATATCTTGGGTCACAAATCAAGCCTTGGTAAATTTAAGAAAATTGAAATTGTATCAACTATCTTTTCTGACCACAATGCTATGAGACTAGATATCAATTACAGGAAAATATCTGTAAAAAATACAAACACATGGAGGCTAAACAATACACTACTTAATAACGAAGTGATCACTGAAGAAATCATAGAGGAAATAAAAAAATACCTAGAAACAAATGACAATGCAGACACGACGACCCAAAATCTATGGGATGCAGCCAAAGCAGTTCTAAGATGGAAGTTCATAACAATACAATTCTACCTTAAGAAACAGGAAACATCTCAAATAAACAACCTAAATTTGCACTTAAAGCAATCAGAGAAAGAACAAAAAAACCCCAAAGTTAGCAGAAGGAAAGAAATCATAAAAATCAGATCAGAAATAAATGAAAAAGAAATGAAGGAAACGATAGCAAAGATCAATAAAACTAAAAGCTGGTTCTTTGAGAAGATAAACAAAATTGATAAACCATTAGCCAGACTCATCAAGAAAAAAAGGGAGAAGGATCAAATCAATAGAATTAGAAATAAAAAAGGAGAAGTAACAACTGACACTGCAGAAATACAAAAGATCATGAGAGATTACTACAAGCAACTCTATGCCAATAAAGTGGACAACCAGGAAGAAATGGACAAATTCTTAGAAATGCACAACCTGCCAAGACTGAAACAGGAAGTAATAGAAAATATGAAGAGACCAATCACAAGCACTGAAATTGAAACTGTGATTAAAAATCTTCCAACAAACAAAAGCCCAGGACCAGATGGCTTCACAGGCGAATTCTATCAAACATTTAGAGAAGAGCTAACACCTATCCTTCTCAAACTCTTCCAAAATATAGCAGAGGGTGGAACACTCCCAAACTCTTTCTACAACACCACCATCACCCTGATACCAAAACCAGACAAGGATGTCAGAAAGAAAGAAAACTACAGGCCAATATCACTGATGAACATAGATGCAAAAATCCTCAACAAAATAATAGCAAACAGAATCCAACAGCACATTAAGAGGATCATACACCATGATCAAGTGGGGTTTATTCCAGGAATGCAAGGATTCTTCAATATACGCAAATCAATCAACGTGATATACAATATTAACAAATTGATGGAGAAAAACCATATGGTCATCTCAATAGATGCACAGAAAGCTTTCAACAAAATTCAACACCCATTTATGATAAAAACCCTGCAGAAAGTAGGCCTAGAGGGAACTTTCCTCAACATAATAAAGGCCATATATGACAAGCCCACAGCCAACATCATCCTCAATGGTGAAAAACTGAAAGCATCCTCAATGGTGAAAAACTGAAAGCACTAAGATCAGGAACAAGACAAGGTTGCCCACTCTCACCACTCTTATTCAACATAGTTTTGGAAGTTTTAGTCTCAGCAATCAGAGAAGAAAAGGAAATAAAAGGAATCCAAATTGGAAAAGAGGAAGTAAAGCTGTCACTGTTTGCAGATGACATGATACTATACATAGAGAATCCTAAAGATGCTACCAGAAAACTACTAGAGCTAATCAATGAATTTGGTAAAGTTGCAGGATACAAAATTAATGCACAGAAATCTCTTGCATTCCTATATACTAATGATGTAAAATCTGAAAGTGAAATCAAGAAAACACTCCCATTTACCATTGTGACAAAAAGAATAAACTATCTAGGAATAAACCTACCTAAGGAGACAAAAGACCTGTATGCAGAAAATTATAAGACACTGATGAAAGAAATTAAAGATGATACAAACAGATGGAGAGATATACCATGTTCTTGGATTGGAAGAATCAACATTGTGAAAATAACTATACTACCCAAAGCAATCTACAAATTCAATGCAATCCCTATCAAACTACCACTGGCATTTTTCACAGAACTAGAACAAAAAAATTCACAATTTGTATGGAAACACAAAAGACCCCGAATAGTCAAAGCAATCTTGAGAATGAAAATCGGAGCTGGAGGAATCAGGATCCCTGACTTCAGACTATACTACAAACCTACAGTAATCAAGACAGTATGGTACTGGCACAAAAACAGAAACATAGATCAATGGAACAGGATAGAAAGCCCAGAGATAAACCCACGCACATATGGTCACCTTATCTTTGATAAAGGAGGCAGGAATGTACAGTGGAGAGAGGACAGCCTTTTCAATAAGTGGTGCTGGGAAAACTGGACAGGTACATATAAAAGTATGAGATTAGGTCACTCCCTAACACCATACACAAAAATAAGCTCAAAATGGATTAAAGACCTAAATATAAGGCCAGAAACTATCAAACTCTTAGAGGAAAACATAGGCAGGACACTCTATGACATAACTCACAGCAAGATCCTTTTAGACCCACCTCCTAGAGAAATGGAAATAAAAACAAACAAAAAAAAATGGGACCTAAGGAAACTTCAAAGCTTTTGCACAGCAAAGGAAACCAGAAACAAGACCAAAAGACAACCCTCAGAATGGGAGAAAATATTTGCAAATGAAGCAACTGACAAAGGATTAATCTCCAAAATTTATAAGCAGCTTATGCAGCTCAATAACGAAAGAACAAACAACCCAGTCCAAAGATGGACAGAAGACCTAAATAGACATTTCTCCAAAGAAGATATACAGACTGCCAACAAACACATGAAAGAATGCTCAACATCATTAATCATTAGAGAAATGCAAATCAAAACTACAATGAGATATCATTTCACACCGGTCAGAATGGCCATCATCAAAAAATCTAGAAACAATAAATGCTGGAGAGGGTGTGGAGCAAAGGGAACCCTCTTGCACTGTTTGTGGGAATGTAAATTGCTCCAGCCACTGTGGAGAACAGTATGGAGGTTCCTTAAAAAACTACAAATAGAACTACCATATGACCCAGCAATCCCACTACTGGGCATATACCCTGAGAAAACCATAATTCAAGAAGAGTCATGTACCAAAATGTTCATTGCAGCTCTATTTACAATAGCCCGGAGATGGAAACAACCTAAGTGTCCATCATCGGATGAATGGATAAAGAAGATGTGGCACATATATACAATGGAATATTACTCAGCCATAAAAAGAAATGAAATTGAGCTATTTGTAATGAGGTGGATAGACCTAGAGTCTGTCATACAGAGTGAAGTAAGTGAGAGAGAGAAAGACAAATACCGTATGGTAACACATATATATGGAATTTAAGAAAAAAAATGTCATGAACAACCTAGGGCTAAGACAGGAATAAAGACACAGACCTACTAGAGAATGGACTTGAGGATATGGGGAGGGCGAAGGGTAAGCTGTGACAAAGCAAGAGTGAGGCATGGACATATATACACTACCAAACGTAAGGTAGATAGCTGGTGGGAAGCAGCCGCATAGCACAGGGAGATCAGCTCGGTGCTTTGTGACCGCCTGGAGGGGTGGGATAGGGAGGGTGGGAGGGAGGGAGAAGCAACAGGGAAGAGATATGGGAACATATGTATATGTATAACTGATTCACTTTGTTACAAAGCAGAAACTAACACAGTACTGTAAAGCAATTATACTCCAATAAAGATGTAAACTTGAAGTACTGAAGGTACGTTTAAAAGTGCCCTGAAACATGTATATTTTTTGGTTCTTTGAATTTAATAAGATGTGAAAAAAATAAAGAAAGCATTTGCAGTTAAAAAAAAAACATACAATAAGATTCACAAAACCAAAAAGAGAATACAAGCATAATATAAAAGGAAATAATCAAACCACAAAAAGAAAACAAAAAGGAAAAGAAAGGAACAAAGGAGAAACAAAGAATCAACTGGAAAACAAAGTTTAAAATGACAATAAATACATATTTATCAATAATTACCTTAAATGTCAATGGACTAAATGCTTCAATCAAAAGACACAGAGTGGCAGACTGGATAAAAAAAAAAAAGAGCCTACAATATGTTGCCTATAAGAGACCCACTTTAGGGCAAAGGACACACACAGATTGAAAGTGAGGAGTTGGAAAAAACTATTTCATGCAATGGGAAATGAAGAAAGCAAGGGTTGTAAAACTCATATCAGACCAAATAGACTTTAAAACAAAGGCCATAAAGAAAGATAAAGAAAGACATTATAGGGCTTCCCTGATGGCGCAGTGGTTGAGAGTCCGCCTGCTGATGCAGGGGACACGGGTTCGTGCCCCGGTCCGGGAGGATCCCACATGCCGCGGAGCGGCTGGGTCCGTGAGCCATGGCCACTGAGCCTGCGCGTCCGGAGCCTGTGCTCCACAACGGGAGAGGCCACAGCAGTGAGAGGCCCGCGTACCACAAAAAAAAAAAAAAAAAAAAGGACATTATATAATGATAAAAGATCAATATAAGAAGAGGATTTTACACTGTCAACATATATGTACCTAATATAGGAGCACTCAAATACATAAAACAAATACTAACAGACATAAAGGGAGAAATTGATGGGAATACAATAATAGTAGGAGACTTTAACACCCAACTCACATCAATGGACAGATCTTCTAGACAGAAAATCAGTCAGGCAACAGAGATCCTAAATGCTTCAATATAACAGTTAGACTTAACTGATATTTTCAGGACATTACATCCCAAAACACCAGAATACACATCCTTTTCAAGTGCACATGGAATATTCTCTAGGATTGACCACATACTAGGGCACAAAACAAACCTCAACAAATTTAAGAGTACAGAAATTATTTCAAGCATCTTCTCTGACCACAATGACATGAAACTGGAAATCAACCACAGGAAAAGAAATGAGAAAAAACTATTACATGGGGACTAAACAACATGCTACTAAAAAGTCAATGAGTCAATGAGGAATTCAAAAAGGAAATTAAAAAATATCTTGAGACAAATGACAATGAAAACACAACCATACAAAATCTATGGGACGCAGCAAAAGCAGTTCTTAGATGGAAGTTTATAGCAATACAGGCCTTCCTCAAAAAACAAGACAAATCTCGAATAAATAACCTAACATATCACCTAAAATAATTAGAAAAAGAAGAACAAGCAAAACCTAAAGTCAGCAGAAGGAAGGAAATAATGAAGATCAAAGAGGAAATAAATAAAATAGAGATTAAAAAAAGAATAGCAAAAAATCAATAAAACCAAGAGCTGGTTCTTTGAAAGGGTTGACAAACCTCTGGCCAGGCTCACCAAGAAGAAAAGAAAGAGGACCCAAATAAACAAAATAAGAAATGAAAAAGTAGAAATATCAACTGATACTGTAGAAATACAAAAAAACATAAGAGAATACTATGAACAATTATATGCCAACAAATTCAACAACCTAGAAGTAATGGACAGTTTTCTAGAAGCATACAGCCCACCAAAATTAAATCAAGAAGAAATAGATAACTTGAAAAGACCAATCACTAGAAGTGAAGTAGAATCTGTAATAAAAAAACCACCCTACAAACAAAAGTCCAGGACCAGATGGCTTCACAGGTGAATTTTACTAAACATATAAAGAAGAACTTATACCAATCCTTCTCAAACTCTTCCAAAAGTTTGAAGAGGAAGGAATACTTCCAAAGACATTCTCTGAAGCCACCATCATCCTGATACCAAAAACAGACCAAGATATCATCAAAAAAGAAAACTACAGGCCAATATCTTTGATGAATAGAGATGTAAAAATTCTCAACAAAATACTATCAAACCAAATCCAACAACACATAAAAAAGATCATACACCATCACCAAGTGGAATTTATCCCAAGTTCACAAGGATGGGTCAACATATGCAAATCAATCAATGTGATACACCATATCAACAAAAGAAAAGACAAAAACCACATGATCATCTCAGTAGATGCAGAAAAAGCATTTGACCAAATTCAACTTCCATTCATGAAAAAACTCTTACCAAAGTGGGTATAGAGGGAACATAGCTCAACATAATAGAAGCTATTTATGACAAATCCACAGCCAATATTATACTCAACAGTGAAAAACTGAGAGCCTTCCCACTAAAATGTGGAAGAAGACAAGGAGGCCCACTCTCACCACTTCTATTCAACACAATATTGGAAGTCCTAGCCACAGCAATCAGACAAGAAAAAGAAATTAAAGGTATCCAAATTGGAAGGGAAGAGGTAAAATTGTCATTATATGCAGATGACATGATACTATATATAGAAAACCCTAAAGACTCCATACAAAAACTACCAGAACCGGGCTTCCCTGGTGGCGCAGTGGTTGAGAGTCCACCTGCCGATGCAGGGGACACGGGTTCGTGCCCTGGTCCGGGAGGATCCCACATACCGCAGAACGGCTGGGCCCGTGAGCCGTGGCCGCTGAGCTTGCGCATGCGGAGCCTGTGCTCCGCAATGGGAGAGGCCACAACAGTGAGAGGCCGCGTATGGCAAAAAATAAATAAATAAATAACTACCAGAACCGATAAATGAATTCAGCAAGGTAGCAGGATACAAGATTAACATACAGAAATAGGTTGCATTTCTTTATACTAAAAATGAAATAGCAGAAAGTAAAAACAAAAAAAATACTGTAAAACATTAATAAAGGGGACTTCCCAGGTGGTGCAGTGGTTAAGAATCTGCCTGCCAATGCAGGGGACACGGGTTCGAGTCCTGGTCCGGGAAGATGCCACATGCTGTGGAGCCACTAAGCCCATGCGCCACAACTACTGAGCCTGAGCCCTAGAGCCCACGAGCCACAACTTTTGAGCCTCTGTGCCACAACTACTGAAGTCCTTGTGCCTAGAGCCCGTGCTCCACAACAAGAGAAGCCACCGCAATGAGAAGCCCGTGCACCACAACAAAGAGTAGCCCCCACTTGCTACAACTAGAGAAAGCCCACGCACAGTAACAAAGACCCAATGCAGCCAAAAATAAATTAATTAATTAAGGAAATTAAATATGATTCTAAGAAATGGAAAGATATCCCATGCTCTTAGATTAGAAGAATTAATATTATTAAAATGGCCATACTACCCAAAGCAATCTACAGATTTAATGCAATCCCTATCAAATTACCCATGACATTTTTCACACAACTAGAACAAATAATCCTCACATTTATATGCAACCATAAAAGACCCAGAATTGCCAAAGCAATCCTGAGGAAAAAGAACAACACAGGAGACATAACCCTCCCAGACTTCAGACAATACTACAAAGCTACGGTAATCAAAACAGTGTGGTACTGGCACAGAAACAGACGTAAGGACCAATGGAACAGAATAGAGAGCCCAGAAATAAGCCCACAAACCTATGGTCAATTAATCTTTGACAAAGGAGGCAAGAATATAAAATGGGAAAAAGACAGTCTTTCAGCAAGTGGTAGTGGGAAAGTTGGACAGCCGCATGTAAATCAGTGAAGTTAGAACACACCCTCACACCATGCACAAAAATAAATTCAAAATGGCTTAAAGACTTACGTGTAAGACAAGACACCATAAAACTCCTAGAACAGATCATAAGCAAAACGTTCTCTGACATAAATTATACCAATTTTTTCTTAGGTCAATCTCCAAAGGCAATAGAAATAAAAACAAAAATAAACAAATGGGACATAATTAAACTTACAAGCTTTTGCACATCAAAGGAAGCCATTAAAAAGAAAAAGACAACCTATGGAATGGGAGAAAATATTTGCAAATGATGCAACAAACAAGGGCTTAATTTCCAAAATATACAAACAGGTCACACAACTCAACAACAAAAAACAAAACAACCCAATCAAAAAAATGGGCAGAAGACCGAGATGGCCAATAGACATATGGAAAGATGCTCAACATCACTAATTATTAGAGAAATCCAAATCAAAACTATAATGAGATATCACCTCACACCAGTCAAAACGGCCATCATTAAAAATTCTACAAATAACAAACGCTGGAGAGGGTGTGAAGAAAAGGGAACCCTCCTACACTGTTGGTGGGAATGTAAATTGGTACAGTCACTATGGAGAACAGTATGGAGGTTCCTCAGAAAACTAAAAACAGAATTACAATATGATCCTGCAATCCTACTCCTAGCCATATATCCAGATAAAACTATAATTCAAAAAGATACATGCACCCCTCTGTTCATAGCAGCACTATTTACAATAGCCAAGACATGGAAACAACCTAAATGTCCATCAACAGATGAATGGATAAAGAAGATGTGGTACATATATACAATGGAATATTACCCAGCCATTAAAAGGAACAAAAGAATGCCATTTGCAGCAACATGGATGCAACTAGAGATTATCATACTAAGTGAAGTGGGTCAGAAAGAGAAAGACAAATACCATATGATATCACTTATATGTGGAAACTACAATATTGTATGATACAAATAAACCTGTCTACAAAACAGAAACAGACTCACAGACATAGAGAACAAACTTGTGGTTACTCTGGGGGAGGGATGGACTGGGAGTCTGGGCTTAGTAGATGCAAACTATTACTTACAGAATGGATAAACAACAAGGTCCTACTGTATAGCACAGGGAACTATGTTCAATATCCTGGGATAACCCACAACGGAAAAGAATTTATATATGTGTATAGCTGAGTCACTTTGCTGTACAGCAGAAATTAACACAATATTGTAAATCAATTATACTGCAATAAAAACCTTTTTAATTATTAGCAATAATAATTTACAGTGATGATAATATGATTCAGCATTAACATCCTAAAGATGAAGTTTACTCACTTTATGCAAATAATTTCTAGGGAAACTCTACGTTGGGGTGATATTTACTGCCTTGGCATTGTTGTTTCACTATTTTCACTCACATTTTATTGCTTCTAAGAGTAACTTGAAATATGAAGAGAAATATTAAATAAATTGCTTCTAAAGAGAAGGTCAAAATGTGAATATAGAAAATTTTAAATAAAACATAAAAAAGAATAGTCTAAGTTTTGAAA
Organism: Tursiops truncatus; assembly: GCF_011762595.2. Taxonomy (NCBI): domain Eukaryota; kingdom Metazoa; phylum Chordata; class Mammalia; order Artiodactyla; family Delphinidae; genus Tursiops; species Tursiops truncatus. The sequence goes on from NC_047036.1 coordinate 48,651,720, forward strand.
ATGGGCAAAAGACATGAACAGAGAGGAAGAAGTAAATAGGGTAACTAAACAATAAGACAGTGTCTAACCTCACTGGAAAAGAAACCCTGAAGACTGAAGTAAGAAGCTGTTTGTAGTGTAGGGGAGAAACACCTGGGAGCAGCTGATGTGGGTTAGGTAATAGGAGCCCTCCAATACAATTGCTGGAGAAGGGTACATAGATACCAAGAGACAGAACTGAGTTCAACCCAGGCAGTCCAACCCTAAAGCTACACTCATGGTTAGAATAGGACGGAAATAGATAAGAAATACACTTTGGAATTCAGGTTAATAGGACTGTGTGATGGGTCAAATGAGTGTGATGAAGAAACAGATGTATTTGTGGAGTAAGGGAGGAAAGTCCTCAGTGATTTCCAGATTCATGACTTGGATCACAGAGTGGATGGTGATGTCATTGAGCACGAAAGGGAATAGAACTTCTAATTTCCAAAGGCTTTCAAGTGCCCCAGTAAAGAAAATTACAAGAAAAAAGAAGATAACTTTTAGGATGCCACAGTAACTTGCCACTTGCATCTGTATGGCTTACTCTCTTAGTATGACTATTGACAACTGGTCTAACCTTTCACAACCTCCCATATATTTTTTGTTATACTGTTTCTCAATAATAATAGTTTATCAATAATAATTGTTTCTCATTACTCAGCTGTTGGGGAAGATAGCTTCAGATTACTGCAATGAAAAGGTAGCTCTCTCTCCCTCCTATGAAATCAGACTGCCTTAGACATTTCTAGATGACCAGTGGAGGTATATCACATGAGTATATACATGGAGGCAGGCAGGAACAAGGATATAGGAGTTGAAAAAAAAAATTTGCTCCCATCAAATGGAACCAACAGCTTACCCTCTCTAAAAAGCAATTTCCTCTTTGGTACAACAGGAATTTTCACAATTACCCCCATAGAGAATTGTGAGGTAGAACAGTGCAGTGGAGAACCATCCTATACGTGCTTCATTCCAGGGTCAGAGATGACTTTTGCCAGAGAGGGTAAGCCAGTGGTTTCCAACCAGTGTTGTAGGTCATGTCTGTGAAACTTAAACCCTCCCGGTGTTCTGCCAAATCTTAATCTGGGTAAGAAATTGCCTTCTGCTACAACTTCCCATCTGAGCAGACAATTCAGACAGTTAACTGCCTGATGGAGTATTTCGCTGAGTAGGTTGTGTTGCAAGATGTAGAACTGGGAACAATTTTGCTCACATTAGACTAGGAAGCAAGGACGGCAAAAAGGCAAGTCAGCACCAAAGGGAAATAAATAAAAGCTTTACTCCATGGATGGAGGTATCATCAGGGCATGTATATGCAAAGAGTGACATTCTGCTGGGGGGGAAATCTTTCAAATTAAAAGTATAGAACTTTGGATACCTTTATAGACTTTAGGAAACATCTATATAGTAGTAATGCCTACATTTCAATTATTACAAAATGATTCAATTTCATTTTAAGTCTTTCATCTCTTCAATCGTGTTGCCCAAAATTCCAATATTTGTAAGTGCAGCCTAAACTAAGAGGTTGAGAATGACTGTAGAAGTACTCACCTCTGATTACACAGCCTTAATGTGGCAAAGCTGCAGCCCCAGCTAAGTCAGCGTGACTCTGAGCCAGGATTTTCCCAGAAATCCCATGTGTAAAGAGGGAATAGACATTTCTCTTGCTGCACAGTGCCTGGAGCTCAGATTCCCTGGACTCTGGCTTCATTCTCTCAAGGGGGCAATTCTTTCTGTTCTGAGCAGTACCATTAGGGGTCATGACAGGAAAAGGCAGGCTCTGCATAAAGCCAGCATTCCATCATTTGCTCAGTTTCCCACCTGAGGGAACTCCCTCTCAGTCCAGCGGTTAAGACTTGGGCTTTCACTGCCGTGGACCTGAGTCTGATCCCTGGTCAGGGAACTAAGATCCCATGAGCCACGCAGCACAGCCAAAAAAAAAAAAAAAAAAAAAAAAATATATATATATATATATATATATATATTTTTTTTTTTGCTTTTGGGACTTCCCTGGTGGTCCAGTGGTTTAAGACTCCGCACTTCCAATACAGGGGCGTAGGTTTAATCCCTGGTTGGGGAACTAAGATCCCACATGCTGCGTGGTGTGGCCAAAAAAAAAAAAAAAAAGTACTATCAGTTTAACCACCTTAGGCTCCTGGGCCTCACAGCATCTCTTTCTGCTTTCTTTTTTCTCATATTCTTGGGACCCAGAGTGCCTTGCCAATGGATAAATCTTCCTTTGCACCTGCAGAATGTGTCTTAGTTCTTTATAATTTATATATTGATCTTTTTATGTATTTTTATTACATTTATTTATAATATATTTTATAGTACATTAAACAGGTTTCATTATCACACACAGGCTCCATAAACTATCAGTGGTCCCATTAGCTTCTTGAATATCTTGATCAGATACTAAGGGGACAGATACAACTAGTTTCTGTCTGGGGTTTTTTGTACAAGTATTTTATTTTATCCAGTTAATATACGCCTATGTTTTTAAAAATCAAATACCTCCAAAAGTCTTAAGACAAACAATTTTCTACCCTAATTTTCTACCCTACTCCAACTCATCTCCTGTTCTATTCCCCAGGGAAAAATTCCTCTCCCCATGCTAGTCACCTCCATATTCCTTAAAAAAAAAAAAGTGGATATTACTTTTATCAATGCTATTTGGTACCAATTAGTTTATTCTTACAGTAGATGAGCTTTAGTTCTTTCATCTGTCACCATCTCTCCTGTCTCCCACTCTCCCAAAGAGTCATCCACCAGTTTAGAAGAAATCAATTATCAGCAATAGACACAGTTTTGCTCATGTAAATACTGTTCACTACAGAGTCAAATACACTATGACTGCATTACTTTCTTGATTAACTTTTCGTTTTTCCTGAAAATTTCAATTGCCTTACTTGCTCACTCGCACTATCCGGAATCTACATATTATTACTGAATCCTACTCCTGGAGTGCTTCATCCTCCTAGTTCATTCTGAGTTAGTCACTCTTTAAACCAGTGCTGTCCAACAGAATTTTCTGTGATGATGGAAATTTCTATATCTCTACTGTCTGGTGTAGTAGCCACAAGCCATGTGTAGCTACTGAGCACTTGAAATGTAACTGGTGCAACTGAGAGACTGGATTTTTAACTTTTAAAAATTTTAATTGGTGTGTTTAATTTCTTTACATTTAATTTAATTATTGAAATGGTTGGATTCAAGTCTTTTATCTTGGTATTTGTTTTATATTTATCACATTTGATCTTTGCTCTTCTATTTCTCCTTTCCTGGCTTCTTTTAGGTGAATTGATTATGCTTTAGTATTGACTTCTTTTATATTCCTCTTCCTGATTTTATTTCTTTAGAGGTTGATCTAGAAATTACAACATGTACCTTTAAGTCATCTAAGACTATGTTTAAACAGTATCATCTTGCTTCATGAACAGTGTAGGAACCTTAACAAAAGCATGGGTTTATTTCTCCCCTTGTGCCCTTTGTGCTACCACTGTTTTTATATTTTACTTTAAACCCTCACAAAACATTTTAATAATTTTGCTTTAAATAGTCAATAGTCTTTTAAAGCAGTTTAAAATTTTGTATAAGCACACACGTTCACACACACACACATACATACATACACACATACATACATAAATAAGTAAGTATCTTTATAAATATTCCTAGATAATTCCTTTCTGGTGCTCATTCATTCTTAGAGATTTGGAGCTCCATCTCTGAACCTGGTTTGCTTTCCAAGCCTTGTGTGTGTGTGGTGATGGGGAGATGACAGACACCTAGCTGTGGCATTCTTTGTATGAACTGGGGAGTAGGTTATGAGTATTGACCTCTCTATACACTAAAGTTGGACCAGTCTCACCATTTTTGGCCTTATACCCAATGATATGCCAGAACCATCTCCTGCCAGTCCAAAGAACCAATCACGTACATTTCTTCTCAATCAATCCCAAATTAAATGATGCCACATGGGTAACTTGAAATTGACTATGTTGGTGTACTTCCACCACAAAAATCAGTAAATGCTACAAATTGGGGCTTGCTTTCTTTCCTCCCTTCTTCCTTTTTTCCTTTCTTGCTTTCTTTCTCTTTCAGAGAACTGGTTGTAAAATATTTACCAGCACATTCACTGCCTACACCTTACCCCCACCTTTCTACTGCACCATGATGTGGGGAGGGAGAACGGCTCTCTCTGACCACAGCCCCCATAAACACCCTGGGCTCTGACTTCCCTCGATGCCATATCTGGCACCCTCCATCCTATGCTGGGGACTCACGCTCTCTTTCTCTTTGTGCTTGTGAATTCATATACTTTTCGTTGCTATTTTAGTGGGTCCTTGAGAGGAGGTGAGTGGAGAGTATGCAGCTAATCTAGTCAGCTTTATCTTCTAAAAAAAACCTCTATCTTTGTCTTTAAAAGTAGAAAGTTCAAAGAAATAAGCAACTTCAGCAACTCAAGAAGGCTTAATAATGAATCAGGTCTAACATCCAAAAGTTCTAGTAACCTCAACATTAGTCCAAGTTACCTTTTAATATTATTCTTAGGCAAAAAAATAAGGATGATGAGCTGCTATTTTTCACCTCTAATGAAGAAAACTGGTCTTTAACTACAGCATAAGTCATTTAGATATCAGTTATTTGATTCGAGTTAACATTTACTGAGCAATTACTATGTGCTATACAATATGTTGTTAGTTAGAGAAAAAAAAGGAGGAACAAGGAAGACATACCCCAGCCCTCAGAGAGTTTACAGTGGATCAGGGGAGACACACAAGTGATTTAAATCACCTCTACAAATATGATACACGTTAGAAGAAGAAAAGTACCATCTACCATAATAACATACAACGAGGAGATTTAACGTAATCTGGGGGCCAAGAAGGACTTCCCAGAGAAAACAGTGTTCTGATACTTGCAGGAGGAGGAACTGCTTATCATTCCTGGGTAGAAAAAACAGAGGTCCCATAGCTTGTTTAAACAAAGATGAAATTTATTAAAGCATATTAGGTAGTCTATACAACCTCCAGGAAGGTTAGAGAACCAGGCTCAAAGGCTATGAAGCCATAAATAATGCACATATTAAACCATCGGACTATTCTATCAAGGACCTCCTGCCGCTGGTGCAAACACAAGCACAGGCTGAGCAGAGGCGTGACACTGCTAACATCTGCTATTGCCAATGCTGCCTCTTAAAAATGAATGTCTCTCTGCCCTTCTGGCCAAAATGGTCTTTTTTCCTTCATGTTACCTTTTTACTTACTTAAATCTCAGAAAAGGTATGTTCCTTGCCAGGGCTGAGTTAACATGAGTGTGTCCTAGCTCCACCCGAGGCTGAGAAACTGAGTTTCACCCATTTATTTTGAGTTTTAGGAATCACAAGATGGTAAATTCTAAAATAGGATATTTAAAAGGTGCTTAATGGCCAAAAACCATGAAAAATGTCAATCCCAAAATGCCACTGTCAATGGATTTCTAGTGGTGCTATTTGGATTAATCAGTGTATGGCTGGTTGTTATTTCGATGTGTCAGCACTTCTGAGGTCTTGCACACAATCGCAGATCTTAAAACTGAAGGGCCTTCCAGAGATCAGCTGGCCAAATGCCCACCTTCAAGAAAGAAAAGTATTATTTATACCCAATGGAACAACGGGGGCATGTGGGTCCTTGGGAGGTCTTGTGCCCTACCTAAGCTCACACAGCCAGTAAACGACAGAGCCAAGACCAGAACTCTTATCTCCTGAGTGTTCACAATCTTCTATCAGGTTCTTTGGCACCCTTGGGTGAGAGGTAGTGGATGTACATTGTGTATCGGGATGGTTGGAGCAGGCAAAGTACAAGACCAGTTGCTCAGATCAGGATGGTGGTAGTGGAAATGAATCAAGGCGGGCAGATGGGAGAGCTGTATAAGAGATAAAATCGGAAGAATTTTGCAATGGATTAGACGTGGCAAGTGATGAAGAAGAAAGAGTTAAGGTTGGCCCCAGTTTTTGGCTGATTAAACCAAGTGGATGGTAACACCTTTCACTTTAGTAGGTAAGAGAGTCTAGAGTAGGAGTGGAAGGTAGGCAAAGGAGTGGAGGGTAAGCAAAGGAGGTAAGGAATAAAGAATATGATGTGCTCAGCTTGAGATATGTGAAATTTGAGGGGCCTAAGGACAGCTATATGGAGATGTTAAGTCAAAAGGCCTGGGCTGGTGACACAGATTTTGGTATTGTCGACCTCTTTATGGTAACTGAAGGAAGGACTTGGACAAAATCACCCAGGGAGAAAATGTAAGTGGCAATGAGAAGAGGGCCTAGGATATAACCCCAAGGACTAGCAGGATATAAAGATTGGTGGAGGAGAAAAATGCATGTAAAGGAGACAAAAAGCAAGTGACCACGGGAGAGGTAAAAATCAAAGAGAAGCAGGATCAACAGAGTATGGCTAAATCCCCTTTCCTTGAGATGTTTAACAATTCTTCAGAATAGGATAGGATATTTTGCTTCTTCTTAAGTGTGAATGCTTATGGGGTGGGCACAGGCAGTGCTGTTTCTTTAGGTCTTTAGAGCTAATTTGTTAATCTAATGCTGACACAGCCATGCAGTGGATTGTTTAGTGTGCTTTGGCTTTGGTTTCAATTTCAATTCCAGTTTGTTTATTGGCTCTCTCCCCACCCACGAAAAATCGTATTTATCTCCATGATGCAGGTTGGCACTGGCCGTGCCCAATAAATAGCACCTGAGAGACAAAAAAAAAAAAAAAAGAGACAGAGAAGGTATGTGATTCTGGGACTCTGTAGGGTCAGAATTAAACATTGAAAGGGTTCCACACTTTTTGAAAGATTGGAAAGCCCAGCAAATCAGGAGGACTGGCTTGATTCCCAGTTCTACCCACGGCTTCTGTGAACTCAGAGAAGTTGCTCAACTCTCCTGTCATTCAGCGGCTCACTTTGTAAAAGGAAAATAACATGATCATGTTCTCTTGGTTTAATGAGAGAATGTCCCTAAGTACAAGCTTCTTATAGCCAAACGGAAAAATATATAAAAAACAAAATTTTGATTGCTATCCTTGGAACAAGGGTCTTCATAACAGACGTGTATAAAATACAAAAGTAATAATCTCATGTTATTAGGTTATGTGAACCAAAGACTGGACATCGAAGGTCAAAATGAGCTATTTCCTTTCTGTCAGATACATTAAGAAGTTCAATTAGAATGTAGCCTATACAGTAGGAATATAAAAGACCCTGACCTTTTTAAGCAGTTCTTTCTCACATAAAGCGGAGAATGCGATGTGGCTTCCATTCTGACTTGATAATTACATGAAATTTAATCTCTCACTGTTTTCATGATTGAAGAGACTTGCTAGAGTTTTCCAAACCATAATTTCCACCTAACACAAACATTAGAGTTGAACATTTTACTGCACTTTGGGGGACCGTTTCCAGGCTGAGTATTTACCAAGAAGCATTGGGAAGTGTCTGGTCTTGCAGATTGCAGAGGAGTTTACAACATTCTGTCCTGACTTCCTCACCCCTGAACACTATTGCATTTCATATTGATTAATATTAGCAATATTTTATTAATACAATTTTTTTTTACATTATGCCTTTATCCAAAGGGTCACACACACTAAATCAGCAAGTCTCATAACAGCTGGAAGAGAGAGAAACTATATTCTTGATCTATTTGAATAAAAAAACTAAGCAGTGGGCAACAAGTTCCTTGTATGTCCTTTGTATATTGATAAGCATCATCATGCTGGCTTCTTTATAAAGGAGAAGGGGTTTCATAGTGAGAGAATGATGCTGGGGTAGGTGTCTGGAGACTCAGTTCCTCACTCTGACTCAACCACTAGCTGGCCATGTTCCCGAGGGCACCAAGCCAGATAGACTCATGGGAGTGCTGCCTGCAGGCAAAAAACCTGATGCCCCTTTAAATACTTGTCCAAAATTTAGGGGGAAGGCTGAGCACTAGATGTGGGAGGAGGGAAAGAGAAATGCATATATTCTAGTTATTGAAATGAGAATGTGCAGTTTCTTGGTTCCATCCTCCCACAAAGCAGTTTTGTGACCTTATGTGGCCTCACAAGTGCCCCTTGAGGCTGTCATACCACACACCCATGAAGCTCATCTTTGCATTCCTTTGAACCCCACACATAATGCAGAGGTCTGGTAAACGCAATTCACTGCATCTTCTCACACCTCCAGGGATGTATTTACATTCTCTATAGGTTGCTGCCCCAGGCTATGCTGCTCCCCGATCCAGCTCTGTCTGAACAGGTTACTTAACCTTGCTGGGTGGGCCTCATTCTCAGAGATTTCAAACTGGTTTTAACAGTGGAACCCTTGATGAAAAAAAATTTACATGGAAACCCAACAAATGAAGTACATAAAAGCTGGAGGAGGAGAAAGGGAGCCACTGGAAGCCCACTTGCTCCCTTCCCTCACCCTCCCTGTTGTTGCTCTAAAGTTGCAGAAGGAAGACAATAAAATCTCAAACAGCCTGTGAAGCGAAGTTGGAAACCACCGAACTAGACTATCTCTAGGGTGAATTCCAGCTCTCACATTTTATAATTCTGCTTGAGTATGGTAAGGGATTTGGAGTAGATAGGAGAGGGGACAGGAAATAAAGGGAGAGTTACACAGTGTCACACACATCCCCAAACCGGATTTATCCCCGGTGGGGGAGGGGAGAAAAGTGGGTGATTACCCTCCTCAAAGACAGGAAGAGGCAAACCCTCAGAAAATCACTCAAACCAGCACTCAAACGTCTGGAGTTGACCTCACAGTAACCCCTCCACTACACTCAGCATCTCCATCTGAAACCACTGGGGCCGCAGAGCCCCGGAAGCTGCTGGAGTGTAAAAACTTCAAGAGGATACACGGTAGCATCCCCAGGACTCGGCGCATCCTTGCGTGAGATTCCCCCGTGGAACATGCCTGGGCTTGAGACATTCTACTGATATCCCTCAAAAAGATCCTATACACAAGACTCTATGGGATGGACCAGGTGGTATATAGTCTCCATCATTGCCATCAATAATCCCTCCCATGTCTGTAAGCACTTCCCATCAAGAGGCAGAGTCTACTTCCAGAAAGCTTCCCCATTCTCAAAAGAAACTGTCCCCATTATTGCCCCAAATCCTAAAATTCTATTGTGCTGGCATCACCTCCTCTCTGAGGACACTGTATTCCAACAGGGGTTGCATACTGAGTTCCCGAACACCGCAGTATGAATTAGTTTATCACATCCTTCCCTTTTTTCCCCAAAGTGACCAGAATCATTTCAAAGTACAGTAACAGAGTGTACTAGTTATCTATTATTTATCCATTGCTGCATAATAAATTACCTCAAACCTTAGCAGCTTAAAACTACCTCACAGTTTCTGTAGTTTAGGAATCTGGGTGCAGCTTAGCTGGGTCCCCCACTTCAGGTTTTCTCATAGGCTGCAATCAAGGTCATGGCTGGGATGGAGTTACCTTAAGACTCGACTGATCCACTTCCAAGTTCACCTGATTGTTGGCTGGATTCAGTTCCTCTCTGGCTGTTGGCCAGAGACCACATGCTGTTCCTCGCCACATCAGACCTCTCTAGCATGGCAGCTTGCTTCATCAAAATGTGCAAGTGAGAGGGCAATGGAGAGACTGCCTGTCTGCAAGTCACAGTCTTTGAAACTGTATCATGAAAGTGATATCCATCACTTTTGCAGTACGCTATTGGTTGGAAGCAAGTCATTCCAGGGGAGGGGATTACACAGAGCGTGAATACCAGGAAGTGGGAGTCTGTGGGGGCCATCTTCAAGTCAGCTGCCACACAACATCAGGACAGATTCACTCAGTGCTCACCTGCTCACCATAAGAACCTAGAGGCACAGAGACCCCAGGTAGTGAGCAATTCTAAATTATCTGTGAGGAAACCTGTTTTAGAGAAAATTCACATGTCTCCCTTCATTCAATGCCATCTCCACTCTTCCTTCATGGAGCCCTGTCCCTCACTGACTAACAGGTAATAATATGGCAAAGTCTTTGCTTCCTTTTCTTCTAATATAATGCTAATAAGCATCAAATTCTATCTAAAATGTAGGATTCAAGGAAGATAATATTGTAAGAAAGAAAATATATCAGTAATAAATTCGCTATTTTCATCATCACTAAGTCCTTTTATTACACGCCTGGCTATTAATGACACAGACTGTTAAATTTAGAAAGGCAGAATGAAAACTTTACATCAATCTTCATTCTAGACAAAAATAATGTGATAGAATCCAGAACTTTCTATAAACTTTTATCATTCAAGGTAACATACACATCAGAAAAAAAATTTAAATAGTTTCTGGCCCTTTAATGATTTTAATCAAATGGTTTCTTCAGAGTACAAAAGCTATGCCTCAAATGGAGGCAGCAAAAATATAAAATTACTGTATTTGTGATTCAATCCATATGATTTTTTAACTTTTCTTTGTAAATGATGTAATCTTATAAAGATTCCTTATTTTTCTCTACATGTCTTATAACAAGACTAGAATTAGAGTATTAGTTCATCCCTTTACCCTGAAAAGCATAGAATTCTCACACATTTTATTGTTGAAGACAAACAGTATTATCTTCACTTTATCAGATGGAAAGAGACCTAGTGAGTGAAAGGTTTGGACCTGAGCCCCACAGTGAGGAGGGAGAGAGCAGGAATTCCATCTCAGAGTTCAGGGTCTGAGGCCAGGGTAGAGAAGCTTCTAACCCAGACAGTGCAGATAAACACACAGGAAAGGCCGTGTTTTGTTTCTGACAGCCAAAGGTGTGCTGAGGGGAAGAACTGGATCTGCGCAATTCCTGCCTCTCTCTTTGCAGCTTCTGATCACTTCTCTTTCCTATTTAATGCTTGGAAAACTTGAAGTGAGCTCAAACCTTTTAGCACCAGGCCGACTCACCCTTCCACACCCACCACCCCTACACTTAGCTTCCTCTCACCAAAAGTGTGGCTCCACATTTCCCTCCAATGGACGTTTTTACCTGGACAAAACACAGCCTAACCCCTGAAAGGTGCATTATTATTTTTAAAAAGTTACCAACAGCTGATTCCAAATTCTATAGAGATCCCACCCCATCCCCAGCCAAACCACACAAAAAGATATTGGAAAACAGTAGGTGCTCTTGCCTACACATTCAGAAGAAAAGAGGGACAATCTGTTTTAAAACATACAACTTGGGCACTGCATAGGGTGTGATCTCATCTAAATGGCTCTCAATTTAGCATGTGACAGGATAGAAATTCAGGAGATTCTTTTCATTTCCCAAAGATATATTTATTCCCTAGGGACACATTCATGGTTTGCTTTTCCATAATCATTTCTGATGTATTACTTATCAGACTCCAACGTCCCTCAAAGAAGGGAATTAAATAGTCAGTCTCCATTATAAATGCTATGAACAACCAAACAATTGTAAGAACCTTACTCTAGATGCCACAAAAAGATACATGTTGTAGAATCACTGTTTCACAGATTAGAAATGATACAAACTCTAATTATTAACATAACTGAATAGACAATGATTACAATTATCTATAAAAATAGAATAAAAGCTGTGTAATACTTTGCACACAGAAAGCATCTTTTACAAAGAAGAAAGACCAATTCTATTCACATACACACAAATGCACACAGGTACCAACCTACTCACAAACCTCAAGCGAATTGAACAAAAACTCTTTATAGAAACTCTGTAACATACTTATGCACAGGTATCTCTAAATTAAAACTACAGTTTTATATGGATACCACCTAGTGGCCCAGAAATGAGGCATCAAACAAAAAAAGTTGTATCTAGGTTACACTAGGAAATAGAGAACACATCATTCATAGTATGCTTTGAAGTTTCTAATCTGTCTTTACCTGTATAACTCTTCTCTGCACTGATATTTTCCCTACACCAGGAGGAGGAAACAGATACAAACTGTAGCCCTGTTTCCACGCTTCTCTTAATGGCTTATTGTATAAAAGGGCAGCTCCTCCCACATTACGTGAAGATAAACCATAGCAAAGTTGATTGTGGCTTAGCCCTCCTGATATTTTTGTGAGCGCTTGAGGGATCTAGATGAGAAAGGAGTGTTTGTCCAATGTCATCGCAGCGAGACCAACTTTGCAACACTTTTTTTTAAAACTGCAACACCCCTATACCCTTGATCCCCTTATTTTGCTCTACATTTTATTTCAATAGCACTTATCTTCTAATAAGATGTGAAGGGTAGCAGAATATGCCACACCAAATACACCACTTTGGCATAAGGATTATTTTGAGCTGAAGGCAACTGAGAAAAAGCAAATGTAAGAAAAGCTCTGTGGCCACCCCCTATTTGCCTAAAAGCAAGACATAAATTTGTAAAGGTGTCCCCCCTCCCCTCTCTGCCAGGAAGGACAGTGGTTAATCAAAACAGACCCAGTATCAGCCTGGAGACAACACCAAAGAAACCTATATAACAAACCTTACTAACTAGCCCTTATCTTCCATTTGTTCCCTCATAATTTACCTTCCCACAATTTGCTGCTCTAAAAACTCAAAGTCCTTTTTCCCTTTGTCTCATCACTTCTCTAAAAATGTATTGTTCTTTTGTTAAGATGCTATATAAGCCCGAGGTCCAACCACTCCTTTGAGTTACTCATCACTGAATACTCACATGGGTGTGTGATGCACATGTTAAACAAACGAACAAACAAACAACTTCTGTTTGTTTTTGTTCTTGTTAATCTGTCTTTGGCAACTCTGATTTACAGGGCCCTATCCAATGAACCTAAGATGGATAGAAGAAAAAGAAATGTTTTCCTCCCCTCCAGCTGGATAATAAACTCATTTATTAGATTTATTATATATTGTTTGTGTCCCCCAACTAGAATCCAAAAAACTCACAAGGGCAAGGATCTGGGTTTGTTTTGTTCAGTCATATCTCCCAAGTGCCTAGAACAGTGTCTGGAAAAGTTGGTACCCCATAAATGATTGTTGAAGGAATGAATGAAAGATGTTTTGAAAATGACTTACATTTAGCAGTTCTTTCAGCTTCTGGTTTGAAACTAAACATCCAGGGCAAAGAAATCATAACACTACTTTCGCTGCGACTTGCTGTTCATGTTCCTTGAAAAGAACTATATATACCTTTTGATGGGTCAAAAACACGCCACCTGGGGGAAAATAGAAAGAACACAGACAAAAGTGAGGAAGGAAATAGCCAAGCTGGGACAGAAAGTCAATCTAGTTCCCCTCTTTTACCTCCTCTGGGTGGCAAACTGTCTGCACTTCCTATTACTTGACTGTTTCCCTTAAAGATAAACTATGTTCCATTCAGAGAAACCTGTTAGCAGAAGCAATTACTGTTTTCAAAAATAATGTTCTGGGTTTTTTTAAGTGGAACCAAAGAAAAAATAAAGATGGGGGGTTAGAGACAGATAGACATTTTTCTCCCTTTTTGGGGGGGAGTGGTGGTAAATGTTGGGAAGGATGACCAAGAAATACTAAAAAAATAAATATGCAAGTGATTTTCTTCTAGGTGTAATAGTATAGGGCAGACTTATATATGTATTTATTATTCCCTAATTTTTGTATTATTTATAAGCTTTGTAAAACATGATTTTTTTTATTCTTTATACTAAAACGACAAAGATTACCAAATGCCTCAAACAACATGAAACACAAATTATCCCTTCTTTGCCATGTCCAATACAGTGCCAACCACATAGTAAGCACTTAGAGTTTGTAGTGGTAATTATTATGAATCAGTTAATAGAGAACAAAAATCTTTAAGAGAATATAGGAAGATGGAGAATATCAAAATAAATTCACTGAGATTCAACTGAGAAATGTAAGGAGGAGAAGGAGGAGGAATCACAGGAATGAGAGAGGCAAGTAAAAGATTATCCACCAGTTCTTGTTAAAATAGTTTGGAAGATTAAACCCTTCAAACATTATTCTCCAATTGGAGATAATCCTTAAAAGGATAAGTTAGAAAGAAAAATGGGGGCGAGCCCAGTAGATTCTTTCAAAGCTCAAAAGCCAAATTTTATGGAAGAAAAATCATTTGACGTAGCCAGTCTGGGACTTTCTATTAAGTGCTGGTGAGAGCTGTTGCTTTGACAGCTAACAACACTCAGACCGTGATGTATTCAAAGAGCTGGTGTGGCAAAGACACCAGCAATGGGCACTTCCCACTGCCCAGCACTGACTTTCAGTCCACACTGGAGGACCACCTACCCTGCTTCATCATTCCCTCCTCACTGCCAGCCTCCCTGGGTTTAGGGCTCTCAGGTTAGCAATCCCGCTCTTGGAACTCTACATACAGTTCAATGTAAACGGTCATGTGCTTTGTGACTAACTGGGCAAAAGGTTGCCCAGCTCTAATGATGGGCTTTCCAGTTACCAAACAAGTTTCCCTGGAGTACCAGAGGACCATCTCAGTCCTGCGAGGAAGAAGGTGACCTACTCAGTCACTAGCAAGGATCAATGCTCAGTAATTCCTTTAGTCTTCCTGAACTTATCCCTGACCTTGTCCAGTTATTTGTAAAGGACTGTCAGAAAATGTGCAGAAAATTGGAGGTAGGATTTATAGACCTTAGATGAGCCAAATTCTCCTTTACTTGTATTTATTCCCCAAACCTCCTGTTTCTGTGGTATTTCTTTTCCTTTGGGGGGGGGGAAAAGCCCACTTCCACTTGTATGTACTTTTAATGGAAAGACCCAATAGTTTTATTTTTCTGCTAACTCTCAGAAATGCATCATGGGTGTGAATAAATCTGAGCCCTGATCTGACCTTTATCTTTACAATATAACATGAGCACAATAATAATTTACAGGGCTCAGTCCTAAGTGTGACATTTCAATGAGCCGGGTAAATATCATTACCTGTAGCCAGCATCCCACCAGGATTCAGACTGAGAGGCAGGTGGGTATGGGCATTTCCAGAGGAGAATCATTAATTTGATGGTAGGTATGCCTCTAAAATCAGCAAAGGTTTCACTCATCACAGGTACATTAACAATTGACAATGTGATTAAAAAAAAAAAAGGTGTGTGTGTGTGGGGAATAGGCTTTCATTTAGCTGAAGAACAAGAAAATCTCCAGCCCTAGCTATGTCAGGTTGACCCAGGTGCATGAACAACTTCTCAGGGCTTCCTTCCCTCTCTGTGCTGGTAAAAAGAAGGTCAAGGAGGCCAGACACGTTATGAATGGAGGAGAATCCCCGGGGGTCCAGAGGTTAGGAAGAAACTTGGGAAGAAGAAACAAGGAAATGGACTGATAGCTCTGCCTGTCTTCAAAGCCCAACCAACATATAAATCATGGAAGAGGGAATTCCCTGGTGGTCCAGTGGTCAGGACGCACTGCCTGGGGCCCAGGTTCAACCCTGGTCGGGGAAAGATCCCGCAAGCTGTGTGGCTTGGCCAAAAAAAGAAACCAAATCATGGAAGATATTTGACATCCAATCTCACTCTTCTTTGGGAAGGTAACAGTATCAAATGTCTTTTCTTCCTACCTTCCCAAATTCCCCATGCTACTGAAGCCTGACTTTTCTAGACAACATATCTTGTCCCCTGATCCCAGGGTTCCATGAGCAGCCTGACCCAGCAGGTCACTCAGGTTTGTTTTCTACCTTCCCCTTCTCTGAAAATCGAAGCCTCTAGACTTGTAAGAAACCAGTAGGCAGCACCCAGCCTCACTGGCACTCATCAGATTCTTTTCCATACAGAAGGAAGTGTGGAAACCTTTGAGCTAGCTGAGAATATTTCACGGCTCTATATTATATATGTTTCTTCCTATGTTTGCCTATTTTCACCGTATCACAGAAGGCACTTTGTCACTCCCACACTTCCCATTTCTTGTCAGTTTATCCTGTCCCCCACGTAGAATGGAAATTCTCCCTGTACCACATCAAAATGATGTACAGAAGGCAACTACTCAAAAAATAAACTATTTAAAAAGAACGCTAAACAACAATAAAAACCCACAATATGTTCTGATAGAATTGTGCACTTTAATAGGGAAATTGCTCTCCTGAGGAACTAAAGCCATCTTCAAGTTGCAGAGAAATCCCCTTGATTCAGAGGTTTTCCCCTCTGACCTGGCTCTGCCCCCCACTACAATTTTAATATCATGCTTTGGTAGGTTTGAGAAATATCTTGACAAAGTTCTCTTTTGTATGGAAGAAAAAGTTTGGATTTTGTGTAAGACATTCATACGCTTGCCTTGCCCATAACCAACAGATTAAATACACACATATCACTTGCTGAGAGTTCCAGCTGTTTAGATTTTCACCCAAACATGTGAATAAAAACCGCAGGCAAAACAAGTACTGTCTCTCATACCTTTTATGGATTAACAAATAGCCCTTACTCTGCTGATGCCCATTCTTAATTGGACTATGCTGTGAGGAGCAATTAAGCCTAAATGGCCACTTGCTGAGAGCTGGTGAAAGAAATGCTGCAGCTTGAGGCATTGGCATTCTCCAAATAGAGCACATATGCTTGGCTTTGGTGCCCATAAAGAAAGGAGATTTACTTATTTTTCTGCGCTTTTGAAAGTGAAAAAGGGCTATTGTTTCAGGTACTCAGTGGAAATTATTCAAGGAAATTTTGTAGACAAAATAATTTTTGCAACTTTCGTGCAAGTAAGAGACGCAGAGATGAAAGAGCTTTGTTCCCTCGCGAAAGAGGGCAGCAAACTGTGCGAGAGAGGCCTCTCCCCTCCCTCCACCTCATGGCTTGTCTCCATTGCCTGAGCAAAGGATCACAACCAGCAAAATGAAGCAGGCAGTGAGACAATCCCCTGAGCACAAACAGACCCTCACCTGAATAGCAGGTAACGGGGGAAGAGAAGTTTTATTAACAAACACATACTCAGAGGCATTATTTCTCAATGTATGTTTTTGCTCTTGAAAATGGAGGAGAGCAAGAATAATGAGGTTAAAGTAAGACTGATCTGCTCCTTTCAGCACGGAAAGCTCATTTCCCGCAGCCCCCAAGACGTTCTCCAATCATAGACACATGTGTTGGCCTCGGTTACTGATATCTGCATCGTTCTATTTTAGTGTGGACAAGGGACAGAGGAGACAAACTGGACTTTTCTCCTGAGCCACAAGGAGATCCACTGAAAAGGTTTTGCTATTGTTGCTGTTGCTTTTCTTGTAGGAAAGAAGAGAAAATCCATTGCTTTTGTAAACATTATATTCATCATTATCGAAAAATAAACTTTAAGTGATCAAGGAGGAAAAAAAGAGAAAAAAAAATTACTCCAAATTCTACTACCTGTAAATACCCATCATTTTTCATTCTGAGAACACCATTCTAAACACCTCTGTATGTACATATATAGATAGAAGAAATAGGCATAATCCTACAAAACCAAGATCACAGTATAAGAGCTATATATTTTTGTGTTGTTTTAATTCATTCACTTTCACAGCAAAAATATTCTGTAGTAATTTTGAATAAATTACTGAACTTCAGAAAAACTTTTCTCCCCAACAAATTATTTTAATATTTAAAATATGCCTCTTTGTTACCAGGGGTGGGGGACGGTCTGTACATGGTAGGTGTTGAAAGGAAAACTTTACCCACTTAGGTTCAAATGTTAGGGGGCCTGCAAATTAACTGGCAGTAGACAGATTAACAGGAAAAAAGTTGGGGTGTATTTACACATGCACTTGGGAGCACTCAGGAATGAGTAACACACTGAAGAGCCAGAGGTAAAGGTTTATGTACCAACATAACAAAAAGGGAGAGGGGGTTGGGCATCAGTGGGAAAGTATGATAGAGCCTATTGGGCTTTTTGATGCCAATAGGCAACTGTTGCTAAGAGTCAGTCTTTTCCAGAATAGGAAACTCCCTCAGGAAAGGATCGATGGCAGCTGTATTTTCAGGAGGCTCTGCTTAAGTTTAGGTAATGTTTCTTCTTGCAGCTGTTCAGATGTTTTCATTTTAAAGTAATTTTCATGTCACTTTGGTGGGCTGTTATAACATCCCTTCCTAGGATTTTTAGATGCATCCCTGGCCTTTACCCACAAAACACCAGTAGAAACACCATCCTCCCCCAGTGGGACAACCAAAAATATCTCCAGACAGGGCCAAATGCCCCTGGGAAGGTGGGTCAAAAACATCTCTAGGTGAGAACTGCTACTCCAAGGTTTAATAAAAAAGAAACAGAATTAAGGGGAAAAAACACTGACAGAACCATACCATTTGATGTTGAACAATATCTATTTACTCCTTGCCATGAAAGATGAAAACATTGACACTTTTAATCCCTTCTACATTTCCTCCTTCCATCTCCCAACATTGGTTAGCCATTATTTTTATGTTTTTAAGATTCAAAACACATTTTGTTAGGGAATCGTTGCCTGAAATCACCCACCTTGGCCAGGCACAATAATAACCATCTGCACAAGTTGTCTCACAACAGGAGGTCCCAATAAAGAACATGGTGCTGCCACTGAAAACTAACCAACTAATTCAGGAGGGGCCAAAAGGAGGGAGGAGATGCCAGTGCATAATATGTCTTGTAAAAGTAACTGGAAGAATATGGGAGGGACCAAAAGGAGGAAGGAGACACCAGGTCCTAATATGTCTTGTCCACCTCTCAGAAACCCTCAGGCTGGAATCCATCTTGGCTTAGAGATGCACACACCACCAGGAAGGACCCTGTGTCAGACGAAATATGGGCACAAGCAAGATGATTGACCAGAGACAACCTGGAAGGCTAACCCCATTACCAGAAAACCCGAGACTATGAGCCACGTGGCAGAACAGTCTCCTGGGTTCCCTTGAGACAGGAAGCGGGTAGGGCACAACGTTTAAAAGAATGACATAGCCCACACAGGCGCCATGACAGTTCCAAGGCCGACCATAAAAGGTCAAAAAGTGGGCGGTGGCCCAATTCCTGGAAATCCCCACCCCTTCCCCCAAATAGCTAGAATACTCCTCCTACTCATGAAATTACCTATGAAATTACCCACCCCTATGAAAATTGACAACCCCATTCCCTGGTGCCTCTTGCCTTCGGAGATGGCCCACACTCTGTCTATGGAGTGTATTTCTCCCTGAATAAACCTTCTTTCACTTTACAATGGCTCACTCTTGAATTCTTTCCTGCACGAAGGCAACAACACACGCTCAGCGGCCATCCCAGGGACTCTCCTGAAACCTGGGATGTGACCATTCTCTCTCGCCCCACTTTCTTTCCTGCAACACCCTTACCCTGCTGCTCTCTGCCCAGGTGCCCCTTCCCAATAGTCTTTTGCTTTGTCAGTACGTGTGTCTCCTCAGATAATTCATTTCCTAGTGTTAGACAAGAGCCCACTCTCAGGCCCTGGAATGGTTCCCCCCTTCAGGTAACAATTAGGAATCTATTAATATAAATCCAGGTTTACCCCCCACCCCGGCCTTTATCACCGCTCTCTCTTTATTCCTGAGTTCATGAAGCAGATGTCAATGGGACTCCTCCAGAATTAGAGATAAAACTTCTAAATTGTACATAGAAATAAAGCACCCCTACATTCTAGAGAGAAGTACCAAGGAACCCCAGACACATCCCTCCTAGAACTTTGAAGAGTCATGGCAGTTCTGACCCTGCTATCATCTCCCATTCCAGCCTGCATATGCAGAAGACAAGAACTCAAGGAAGATTGTGGGGATCAGCTAGGAGGATTTTCCTCTTCTGCACTCCCCCCCAAAACACACACACACAGCAAGCCAAATGAGGGACCAATGTAAGAATCACTAGTAGAGACTTGTGGTGCCTGAAAAAATCTGAGACAGGGCTCTCAATCCTCTTTGGGCATCTGCACACTTGCTGATCTTCCATTCTGTACCTAACTGAGGTTGACAAAAAAGAGATCTGGAGAAAGCAAGCAAGGCAGAGAGTGCAGGTGATGGTGAAACAACATATACTCTAGATATTTAGTGGCAAGAGGCATGAGTTTCCTGCAGGTCAGGTGCCCATGAGGTAGTCAGGTTGAGCCACCTCAGCAGCACCATACCTAAGAGGACAGCCTGCCAGACAAGAGGATTCCAGCAGCTGGAGGCTGTGGAGTAGACTCCCAGAGGTGGGAGCTCAGCTGGAGTCAGAGGGGTCTTGACAGAGAACCAGCCATTTGTCTGGGAGGGAATGTTCTTGAAGGACCCCCAAGAACTCACACATATCCCTTTGGAGAACACCAGCATTTGGACCTCTCTCACACAGAATAAATCAGAGGCAACAACAACCTAAAAAACACCCAAAGGCACCATCTAAATGATGTTCACCCCCTCTTCCCCCCATCTCTTCTTCTCACTACAACACAACAGAGGAGAAAAGGACTCACAAGAAAGAGAGTGTAAGGAAGGGAGATGACAGAAGGAAGAAAGATCTCTGTGTAGGGGAGGATAAATCATTTTTCTTCTCTCCTCTTAGGTTCAACGGCTGGAACCCAAAATAAAACTGATAAAAGACAGAATAAGAAGGGAGTTCCCTGGTGGTCTAGTGGTTAGGATTTGGTGCTTTCATTGTTGTGGCCCAGGTGCAATCCCGGGTTCAATCTCTGATCAGGGAACTGAAATCCCACACAGCATGGCCAAAACCAAAAAACAACAAAAATCAGAATGAGAAGAGAAAACAATAGTTTTAATTATGTACTATGCACAGGAGCTCACAAAGTATAATGTGGCTCAAGGAAGTGGCCAAATGACTGAGGCTTATATACCATGTTAGGCTAAACAAAGTGGGGTTTGAGCCTCTGGGGTGAGCAGGAATGGTTACAGGAATAAGAAACAAGAGCTGTCTTTTTATGCAGATAAGATTCTCAGGTGATAAAAGTTGTCTCTGGGAGTAGATCTCTTCCTGGTACAGAGACATCTTTACAAATGGAAATTTCCTTTACAAATGTAAATTTCCTCTGCAAAAGGGAAAATCTGTGCTCTATTTTTAGGGGAGGGAGGTAAAGAGCTTTTCCTACATCTGCTGGTTCTCAGTTGGCAGTTAGCTCAAAATAATTCATATGCCAAAGAGACATATTTTGGTACCCATCATCTGCCATAGGTGCCCAACCTTGGAGTGGAAAGAAAAGGAGAGTTAAATTGAATAAGAGATAGAAGCAGCCTTATTGGATTTTGAATACTTGAAATTACCAGAAAAGTGATGGGATCAGACCAAGATATTGCTAAAAGAGCAAGAAAGGAAGATTTGACTAGGACAGTCTAAAGACTTTGGAGAATGTGAAGAAAGATTTTATATTTGGATATTTCAAATTCAACCTATTCAATAAACTGGTTACATTTATTCTGAATCATCTCCTGATCCACTGGACTTATTTTTTCCAAGGACTCCTATCTATTGTACTGCCTAAGTACTTGCATTATCGAGATTATCTGTTGCCTTTAGACTTGAACTTGCATAGTTAATAAATTATTTAGTAACACTTTATTGGCATTCCTTCACCATCTTTTGGCATTGAATCTTGCTATGAAGTCTGAAGTCAGCCAGACTTTCCCCTTCCCTGTGACTTAATTTCTTTTCTTCATGCCCATATAAATCTTCCTTTATCTCATATCCAGTAACTTTTTAAGGATATGGCTGTGTGTTGGCTGTGTCGTGCCGATCTTTACTGGATCGTGCTTCAATGTGCTGATTCAGGCTTTTACTGAAGGAAACTGTTTTCTTTTACAGTATCAAAATCATTTCTGTTCCATCTGTTCTATTCTCTCTCTCTCAGAAATGTCAATTAGTATATACTGGATCGCCTTTGTTTTTCTTCCATATCCAGTACCTTGTCTATAATCTCTTCTATGTCTTTCTTCTTTTCCATTTCATTTTGGGTGATGTTGTCATATTTGCCACTATACATGTGTTTTCAGTCACATTTATTCTTTGTGTTGTTTTTCCTCTTCCATTTCTTTAATTCCTTTCCCATCTTTTCCTACTGCTTTTTAATTTTTCTTTGAACTTTTTATGCTTCTTTGAAATCTTTTTCTCTGACTAATTTTTGTTATGGGCAACCTCTTTGAGACCCTAAGAACAATTTCTTTGTATCCTTTCTATTATCCTATAGATAATTTCTCTGTGGTATATGTTTTACATCAACTTTAAAAAAATTGTTTCTCGGGCTTCCCTGGTGGCACAGTGTTTGACAGTCCGCCTGCCGATGCAGGGGACACGGGTTCGTGCCCTGGTCTGGGAAGATCCCACATGCTGCGAGTAGCTGGGCCTGTGAGCCATGGCCGCTGAGCCTGCACATCCAGAGCCTGTGCTCCACAATGGGAGAGGCCACAGCAGTGAGAGGCCTGCGTACCGCAAAAAAAAAAAAAGAAAAGAAAAGAAAAGAAAATTGTTTCTCTCTTCCCAACTTCACTCTCATTATTATTATTATTATTTTGGCAGAATCTACCCATAGGGCTCCATTCTGATTACTATTATTATTATCTTTGAATCTCTGAATGGTTCACTGTTTTGTTTTGTTTTTTAATAAATTTATTTATTTATTTTTGGCTGTGCTGGATCTTTTTTTTTTTTTTTGTGGTACGCAGGCCTCTCACTGTTGTGGCCTCTCCTGTTGCGGAGCACAGGCTCCAGACGCGCAGGCTCAGTGGCCATGGCTCACGGGCCCACCTGCTCCGTGGCATGTGGGATCTTCCCGGACCAGGGCACGAACCCGTGTCCCCTGCATCGGCAGGCGGACTCTCAAACACTGCGCCACCAGGGAAGCCCTGGATCTTTGTTGCCGCGTGCGGGCTTTCTCTCATTGCAGCAAGTGGGGGCTACTCTTCATTGCAGTGCACATGCTTCTCATCGCGGTGGCTTCTCTTTGTTGCATAGCACAGGCTCTAGGTGCACAGGCTTCAGTAGGTGTGGCACACGGGCTCAGTAGTCATGGCTCACGGGCTCTAGGGTGCAGGCTCAGTAGTTGTGGCGCACGAGCTTAGTTGCTCCATGGCATGTGGGACCTTCCCAGACCAGGTTTCAAACCCGTGTCCCCTGCATTGGCAGGTGGATTCTTAACCACTGTGCCACCAGGGAAGTCCGGCTCACTGGTTTTGTGATTTTAAAAAATCATGTGAATTTGCTGAAAAATGTGGTACGAATCACATACTCACAGTCAATCTTTATTTCCCATGTCTTGGGGTACTTCTCCCCTTAGCTTTAGGCCGACAGGAACTTCTGTGGGCACTGCTCTCTTCTTTACCTCACCTTTGGGATCTCCCCTCAACCTGGAGGTTAGAGCATTCATCGAAGGTTTTTAAAGAGACTACTGAGAACTCTATTTGTGGGTGAGTACCCTAAAAGTCAAGGTATATAACACAGGAGAAGAATGAAGGCAGTGAAAACAATTACTTTAGCCCATGAGTTTTAGTGTTCCCTCCCCATTCCTAACATATCTCAGCAACACATAAAACTAACTTTACCTAATGTTTTAATTGCTCTTTTTTAAGAATAAAAAAGTATGAAATCAGGGCTTTCCTCGTGGTGCAGTGGTTGAGAATCTGCCTGCCAATGCAGGGGACACGGGTTCAAGCCCTGGTCTGGGAGGATCCCACATGCCGCAGAGCAACTAGGCCCGTGAGCCACAACTACTGAGCCTGCGCGTCTGGAGCTTGCGCTCCGCAACAAGAGAGGCTGCAACAGTGAGAGGCCTGCGCACCGCGATGAAGAGTGGCCCCCGCTCGCCGCAACTAGAGAAAGCCCACGCACAGAAACGAAGACCCAACACAGCCAAAAATAAAAAATATATATATATAAAAAAGTATGAAATCAAAGAGATACATTGAGAAATTTTTAGGAATGGACATCACTCTCTGTCTGCCCACAGTATTACTCAGCCACCGTGTCTAAGATGGGAGGAGGGAGAGGGAGAGGGAGAGGGAGAGGGAGAGGGAGAGGGAGAGGGAGAGGGAGAGGGAGAGGGAGAGGGAGAGGGAGAGGGAGAGCAGTATCCCTGTGCCCAGCTTAGAGGACAATCACACAGAACCCCCTGGCAGACTACATTAGGGGTATCTTGTTGCTTAATATTGGCTATCACAGTTCAGAGCATTCTCTAGGTCTCCCTCTCCACCCATACCTCTGACTTTGCCTCACCTGTAAGAAACTGGCTAGGTGGTATTTTTCTGAGGCCAGCTTGTACTACCTAGAATACACTCTAGAAAGGTTGGGGGACATGGATGAGGAAGGATTAGATTATATGCCAAGCTTCCCATGGCTAGTTTTCTACTTTATCAATGCATCTAAATTTTAGGGGTATGTGTGTTGGTGGTGGTGGGGTTATTGTAACTTTCTGTCTAGAAATGAAACATTTAAATTATTTAACAGCATTTCTCATCTAACGTTCAAAACTTCCTAGAAGGCAAAGTGGAAGGGATGAAGACCACAGAGTGCAACCCTTCAGTTTAGCAATGACAAGAGCAAAGGTTAGTACCTAGACTAACTGATCCCCAGACTAGTGTTCTTCCACTACATCAGATGCTGCTCCTCCCCATAGGAAACTGTGAACAATAAATAAAGGGGACAAGGAACCAATCTTATTAAATGATAGAAAAACAAATTAGCAGAGAAGCCCCCACAGAGTTCTCAGTAAGGGGGATGTCACACCACTGCAACTTGCTTCTTTTAGAGAAGTAGAGCTTTTGTTGTTGTTGTTGTTGTTGTTGTTAGAGATTAGTAAATTAAATGTGTAATTTTTCCCTTCCAAATTCATTGACCCTCTTCCCCCACCAAATTCTCTCTGTGAACCCCGGATTAAGAACCTAGATGTGCTGTAAAACCACCAGTTCCTATTTGCAATATCAGCAATGTATCTCCCCTGTTCAAACACCAAGCTGCTTAAGGTTTCTCCAGTAGCTGTATCAGGAGGTAATCATCATAAGAAGAATCTGGGAGTTTAGTTGCTCCCTCCAGGATGCCAGAGTGTGGAGCAGGAATGGGATTTTGGGACCAGAACTAAGAATGGAAGGATTTCAGCAGGAGCAATTACTCAAGAGAGTGAAGAGAGATCCCTGGCTTATAGAAGAGTCTAGTGATAATTCCTTCTAATCCTACTTCTTTCTCCCTTTTATTCCTCTTTTCCCCTTGATCCTTCTCTTTCTCCTTGCAGTAGCAAGAACAGGAGGCATGGCACTAGATTATTGCTGAGGTTTTCCTTGTGTAGCTATTAAGTAGTATAGAACAGCAAAGTCCTTCTCTTGGAATCACTCAAAAGATATGATATAAAACATACACAATGATTTGGTCAGAGTTGTGTATTTCAGTAGTATTTAAAGTTACAAAACATTATTATATGATTGAAACATCATTAGTGAGGACATAATTATGACTTGAGATAGCACAAGACACAACAAAAATCCGTTGTCAAATATGACTCACACATAAAACATCTTATCTACTACCAAGCTTTACCAATAATTTCAAAGATGCAAGTAATGAAGAGGCACAGGTACAATGGGGAGAGGTTCACAACCCCTCATACAATTCCCTGTATTCTTCCTGTATCAAAGGTGCTCTGGTCCAACATAATAGATGAGGCCTCTAAGAAAGGTATGGAACCACTTTGCTTACCCAGAAGGAGCTACTTAGTTCTGGAAACATCTGAAACGTCTCCATTTTCTACTCAGATATTTACGTAGTTTACATGACATTTTCCAGAGAGCCATGCCCCATAAATCCGAAGATTCCAGGTTTGTTTACCTAAGAAATCTTAGACACAAAGCACATTCTGCTGAAAGCATTCCACGGATAAGGACTCTTCTGTCTGCAAAATCATTTAGTTTGTTGGGAGGTTTGCCATTAGTAAATTAGTCTGTAAATTAGTATTTACAAGATTAGTCCAGTTTACTTGCCATCCTTCTTACCTAGGAGCATACTCCCTCACCCCAGTAAAGGGAGACAATGGATCACAGACCTACTTCTTCCAAGGCACATTATGCTACATCCAGATACTTTTATGGAATCATAATAGTTTATATTGACAGAGGATATATTGATCAATGACAAGAGCCTAAACTATAATATTTGCATTATCATCTCAACTAAGTAAAAATATTGTAGAAAAGCTAAAAGATAAAAACATTATAAAAAACTAGTAAGATTTTTAAACGACTATTTTTGGGTCTATAGATTATGAATAACTATATTTTTCAGGATTTTCCACAAGAACTCTGTGTTATTATCATTTTTTAATTAAATTAATGCATGCAGGAAAATCTAAGTAGCATACTAGACAAAGCATAGAATTTGAAAGTAAACTGATCCGAATTCAAACTCTGGCTTGACTGCTCACTATTACGAGATCTGGGGCAAATTAGCATATTTCCTCGGCTGTAAACTGAGAAATAAAATACCTCTGAGGGTTGCTGTGAATTATAAGCTGATACATCAACCATAAATGTTATACACCTCATTAGACAGCCTCTACCTTTTTGCCTCCCATGGAGGACCAACAATTTACTTGCCCTGGGAGAGCCTCCTCCTTGACTACCTCTACACAGTTGGGCCAACCAGCCATATGCCCAGAGTTGCTCAGTCTCCCTTCCATTTCTATGTTTGAATGAAATGCAATACCCCAAGATCTGGGATCTGGCAGCTCCTGAAGTGTGAGGAAATTAACTCTCAACTGGAAAAACTTTAACCAGTGGAAAAACAGAGATAGGAGAGATACTGGGAAGTAAATTGCCCTACCTTCCGCTCTTCAGTCAACTGCTCTGAGGTGAGATTTCTTCACAGAGTCTTTCCAGAAAAGCCCCACACAATCTTGCAGACACACCTGCTGAGTGGCCTGCCTGGTCTCTCCATGGCTCTTACAAAGCACTAGTCAGTGCAGTCACTTTGCTTTGCTTCACAACTTCTCTTACCTCGCTTTTATGTTTCATCACTTTTGCTGCCCTGAGTTTGTACCTCAACATAAATTATCAGTGCTTTATTCTTTGCCTCATGCTCTGCTCTACTTTCTGGGAAACCTGAGTCAAAAACTGCAGATAATTTATATAAAGCACCCAGCATATAATTATCCCTCAAAAATAGCATGTGTACATATAAACCTATGTGGCGTGTGGATGGGGGTGTGTGCACGAGCACACATGCAGTAGATAATACATGAGCTGTTCTTGTTGCATTATTTTAGGCCTTTATAAATGCTAATGTACCATAAAATTTAAATAAATAACCTCTTTCATTACCATTCCCACTTCCTGCCCCATTTCTTCTTATTAAACAAAGTAGGAACCCAACATATTTATTTCAACCAACAGTGAGATCACCTTCAAACTATGAATTATTATTAAAAAAGTATAAATCACATGCCCAGTGTTTGAGTCAGGATAGTATCATGGTTAAAAGCATAAACTTTAACATCAAACAGACATGGATTGTAATTCCATCTCTGTATGATCTGAGAGAAATTAGCCTTTTAGGAACGCTTTCCTCATCCAGAAACTGATGAAATAAATATCTTGCTGCATGTGTGAATTAAATAATGAATGTAAAGTTCTTAGCACAGAATCTTGTTAATCTTGTTAATATTATTAAAAATGCCGTTTATAATATACATCCCAAATCAAGCCATGGTAACATTTAAAAATGTGTTAATGAAGACTAGGAGTTAGGATGAAAGTAGAAAGTAATTCATTCATGGGTTAAATACGTTCTAATGCTTGGGTATACTCCAGGGAGGATCCAAAGTCCTGAGGCACATGTCAGAACAGTCACTAATCAGATGTGTGAAATGCTGACACATCAGCAACACAGAAGATGGAGAGAAGCTGGGTGGCAAGGGGAGGCTGGGCAAGGCAGCCTGGGGCCTGAAGAAATCAACCCAGAAATATGCCTGGTCATTTGAGAACAGCTGTGGGGGCTGGTAGAGGGAGCAGACTCTATCACTCTCCTGAGGCTTCATGGCCCCAGCCAAGCTGATTAGGATCCCAGTCCTAGTTTATGCAGTACAGTGTCAGATAGGAGAACTCAGACAGCAACTCACTCTCTCCAGGAAGCCCCAATTCCAGGGCTCAGAGGTGCTCCATAAAGTCCCTCCAACCTACCAGCTAGCATGTCTCAAGCAGCGCATCTAATCATAGATCTCAGTGGTCTAGGCTGCTAAGATATCTTTCCGACTTGTCTGGATTAACTGAGGATAGGGCTGAACTTGTAGATGGAAGGCATGTAATGACTCAGGTATGAGAACTGAGAACCACAGAGGGTGATAAATAGACCTACGTCAGGAGAGAGAAACTAGCCCACTTACTGAAGAGGGTAAAGAAGGCGAGAGGCCACAGCACACCCATGACCAATTCACCATAAGAAGCCTTATATCCTTCGTGTCATGAGTAAAATCATAGAAAATCTAAGCAACACACTCTGGACTCAGCCTCCAAGGACACTGAGTCCTCAGCCATGCTAGTTCCAACTTTCTGCAGGAATATTTTAAACCTAAATCTTTACTGGATTCCTGTCCAAAATAAATCTCTTAGGAAACTGTGGCCTACATTCCCTCCCCCACCATACCCCTGCCTTTTTTATTAACAAAGATTCTCTGGGATTCCTTAACTTTTTCATGCATAAACAGTATACTGTAGAACAAAACTTCAGCCTCTCCTTCACTCCCAACAAATACTTCAAAACTCAGTATCATTTGCATCTTTTCACATCAGGATATCATCCATCTCATGGCTTAACATGATGAGATGATGCTGGAGGACATTATTATTTCATGTTTCTATTCTGAGAAAGATGTCTCTCTTCAACTTAACTACTAGCTGACAAAAATAATGTTGAACATCTGCAAGAGATAAAACAACTTGAATCCAATTTCCTTTCACACAGATTAAGAGCCCCATTCTCCCGTCACTTATGTAGCATATAACTCAATTTTTTGCAATATTTAAATGAGAGGCTAGTTTTTCAGGTCTGTCATGTGGATGACATAAATTTTTTATTTTGTCCCTTCCAGTGATATAGTGGATATATGAGACCCTGTCAGAATATGGCAGCTCAGAAAAGAAAAGGGGAATCACACACTGAAAGACAGAAAGACCAACATACAAGAGAGGCTGTAACAAAATCTCTTTTAAGAATATAAATAAGTAAATCACACAATGAGATATGTTCCATCAGGATATGCGACTTTCAAATTGAACCTGAGTCACCTGTATGGATCAAAGAGGAAATGGCCTATAATTTGTAATTAATTTGACAGTCAAGATACCTAAACAGAAATGTAACAACTGTGACTAAAACAAAAAGTGGCTTGATTGGTTCAAGTAACTGGAAAGTCCAGGGGTTACTGGCTTCAGGCAATGGTTGATCAAGGTCTTATTTAAAGTCACCAGGATCTATTTCTTCATGTCTTCTGTCTCCCTCTCCTTTGTGTGGGTCTCATTCTCAGACAAACTTTCCCCAAATGGGAAAAAGTTGACTACAGCAGCTCCAGTCTTCTGTTACAAATTTATTAGGGAGAATCAACTTGTTGGGCAATTTTAAGGGTTAAGTTAGGAAAACATAAAACACTCTAGGTGTTTAAAGCAGAAGGAATCTAATTCAGGGAATTGGTTACATGGGTTACAGAAGAACTGAGAACCAGAAAGATGGCAATCAAGAAGTTAGAAATAGCAGAAGGCTACTGCCACTCTTGGGGCAGGTAGGACAAATGGAAAAGGTAGTGGTATTGGAACTCAGGAGTATAGGTCAACTGGCAGAATGTAGAACCATGACAAGTCTAACAGAAACTGGTATTATAGAGGAGAAATAGCCACTGATGGGGATACTGCCCAAGGTAGAAGGGAAAGATGGAGTTACCCTGGCTTCTTCTACCTGCTCTCCTGTCTTATAGTGCCCCCCAGTGGACAAAACTAGTTGGAAGCCAGTTGGCAAAGTGCCTGGGATATGTAGTTGCCTATAATACAGAGCAGGGGAAGAGTGGAGGAATACATCTGAGAGCAAGCAGGCAAATGATCAGCACCAGATGTAAGCATAAAATAGTTTTATTTCTCTGTCATAATTACCTCCAACCATAGTCAGTTTAACCTCCCTTCCCTGATCAATAATTTACTGATCAGTTTCAGGCATTAAACCTCTGTCCAGTACCCAAGCAGCATAAGTTGGCACACTTCCGAGGCTCGGGAGTTACTCCTGACCACCAAGCCACCAAGACCATGGAGAATTCTCAACCCGCACATGTGGGGGTAAAGAGGCGGGAGACATCTCAATTCTTGGTGGATGCCTCATTGGCGCTAAAGGCACCTCCTGGCTTACATGCAACCAGGGCTGGGGGAGAACTTTCAGACAGTGGGGGCTGGGGTCAGACACATGCTGGGCCAGTGAAGAGCTCTAAAAGTGACCAAACAGGGCCAGAAGAAGGGTAGCTCTTGGTTTAAGTCCTATTGGGGATGGAACAGAACAGGGGAACTCTCAATAGGTGTGTATGTGGTGGGGATGGTACTTCTCAGCTGGAGCGAGTCAGCAGCACAGAGCTAAGGAGATAGCACACATGATCTGGAGATTCATTACATGCAAGGGACTGAGACAATTACATACAAGGCACTGAGAAAATAAGGGACTGAGGATAATGCGAGACAAGATTCTTACTATCTTCAAGTATGGAAAAGAGGAAGGCCAGAATAAAACATTTGATGTTGGGTTGCAATTAGAGGTATCTGTATAAACTAATGGTTTTAATATATATGGATAGAAAAATATAGAAATTACTATAGATGTGTGTACGTGAATGTATATACATACATCTATTATCTACCTTTCTGCTCAACACCTCCATAGCAATGAGCACACCTAACCCCTAGATCTTGGTTTTTAAATACCATTTTACACTAAAAGGAACCAGGCATCCTTGAAGAAATGGCTGATACCAGGGCTGGAACAAGAAAAGTACAAATTAGCCTAGACTATCTTGTGCTGGAACATAAGGGAGATCTCAAAGAATGATGGGGACATGCCAAAAGGATATAGGAGCCAAACTGAAGGGGCTCCCATTAGCCAAGTCTGGGACAAATTGAGCATTAAAATAAATGATGACAGTACAGAATTATAACATACTGAAGAAAATAGGAATCCATGGATCCATACAAATATAAATAAATATGTAAGTAAATAGGGTAAAGTCTACCTTATAGTAGATTGTCAACTAATAAATGTAGAAGAAATAATGGAATTAGAAAAACTTACTTGGCTATCTTCACGGTAATAATTGACTTAAGCAGGAATCATCAATGAATGCTTAAGCCAGTGAGTAAAAAATTGATGAGGAGCATGATACTTACATAATCTCAAAGTAGCACCCCACAAAACACTTACTAATTAATTTTACAGCAGAAAGGTCTGACAGACAGTATCTTAACCAAGTGAAAAAATTACCATCCCCAGTAATAGAACAAATCAACGTCATGTGCATACTCTCACTTCTGTGGTGTTCCTAGGAAAAAATTCATTATGTGAATCTAATCCTGAGGAAGAATCAGACAAACCCAAATTTAGGGACATTCTCAAAGTAACTGGCTTAGACACCAAAATTACAAAGGCCTTGAAGGGTAAAGAAAGACTGAAGAACTGTCCCAAATTGAAATAAACTGAAAAGAAATGATGACTAAATGCAATATACGATTGTGGTTTGGATTCTCAACCTGAAAAGAACATTATTGTGAAAATGGGTAAAATTTTAATGAAATCTCTGAATATATTAGCACAAAATCAGTGTTAATTGCCTGATTTTGATGGGTACATTGTAGCTTTATTAGAGGATGTCTTTTGTTTAATAAATATATACTGAAGTGTTTAGGGGTCATTTGTCTGCTACCCACACTTGAATGGATGAGGGGAAAAAAGGAAGGGAGAGAGACAGGGAGACAGAGAGACAGAGAGAGAGAGAGAGAGAGAGAGAGAGAGAGAGAGTGTGTGTGTGTGTGTGTGTGTGTGTGTGTAAGAAAGAGAGAGGAAGAGAGGGAGAGGAAGAATGATAAAGCAAATGTTGTAGAATGTTAACAACTGGGGAATCTGGGTGGACAATACACAGAAGTTCTCTATTCTATTTTTGCAACTAGTCACCCTTCCTTATGCTGTGCTTTTTAAAGGACCCTACAGTAGGACTGACTGGACCCTGGCCTTGGCATTGCAAGTAGTTTAATTTTACATCCATAGACACTCTTCCTCTCAGTTCCTGCATGTTTTCAAAGGGCTGGCCCTCAGTGGCTTCCTGTGGCAGCCCCACCAGTATCCAGGAGCAGGCGCCAGCTTTGTGGGACCTAAGTCTTACACAATTTGGGGAGCACTCCAAGAAAAAGAAGAAAGAATTTCAAATGTGAAATTAGACATGAAAGTGAATATTTAGTTAGAAAAAGCTCAAGCAACTGAAGCTCAAACTGAAGTAGCATTGGGGTGAATCTACCTCTGCTGGCAAAGCTCCGCCCCCTGGGAGTCATCCACCTGAAGAGGCACTGGCTGAGCAAATTAGACTAGCTCTACACTGGCCCTTAGGTAGAAATACGTCCTCTTTCCCCAATGCTTGGACCTTTCTCACAAACAGAGTAAGAGCTACCCAGGCCTGCGTTTGGGCCTGAGGAAGAGCGCCCCAAGGAGACCACCACAGCCTACGTGACATGTTCTAAACCAAAAAAGCCTGCCTCCAGCCTTAGCAAATGGACTAGAAATATAGCCCTGTCACAGCTGAATAGAAATAAAGTGCAATGAGAAGCAAGAGGCTACCACGTGGGTGAGTCTAGGTCTCCAGGAGACCGTAACAATTTTGGACGAACACCTTAAGAGTAACAAAGATCATGCATTTACCTAGCTTTTGTATCTATGTCTTTGAGACCTCATGGCATGGAGATGGGGGCCAAGGGAAAGGTGTCTGTTGCCAGACACCTTTCCACCAGCCACATAACACCCCATAAGTATCTGTCCCTCACACTAGCCTGCGTGCCAAGATTAAGAAATGGCTGTCAGAACACCTTCCCCTCCAACTTTCCCTCTTACATAGCAGTAATAAGCAAGCAGGGATCCATGTTCTTTCTAAGAGAATATGTCGTCTGTA
The DNA here is from genome assembly GCF_011762595.2 of Tursiops truncatus. Classification (NCBI taxonomy): domain Eukaryota; kingdom Metazoa; phylum Chordata; class Mammalia; order Artiodactyla; family Delphinidae; genus Tursiops; species Tursiops truncatus. The sequence goes on from NC_047036.1 coordinate 48,684,751, forward strand.
CTTAACCTGTGCAAGAAGCAAAAAACAGAGCTGAAACACGGGTGGAAAAAAATGACCTAAATAGTCTGACTGGAAATACTGCTTCCTCTGCTAAGCATTTCACCAAGACGAAACTTTGCTTCATTTTTATAACACAACTCATCACATAACAGAGACAGCTCATAATATTATCCATCATGCTATGGTAGTGTCCTTGGATGCTACAAAAGAACACGTGTGGGTAGATAACCAATTCGTTATTTTTAGTTCTTGAAAAATTTGACTATGGGGGTAAATTTCAAGGAAATCATCCAGTCCCCAGCCTGTATATGGAGCACTTAAAGCACATCTATTAGTAAGAAGCACCAGTTACATCTGCAGGGATTTGCAGGTGACCAAAGGATAGTTCCCAGCCTTCTCCCGTCCATCCTTCTCACATGGGCTTATAGAAGAGCTTCTTATATGTGTTGAGGAGTCTGTTGAGTGGGAGGAGACTTTGCATTCGTTACCTTCTGGCAGGAGCTTTCCCCTGCTGATCCTCACATGGCTGGTTCCTTCACAAGCTCCAGATCTCACCCCAGGTTTTACCTCCTCAGAATTTTTTCCTGTCACTGTATCAGAAGTCATGCACATCCCCAACAATCACTCTCTGTCACCTCACCCTGTAGATTTACTTTATATTCCTCACCACTATGTATGGCCATCTATTGTCTGTTTCTCTCAACTAGGTAAGGACTTTGTCCTGTTCATCACTGTATTTCCAATATCCAGCATAGGGCTAGGCACAGGGCCAGTGGGTGCCCAATACATTGTTAATTCAACGGCTGTGAAAAAAGGTTTAAAAAAGCAGAGAAAAACAGAGCCTCGTGAGCTGAATGAGCACAGGTGGGTATGTCATTTCTTTCAATATGTTTCTTTTATGAACAAGCCCAAAGTACTGAGTACCTCCGAAGAGACTTATGATTGAAGAATGAAGCCTGAAATAGTTCTCAGAATGAGAGATCCCAGTTTCAAAAAAATCAGCTTACACTTTCTCTCTCCAATTTGTTCTGCCAGCCTGAAATCTCCAAGAACATAAAAAAAATATGAGAGGACCAAAAACACTTTGCTGTGGTGGCTGAGAAAGTGGCTCAATGATGATAAAACCTCACTACGAACAATCTATGGTAGGAAAGTTGAAAGGGACCTGTGATAAGGAACTTCTGTCCAACTCTGGATGTTCAAACAAACCCCTGCAACCCCCTTATCATAGTTCACCAGCTATGAACTACGACAAGAGTCTGGTGGGTTGCAGATCTTTCTGATTATTCTAGATTGCTGGCCGTTTATCACAGCTGATCTGTGCCCTGCAGTAGCAATACTTATTAAGCAAGCACCTACTGTGTGGCAGGCACAACGCTAAATACTCCATCCCTAACTCAGGTTTAATTTCATTCCAGATTTTTTACAAGGGGTACTGGATCTGACACATGCAATCCCTGCACTAGAATCTAAAGTGACAGAAACAGAATCCTGAGGCTAGAGGCTAAAACACATGCTACAATGGCTATTTACTAAGCAAGCAACCCCCAGCTCTGTGAGACTCAAGCATGAGTTAGAAGACAGATTACTTCAGGCTGTGGACACACTACCCCTGTGGACAATGAGCTACCCCAAGCACTGGTCCCTCAAGTTGGGTCCTCAGTGGGTATTGATCTAAGCCAGGGAAGATCAAGCGACCTGAGGTTACACTGGAAGAAAAGAGCTAGAAACTTCCCCAGAATATGAGGCCTCTAAACTCAGATTAGGGCTTCCCAATCCAGGGGAAAGTATTTAAAAATCCAGCTCCAAAAATTCTGAACCAACTGATGGGTAAAGCACTAAGTCAGATCCAGCTTCTACGTGTTCAATCACCTATGTCCTCTTGCCTCCCTTCCTAAAAACTCATTGATTTCAGCTGTTATGTGGGGCTACCCTATCAGAGAACCTTTCAGATAAAGTGCTCATTTTAGAGGCTCCACCACCCTAGTAACTTTTTTGTTTTGGTCTGTTTGTTTTGTTTTGTTTGCACCACAGTCTTATCCAAAAGATCTAAAAGCCATTGTTGTTTTGGAACCTAAAGCTCCTGACAGGAAATTCATATAACCGATGACTTTACCTGACTGTACCTAAAACTTTACATCTGTCTCCAAAAGACACTATGTAGGTCCCAAAGACTAGGATTTGTGCCCCTTAAAACTGCCGACACAGAGCTGTGTGCCATTTATCCTGTGTGTATTAAGAAAGGGGGCTCTGTACAATCTACAATCTTTGAGATCAATTTTAAAAGGCAGCACCATTCTCTCAGGTGAGGCGCTAAAACCAAGTTCTACGATCTCATTATATCTTTTCTCCTTACTTCCTTGGTTGCTGGCCTGCTAACTAAAGAAGCTGAGGCATCTGTTAGTCCCCCAAATAAAGTGAGAATGCTGTGGGAACCTAGGGTGTGCTTGCAAAGGTCATGTTTCACGTTTTTAAATGCTGTTGCCGATGTAAGAAACAACATTATGACACCCAAATTAGTGCAGGAGCTGCCATTTTGCAAAGTCTGTTGCCAGGGTTCTCCATATCAATAGTATCAGTAGTGCCGCCAGTGGAAATCTCTAGTTTGGGATTCAGGATCAATCATTAATGAGAAAGCTTGTAACTGTGAGGTACTCTGGCCAATACTAAACTTTAAATGCCTTTAATTAACAAGAAGAAATTTCTAGCTAAAATAACTGTGATTAGGATGAGGCAAAAAAGTGTTGCCTAAATAAATTTTGTATACTGGTTATCTACACAGCTTAAATCCACTGGGGAATTGGCAGCTCTCCACTTTACTCCATCCTACAAATAACTGGGCTCAAGTAATATCTAGAAGCTTGATATCTAAGTTAACCTTGAAAAAAGTAAGCAGTTGTAGTTAAAAATATAATATTGCCTAACAAATTTTCCAGCAAATTTTTAATGTTTCTAAACAAATTTATTTTTCCCTTTCTACTTCTTTTTCTTATGATTTTATACAAATATTACTGGTGTTTAATAACTTTATAATTTAGTCTTTAGTTACAAAATATTCTGATGGGTCCATGACTGAACTTGAGGAAAATTAATATTTCCCAGAGGTGGAGACAATGACCGACAGGACTTCGAGCATCCGTTTTGGGGAGAATAGGAACATCTTTATTCATAGGAAGAATACTTGCATCTTGACAGGAAGAAGTACAAGAGTTCAAATATGTATAGGAGGATGTATGTAGACAGTGAATAGTTAAATTACTAAGCCATCCTATAATTCTATATAATATGTAATATTTTATGTATTACTGTTATTATTATCTGAGTTCCACACTCAGTTTTCTATACTGGGGTGGGGACTCTGCAAGCCACATTGCTTCTTTGTCAGCTGGCTCTATATTAGATCCTGCCAATGGAGGATGCTGCCAATGGAGAAATTGGAAAGCAGGAGGAGGGGGAAGGGACTTGTTCATTCCTGTTTGTCTGCTGTTGTCCCTGTTGGCTTGCTCCATCTATGACCCTTCACCCCAGTCAGCAGAAGTTGGTTCTAACAATGGTTTTCCTTGTTAAGCTTCTTTTCACACTTTCAGAACCAACCTCATCACACCATGCTCATCAGCAACAGCAGTAGAACCCCAGCTTCCTAAAGCCCCCTTCGCTGAGCTCCTGGATATGGGGAGCAATGCCTTCCAGGTCCTGAACTAAAACAGCAGTTGGGTGATGCCCCCTCCTCAGAGGTGCAGTCCCCGCTCTGCAGCACCCCTCCTTCAAATTTCTAGGTTATGACAATTCTAACCTCTTCCCTTCTTGCAGTTATTATCTCTGAGATACATCAGTGTTCTCTGTCATGTTTTTTTCAGTACTGCAACACCTGTTGACAATGTCTTATACTACATTTTCTCCTTTAAAATAGCTAGTGTGGCTCCCATCTTCCTGAGTCTTCTTTTTTTTTTTTTGCCTGTATTAGGTCTTCGTTGCGGCGTGCGGGCTTTCTCTAGTTGCAGCGAGCAGGGGCTACTCTTCATTGCAGTGCGCAGGCTTCTCATTATGGTGGCTTCTCTTGTTGTGGAGCACAGGCTCTAGGTGCGAGGGCTTCAGTAGTTGTGGCAGACGGGCTCAACAGTTGTGGCTCGCAGGCTCTAGAGCGCAGGCTGTGTAGCTGCAGCACATGGGTTTAGTTGCTCTGCGGCATGTGCGATCTTCCTGGACCAGGGCTCGAACCCGTGTCCCCTGCATTGGCAGGCAGATTCTTAACTACTGCGCCACCAGGGAAGTCCCCTGAGTCCTAATTCTTGAGTCTAACAGGCGTCTTCGGTGGGGGAAAAAGTGGAGGAGGAAATAGGGACTGTTTGTGGTCAAGTAACTTTAAGAAACACTGAGTTAAGCAAAGTTTAAGAGGTTTTTCTGCAACAGGACTTACCAGAGTCTGTGCATATGCTACTGTGCATTGCAAATTTTATAAGTGACATTTCCCAAACTTAATTGAGCATGGAACCCATTTGTTGTGACATATATTGTGAGATTAATGCTCTATGGAGCAAACATTCAGAAATGCTGGACTCAAATAATAGGTTCTGGAACTCCCAGGAAAACTCCTCTATTATCAATAGCCAAACACATGGTACCCTGTATTATCCTGCCCAATAGACGGTACTTCATTTAAAACAGAATAAAAAACCTGGGAGAGCCACTGTAATACATTCATTTCAGGCCAGGTCCCCATAGACATAGCAAAATGGAGTACAGAGGCAATTCTTTTAAAAAGAAAATACCAACATTTTGGTGAATATTCCAGATACTTGGATAGCTAGAAAACTGATCATAAAGTACATTCTCATAACACTTTCAGCTTAAAGAATGACCTTTAATTCTCTTTATACTGATGTATTCTTGCTAATTTATTATAAGTGAAAATTCTATCCAGGCCTCTGATCCAGCTAGCTGTAGCATTTACTTCTCCAATCTCTGCAACTGTGTATTCCACCAACTGAGAAAAAACTATTTCCTTTTTATAAATCAAATATACAAGTGTACATATTTAACATCAAAGGGAATTTGAGGCACCAAGGATCACCATATAAAAGCCCTCTGTGGACTGCCCTGGTAGCGCAGTGGTTAAGAATCTGCCTGCCAATGTAGGGGACACAGGTTTGAGCCCTCGTCCGGGAAGACCCCACATGCCGCAGAGCAACTAAGCCCATGAGCCACAATTACCGAGCCTGCGCTCTAGAGCCTGTGAAGAACTACTACTTCACAGCTACTGAAGTCCACGTGGCTAGAGCCCAAGTTCCACGACAAAAGAAGCCCCCGCAATGAGAAGTCCCCACTCGTCGTAACTAGAGAAAGCCCGTGCGCAGCAACCAAGAACCAACGCAGCCAAAAATAAATAAATAAATTTATTTTTTTTAAAAAAAGCCCTTTGTGGTCCATTCTGAAGCCAAAATTATGTAGAAACTGTCCAGTGAATCCAGTGAATACAGATGTTGGAACAAGGAAATGCTCGTTGTCTTTTGTTATACCTGCATCCCTATCATCACTCTCCCCTTTTCTGACATTTCTTCAAGCCTTCCCACCTTGCCGACCCAGCTCAGTGGCATTCCCACCATGAAAACCCTCTCTGATCCCTCTAGTCCATTAAGCACTCTGTTTGCTAAACTCTGATGTTATTTATTGTTTGCACCCCTAATTTGGATATGTCATAAATGCATTTACTTTGTGTCTATTTATCTACAAACATAAATACTGTGTCTCTAAGTGAACTACAAATTCTTTGATAGCAAGAACCATGGTGTATGGCTACAATAACCACATCTGAATGTGGGCTGAAAAAGAATTGGTTTCTGATTTTGGAATCTATTCATATGAAAAGTATTATACACTTAATGAACAGAATTCACAGATAAAGAAATTACATGGAATCCAGATTTCCAGGACAGCAGTGTGTTATGATGTCAGCATGAACACCAGCTTGATTTAGAAGAGCTCACTGCCTTGCTTGTAACAGGTGCTCCAATAGACAGCAGTTGTTGATGATAATGATTATCGTGGAATTAGAATATTTGAAATTCCACTTGGGATCTCAAATGGAACAGGCTAAAGCTGTGCTCATTTTAACAAACATTTATTGCTTGTTGTTAACTTCCAATTATAGAAAGGATAGGTCGAGTAGTGATGTGGAAAGAACACTGATTTAGAACCAGTCAGAACCTGGTTGTTTAAACCCCACTTATTCATTGTGTGGCCTTGGGCAAGTACCTGGCTTTCCTCAGCATACATTTCCCCATTTACAAGATAAAGATAATGACCACTTCAAGTAGCTACTGTGATGACCACATAAAATAAATTTTCGTACATTACTATTTGGCATATAGTAGGTGCTTATTGAAACTTAGTCCCCCTAAAACTGAATTCCCCTGCTGAGTTTACGATTAATCTATCTAAACCCTTCCTATCCCTTTCCTGTCCCACCACTGTTCCCCTTAGGATTGAGGAGTATCAAAGAAAAGGGGGGTTGAAACCAAGCAGGACCCTGTGGGGCTGTCCTAGGTACAAAATCCCCTCTGTGTCCCCCGTTTCTTGTCTGTAGGGAAAAAAAAAGGCTTCACTCTCCTTGGCCTTCCCCGAGTTCCAAAGAGCAGACTCAAGCAGTTAATGATTAGGACAATAGAGTCACAGGGCTCCTATTTCCTCCTGAAGGAATATAGATAACAACCTGATGCACATCTTTGAGTTGATGCGTATCTTTGAGCTGTTCTGTAAATACTAAGACCCCCACCCAGGTGGATGGCGTTGACTACAAGCTGAGCACAAGCATGTGAACCCCAGGCTGGTTGGAACCAGAAGGTTGAAATTCCAGAAACATCACTCTGTTACCTCATCACCCACCAATCAGAAGAGGTCCACGAGCTGATCAAGCAGCATACGACCCTCTCCCCTAGCACTGTCTTTAAAAACCCTTGCCTAAAAATCCATCACGGAGTCCAGGTCTTTTGAGCATGAGCCACCCATTCTCCTTGCTTGGCACCCTGCAAATAAACCCCTTACTTTGCTGCAAACACCCACTGTCAGAGTTTAGCTTTCTATGCACAGGCACACAGCCCTTACTCGGTAACATTAATAACTAGCAGCAGTACTTCCTGCTATAATATTACTTTTAGAGAAAGCCTGTACCCAGGTAAGCAGAGTTCACAATCACCCACTCAAGGTGAAGGTATTCACCCTTCTGTTCCAGTGTCTAAAATCCAAAACAGAACTCAATCCTATGAATTTAAGGATTGCTGCCTATTATAATGCTCAACACATGAATCTAGTATCAGTATTTACCACTTAATGTGAATTTATCAGCCCTACTAGCTAACGGATGCATTGATTCACTCTTGCAGCGATCATGTCCTGAGGCATTACTATGTCCCAGACACTCTACATACAGGACCATGTGATTACAGAGATGAGTAAACACTCAGAAGCTATGCCCTCGGTGGGCTTGAAGTCTTGCTGTACACTTGCTTGAGAGAAAGTAGAGAGAATGCAGAGGGGAATGAAGGGCCAAGCAGGGAGGCTGAAACTGAAAGGATAAGGATTCTATCAATGAGAGAGCATTATCTACTCAACCTTGTTGCCTAGAACTGCAACTGCTGATTGACTCATCAGGTGAGGAGACAATGTACGGTATATAAAAGATTTCGATAATTATGAGGTATTTGTTTAGCAGATCAATATCTAGCTTTATTACCCAGAATAGTGGATAGAGATGAATTCCTCCAAAGGTTGTGCAGCCTCTACCTGGTACACGTGGAACACTGAGAAAAGTAGGACTCTGGGGACAGTGTAGACAGATGTTTTGGCCTCCTGATGGCTCCTATCTGTATAAGCACAGCAAAAATTAGGGGTATATCCTCCTCAATATGGCTGAAATTTTCTTCTGAACAATAAAAAGGACTTTCTAAATGAATTAATATTTTTTAAAAATGAAAGGCAAACAGTAGACCTGTTATAATAATGAACTGCTTTAGAGTAGTACCGTTCGCATGCAGACAACAATTAGAATAACTGAGCAGGCTCGGATGGACATGTATTCAGCCCCACTTTCCTACCGATTAGACTTCCATTTCTTTATACTTAAAAAACAACACAAGTGGATGTCTTTCAAAACGGCTGTAATTCAAGTTTTCACTAGTTCATACCAACCTTAACTCCCAACTCATACAAATTAGTAAGGCCTAACTGCAGTTTCTCAAAGCTTTTGGGGGCTGATTTAAGGACACCTACATCTTTTTCTCCTGAATTATCTGGATTCATCCCCAAGTCCACCATATAACAGCAGTTCCACCCTCCAACTTCAGTTTGGCTACACCTACATATTGAGAAATCTGGGACAACTTCTCCTGCCCAAAGCCATTTCCTCTTTTCACCCAGAAGATAATCAAGTTACGGCCTCAAATTAGAATTAATCGCCTGACATATTTTATAATTTATGAGAGTGTTGCATGTGATGTGAGATGATCAAGTTATATGGTCTATGTCTGCGTTTGCCGTTTATTGACTCAGAGTTTGGGTATTTAGCTTCTAAAAATGGATTTAATATGGCCAGATTAGCTGGCCCTTCTTACGAAGGCCACCCTGACTTGCTACTCAGTAGTTACAGAGTCCCTCCTAATCCTTTAAATATCCCCTCAATATTAAGGCTGATTCTAAGCTGCATGTGCATTTCATCAGATTAATAACAGCAACAATTCCTTGTATTTGTACAATGCTTAATATTTTTCAAAGCACTGTTGTTAAATGTCATACCCTCCCAAACCGGGTTCAGTGATAGGAAACTGAGAAGAATCTCATTTTCCTCATTAAAATAAAGTAAAAAAATGTTAATACCAGAGAAAATGGAGCTGCCAGTCCCTCGGTTCCATATTCATTAGCAGAGTCCTGCTAAAAATTGCTGAGATTCACGTCACGCCAAGCAGTCCTGGACTCAGTCTTGCTACCTCTCCTCGGCTTCTCTAGAGAGCCCACTGCTCTTCTCTTCAGCTCTCCTCCGTTGATACATGAAGTGACCTGCCTGGGGCGGGCAGTGAGAAGGAACCAGCCGGCTGCTCCCCGCAAGCATCCCCCTGCCAGCTATCATCAGTGTCACTAGCCACAGCCCTCTCGACTGCCGTCTGAATCTGAAATCCTCCTTCAGGTTTTTCCTATGCTCACTGCAATCAGTCCAGAGACGTTAGGCCCTCGAAGTTGGCACAGACACAGTCATGATTCCTCACCTGCTAAGTGGCTCTGGGACTTTCCACAGTCCTTAAGAGCTAACAAACCACATTCCCTGCAATCACAGCATTGTGGAGGTCCCCGTCACCAGCAAAAGAAGTCGGAGCAGGCTTGCCCGGTAGGAGCAGAGCCCACAGGGATGCTGGGAAGCCTGGCCGAAGGAGCAGGAAGCAGGTCAGCCCCTGAAAGTCTCCTGCAACATTTTTCCGGTTTTCACATTTCTTCCATTCTGGATATGACACTGTGTGTGTGTGACCTCGGCCTGGCTCCAGAAACTGAAAGTGGAGCGTGCCTCTGTGTGCTTTTGTTTCTCTCACCTTTCTATGCCTAATGCAAATTTCTTTAAGCTATGATACTTCTTCAAATATCTAAGCACTGTTTTAGGACAGTGCTATTTCCATGAGATACCTTTACAGAATAGCTTTAGCCCTGTGATGTCTTGCTCTCTTCCCTCAACAGCACCACTGGTGCAGCTAGAAAGTTCCTAGGCACGTCAACAACTGTAATTGTCCACTCTTTTCATATATCTGTCAGGAGATGTAGTGGTCATCAGTGCCAATAGCAAAATACTCATAGCTCTCTGCCTTTCAGGGGCCTGTGGGATATACTTCCCTCCTCTTTGCTGAAGTCAGGCTTAGCATGGAACTTGCTCTGTCCAATAAAGTGAGAGCAGAAGGGACACTTCCAGAAGAAGCTCTTACAGCCAGAATATGACTTGCCACATTATTGCCCCATGACTGCAGTGATAGTGGGGACACATTTCAAGACAAAACCTCCATCAGCCTGAGCCTGGGTGACTGTAATGAGCAGAGACCCTCTACCAACTGACACTGGACACCCGGCATGATTAGGAAATAAATATATATTGTGTGGTTTGTTATTACAGCTTAAACTGACCTAATCTGACTAGTACACGAGTAGAGGGATCTGGAAACCAGCCGCTGGAAGCTTGGACAAACGGTTCAGCAAGGCAGGAAGCTGCCTAAACTCTGTCAGAGAGAGTCAGTTTGACCCTCGGCAGCCCAATCTGACCAAACAAAGCAGTGGACAGTCACTGCTGCCACTACTGCCACATGCTGAAACGATATGTAAAATGTAATGGCTTGTTGTCAAGATAATTCTACTTCCTGAAAGTCTCTCATTTTGGAGAGGACACACATTACACATTTTCTTCACTACATTTTCAGAAACAAAGGAAGAGAAAAAGGGATCCTGCCAAACAGCATTTATATTTAGCATGCACCATATGCACATGTGCGGTACAGAGCACAAAGACATGTGGCAGTCCCACCAGATTGAAATCAGCAGGATAGCGAGCCGGAGATATAAGTGCGAGACTCTCAGTAGTATAAATGTAGGCATTTCTGAGAACAGAATGGTTCTTTGTGTCTTGACTTCACAAGATTCTTCAGTAGCCACTTCAGAATATTCTAAGGGAACATAATCTTTAGATGCAAGGCCGTGAGCAAAAGGAGGGCTTAGTGGGCAAATGGCCTTTGAAGTGGAGTGTAGTTACTTAGGGCCCTGCAGGTTTCTTGCTAATCCACTTCACTACATCCTCCACTGTGGAGCTCGGTCCTAAATGAGAAGTTTTCTCCCCAGAGTCACTGAGGTAGAAAATATCTGGAGGGGAAGATGTTGTCTACCAGCGTCAAAACACATTTAAAACAACTGAGCACTTCATGATTATGAAGGAAGCAAGAGAATGAAGTGCTCAGGCCCTGAGTAGGGAACTGAATCTAGGAAGCTGCCAATAAGGTAGAAAAGCAAACATGAGCATACACAACTGGAAGCAGGACAGGCTAATAACAACCCTGCCAGCCTCAAACCCGCAGGTGACGAAAAGGCTATTTCCCCTCCCAGGATCCACGAGGAGGGGTTTTTCCTAAACACACACCAGGCTGTCCATGGCCCTTTATTCACACCACCTAGTTGGGGTGGGGGGGGGCAGTACTTCATGGGGTGACCCATTTGGAAGGAAAGCCAGGCATGCTTCATTCAGCAATGCCATTCCTCCTCTTCCTGCCCCAACCCAGGGTTCCAGTGACTGTGTGGAGAAATCTACCTATCAGCCTTGTCTAATAGACATAAAGTTGAAACTGAGTAATCAGTCAAATCTATTCCATCTGCCTTCACTAATCAAGGTTGCTTTAATTATTGCTAAAAAAGACTTGCCTGTCCTCCAAGTTGCTCGTAGCCTAAACAATATGTTTGCCTGAGTTGTTTTCCAGGAACTTGGAGTTAGCTGTGTCTAGTTCGAGCCGAGCTGGTTAAGACTGGATAGGATCACCAACCCTCCAACTGAGCATGCACAAGTGCCGGCTAGGTGACCTTTTGATGTCAGAGGGCCAAAAACTCCACCCTAGATCCTGCTAAACACCTCAATTTTTGAATTTGCAAAGGCCTATAAGCTTAGTTGCACCTGCAGCTGAACAATTACCCAATTACTGCACCTTTTTCCAATCACCTTTCCCCATGCTTCAAACCACCCTACTGCTTTGTTTTCCCATAAGTACCCCCAAGTTCCCCCTTACCCCATAAATACCCCCAGCCCTTTGCTTTTGGGGAAGTATATCTGAAAATTGTTTTTCCATCTCCTCACTTGGCTGCTTTGTGAATAAACCTTCTCTTTGCTACAGACCTCAGTGTCTTGTGAGTAAACAAACCCTCTTTGCTGTGAACCACAGCATCTTGTGAGTAAACCCTCTCTGCTGTTAATCTCAGCATCTCAGCGTTTTGACTTGCTGGAGGTTGAGCAAAATGAAACTGGTCTGGTAATAAAGTCATTCTCCCCTCTGATTTCTATCAGTAATAGTGGTAATATTTTGGATCTTGATCTACCTCTCCTACTTCTTTATTCCTCATGAAACAGGAGAAAGGGAGCAGGGCACAACCTTTAAAAGAATGATAATCTGTTGTGGATACTACAAAAACTGGTTAGGACCAATTAAATCTAAGATGGCAGAAGATCTAACTCCCACTAGACCTTGAGCCTCATTATACGCTCATTGTAATACATTAGCATCTAAACGACACACCCACAGGCACCCTGACAGTTCTGAGGCCAACCATAAAAGGCCAAAAAGTGGGCAGTGGTCCAATTCCTGGAAATCCCTGCTCCATCCCCCAAATAGTTGGAGTAATCCTCCCACTCGTTAGCCTATGGAATTACCCAGCCCATAAAAACTAACCACCCCATATTTGGGCACACTCTTACTTTCTGAGACAGACCAAGTTCTGTCTGTGGAATGTGTATCTCTCTAAATAAACCTGCTTTCCAACTTAGTTCTTGGGGCAGAGCGCTCTTGCCTGCCGGCTTATATCCTTCACAAGTGTCATTTATCAATAAATCTACTTCTTTGCCTATCACTTTGCCTCTTGCTGAACAACTTCTGTGCTGAGACATAAAGAACCTGAGCTTCATTAAGTCTTGAGACCAGGTGTGCAATTTCAGCTGGGAGACTGGGGGGGTTCAAGTCTCCTCCTAAGACACAGATTGTGGGTTCAAGTCCCAATCTGAGACACACCTGGGTTCAAGTCCCAATCTGACATGTGCAGTTTCACTCAGATTATTCAGAATCATTGGCAAGCAACAGTCATTAAACTAAGTGGATTTATCCACCACTATCAACACACACCCACCTGGAATAACTAAGGTGGACTATTTCTTTCCAGGGCCTGGTTTTGCTAATGGTGTGTGTTTCGTGGCCAGAAGTCAATTAGGCAGAGGTTACATTCTACAGAAAACATGGTGTGTTCCGTAGCAAAATTATCTACTTTTAACCTTTGAATGATGTAAATTTTTCAATATTATAGGCATACCTATACACATCTCCTGATTCATAGAGTTGCTAAGGACAGTCCATTGAAAAAAAGACTTGACCCAGTCCATCACTGCAGATCAGACTCATATAAATGTGCTTGGGCTATTCCAGTGAAGACCGCGAGAAAGGAACTGTCCTGAGAGAATTTACCACGGTGGAAGAAGGAAAGTTAGACTCAGCAATAGCTCCTGACTGCCAACCGTGAGTGGCACTTCCAAGAAAGCACAATGGCTGATATAGGAGCTCACCCAGACACAGCTCACCTGGAGGCTTGGATGCACACGGTCAGAAAGGGGCTGTAAGTTTACAGAACTATTATATTAATCCCTAAAATTTGGGGGATTCAAGAAGCCTTGATGTGGGATTTCCTACAACTGAGCATAGTATATTGGGAATATTTTTCTTCCCAATTTGCAAATAAAGCAGTAAGAACCATCAGCCTTGAGACATAGCAAGTGAAATCCGTTTCCACAGACATGCAGATTTCCAGCTCCAATGGTGTCCAGCTGGCAGCAATGGTAACATCCAAGTAATGGGGCAGAGGTGTATCTAGCCCCAGAGAAGCACCCTGTGGAACTACAGCTCCTAACGCTATGGAGTTGCAGCTCCCCTAGACTGTGCCATGCAACAGCCAGAGCTCCTCACTGGAATATGAGAGCATCCCTGGGGAGTCTCAGTAGTACCTGGAGAGGACAGCACTTCCTGCACTCGTTCCTTTTATTACTTGGAACCGTTCCAATGGCACAACCTCCAATAGACAAGAACTGTGTATTAGATCTATGGATGATCCATGTGATGGGTAAAAACAAACCCTCAGTTTAATTCAAAATACTTCAGTATGCATACGTATGTATTTTGTTATTTATTCCTATGCATGAAATTTCTGGGTCATTGGTATGTGTATGTGCAATTTTATTAAATACTGCTCAGTAGATTTCCAAGTGTGTGTGCCACTTTACACTCCCACGAGCACTGTATAAAAGTTCCAGTTGCTCTACAGCCTCAACAATACTTCAACTGTCAGTGGTCTTTTATCTGCTTATTAGTTTGTTTTGCTTTGTTTTAGCATTTCTGATGAATGTGTAGTAGTTTTATGTTTTTCATTTGTAGTTATGTTAAACACTTTTTAAATTTGTGATATTAAACACCTTTTCATATCTCATTAGCCATTTAGGTATCTCTTTTATGAAGTGCCTATTCAAGTCCTTTCTCATTTTCCTATTGGATTACCTGTCTTTTCCTCATTTATTTGTAAGAGCTCTTTTTATATTCTAGAAACAAGTCATTTGTTGTATATATATATTGCAGTTATCTTCTTGTATTCTTTGGTTTGCTTTTCGTGTTTTCAAGATGCCTTTTGATGAACATAAGTTCTTAATGAACTTATTTTAATGTTTTAATAAAACATTAATGAAATCCAATTTACCCATGTTTTTCTTTGATTAATGCATTTTATTCTAAGAAATCTTTGCCTACCCCTAAGACCATGTTCTCCTATGTGTTCTTATAAAAGCTTAATTGTTAAGCTTTCAAATCTGTGATTCCCCTCAAATTTCTGTGCACTGTATGAAGAAGAGGTCAATTTTCATATTTTCCCCTCATGAACATCCACTTCCTCAACATCCTTTATTGCTAAGACATTCTTTTCTTCCCCTGAATTGCAGTGATACCTTTGTTTTAAATCAGGTGACTGTATGTATGTGGTATATTTCTGAGCTCTATATTCTCTTCTTTTGGTCTATGTGTCCATCCTCATGCCATTACCACACTTAATTACTGTTTCATAATATGTCTTGAAATCTAGTAGTACATGTCCTCCAACTTTGTGTTGTGTCAAGTATGTCTTTGCTATTCTTGACTCTTTGGATTTTCATATAAACTTTAGAATCACTTTGTCAAGTTCTTCAAACCAAACATCCCAGGATTCTGATAGGGCTTGTACTGGATCTGTAGGTCAATATAGTGAGAGCCAATATCTTACCAATATTGATTCTTCAAACCCACAAAGATGGCATATCTCTGAATTTATATAGGTCTTATTTAGTTTATCTCAGTATATTTAGTAGTTTTTATCTGTGTAGAAATCTTATATCCTTTATTTGACTCATTTCTAGCATTTAATATTTTTATTTTATTATAAATTATATAATTTTAATTAAAATTAATTGTTGCCAGCATAAATATATACTACATATATATATAACTTATATATATTTATCTGAGCAAATACACTTATTAATTGTAAGTTTATCTATTTTTATGCTTACAAATTATGTAGTCTGAAAATGATAGGTTTTTTTTTTTCCTCTCATCAGTTTACCTTTAAATCTTTTTCCAGGCATCTGTATTGACTAGAATCTCTTGTAAAATGGCTAAAAGAAGTGATACTATGTATCCTTATCTCATTTCTGATCTCAGAGAAGCTTTTGATATTTCACCATTATGTTTACTATAGATTTTTAAATAACTTATCATCAGATTGAAAAAATGCATAGGTGTACCAAAACACACACAGGCATTCATAGCAGCAGTATTCATAAGAGCCAAAAACTAGAAACCAAGTAAGCATCCATCAACAGTAGAACAGATAGATAAATGTGGTACAGCCATGCAACAGAATACTATACAGCAATATAAAAGAATAACCTACTACTATTATATACTGAACGACATAGTGATTCTCACAGACACAGTGTTCAGTGAATGGACATATGTATTTATAATTCTTCGTATTTGGACAGATTTTCTTTCCTACATTGCAGCCATCTGAAGTTTCTTGCCAATATGTTGATTAGAAGAACGTCAGACATCAACGTAACCATTCTTGCTATAAAATACTTCTTTATTGCCTTATCACTCAATCTCAGTCATGTACCATCATCACTGTATATATCATCAGCTACATGAATAGTTCTGTGGTAAACACACCCTAAAGTCATCCCCCCCCACCATGAGTCATTCCCTTACATAATCCCCTGTAGGCAGAACCTATGTCTTCTCATCAATAGAATATGGCAAAGGTGATGGGATAGCCACTCCCTTCAGTACATTACACTATAAAAGACTGAATCTTCCTCTGAGAGATTCCCCTACAGGACTTGAAGAAGTAAGCTGCCACATTGTGAGAGAGCCACATGGTAAGAAACTGCAGGTGGCCTCTGGGAGCTCAGAGTGGCCCCAGATGGCAATCAGCAAGAAAACCCAGCCTCAGTTCTACAATCACAAGGAACCAAAAACTGCCAACAATCACTAAGCTGCCAACAATCATTTAAGACCCTGAGTTCTAGAAAAGAACTCAGCCCTAGCCAATACCATGATTACAACTTTGTGAGACCCTGAGCAAAGAAACCAGCAAAGCTGTACCTGGATTCCTGACCCACAGAAACTGTAAGATGATAAACGTATGTTGTTTTAAAGCACTACATTTGTGGTAACTGGTCACAGCAATAGGTAACTAATAGAGTTCAGCTGTTAAATTAGGTAAGACTGAGTTGAAAGAGATAGAAACCCAGCTTGAGATAGCCTGAGCCAAAAAAAAAAAAGAAGAGGGAAGTGGGAGACTTTACTGGGCAGATAACATCAAGTCACAGGAAATACAGATTGTGCTGGACTTTAGAAACAACTGGACTGGGGGGAGGCGGGGTTTGAACACCATCTAAATCGGGTCTCTACTTCTTGTCTCTGCTTTTCTCTGGTGCCTTTATTCTTCCCTCTTAAGGCTTTACCCAGATAACAAAAAACATGGTCACTAATAGCTGCAAAAGTCTTACATCTTACAGCTTCAGTCACCAGTGAGAGACTGACTCAGCTCCGAGTCCCAAATCCCCAAATCCTGGGTAATCAGTTCAATCTGATACTTGGCAAGCAATCCCATAGATGATCCTGGTAGTAAACCTTCTTTTCCAGATGTAGGATATGGATGTTGGATGTTTACCAAACAAGCATCACACTTCTCGGAGACACTGCAGCCAGATCCTTCATACGCTGAAATGACATTTTGGCATCCAAATCCTACTGGGCACGAGGCACAGTTACAGCATAGGCAACCCAGAACAGGAAACTGGTTGATTTATTAATATCTATTTTCCAAGTTCATAGTGAACACTGAGTAAAATCTCAGTAAATACTTCCAGGTAGTAAGTATTCTTAGTAAACAGCAGATATAAACATACAGATTTACCTTAATGCACTTGAGGAGTAACTAACCTAATCCCCGCTTCACCAGATAATTTCCAACCTTCTATTTCACTGGCTGTGTAGACTTGACTCAAGAAGCCAGGTTAAAAAAAATGCCTATTCCTAAGTGGATGGTGAGCCACCTGATACACTGTAATTCTGTGTAGGACAAAGGAGACCTTCAAAAACTTTAATTCTGATGTTAATAAAAGCAGGAAGAATACGATTTGTGTTAAACTTGTTTTGATTGGAATGCTGGGTTCTTAGGTCTTTCTGAATTCTTTTCAGCTTCTCCCAAGTCTTATAGTATTTCACTCACCTTTTGCTCTGGTCTTCTTTTAGCTACTCCTTTCTCTTTTTATTTCTGTCTCTCTTCAACTTTTGGTTGAGATGGTTACCTACAGAGAAACAGAATTTCTTCTAAAGAAAGCAAAAATCTATCTTGCAGTTGTGAACACTATTTTACACTATTTTTGTATAATTACATTCGTTTTCTGTAGTGGAGCAGCTGAGAAAAATTGCTCTAATTGTGTAATTTTCTGCAGCTACTCTGGGACAAAAATCTTGGTAATTGGATTTTTTTAAACTAACAAGTCACAATTGGATAGTTCTTAAACTATTTGTGCTTATGCTTCAGAAATTTTCAGTGGATGTACAGTGTATTTTAAATGTTTTGCATCAGCTTGTGGTCTCAAATTTGATTTATTTAACTTTGAATTTTAAAATAGGTAGACAACTCTGATTATACATTGTCTTCTCTAAATGGACCTTTGCTAAGTTTCGTAGTGTGTTCGTTCCCCACTCCACACTCTGCTGTTGCCATGGGAGCCGAAATCCTGGCATGTGCAGCTCCACCCCCAAGTGGCTGTGTCTCCCAGAGTGCTTTGCTGTTACTATGGAAATGCCTGCCTATTAATCTTGCTGTCCTTTTACTACCAAAGCACCTTTAACTGTCTCAAGCAATCAAGTGATGTTACCTACAACAGGGAAAGTAGGGAGAAGACTGCTTCCCATCCTACAACTGCAGTGCTGATTTTAATCAAGATTTAATCAAGGAGGAGAAGGAACTACAGCTACTCTAATAGCTCTTTAAAAATATACAAAGCTGGATCCTTCTTGATGCATAGGCTCATGCCCTTGTTCATGCCCTTGCTTGAGACCTCTGAAAAAAGCATACTATATTTTTAAAGCTACTTTTGTATTTCATATACATTAAGCACCATGGAATCAGGAGGACAAGTGATCACTCATTCTTATAGATAAGAATGTAATGCTTTACTACAAACGTAATAAATGTAATGCTTTACTACAAATTTTCTGAACAATGTGTTTTGGGGAATAGTCATGAAAACTACCTCAAGAAAAATGTGCATGCTGATTTGGACAAAAACCTTATCATCCTATAGAACTTGAGAGGAGTAAACGTAAGTCAAGAGAATTAGCTAATGATAATGAGTTAAAGATACTTTCATAAACTCCGCCTCCATTGCTTTCAGGTTAAGCATCTATGAAATCTTGAATTTGACTGTATGGTCGTTTGTTCAAAGTGAAAATAGGACTTTGTAATTGTGGAAGGATTTTCCAGGTCATCAGGAAAAGAAAAATATTGGAAAACAAATCTTGGCCACCCTGGATCTGAGATGCTAACTGTGGAAAGATTAGACTGGCTCTGACAAATGATATGTGCCCAATAGCTATTTTTAGAACTAGGTAAAATTAAGTTGTATAAATGTACAGGGGGATCTAGTTGATGCAGGCAGCACAGAGAGAGGCTGCTTTTGCACTGAAAATAATCAAATGGTACTGAAGTTGGGTAAAGGAAGAGAGGGAAGAACAATGGTGGGAGAATCACAAAAGACGAGATACTGGGCTTCCCTGGTGGCGCAGTGGTTGAGAGTCCACCTGCCGATGCAGGGGACACGGGTTTGTGCCCCGGTCCAGGAAGATCCCACATGCTGCAGAGCGGCTGGGCCCGTGAGCCATGGCCACTGAGCCTGCACCTCTGGAGCCCGTGCTCCGCAATGGGAGAGGCCACAACAGTGAGAGGCCAGCGTACCGCAAAAAAAAAAAAAAAAAAAAAAAAAAAGACGAGATACTTCTTTTGAAAATACCCACAGGAGCTGGAGTGGTTGTGATTCGGGGCAATCTAAATGAGGCTGCTTGTTACTTCAGCACTCTGCTCTGGTGCAAAAGAAGAGTAAATGAATGAATGAATGAACGAACGAATGAACATGGCACAAAATTTGAGGAGGTTTGTTCAAGTGTCTGATAGGAAAGAATATGTTCATAGCCTACCACTAATAAAATAGTAAGGAAAATCTTGCCCTAAAAAGCAGATCTTGTTAATCGATCAGAATAAGAAAAGAAGACCAGATTGGTGGGATTTTTGTCAAAACCTTCAGAGAAAACAAAGTAACAACTTCGGCATTTGAATGTCACCCTAAGCTTCCAGTGACCTGATTGGTTCAGTCTGAGTGCTGTTATCTCTTCAGCAGTAATTTTTTCCATCCTCTTCTGTATTAGGTTTCTAGGGCTATCATAACAAAGTAACAGGTGACTTAAAACCACAGAAATTTATTGTCTCACAGTTCTGGAGGCTAGAAGGCCAAAATCGGAATATCGACAGGGTCATGCTCCCTCTGAAATGTGGAAGAAAATCATTCCATGACTCTTCCAGCTTCTGGTATTTGCCAGCAATCCTTGGCATTCTTTGCTTGGAGATCATTCCAATCTGTCTCCATCATCATGTGGTCATCTTCATATCATCTTCCCTCTGTGCATCCCTATTCCAAATTTCCCTCTACTTACAAGGACACAGTCACATTGGATTAGGGGCCCACCTTACTCCAGTACAACGTCATCTGAACTAATTACATCTTCAATGATGTAACCTTATTTCCATATAATATTACATCCTGAGGTACAAGTTGTTAGGACTTCAACATATCTCTCTGAGGACACAATTCGACCCAAAACACCTTCTCTCAGACACAGGATCAAGAAAGGTAAACAGGAAAATTAGTGAATAATTATAAAAGTCAGTTATTGGAAATCTTCATCACTTTAGGCCATCTGAACTCCTTCAGCTTGTTGGAGTACAAGTTAATGGGGTCAGGCTTATTGAAGTTCAATTTACTTTTATACCCAGGAGGATACACATGAGATAAAGATGATGATGGTGATGATGATGGCAGCTGACACTGAATGCCTATGATAAGGCAGGTAGTATTCTAAATACTTCACATGTATCAATTTATTTAGTCCTTATGACCACCTCATGAAAAAGTTCCCATTACCATCGGCATTTTATAGATGAGGAATCTGGGGCACAAAGAGGTTAATTTATTTGGTTTGAAGCAAGGCAGCCAGCAGAAATGCCACTGCAGCATCTCTGTTAGCCTAGCCTCACCTTCTACTCTAAAGGCCTCAGTGTGATCACACTGAAGCGTGGAGCTTCTGGACTTAGAGAATTTTCACACACCAGTCCCCCAAAAATAAATGCAGGAAGGAACTACCTAGCTGGTCTTGTATATCTTTATATCAGCCCCCATTTCTCTTTCCATGCGAAAGGAATGTGTATATGCCTGCCCATATGCGGGTCTCTGCGAGGCAACAGAGCCAACATAGAATGAGTCCTCTTAACACTAAGTTTTTCAATATTTTTAGATACAGAAATATGAATTCCTTCCTGAATACAAAAAAAAAATGAATTCTGGATCACCAGTCTAAGGACAACATGCCCCCCAAAAGTGTATATTATGATTTTTATTTACCTAGATCTGGGAAAGCCAGGGTGACTTATAGCAATTAAGACATCAATAGAAGCAGATCTCATTCTCTTGGGATTTCTTGGATGAATGAGAGGCACACGCTGATTGGACTCGTTTGTCCATCCATACATTTAACTAGTTCCACCAGACAATAACACAAATTCTTTGTTGTATGCTTATCAAATCTTCAATGTCCTAGGGTGACTTTATGTAAAAGCAGCATCCTCAAAAATCAAAAATTCCATGAGTGGACTTGTCTCACCACTGGAGCCTCAGTGTTATGGAGTGGAGCGCCATAAAATTTAGAAGCTTAAACCGTGGGCATTCAATAGTTATGAGACAATAATCAAGTTAATCAATTAAGCACAAAGCTTAAATTAGATGCAATCTCACACCTTAGGTAGAATTTTAGCTGTTAGTGCCACTCTCCGTGTCTTGAGACATTTCACTCTGGAGAGATCAAAAATGAAAACTTCTCTGTGTTTGCCTTCCCTGCCCATCATCTGAGGACTTTTAGAATTCGATTTACCTCCATGGGAGCCCAAATAGCATTGCCTTTGATGACAGGACACAGTCTGCAGCAAAGGATATATGTCAACAGGAAGGGTACCTAACCTCAGAGTCCACTTGTCCTACCATAAGTATATTCATCCAGAAGCAGGAAGGGTACCTGACCTCAAAGTCCACTTGTCCTACCATAAGTGTATTCATCCAGAAGTAGTAGTAGTAGATGGCCTATTAAAGATTCAGATAAGACAGCAATTCAGACATGAAACCCTCCAGTTTGGGGAGTTCCCTCAGATGCACTGAGCTGATATATTGGTTCTGCACCCCAACAGCTAAAATATATTGGTCTAGGGATAAAGGGATGGAAGTAAAATTGGCCCCTTTCACCACTACTGATAACTCACTTCATATTTGTGCTTCCCATTCCTACAACTTAGGTTCTGCTGGATTAGAGGTCCTGGTTCCCAGCGGGGTTACCCTTTCACCAGGGAACATGGAAAGAGTTCCACTGAGCCTGCAGCCACAACTGCTGCATGGTCACTCTGGGCTCTTCATGCCTATGGACCAGCAATCAAAGGAAGGAGTTACTATGTCATGATGAGATTCAGAAAGATGAAGAAAGAAGAAACTGGGTTTCCTTGGCTTGAGGCCACTAGAGAATACTGTCCTACTTCCCCCCCTCATTTAAAAAGGTAAACTGTGTTCATTATGTAAACTTTGGAAAATGTATAAAAATTCACAGAAGAATAAAATTTACCTGTAACCCCTCCAAAAAAAAAAAAAAAAAGGAAGGAGTTACTATACTGATGGGAGAAATCCTTCTTAATGATCATGAGGCGCTGGGGTTGCTGTTATGTAATGGAGGCAAGGAGGCATATGCCTGGAACTCAGGAGGTTCACTGAGGTGTGTCTTGGTGCCTTATTCTTGATGGTAATGGTGAGCTGGAAATTATAGTGATCACAGCCTAACAAGGGCATGGTAACAGAGGGACAGATTCTCAGAGATAAAGGTCTGAGTTATTCCATCAGGCAAGCAATCTAAAGCAGCAAAAGTGATGGCCAGGGGTAGAGGAGCTCTAGAATGGGTGGTGGAGGAGGGAGATGATAAATATCAATTACAACCCGAGAACCAGCTACAGCTCCAGGTACTGTACTTGTTCTTTTATAGTTTTCATGAGATTGTGGCTGAACATGACCTTTAAGAGGTCATGCCACATAGTGGCAGAACGGGCTTGTTGTGTGGCCAAGCAGATCTGAGAGGGGAATACAGCAGTCAGTATGTCTGAGATTTCTTTCAAGTGATGCCTGGAAGAGTTAGTGATCCACAAAACATACTTTTGGGAGTGCAGTTTTTTGCTTATATTTTAGATGATTTTGTTTTGTTGATTTAAGGGGTAAGCTGGGACGAAGTGAGAGAGCAGCAATGACATATATACACAACCAAATGTAGAACAGATAGCTAGTGGGAAGCAGCCGCACAGCACAGGGAGATCAGCTCGGTGCTTTGTGACCACCTAGAGGGGTGGGATAGGGAGAGTGGGAGGGAGACGAAAGAGGGAGAGGATATGGGGATATATGTATACGTATAGCTGATTCACTTTGTTATACAGCAGAAATTAACACACCATTGTAAAGCAATTATACTCCAATAAAGATGTTAAAAAATAAATGTTTTTTAAAAAAGTATATCTCTAATGATCCAACTATCTCTTTATTATACTACTGATAGACACTTATTTCCATTTGAATCCCCCCCCACCCTACCCCACCCCCAAAAAAAAGGAAGAAAGAAAAGAATTTTGAAAGTAGCAAAAATTCACTACCAAAATTGTTGTCCCACTCTGGGTACTCTAAATGCTTCAGTATATCTAGAAACCACACTGCTTGGAGAATACTGGTGTCCACATTTAGAAAACAAACTTTCTCTGGCCTCATAGAGTATTATCATTTAGAACCTAGTGTTTTCTTAGGATGTTTCTTACTACATTTATACTCATTACAGGGATTACTCTAAAGTGGTGGGGTCACTTAGCTGAAAAGCCAACCTCACCGTAGTGAATTCTAACATTTGTAGAGATCAGCATGACCTTAAAGGATTGCAGTGATATCTGTCTTTCATTTAAGACTTCTGTGTCTCAGAATAATTTAGCTTGTAAATATGAGCTTGTGCAAGATATGTGCATTTGTTAAAGTGTAGAGCCAAAGACAAACTTCTGAAAAGGGGGGAAAAGAACATCTACATGTCTCTCTCCCCATCTCTCTCTCTCTCTCTCTCTCTCTCTCTCTCTCTCTCTCTCTCTCTCTCTCTCTCTCGCCCCCCACCTCCCCTCTATCCCCCCCACCCCGTGTTGCCCTCCCTCCCTCCCTCCCCACCTCTGCCTCTATCTCTCTCTCTCAACTTCACATAACTCCATAGCAACTATATATGTATGAATGTTCCTAGTCTTCATATTTCTCTGACTCAGAGCCTAGTGGTTTTGGTAACTGTGAGTTGTTTTCAGAACATTACTTCTTCGTTTGGCTTTTCTGGCATCAAACTGGATGACATGTATCCATAAATATATTAATCTATCTGTGTCACTTTTTTTTGGTTTTGCTTTCCTCCTGGATATTAACTCCCTATTTTTTTCCAACTCCTTGATCATAATGAATTCCAGAGCAATGCAATATATTACATCTTCCACACAACTTAGAATTCACTATTTCACATCTGTCATTTGAAGATAATCAAGATTCTTTCACAGCAAAATGACTCAACAGTGTGTCCAGAAAGAAATAAATGATGGATTTCTTCTCAAAGCACAAAGACAAAAGTACTGAAAACACTGCATCCAAGACAGTGTCAGAAAAGTAACATTAATTAAATCTCCACATATAAATAATATTTGGTTCATCTTAATTTTCTCTAAATGCAGTAATATTCTTTTTTTTTTTTTTTTTTCTTTTTTTTGGCCATGCCTCGCGGCTTGCAGGTTCTCAGTTCCCCAACCAGGGAATGAACCCGGGCCATAGCAGTGAAAGCCCAGAATCCCAACCACTAGGCCAGCAGGGAACTCCCTCAGTAATATTCTTAAAACCACTGTTCTGTTGACCCATTACTTGGTCCAATTTCATTTCACCAGGCCAATAACGATGATAGTAACGATGATAACAGTAATAACTGGAGTTTATTAAGTGCTCACTGTGCATCAGGCATGGGCCCCGAGTACTATGCACGCATACCTACATTCCACCACCTCCCCGCATCTCTACACCTCCACCTTAGTCCAAGCCACCATTGTCTATAGCTTGGACATCTACAGTAGACTCCTAATGAGTTTTCTTTCTTAGCTCTTTACAATTCATTCTCCACACAGCAGCTGGAGTGATCTTTGATATAGTATTTTAGAGCATATCAGTCCCTTGCTTAAAACGCTTCCAAAAGTCTCCCACTGTACTTAGAAGCTCCATTCCAAGCTCCCTACCATGACTTTCAAAGCCACACTGCTTGACCTCTGGGATTTGACATTCTCAGACATTCTTCAGATATCATCAAGCTCATGCCTGCCTCAGGGCTGTGGCACTAGCTACTTCCTCTGCCTTGATCTTCACATCCTCAATGTCATCCCCTCAGAGAGGCATTCCATGATGACACAGTCTAAACTAGCCATCCAGTCACTCTCTATCTTTTGCATCATTCTACTTGAATTTTTTTACATAGCACTCATCACTATCTGATATTATCCTGTTTTCCTATTTGTTCATCATCTGACTCCTTCCCCTGGAATATTTGTACCGTATCCGTTCTGTGCAGCCCTAGAACACTACCTGGTACACAGTAAGTTCTCCATGAATATGTGCTGAGTGAATAAGTGAATGGATGAACAACCTTATGAGCTAAGAACATTATATTTAAGAGGAGAGGAATATTCCATTATACATGAAGAAACCAAGCTTTAGAAAGGCTAGGTAAGTTGTTGAAGCACAAAGCTTCCATGTGGTAAAACCAGAAACTTGGGGCAGGACAGGTAAGCAAGCCATTGACCTCTACCGTAAAATTAAGAAAGCTAACTTACAGCCAGCAGACCTCTCTTTGGCAAAGATATACCAGGCATAGAGATAGCACTGATCCATGAAGAAAAATAAAATATTCCAATAGTGGCATATTCAGTGCTTTTCACCTGGTGACAATATCAAAAGTGATCCCCCTCAGCCCATTTCAAGAAAGGGTTTGGAGCAATGATTCTTACCCTATTGAAGGGTTATAGACAATTTTGAGAATCTGATTAAAATTAAGAACTTTTACTCTAGGGGAAAAAAGGACTTTTTATACACAATTTCAGAAACTCTTAAACCCAAGTGTAGTTCTGATATGGAAAGAAGAGTTCTGGGGTTTTTCTCTGCAGCATTAAAAGGAGGTTTTGGTCTTCTGGGCAAGGCAGACAGATGTTCTCCCCTCCCTGGAGAAGCAACTGAGCAATGATAATGTACTGAAGGCGGAGCCTTCCCTAACCTTGAAGAGGAAGCCAACTCTTGGTTTCTAATAAATTGAGCTCAGGTTTAAAGGACCACCCAGGCCCTTACTGATGAATCTTCCATTCTTTCATTCAACAAACATTTGTGAGCACCTACTGTGTGACAGGCATTGTACTAGGCTCAGAGGATACAGGAGAGCAAGGTGTGGCCCTTGCCTTCATGGAATCCACAGATGCATAGGGAAGGCATATATACAAAGGGACAATTTCACTCCAGAGTACCGTGGAAATACCCCTCCTATTCCCCTTGCAGTAGGTAGTAAGGATCATTTAATCAGCAGTAGAGTAAGAGAAATCCAAGTCATCAGACTTGGTTTGGCCAAAGGGTTTCTGAGTAAGGTCCATAAAACACATTTTTGAATACACTTTCTAGGTTTTGTTATATGATGCGCATGATTTACTTGAATTATACGGACCATCTGGAACGTATACTGCTGCTGGACTCAACAGCCGACTTCTGAGAGAATGGGAATAAGGCTTGATGAAACTGCCTCGGAACATTTTGATCTCACCTACTTTTGAGCTGCAGAAGTTATACTTTACTAAAAGCTAGAGACACCTGGGACTTTGAGGAGAGGAGAATCCTTCTTTTAGCTAAAAGCATTTTTATACTAAATATAGTGTAAATATATAAACAGTTTGTACTACTCAGCCACATTCCCACTCTTTAGCCTCCATAAATGTGAAAAGGGTAACATTAACTGAAGAATAAAACGCTGTGAAGACACATAGAAGAGGCCTTTAAAACCAGGTTTGAAGGAGCAGAGAAGCCCACCTAAAGGATAATCAGGAGTTAGCCAGTTTTTTGACACAGGTTGTGTCCAGGCAAATAGAAGAGCATATACAAGGGCACAGAGTCAAGAAAATATTCAGAATTCTGCAGTCCACCTCTGCATTGGTGCACTGGCCTTTAATCTGGGCAATAACACTGGTTGAGCTTCTAAATTTCCAAATCAGCTTATCTAGTATCTAACAGATATGTCCTTTATCTGCAACAGAAACAAACGCTTTATATTCTCTTTAGAGTATAACCTCAAACGTCTTTGAATTATAACACTGAAAATGAGAAATCAATCCTTCTCTTGCTAAAAGGTTTAAAAATGCTTTGAGAGTGGTTGAGTTTCCTCAACTATCTAGTAGTTTAGGAGTTCAGGGTGTTTATGTTCAACAGCCTAATGCTTATGCATTAACAGTTTATACCAGTCTTGTGTTTGTATCAGCCCAACCACCATTTTAAACCACTGCTCTTTTGGAGTTTGCAGCACATTCAAATTGCTACACTTTCCAGCCAGTTCTAATTTCAGGTCATCCAGCAGCAGGCTAAGAGGAAGTCACCTCATTCACCCTCTATAATAGTAGTCCCTACCATTGCTTAAACACATTTCTTATGCCAAAAATGCTGTTACGTATATCTCATATAATCTTCACAATATCCCCAAACAGTGGGAATCATTTCCCCTATGGTGCAGATGAGGAAACTGCAGCTCAAAGACATTAAGTAACTTACACAAGATCAGACAGCTAGACAGTGGGAGAATGTGACATCTGTGCTATTTATTATTGTATGTTTTGTAAGACTTCCAGTAATGTATTCTAATCATAAGTTCACGTTGGTTTGAGTCCCTTTCTGAAAGTTTTTGAACATTAAGTATTACTAGGTGTTCCTCTTACTGGAATTAACTTATATAAAAAGGAAAAAAATATTGTACTATTGCAGTCTAGTCACATAATTTCTCAGTAAGTACTCCTTGATTTAATTTAAATGTTTGTCTGCCTTGACTCCTTCTTCAGATCATAAGCTCTTTGAGACCAGGACATAAAGGGTCTCCTTTATGTCTGGAAGTATTTTACATTAGAGAGATTCAATGAAGGTCCAACAAAAACTAGGTCATGAATTTACAGTGGGACTTCAAACTGCAATTATGCTTCTTAACATAAGGATTTCCATTTATATAAAATTATTTCCTTTTTGTAAAGATAATAACAATAAAAAGAAGAATTTATACACACACTGCAAAAAGAATGGAAGGAATTACACCAAAATAAGAACAATAGCTCTCTTTGGTGACAGAATTATGGATAATTATGTTTCTTTTACTGTTTTGTTTTTCTGCATTTTTATATTAGCTATACTCTTAAATTTTCTACAATCAATAGGTAGTACTTAAATAATTAGAATAAATTATGTTAAAATATTAAAATCTAAATCAACTAGTTAACATCAAAAACTTTAAAAGCTTCCATTCCCTTCCAGATGTCATTAGCTTTTGTTTGGGGAAGTTCTACTTCATAGGACTCTTCATTCTGTTCAACTACTAATGACATACAACAATTTTCTCTTGAGTACTTTACACATCCCTTTATTGTCCTTTCTCCTTGGTGACTAGTGCCAGCACCTCTTGAATTCCTGCAAATTTTTCTGTGCTAGAAAAAGGAAAGTCAAGTGAATCAAATGTATCACTCTCAAATTGGACAATTTTGTAAATAGATTCCTGATGCAGAGCTGAATATATCAAACATATAGAATAGGGCTTCCCTGGTGGTGCAGTGGTTGAGAGTCCACCTGCCGATGCAGGGGACCCAGATTCATGCCCCGGTCTGGGAAGATCCCACATGCCGCAGAGCGGCTAGGCCTGTGAGCCATGGCTGCTGAGCCTGCGCGTCCGGAGCCTGTGTTCCACAACGGGAGAGGCCACAACAGTGAGAGGCCCGCATACCAAAAAAAAAAAAAAAAAGGAAACAAACATATAGAATGACACTTTTGTCCAAGGCTACAAGCTTTCCAAGTTGACGACTGCAGCAACTAAAGCTGACACTAAAATGAGTTAGGTAATTTTAAAAACAAAACAAAGATTAAAATAATAGAAGTAGGCACCCAGGAAATATCAAGAACAAATAAGTTTGCAGTGTTTGTTATTGTCATGGTAAGCTTGCTGTCGTTGTTGTGGATACTATTTATCAATAACAATGATGAATATTATTAGTTAACTTTTCTGGCAAAGTGCTTTTTTCTCTCTTTTGCTACGTGTAATTTCTATGGTCAGAGGAGAAGAGTCAGGGCTAATGTATGTCAGTACAGGCTCTGAAGTACTCTTCCAATGTTCACTATATCTGTAACATAAATGTCCCA
The DNA here is from genome assembly GCF_011762595.2 of Tursiops truncatus. Lineage (NCBI taxonomy): Eukaryota > Metazoa > Chordata > Mammalia > Artiodactyla > Delphinidae > Tursiops > Tursiops truncatus. The sequence goes on from NC_047036.1 coordinate 48,713,927, forward strand.
TGTCACCAACTAAGTTACAAAATAAGTTCACATTTCTTTTTATGTCCTAACCATAGTGATGCTAGACTCTTAAATGCCCATAGTGAGAGGAAGTCAAAATTTTCTATAGGTATTTCACAGCCTAAGTAATTTCTGGGACTCTTGAGACCATTTGTTCATGTTCTGCAAATTAGTCCTAGTGCTTACTTGTCCCTTTTCCCACTCTGCCCTCCAAACTCTACAATACCCGAGCTTTCATGTCTCATTGTGTCATCACAGAATGCACTCCCCAGGCTAACCACTCTGTGCAGATTTTATCCAAGCATGGACACTGTTCTCTTCTTGATAGCCTTAAAGGCACAGCCAAGACCAGTCAGTGGGTTGGCCAAAGATAGAGTGAAAGTTTGGCCTGTATAGTAGTGAGTGCTAAGAATAGCCTACTCTTGCATTACTGTTGCCACTCCTAGAGCTCACAAACTCCAAAGCCACTTCAGAGTCTCTGCCTCCCTCTCAGGTGATTCCAGTGTAATGGTAGGATCAACTCATCTTGTATTCCTCTTTCCACCACCTTTGATGGGAATCTCTAGACCACTTTATCCAATAGTCATGGGCTCCTAAACCTCTGGCCCACATAGTGAAAATGGTCCTTTCCTCCCTAAAATTCAAGATCCACTCTTTTTCCACAAGCATGGCAGAGTGAAAACAGCAGGGACCGTCAGGGGAATTGTTCATACCCACTTACGTGTTGAAATTCAACCTCCATGGCTCAGATAGGGCTACCACAATACAGACAGTGCACTTCCAAAAGTCTGTGTTGTTCATTCTTAATTAACTCTGTGGCAGGTACAATGCTACATAGTCCCCAAGTTCCATTTCCTTTTCCTCTTTGTGGGCACGCAAGAAGATAGTATTCCCGAACTCCTTTGCATGTAGGCTGGAACCATATATCTAATCCGGCCGATGGGCTGTGAGTGTGGTCTTCTTTACTGAGACAGTGAAAAGTCCTTGTACAATCCTCTATCTCTCTTTTCCTCTGCCATGGTGGCCACAGAAACTAGATTATCCAGATATGAATGGCCTGGATGCTTGAGTGACTTCCTGTAAGGGAGCCACCCTAGAGAGCTAAAGTTACCTTGGAGAGGTGGTTAAAAATAAAAATTTACTAAGTCCTATTATTTCGTAGTGTGCTGGGTTCAAAGACATACGTTGAGAAGATAGATATGTTTCCTACCCGAGTGATCTTAAGAATTATTTCAAGCTAAGGGGTTTGGAACCTATCTTAAGAGCAACCACGGGAGCTGGAAGGATTTTAAGCAAGGATAGACCATGGTCCAATATTTGTCTTAGAAAGATCTCTGTAAAAGACCTGTGAGGAAAATATTTAGGGGAAAAAGAGTAGTGAGAGTAATCCAGGGAAGAGCTGGTGATGGCCTGAACTAGTACGGTGGCAGCAAAAATAAGTGGAGATTGGAGATGCAGTGGGTACAGAGAGAAATAGATGGATGAGATAGGTACAATCCACATGCACATGAAAGTTTAAGTTCCTCTTAGCTTTTTCTTTAAGAAGACGGCTTTACAAGAATTTGTATGCATTTTTACAATTTAGTAATGTTTCAAAATAAGCAAAAAAGCCTTAGCTCTGAATCAGCACTTCAGCACTCTCAGCAGCATAAGGCCTCGGTGAGGACAGCTCTCTAGTGTTCAGAATCCTCTGCTAGAAAACTCTACCTTCACAGCTAAGGGAGATCCCTGCCTCTGATACAGAGAGCCTGAAAACTCAAAATATGGTGGGAAGAACTGTATGTGGGGCTATCAAGAACTGTATGATCTTAGAAGCTGTTGTGGCCTCTCCCATTGCGGAGCACAGGCTCCGGACGCGCAGGCTCAGCAGCCACGGCTCACGGGCCCAGCCGCTCCGCGGCATGTGGGATCTTCCCGGACAGGGGCCCGAACCCGTGTCCCCTGCATCGGCAGGCAGACCCTCAACCACTGTGCCACCAGAGAAGCCCTCTCCTCTTCTTATTAAACACAAAGCTCTTTATCTCTTCCAGTCAACCAACCACAGCTCTCCACTTCAGCCCCTTCTCTCTCTCCAAACACCCATAGAGTAAGTTTCCTTTGGCCTCATGATAGAAGTTAAACTCAGATGTCAAAGCCTATGACTCAGAGGAGTTTAAGGATTCGCCCCTTCTCACACTTTCCTCGCCTTATCCTCACCTTCTTAGGATAACGGAATCTCCCCTTCTCCCTCCTTTATGACACCAACAAACCTCAATCTTTCCCCTTATGCAGTCACTGTATTTGAATATGTTTTGAACAATTAACTCCTTTTTGAGATACTGTTGCTTTATTTCCTTTTTCTAAATAATATATAAAGTAGGCTTATAGAAAGTAAAATGTACAGTTACATTCTAAAGTTTACTTTGTAATATATTTGTTACTTAATTACTTTTTAACTTTGATTTTGGAGATGGAAATCAACTATAGTTGAAACAGTAAATAACTGATTAGAAAACTCTCAGAAAAGCATGAGAAGAAACTGAGAGCAAACAGTAATAGACCATACATTTTCTTTGTCACCTCATGGTTGAAGAGGATGTATTTCAGGCCAGAATTAAGGATAAACCTTAAGACCCCTTGTTTTTACTTTGTTGGTCATGTAGCAGACACCTTTGATGCTCCGTTCCATCAGTCATTTCCAATTCCAGCCACAGCTGTGGTGGACAGCTCCCATGGGAGTGCAGACAAGCCTCCCTGGCAGCACCCCACCTCAACGTGCTGGACATCTTTCCTCTTTCTGCTGACCAGCCTCCTCTCCCTTGGAAGTGCAATGAAGGTAAGGGAATGTCAGGGATAAATAGGTTCCCTCCTATACCAGTCCAACTTTTCATTTTCATATTGGGGTTAAAAAGTTGATGACTTGATAAACTAGAACCCATGCTGACTTTGTATTAGAGGTAAGGGAAGATATGAAATAATAATCAGTACTGGTACCAGTGGATGGGAAAGAAAAAGCTATTTAGAGATAGTATGGTGACCCTTGTCGAATAAACCATGAAAATGTCAAATGTTCTTTAGCACAGTAATGCCCAGAGCTACGGTTTTAAAGTGAAAAAGGTCAAAGTCATGCTAACAAGAAAAATAGGCTTTCTTCATATGAGACTAAACAGTATGGACATCAGAAACATCAATGCTAGACTTGGCAAGTTGGGTTGGGTTCTTAGGAAAACTAGTAAGGAAACTCTTACTCATGGGAAAACTAAACTGGAACTAGAGAACTTTCAATTCGTGGAACAGGGACCAACATCCCAACCTTGTGCAGTTGACAGTGACCAAATGAAGAAGAGATGCTATTTTCATCCAACCAAAGCCTGAGGCTCTCATCTGTATGGTCTCGTACCATACAGAGAGGTGTTGAGGGAACAGACCTGAAAATTCTCCTCCTGTGTAGAAGGAGGTAAAAAAAATGTCCCAGAAGGCCGTAGACACTGGACCAAGGAATTCCAAAGAGAGGACTGTGTGGAAAGGAAGAAAGAGGTGGGGAGAAAGAGCATCCAGAGGCCTAAGTCTATGGACTTTTCCACTGCATGGTACAAAAGGACAGATTAAGTTACCACTTCTCCTCCTGCCACACTACGCTGGGTTTTCTGAGACCCACATGGCTCTTCAAAAAAGAACATTTTATACTTCTATCATAATGTCAGTTGTGTCGGTCTGGAGAGCCCTGGCAGAAGCTCTGGTGGAGACAGGACTGGAGGGCATCACGGCATTGGTGCAGGGGCTTCTGTAGCCATTCCAGAGCCTTTGTGCAAACTAGAAAAATGTAGCTTGCACTGCTGAGCTAACTGAAAAAGGTGTCTTTATAGGATGAATAAGGCACCCCTTCTTCCAGCAGACATACACCAGTCACACAGCTTGGTGAGCAGGTAATGGACTAAAGATTTTAGCCTTCCCTCACTCCATCAGTCCAGAGCCTTTATGCAAAGCACAAATAGCACAACACTGTGGCCCTGAACGAGTGAGAGAGCAACATTCAGCAGCATCCCTATTCCTCCACTCACACACTAGAGAACAGCTGACAACAGAGAGAGAGAAGGAGCAGCCTCGCCCCAACACCACTTCCCACGGACCCTGACTGATGTCCTGACTGTGCTCGAAGAATGGGAATGAGCTTCTCCTGCCTTTCAGGGAAACAGAGAAACAGGCACAAGGTACAGGTACAGTGCATGCTGGAGGATGTAAAACAGAGTGAACCTGACAGGGAGAGGCAAGGAGAAGAATCGTGGAGGAGGAAGAGCTCACATGGGCGTATGGGAGTGTGGAAGCACAGATGCAGAAGCTCCGGCTTGGCCACGGGGAACGCAGCGGCAGGAGTGGCACCTTCATCTCACCCTGCTTGTGCTTCCACCCAAAACCTGGTCTCATCTCCACACAGGAGGGAGACAGGAAGCAAGGGAGAGGCCCAGGCCATGGTGCAAAGAGAAAGTCAACCGCAAGGGGTAGATAAAAATAAAAATGCATAGTAAGAAATTTTTAAGTAACAAAAAGATTTTTTTTAATCTTAGAGAACATCCCAAGAGGTGAGAGCAGAAGGGGAAAGGGCCCCCCTTGGCCTCCAGGCCAGCTGACAACACTGACGCTAGGCACAGGGATGCACAGGGCCTGAGTCTGTAAGTCGCCACCATTACACTTTCTTTACTGTCGGCAGGTTCTGTTTGGACAGGCTATTAGAACCGCCATTCTAAACGTTCTTTCGATTTAAAAAAGATGTATCACTAACCTAAAAGCTGGCTTGGACTGTAGTTATAAAAACTTAGGAAATGGGGCCAAAGGAGCACACATCCTGTGATATAACCTGGAAAGTTTTGAAACAAAATCAGTTTCATGATACCTTGTCTACTTTTCATTTTTCACTTTTCATAAAATACAGGCCCCCAAAAAAGGGCAATGACTTTGAGTTCTGTATAAAAAATGAGCTTCCTCTGTACACATATTTAAATCTTAGGAATTCTGATAAATTAGACAGTGACTAATCTGAGTTCCCTTCCTTTATTTATTCATTGAACTATGATTGCATGGGGGTGACACAGGATTCCTCTAGATATTGACTGAATCATAATTAAAATATATTTACAAAATTTATATTTGTGAATAATTTTCAGAAACATATTTTCTGAAGAAGGTACAACAGCAAAATGTTCCTGGGTGTAGCTCATCTAGAGAAACACTGACCAATTTTAGCAGAAAAGATAGTGCAGAGGAATACTGCATCTGATTTCTGCATTTAGGTGCAAGAGAATTTTCATTTGGCTTTTCTTCCTTTCTTGACAGGTTTGGGCTAAAATATGGAGAAGTGCTCAGCCAGTGAGTCTGGATTGCCTGATGATGAACATTCCTTATATAGCGTTTATCCAACAAACACTGGTTGAGCACCTGTACATAACAAGTCCAATCTAAGTGCCAGGGACTACAAAATGAATCAGACCTACCCTCAAGAAACTGCCATCTAATAAAGGAGTTAGACTCTAAAAAAAAAATAATTACAGCATCTTCCAGTAAGACCATTTCTAAAGGTACAAAGTAGAGTAGTAATTATCCGTTATGGTGTTTTGGGCTACAAATAGGAGAAAATGGGATTAGGTATGCCTTAAATGATAAGAAATGTATTATCTCATCTGAAAGAAGTTCAGGGTAAGCTAATTCAGTGACTCAAAAACTCATCAAACACCCAGATTTTTACTTGGTCATTTTCAGCATGTTGACTGTTACCGTCATGGTTGGCTCTAATCATCACAAGATTGTTGCCACAGCTCCAGGCATCACATCCTCACGCAGAAGCAGAAAAAGAAGAGTTTCTCTTAACATGTATTTCCTTTAATAAGAAAGGAAAACTGTTCCAGAAGTCTCCTAGCAGACTTCCCCTCAAGTCTCATTGGCCAGAATTGTATCTCAAGATGCCTAAACTAATCACTTGGAGGAGAAATCTGAGTCTCTGATTAACTCTGACCAACCATAAATCACCTCTTAGAGCTACAACAGGATTATCCCCAGGGCACAGGCTACAGATTCTCTTATCAGAAAGGAAGCAGAAAAGCAGAAGGAGGGAGGAGGGAAGGGGGAGGAAGAGGACAAGAAGAAAAAAAAAAAAAAACTAGGCTGTTGAGGAGAAAGGTGTGCCATAAGTGGCCTAAACATCAGAGCATCATTCCTGCCTAGAGGCATCAGGAAAACCTTCCCAGAACAATGAAAACAAATGTTAAAGGCTGAGGAAGAGTCAACCACAAACACAGGCCCAACACTGCCTGCACATGGAAGAACCATTCCAACTAAATACAGGCCCTCTTCCTCGTCAGGGCTCAGCCAAGAACAATGTCTGTCTTTTATCTCAAAGAGGCAGCAGGTGCTGCCAACCCCGTCGAGGCTATTCACCAACTGAGGTACCTAAGCCATGGTTGAGGCCTCACCTCAAATTTGTCCACCGCAGAAGAGTGTAAATTGTTTTCTCTTCAAATACAGAGGGAATTAATTATGACCTTTAAAGTTTAACTTCATACAAAACTCAGTACCTTTCAAATTGTTGACAAGTGGCAAGAGAGAGCAACAACAACAAAATAAAAATAAATACACAGACTTAGAGAACAAACTTATGATTACCAGGGGGGAAGGGAGTGTGGGAGGGATAGTTAGGGAGTTTGGGATTGACATGTACACACTGCTATATTTAAAATGGATAATCAATAAGACCTACTGTATAGCACAGGGAACTCTGCTCAATATTATATAACAACCTAATTGGGAAAAGAATTTGAAAAAGAATAGATACCTGTATATATATGTATAACTGAATCACTCTGTTGTACAACTGAAACTAACACAACATTGTTAATCAACTATACTCCAATATAAAATAAAAAGTTAAAAAAAATGTTTTAAGTAAATACACAAAGATTTCAGAGTGGACATTTGGTGATGCTGTCATTGACCCTTCTTTAGAGAAACATGGGCTCCTAGGAAGGCAGAATAACTCAGGGCTCTCTGAGCCCAGCAGGTGCTGAGGAAGAGCCCATCAGAAAAAAAAGAGGGAAAGTAAAATTCACACAAACTCCTCACACTGTTCCACTTGAATAGAAAATGGTACAAAGATGAAAATAGAGAAGGCACACAGCAAAGCCCAGTAACCTACAGCCCTGCTAAATAGAAAACACAGAGCCTCACCACAGGGCAACTCCATAAAGCCACTCTGGATGCTATTTTGCTAATTGTGTTTGCTATGACACCAAGCACCGCTTAGGCGGGCTCCCAGAGTGTCTCCATAATGGCAATCACTTGCCAGGAGGGAGAGTGATTTTTATTTGATATCCATACAAAGCAGAAGCAAATGAATTACCATAATGAGAAGCAACATAATGATGTAGAGATGTACAAACTGCCATGGTGTTTAATAACAACAAAAGCCTTCCCTTTTGAATTAAATTTGCAGGAAGATTCTTATTGAAGCATTATTGTACTGAAACCAAGTTGTTCAAAAAAAAAAAAAAAAACAACCACACTCCAAAGTATTTCAGGCCTATGATTACTAGAAAGGTTGTTAGGAGAATATTTTTCAATTTTTATTCTCAGTAAAATAGACTTAGTTGTAGCACTACACAGCTGCGATTTGTGGAGTAAATGGCAAAGCTAAATGTGCCGAAACCCAACATGTTCCCTGAGCAACAAAGGGATGGAAGGCAAATGTTACAGTATTATTGACAACACTGGTAATGCCTGTATAAGCATCTGCTTCATAAAGGGGAAAAAAACCTACATTATAAACAAAAGGAATTTCCAAACAAGGCCTGCCAGCTCAAATTCTGGCTTTGATTTGAATTTTTACTTGTTAGTATAAGTATTTCCTCTTTTTACCTTATCCCTTCAAAATAATAAATTCTCTGATTTGCATTCTGGAAACCTCCCTATGACTGACTCCACTTTTTCTTTCTCTAAAATTATTTTCTATATTTTCTGATATTTACCTCTTTCCCACCACTTGGTTTTTCAACAATGGATGAAGGTATTGTTGAATAGCATGGCATTAATTTAAACCTGTTTCCATGATCATCCCGAGGGTGTTGTCCTCTTAGACTGGGTCCAGTATTTGAATGGAATGTGTCCTTCACCACCTTGCTGCACCCCAACCCTTTCAATGCTACCATTTATATCCATTTGCAATACAACAGCCTGGTTTCATTAATGGACAAACCCAGAGCTAAATCATGGCCCGCATTAGACTGAGCTAGGCTTGGGCAAAATCTGAGGTGGAATATTATAGGACTAGAAATTGGGAGACTTGGGCTCTGGGTCTAGCTCACCACTAAAGGTGATGGAGGCAAACCAATTTCTTTGTGTCTGTCTCAGTTTTCCGGCTGTAGAATAGGCATAATATCTGCTCCACCAACATCATAGGAATGTCCTGAGAGTCAAATCATATTCAAGTGTTTGGTAAACTGTTATGACTATGTTCGTGAGAAACAACAGAGGTCTTTTAGTAAGCCCAAACCACATCCAGAGACTCATGTAATTTATAAGTATCCATATTTTGGTTTTTGTCCTTTTATCATCCAACAAATATTTATTGAGCTTCTTTAATTTATTATTATTCTATAACTTATTGATGCAAGGCACAATCCTTAGTGCTATGGAAATATGTATATCATGCTATCTGCTCTGAAGGAAGTTATAAACAAAGTGAGAGAGAAGATAAAAAGACAACGAGAAACAGAGTTTGTACATAAGTACCAATGGGAAACAGTGTAACACAGTGATAGTAAGTACAGGCCTTGGCATCGTAACTTCTGGGTCTGAATCCTGGCTCTATCATTAAATGTGGCCTTGGCAAGTTACATAACCTCTCTCTACCTCAGTTTCCTCATCTGTAAAATGGGGACAATAATACCTACCTTATGAGCTGCTTGTGAGGAGTAAATGTGTTAATACATCAACAGTTCTTAGAAAGTGCCTGGCACATACGTGGGACACACAATGTTAGCTGAGCATCAAGACACCTGGTGGTACAATTATTAAGAGGGTGAGAGAGCATTAAAGATCATGGTCAAGAGTGGCTCAGGGGTGGGACTTGCCTGGTGGTCCAGTGGGTAAGAGTCTGAGATCCCAACACAGGGGGCCCGAGTTGGGGAACTTGATCCTGCATGCATGCTGCAACTAAGAGTTTGCATGCCACTACTAAAGATCCTGCATGCCACAACAAAGATCCCACGTGCTGCAACTAAGACCCGACACAGCCAAAATAAGCAAACAATAAATAAAATAAATATTTTTTTTAAAAAAGAGAGTGGCTCAGGGGTCCTGATCTAGGGTTAAAAGTTGGGAAGGCTCAGTGGAGGTAAAGTGAAGGGGATGAGGAACTAGACAGTGGAAGCATTCTGGACAGGTCAAATGGCCTGCATTATGGTTCCAAGCCCAGTTTGTGTAAGACACATTTTGGGGTAGTATGAAGAGAAGAGTTAGGGTTTCCAAGTGGAGACAGTGGGGAGAAAGGGCATTGAAACTAGGTACTCTAGATGGGATGTGAGCTAACTGCTTACATATCCATGGCCAAAAGCTGGAGTGAGCAAGAGGGCCATATTTCAGAGCTTCCAGCAGACTTAGTTTCTCTACAAACTATAGTTTGAATTTACCTTTGGACGTGTACTGCTTTTGTGTTTTGGAGAGAAAAACAAGCACTTTAACAGGCTTTTTGGTCCTACAAAGATAAATCTAAATATACTATATCTGGAACTATAAAGTTCTTCACACTGGGATGTTAAACTGCTTTGCATAATAATGTTGAGGTCATCCCATCAGGCTTGCATGAAATTCACAGGATTCTACCTATAGGAACGGAGAAAGGAAAGGAGGGAGAAAGGGACATAGGAAGAGGGTGAGGAACTAGTTAAAAATTGTGATCACTACTGCCACAGGAGAGGGTAGGAACTTAGATTCTGCTGTTCTATGGTTTTCAGATCCTGTGCCTTTAGTGGTATGAGTATCCCACTGAAGTTAAAATAAACCTTAACCCAGAACAGCTACTTCATCTGATGTTCTGCTGAGGAAATGGTGACCTATTCCAAACTTAAAGGGCCATCCAGGCCCTGCTAGGCTTACTGAGAAAGGTGTGTCCATCTGTAATGTGGCTCTCCTCCAAGTGGTTTCCAAAGTTAATTCCTTACGCAGATTTTGCCTAACACACTAACTTTAGAACCTAAACCTCAGAAAAGATCCAGCCCCGATGTACAAAAGATTGTTTTATTGTGGGTAGAGTTATTCCAACAGATGTGTATGGAGTAGAGGGGCTAGTGGAGACCAGTTATGAGGAGGAATACGGGCCTTCTTCAACCCTCTCTTTTGGGGGCTCCTGGGCTGTGGCCTGAACTTCAGATAGGGAAGACAGCTACCATCTGTCTTAGTGAAGGGAGGTAATGAGGTCCCTGCAAAAAGGTTTCAGAACAGGAGCTGAGACGAGAGACACAGTGGGGCTCCTGAGGAAGAACTTGGCCTCTGGACTCTGCAAGAATTCATATCTAGTATTCAGAGTTAAGGGGTGGAGGAGTCTGCATTATAGTTTCTTCGGCTGTCCCTTACTTTTCAGTGGAGTATTTGTTTTCAATCATGAGGCCTGATCCAGACTATGCTTTGGACCAAGTGGTAAAGGATTTCAGAAAACAAGATGGAGCAGGGGCCTAGGGAAGCCAAAGTCAAGAAGATGAGAGTGTCTGTGAGGAACTGACCGGGTCTGGCCCGAGTACTACTGCCCCTGGTCAGGAAGCTTTCTGCTGAAAATATTCTACTTCGGTGAATACCTGTCCTCCACAAGCACATGTTAAATGGGAGCCACTGTACATTATCCCTGATCAAAGCAATGAGAAAATTTCTCTCAGAGGAGCAGGACCGGGCCCTGAGAAAGGGTGTTCTCTTTCCAACAGGAAGCCTTTTGGGAGCACCCAGAGCCTGCCTTGTCATCCCACAGCACACACTGGCTACTCATTACTATAACTGCCATTTTATTCTTGGGAAGAAAGAACCAAAGTGAAAGTTGCTGTGAACGACAGACAGGACTTGGATGCTGATGGGATGACTGGAGAAAACCACAGAAACTTCTCATTTCCTAGTTTGCTTCCTCACCCATCCCCATATGCACACTCCATCTCAGTGAAATGTGTCATTATTTCCTAGCTTGGATTTCACATGCCAACAAAAAAATCAGAACTACTTTATAAACACTGGTCTTAACGGTGCCAGGCAACTGGCAAGAAGTTATAGGAGTCCACAGTCTCTACTTGCTTTTTATTGCAGACAGCACATTCCTGGAGACCATGTCATAAAGTGGATCATTGAAAAGCAAATTACATTTTCCCACAGGAACAATGTTATAATTAGAGGCTGTATTCCTGACAAAGGACTTGGCTTCATGTAAATAGTAGACATGAAAGAAAATATTTCACAAAAGCAAAGATTCAAGAACTATAAATCCTTATAATTGTTGAAAATAATAAAATTTTCTCCAAGTATTACAAACCAGGCAGGATTAGAGGGAGTGCACACTGATTATTCAGGGACTCCAATGTACCATAAAGTGTATATTAAATTATAACTACTGTGTCATAAATTAGAACCCGAAACTAACTTTAATATAGTCATTACACACTTAATTAACAATGCGAAAGCAGTGAAGTACTGTGGTTAAATGTGGCACTGGATGTTAGGAGATCTAACCTGCAGACTTGCCCCCTAGACTCGGAGCTCTGTAAAGCCAGGGGCTGGACCAGCCTATGTATGTAGGTAGTACCTGCACAGAGCCTGACTCGAAATCATCTTTACAATGAATCGTCCAGGTCTGGGTTGTCCTTTGAGTAATAAATCACTTTCTCTGAGTTTTTGTCTCTCCATCTGCAAAACAAAGCAGCTGAGCTGTAAAATCTCTAAGGTCCCTACCAGCTCCTCTAGGACTGCCATTTTGCTCTCTTAGAATTCAGAAGAGTTTCTGGGTGTGGTCAGCTGTTACTTTGGTGAGCCTCAATTTGAACCTCTAGTATTCATCTCCTTCTGTAGTCCCCATATTCTGGGCTTGGCCACATGAATGGCTTTGGCCAATGGGACTTTGACAAGCAAGATACAAGCAGAGGCTTAATAAGCGCTTGCACGTCAGGGCTTGTTCCCTTGGCACCCTCCCTCTTGGAACTCAGGTACCATGCTATGAGGAGCCCAAGACTCATAAGGAAGCCACATGGAGGAGAACCAAGAAATCTGGTAGACTTCCCTAGCAGAGCTCCCAGCCAACTGCCAGCACCAACTGCTAGTCATGAGAGTAAGCATCTTGGACATTACAGCCCAGTTGAGCCCCCAGATGACAGCAGCCCCAGCTGACATCATGTAGAGCAGAAGACCCTCCCAACCGAGCCCAGTCAACCCACAGAGTCATAAACGATGATAAAACAGTTGTTTTAAGACACTAAGTTGTGGGCTTCCCTGGTGGCACAGTGGTTAAGAATCTGCCTGCCAATGCAGGGGACGTAGGTTCAAGCCCTGGTCCGGTAAGATCCCACATGCTGCGGAGCAACTAAGCCCACGTGTCACAACTACTGAGCCCGTGCACCACAACTACTGAGTCTGCACTCTAGAGCCCGTGAGCCACAACTACTGAGCCCGCGTGCCACAATTACTGAAGCCCGCACGCCTAGAGCCCATGCTCCGCAACAAGAGAAGCCACCTCAATGAGAAGCCCGCACACCACAACGAAGAGTAGCTCCCGCTCGCCGCAACTAGAGAAAGCCCGCTCACAGCAAGGAAGACCCAATGCAGCCAAAAATAAATAAATAAAATAAATAAATTTATTTTAAAAAAAACAAAACACTAAGTTTTGGGGTGGTATTATATAGCAATAGCTAACTGAAACTCTAGGACATAATTTAAATGGCTTTGGGCTTTTGTAAAAAACCAAACTGTCCAAGGAAGACTGAATAATGTCTACTTTTCTCTACGTGAATTTTCCTATACTGAGAAACATTCAAAATATTCCAATTATCTTAAACTCAAAACACTGCAGTAGTGCTCAATAAATGTGTAGTATATAAAGATGTTTCCTCTTCCTGAAAAGTATTTTTCCTCTTTACTTTCTCTTGAGAAAGTAGAGTTGTTCAAATGCACAATCAAATAAAGGTCACAAGGAAATGGTATGTGCTGTTCAGTCATTCTACTTGACACTTTGTTGACAGCTCTCAGAACACTCCCTCACTACTGATAATCCATAAAAACAATTATCAAGCAAAGCAAAGACTTTAAAATAAGAGTGTAGCCTTGTGTCTGGTAAGGCAGAATTTACTTTTTCCTGATAAAAAAGGTGTCGGCCTTCAGAGCTGGGGAGAAATGGGCAAATTCAGATGAGACAGTAGGTTTTCCTAAAGTAAAGGGATGAGACCCACAACCTTTCTGTGGGAGATTCAAAATGACTGAAACCTATCAAGAGTGTCCCAGATCAAGGATCAGTGACAAAGGCAATGAGTCTACTGAAATAAAATTAGCATGGGGAGTAGAAAGGGACTGAGTCAGGGGGCCAGGCCCCGATGAAGTCAGGGAGCAAAGGAATAGTGGTTCTGAACCTGTATTATGCTCTGGGGAAGCAGCTGTGTGAGTGAATAAGAAACGTCTGTCAAGCAGGACCACCTACTCAGCTGCGATATGAAATTTTTCTGGCCAGCCATTAACAAGGGGTGGAGGGTGATCTTTCCTCAGACCTTGAAAAACCAACCTGGGGGTGGGACTGCACTGGTGCATAAGGCTTCAGACACTTTCCTCAGACACTGCCACACTGTCATACCAGGTGAGTCAAGAGGCCTTCTGACTTCCCTGGTTTTGTTGTGTCACCATGTCTGCAGCTTGGCAATGCATTAACCCAAGCAGAAACATGTTCCCAGTGATCGTTACAACATGTTCTCACTCTTAGGGGGCATGTCTAAGCTCTGGCTCTAGCGGCAAGATAGATCCTTAGGACACCAAGGCTCCTAAAGATTATCCCAGGAGTGTCAATCTTCCTCGAATGTCGAGGAAGCTGGACATTCGGTTGGGTGAGATAGCTCAAGCCATTTAATTGGAATCCTAAAAAGAGATATGGTTTTATACCATATCTTTAAGCTGGTAAAGTAGGTTGTGTCCATTTGGGGCATTTCAAAACATCTCTCAGATTATCTAAGATGTGTATAAGAGGTACGTAATCTTTAGTGAATGCTTCCGTGTGCCAGGCACTGTTTTAGACTTTTACATATATTGTTCACTTAATTCTCACATATAATTACGAGGTCAGTATTTTACAGAGGAAATGAGGCACAAGGAAGTAATTTAACTTTCCTTTGGTTACACAACCAGTAAGTGGTGAGGCCAGAATTCAGAGCCAGCAGTGCTCTGAACTACTAAGCCACACTTGCTGCCTTCCTCACATCCCAAGTTTGCTGCCTTGCTTCCACTGAATGTTAGAGGGCATATCACAAAGGAAGGCATCAATGAACCTGAAGGTGAGGGAGTACAGAATATACTTGCTGCTCTGCAGCAGTTATCTCAGGGACCTGCTTTCTCTGTATCTTCCGTTCTTCCATTATAATTAATATACTCAATAGTCTTATCCAGTAAGGATAAAATCTGTTTTTAGCACCTAACCAAACCTAGGTAAGCCACCTGTCAACATCCTCACTGGAGCTTGTCACAATACCTTATGGTACATGAAATCAGTACATTAGGAGTGTGGTCCTGCCTTGCAGACAAAGTTCAGAATGTCAGCTCTCCATTTCTCCTGGCCTGGTTCATTCTGACTAGAACTCTGAAATACAGCTCCCTATATGCTTTGGGCTCTGCATGTATATTGTTAGTATCAATCAGTGGCAGTATTTGCTATTGATATAGCACTTCATATTTGTTAAGACCTTTTCTTTGGGTGTTTGTGCATGGCTGGTCTTTACAGCCACAGCTCTGCACTGACATCACCTGCCCAGGATTATTCCTAAGGGTTAAATGATTTGCTTATGGCAATTGCAGGGGTGCGTGTTAGAGAATACAAGATGAGCAATAAAGAGAAAGTAGAGGAAAGGCACCACAGCCTACTGTTTAGGGGAGTCGGTGAAAAGCTCAGAGAACCAGCAGCTTGACTTTACCTGTTTCTATTTACGATCATAAAATTATTATTACTAATGAGCTTATTTTACATTTTATAGATCCTTTTCAGCTGGTGAGATCCCAAAGGCTTTTGCAAACTGTGTGAGTGGCTTCACTGTTTTCGTGTAGTCATTGCTCTTTCTTCCCTCTTACTAACAGCAGAGGCAGTGACAATAGCAACAATCAATAGATAAAGCCAAACTGTAGACACTATCATTTCCCCCCCAACTCTGTCCAGTGTTAAAAGGGGCTAATCTTTGCCCCCGTGATCCATTTCCTAGGCAGGAAAAGGTGATAGCAGCTCAGCATCCGTTGGTGAGGGCTGAATTCCTGCCTGTTTAGACCACCAGGGACAATCAGAGCAAAATGAAACTGCAAACATCAACAGGGGAAAGGCTGCAAAGAATTCCGGCTAGAAATCTTAAGATTTGCTCACATTTGTTACAGTGAAATACAGATTTTAATGCCCTAAAGACTCTAAAACCATAATGCCAACTCTGAGAATGTGAAACACAAAAGAAACAGGGTAAGGTCCTAAAGTATAAGATTTAGAGGAAATGAGTAGAAGGTTGAAATAGAAAAACACGGACATGTGTGGTATAAACACAGAGAAGTCTCAAGGCTAATAGCCAGATTAAAAACTCTGAGTAAGCATCGAAATCCCAAATTCCCAAGCCCCAAGCCCCAGAAGCCGAAGTACCTTGCTGAGAGCATGCTGTCTTGGGGCCTGTTTCCCATTTGTTATTAAGTCTAGTTCTCTGTGGACCCAGAATCCACTTCTTGAGAATCATGATCATCTGCTTGAATTAGAAGGAGATTTTTACTTACCTGGAAATTCTAAAGGCTGTATTTGGTATTAGCTTTTGCTAGCTACCAGAGAAATTCAAGAAATACGGCCTTCTTTATCCTTTTCTCACGCTTAAAAAAACAGTGGATTCGATTCTACACAGTTTGGTTGTGCTGTACTTTATTTCTAATTATTTTAATTATGTAACAAATACATTTATAGCATTTACCATGTGCCAGACACTGTTCTAAGTGCTTAGCAATATCACTCATTCAATTGTTACAAAAACCCTAAGAGACAGTTACTATTGTTTTACATAAGAAGAAATGTACAGATGAGGAAACTGAGGCACAGAGAGGGTAAGTAACTTGCATAAGATCACACAGCTAACGAATGGTGAAGCCAAGATTTAAACTCTAGAAGTCTGACTTAAGTCCATGTTTTTACCACTCTGCTATGCTGCTTCCCTTATATGTGCTAAATTATGCACTCAAATTTTGAGAGGCAGTTTTCCTCCCATCTTATTAACCTTAAATGCTAAGACATTTTTCTCCTAAAGGAATGAGCCATGCATTCATTAGTGGTGCTTCACTTTTGTCTTTAACTGCTTTATAACTTCAAAAAAGGGAGGGTGGGTAAAGCTAGAAAGGGTGTGACATACACAGGAGGACGGAACAGAGTGATGAGCACTTGGGTTCAAATCCTGGCTTTGCCACTTAGTATTTGTATGACTTTGAGCAATGTACTTAATTTTTGTGCCTCAGTTTCCTGATCTGTAAAATGAGGATAATAATATTACCTACCTCATAGGTTGCTGGGAGAATTAATTGAAATAATACATGTAAAGTACTAATAGCGACTGGCTCTAGGGAGCACTCCATGAAAACTGCCTATTACACTGAGAAATTGGGCAGTGGAATATAATGAGAATTAAATAGAAGACCTAAAACAGACAGAGCCATCTCTCCTTTTCCCTAGCAGTTCTCTGGGGAAATTTGTGTATGGTGCCTACATCAATGAGAGCAACAGGAAGGCCTGCCCACCTTTGAGGTATGAACTGCAGTGTAATTTCTGAAATCCCCACCTCTTGCCTCAGAGGGCCCAACTCAGCCCAGCCAGCCCCTGCTCTCCTCCCTGTACTTCGTGCAGACCCAACTCAGTACCACAGTTCCCACTGGCCACCAGAGTGGAGCTGCTGCTTAGGCTACCATGTGGGCAATTCTGAGTGCCGACTGGCTTGGTCTGGAGTCGGGGCAGGAATCAGCCCTGGGACCAGGTATCTGGGAGGAGTGGTACATAGTCCTGCCAGAGCACTATACTCCATGGTGAATTCTGCCCCTCTGGGAAGCGGGCAGGAGAGTCCAGACTGAGGCTGCCAGACTGAGGCCCCGAGGATGACTTTCTACTTTTGGTTGTTTCTCTTTTGCTTTTGCTTTTAATTACATAAATAATGTATGCCTGTTGAAGAAGGACTGTGAAATAATACAGTAAAAGCCCTTCCTTACCCCACTGCCTTATCGCACTCCCCAGAAAAAAAGCCAGGTAGCAATATAGAGAGTTCCTTATCATTTCAGACTTTTGTATACCTCTACACACCCAGAGTGCTCTCTTTTTACCAAAAAAAAAAAAAAAAGGAGGGGGAGGACCATCCACACTGTCTACAGTCTTCTTCACCTTGTTTCCCTTAAAATATACCACCTACACCTTTCCAAGACAGAACACTTAACTCATTTTTACCAACTGCATTTTTATCCATTGTATAGAGCTTCAAATTTTATTTAACCTTTGCCCCAATGACAGTCATTTTGGTTTTTGTTGTTGTGTGGTTTGATTTTTTTGCCATAATATTCAGTGTTCCTGAGAAAACCCTCATACATGTATACAGCATTTCAGCAAGAAAGATTCTTAGAAATGCAACTGTTGCTTCATAATATGTATGCATTTTTTAAATATGTGCTCAAAATTGAGAAGAACCATTTCCTAAATAATATGCAAACTCCTGTTATGATTGCTGTCAAAAAAAAAAAAAGGTGACTGATAAGAAATTTACACTTCAAAGGAAGGGCACTGATGAATACTTCTTTGTTTTAACATGATGTTTTTCTTATTTACATAATTTTTTTAAAACCTCCTGGTTTGGAGAATACAACATTAAGATATACCATGAAGCAAATCACATTTTGTAATTAAAACTTAGGAGATAAATCAAAGGAAGACAATGAACCAGTTCCAAAGTATTCTGCTCAATAATGATATGTGCTCAAACCTCATCATTGCCTGACATTTCCCTTCAGTGGTTCTCACAGTTATTCTAAGCAGTTGTTTAAACCCCAGACCAATCTGAATCAGAATCTTTGGAAGTGTGACTTACGCAACTGTTTTCAAATGTTTCCAGGTGATTCTGAAATATGGTGAGATTGAGAACACAGCTACAGTCCTTCCTTTTTGGAACTTCTGAAATTTTAGCAGAAAAGTAACATAATCGTTCGGTGGCATGGCAATAATAAAAGAACATTGAATAATAAAAGAATATCAAATTCTCTAAATTTTAAGTGGATTGAATTTACAAAAGAAATACAACTTCAAATATTCTTTTATTTTCTTGAATTAATCATCTTGCGATAAATAGTTGTTCGCAACACAGAGATTAAAGAGACCAGAGTAGTGGTTACTAGAAAGGGAGGGGAGGGGAGAGGACGAAATGGGTAAAGGGGAACAACTATATGGGGATGGATGGAAACTAAATTTTTGGTGGTGAGCATGCTGTAAGGTATACAGAAGTAGAAATATAGTGCTGTACATGTGAAACTTATATAAGGTAATAAACCAATGTTGCCTCAATAAAAATAAATCTAAAGTAAAAATGTAAGTACATAAATTACATACATACACGCACACACATACATAGTTGTTGTGACTCCAACCAGATCAGAGTATCTGTGACAGGCAGATGTATCATTCTAGAGAAATCAAACGATAGAATAAGTTGAAATGTTGAAGAAAAGAAAGAAGGGCAGCAGATAGAGCCAGGCAGGCTTAACACATATAGTGTCAGTCAAATAGAAGTTTTTGAAGCCAGAAGCCACAGAAAAATTCTTTGGAAGGCCAGGGCTCTCCGAGCTTCAATTTTTAAGAATAGATGGGCTCTGTCCAATGACAGACAGATAACAAGACTTGGTAAATGCTTATTATTATGGTGGTAGTACAATCACATCCTAAGAAAGGACAAAATAATAAGAGAAGAGATTATCAGCACAGGAGGAGGTCAGGCCAGCAGCCAGCTCCAGTTCTTATCAAGAGCCAGCAACGATTTATAAAGTCATAAAAGGTGACTGTGGAAGAGGGACTTGGAAGGGACGGTTACAGGATTAAAACCCAGTCCCTCTTCTGCATAGAGTGTGAGTGAGGTGTCCTTTCTCTTTCTCCTACTAGAATCTTTGTGTCAAATGAAAAGTAAGCTATTTTAAACCAACAAGGGAGGTTTTATGCCAGTGGGTGCAGTGCAATTGCTTCTTTTCCTAATAGTTAATGAGCACTCCATATTTCAAGTCAGTTTAACTATAACCTGATACATCATATCCAGTGATTCCTAGGTGATTAAGCATTTAGAATTCTGTTTTCTAATTTTGTTATAAAAACGGCATTCCACTCCTTTCCAACCTTTTGTCAAGACTAGGGTGTAGTTATGAGGCTTAGAAAATCCATTTGGTAAACATCCACAGATGGAGTCAACCACATTTTGAAGAGTGGAACAGCACCTGGAATCCTAAAACTAGAAAACAGTGATCAGGATAAGAAAATAGACGGTAACCCCAGGGATATCAGCATCCCTGCTCCTGGTCAGGACCAGGCTTCAGGGCTTCCAAGACAGAATAAATGAGGAACTCAAAACAAGCTAATCAAACACTCTGCATTCAACTTAGTTTGAAGAATTTGCCCAAAACCAGACAAAGGACTTTGTGTAATAATAAACAAAGCAACACAAAAACAGAAACATCCAAGTATGACTTTCCAACACCATTAAGATAAAGATAGAGGCCCCTTCACTAGAAGACAGAATACTCCCGCCTATATCTCCTTCAAGGATGTATGTTGTGTATCAGCCTTACTACCATGACATCGAAATAATAATTTTAATGGTAAAATCGTATTTATTGTTTCCCTGAAAGGTTGTCAAAATCTCACGGGCTATTGTGCACATCTTAAAACAAAATTCTAGATTCACTACAATTTTTTTCAATAAATATATATCACCTTGATAAAGTCTTGGAAGCAAAACAAGAATAGGGCAAGAATGGAGTAATGCTATCACAAAAAGCTTGGGAATTCTGGAACTGGGAAAAGTTAGCTAGTATTTCAGAGAGTACCAAAGTTAAACCCTCTCAGTGGAGGATACATGTGAAAGGAAATACACACAGTATAGTTACACAGGCACCTGTTTCTGGGAAAGAAACAAGGTGACTTAGAGGAAGAAAAGTATCACGGCAGAAGCAGAGAACTTTGAAGGTAAAAACAAAGGTGACTCTGATCCACAAAGCAGGAGGGATCCCACAAGCACACACAGTAAGAAATAGAAAAAAGAAAACAGGGCAGGGAAATTCACATGGTGTACATTCTAGACAATTTAGCTATGCTATTCTAGTATTGATTTTTAGTTTTTCTTCCAAGCTTCTTTGTGGTGAGAGCTAGACAGAAGTTAAACTAACAATTGGACAAAAAAGTTTTAACAAAAACACACAGTGATTGTTTCTGCTCCCTAACCCATGCCCCACACTGGTTTCAGCTAAGGCCTCACACCTGTTTGCCGGACTACTGCCCCATGAGAACAATGGGTCTGGATTTGTTTGTTTTTTTTAAAATTATTCCTCTAATTTGACTAACCATGAGGCTGGCTTGTATGTTTACAAACATTAAGATCCGGATTGAATTTCCAATCTTTATGGTCACCCAGTCTCTCAGTATCCCAATAGGCCCGGGAGTGTTGGTCCCCTTTCAGGTGAGAGCCTACCTTCTAAATACCTCTCTGACTTTCAGGCCAGATTCTCATTGGACTTTTGTAGGGTGAAGAAGGTAATTAGAATATGAGTTGGAGAAAGAATGGGAATAGAAGACAAAACACTCCAGAATCTCATTCTGCCCATCTCCCTTTAACATCAAATACTATACATTTACAAAGATCCTTTGTGGGAAGAAAGAGAGCAGCTACTCATCACCAACCTGGACCATTAATGGAGGAGCAGCGGTGAACTGCCTGGGCAGAGGACATGGCTTGAACATAACATCCTTCCTCTCTCACACTGTTGCCTTTCAGGGTCCTCCTGTTTCAGGAATGGTGGGGTCCACATGTTGATCCCCACTGGGTTTCTAGCACAGCCAGCCAGCTTTTAATGGGGAAAGACACAAAAGGGACTAGCAACTATTTCAACCTCTTCCTCTAAGTGAACATTCTTTTATTCCCTTCCCTTCTGCATTATCGTTGCTATGGTACTTTAAACTTCTCCCATCATTAAGCCTTCTGAGTGAAATATTGAACTGATTAATGTGGCATTTTCCACTAAACTGTTTCAGGAAATGTTGCACCTTACCAGTGGGATGCTTTTGAATAATGTAATCTCCTTAGTATAATTAAAACTAAGTTCTGAAGTTAGTACCTTTTCTCCCTGGAGGCACTCATCAAAAT
This sequence comes from Tursiops truncatus, assembly GCF_011762595.2. Lineage (NCBI taxonomy): Eukaryota > Metazoa > Chordata > Mammalia > Artiodactyla > Delphinidae > Tursiops > Tursiops truncatus. The sequence goes on from NC_047036.1 coordinate 48,735,547, forward strand.
GTCAAGTGTTCCTTCTAGTAGAACTGCAATCCCATAATACAAACAAATATATTACCCACTGCTCCTCACTAGCAAGAAGCCCTTGTTACATTTTTTGTCACTTCATTTCTAACCTGAGCTAGCAGCATAAGAAATATGTTCACCGGAAGCCACTGTGACCTCAGTACCCAGAGCAGCGTTCCATGCTAGCTGCCCGGTTTGCATTTACTAATATTTCTTTTGACTATTTGTCTTCAACAGATGAACTTTTTGTTGTGTGTTGTTATTTACATGTAAAGAACAGTGTGGCTCTAAAAGTCATTTGCTCTCCTAAGGCTTTCTGCTTAGTTTAAAAGAAAAAAAAAAAAAAAATCAGGGACACAACGCCCTCTTCTGGCTGAGAAGCATTTAGAGGACTGTGAAAACCTGAGCGGCATTTTACCGTGTTTTCGAAGACTACTTGGTATACGGTGAATAATAAACAAGTAATCAGCATCATTGTCGAAGTCTGCACCATAATTCTCTCTAAAAATAAGGTAAGGTCCAGCCTCAGAGGGCTGGTCCCAGATGCCCAGCTTTTAGGAGCTCTGGAGGGAGGAAAGTAGGTGGACCATTCCCCAGGTGAGCTTTGAAGTTAATGAGAGAAATTGGTGTCAAGAGACCCATCCTTCTCTGGAACAAATATTAAATCCAAGACAAGGATAAGTTCACTCTAAAGGTTCAGGAGACTTCTCTTTAAATGGATAGCAAAGAGAAGTTGGTATTTCTTGCTAATTACTGGCTTTCTCTAGAAAAATCTGAGGTTTCAAAGGCTTCCAAATAGCCGTATATTATTTTCCGATGATTATAATTACTCTAACAGTTTGTTTCCCCAAGATCATATTAGAGTCTCCTCCAGGGCCCACACCTGCCTTTGAGAGGAGCCCCATCCCCAAACCAAGTGGCCCTGCCAGTCTCCATCTGGGAAGAAGGTGGGAGGAAGTGACAAGGAAAGCACAGACACTGGGAGACAAAAGGAGCCCAGCAGGACTTTGAAAGAGAAATATTCAGTGCTGGAACGTGCTTCTTACCAAATAATGTTTTCACTCTCTAGAAAAACATGCTTTTTACCAGTCTGAAGGCCAGGTTGGCTGCCACTTCTCTTCTCTATGCCTGCCAACTACTCATTAGCAACAATGAGTGACAGGGTGACTGCAAATGAAGAAGGAAATGGGCATGCAACAGCAAAGGGAATTATGAGAAGGGATCAATGAGGAGAAATTTAGTATCAAGCTGGAGGCTGCCCTCTTCACTGGGAGCTTCAGGATGAAGAAAAAGTTGAGGCCAGCAGAGCTGAGGAATGCTGTCTCCTGGCCACACAGTTGGGCAGAGGCCACAGGATGCATATACATGGGGACATGTACACCTGGGGATGTGTGCAGCTAAAGATGTGCGATCCATGGCAATGGCTGGGGCAGGATATTTTCTATACCTGACCAATAACAGAAATTCTTGGAGTGAAAAATTGCAGAAAGTAGTTTTTCAGAATATCCAAGTTAAAGCTCTTTGGATGACAAGTATTACAATAGAAACCCTCTTTAGCATAACGTAAGCAAAAACAAGAATTAGAAAGACTTGTTCAGTGTCTTATACTCTCCAAGAGCAGGAATTACAGTGGGGTCTGGCTGCTTGTGTGCCTGGAGCCAAGCACTAAAAAGCAGTTAAGAAAAGAGGCAGCTGGCCCTGCTGCCTGCCTAGCTCTGTTCCTCCAGAGCCATAAGGATTCTCACCTCCCTACTTCTTTCTTTCCTCTCTAACTTCTGCATCCTGTGTATATGTCTGGGGGCCACAGCCTCAGAGTTTAATTGTCCTCAGTTCAAATGACCTATAAAATGAATAACTACTATCCATTCATTCCAATTCCAAACTTCCAGGAGAGACAATTTGCTCCGTCCTGCTTAGGTTCACCTGTTTTCTAAGCAGCCACAAAAAAAAAAAGAAAGGTCATGCACTATAATCATGGCTATCAGGATTCACCCGGGGACGATGGACTGGGAAAAAGATCTAAATGATAAACACATTTTCACATTGACTCTAAAGGGCCTTCAAGTGCAGCTGAAGTGGTTTTATGAAATGGCAAAATAATGAGCAACTTTTTGGAAAAAAAATTTTTGAGATTTTTGCCTGTTTCTGAAAACTTTTAAAAAGGAGGAAGAGAGGAAGGGGCACCAAACTGAGTTCTTCTATACAGTGGAAAAATAACTAACTTGGGAGCTAGCTGATCTTAGTACCACTCCTGGCTCCACCAAATTATATGTGAACAAATGATATAAACTCCTAACATGGTTTTCTCATTATAAATAAGAAATGATAGTAGTTACCCTGTCTATGTCACAGAGCTGGATAAGAGGTAGATGTACACGTAAGAGAGAAAGGAATTAGGAAATTTTCCGTGTTCTATTGCTAACAACTATAGGTACATAGAGGCTTGGGACTATGTTACAACTGGCTACAAGAAAGAAAAACAAGGGAGTTGCTCCAATCACCACCAGCCTTATTTGTAGGCCTCTGGAGGAACTCAGCTGTAAATTTTTAGAGAGTTAAAGTCTTCCAAAGCTACAGCAGTTGCCAAGGAAGTAATATAGTTAATAATAAAAACTAGGTGGAGATTGATACTGGTGGGTGAGATAGGGAAGCTCCCACTGATACTCACTGGGTCAGAAATGTGCAAATCCTAGGCTGGTGTGTTGGATATAACCCTTTGTTCAGCAAAGTGATTTAATGAGACTAAAGTGATGCTTTACTAAATTGAGTTAAGGCTGGTTACTCCCACCCAAGGTGTGAAGGGGCCGGGGCGGGGTGACATCTGCCCAGCCCCTGTGGATTCAGCTGACTTTTGCTGGCTCGGTATCTCCCTCCTCTCCCAACATTCTTCATGCATCCCTTCTTGAAGATGCACGCTCAAAGAAAATGACTTTCCCAGCAAAAAGAGACCATTCTTCTGGCAAGTGTATCTTCCCCAGTTTGTTATGAGACCTGATAAGATAATGGATATAAAAATGCTTTGAGGGCTTCCCTGGTGGCGCAGTGGTTAAGTGTCCGCCTGCCAATGCAGGGGACACAGGTTTGTGCCCTGGTCCGGGAAGATCCCACATGCCGCGGAGTGGCTAGGCCTGTGAGCCATGGCCTCTGAGCCTGCGCGTCTGGAGCCTGTGCTCCACAACGGGAGAGGCCACAACAGTGAGAGGCCCACGTACCGCAAAAAAAAAAAAAAAAGCTTTGAAAACCATAAAGCACTACACAAATATAAGTTATGATTAACAATGTCATAAAGGGAAACCATTAAATCAGTCACACAAATTGACACACGAACTCAGTACCTAAAAGTAATCAAGCAGGGAGCCTAAAGCAATTCGATCATCTTCCTCGCCTTCCAAGTTCCTTTCCATTAAGCTTTTGCGGGTTTGTACATCCATAAAATCAGAGGATATATTTGGCTCCAGGCTTTTGCTCTCTCAGCGGAATGGAGGAATGCCTCCTTTGATTATTCCTTATTCCGAATCCAGGAAAAGGAAAATGTATGGAAAGGGAAAATGTATGTCCATCTCTGGGACACACACCATGCTGCCTACCAAGTGTTCCAGAGAAATGTCAAATCAGAGCTGAATTATGGTTCTTCTTCATGTTCCCTGCAGCCACAATGGGGAATGTAAGTGTAGAAGAGGTGAGAGAAGGAGGAAAAGAGAAAGGCAGAGATAAGAACAGAGAGGGACACAGTCAGAAACAGGGACTACTCTGTTCGGTGGAAATTCTTGTGGCTCAACAGAAAGCAAATGATAGAACAGCATTCCTGCAGCTAAGCATTATGAGGGGCCCTGAAGTACAATGATCTTATGCCAAAAATAGGTAAGCAGCACATAAGAGTCACTTTCAGCTAGCAACTAGTACAACCTGAGGGTTTAGTTCAAAGACAGACATTTTTAAGCAGTAAACAGACTGAAATCCAGATTGGAGGACTCTGGTGAAGGACAATGAAGACTTTTCCAGTCAATTCATGTGGATGTAGGTAGAAACTGGAAACGAGTCTGTTTACATGAGTAAAGTAGGTCCTTTGACAATATGCAAAATTTGTATTTCATGAAATAAAAGATGATGGAATAGAAGAGACGAAAGCATAATTTGTTACTGGCTATGAAGAGGATATAAAGACTGGAAAAGGGAGGTGAGCATTTGGGGAAGATATGCTTGCAAGTTCCTAAATGTTAGTTTGCAAATTCAAAGCTCAGGAAGCCTTTTCCCTTGGATTCCTTATTTGCAATTAGAGTATGCTGACTGAGTTCTGTGTTTATCTGCAGTTCCTAAAATGATGGCCTTCTATTCAAACTCACTAGATTCATAGTGATGACCATTCTAGACCCTATGTCCAAAAAGACATAACTCTTATTAAGATTAACAAGAATGATAAATAAATGGAAAAACAATCTTATAGAATTATCTTTTGAAAAATAAAAACACATGTAACTTATTTTACTTCTTAATTGGGCTTTTAAATATTAGGATTACTCTTTTCCTTACTTCCCTTATAGCTTCTAAGAACGTAACTCTTAGCTCCTTCTCACAGGAGTAGTGGGAAAATGATGAAGTTTAGAGTCAGAAGACCTGAGTTTAAGTTCTAGTTCTATTGGTAGCTAGTTGTAATACCTTGAGCAGTCACGTAATGTTTCCAAGTATATGAAATGAGAGTGACGGTACACATCCTTACTACTTCAAGGAGGGAATGTATAGAATAGATGAGAATATGTATGTTTAGGAGTGCTGTAAACTATGCAAAGTCTTACACAAGTAATAAACCAATTTTAGAGATCACAGAAACACCACTGGAAGGTAACTTAATGTCATCCTGTCCTAAGATTTTTAGGTCTTTTAAGATGAAAGACCTTGTCTTAGTCATTGCAAGCTGTTACAACAAAGTACCACAGACTGAGTGACTTATAAACAACAGACATTTATTTCTCACAGTTCTAGAGGCTGAAAGTCCAAGATCAGGGCACCAGCACGGTCAAGTTCTGGCAAGAGCCCTCTTCCAGGTTGCAGATTACAATCTTTTCATTTTATCCTCACATGGTGGAAAAGAGCAAGAGAGCTCTCTGGGGTCCCTTTTTTAAGGGCACAAATCCCATTCATTAGGTACATAGGTACCTTCAATACCTATGTACCTCCCAAAGGTCCCACCTCCAAATAGCATCACTTTGGGGGTGAGGATTTCGACATATGAATTTTGGGGAGACACAAACGTTGAGTCCATAACAGACCTTTTTCTCCAAATAAAATCATACGTAAACATGATTATGTAAAATAACAAGCAGGGTTGTTCTGTTAAAGCAAGGAAGGGGGAGGTATCAGATCCCAGCAAGATTAACATCACAACCAACCCCAGCCCCACAGCCCCACAGTCCAACCTCCACCCCTGGGAGAGAGGAGAATGCAGCCTTTAGCTATTATTCAATGCACAAGTTTTAAAATTCACTGATAGGGACTTCCCTGGTGGTGCAGTGGTTAAGAATCTGCCTGCCAATGCAGGGGACACGGGTTAGAGCCCTGGTCCGGGAAGATCCCACATGCCGTGGAGCAACTAAGCCCGTGCACCACAACCACTGAGCCCGCACTCTGGAGCCCACGAGCCACAACTACTGAGCCCACGTGCCACAACTATTGAAGCCCACACGCCTAGAGCCCATGCTCCGCAACAAGAGAAGCCACCACAAGAAGAAGCCCGTGCACCATAATGAAGAGTAGCCCCCACTTGCCGCAACGCAGCCAAAAGTAAATAAATAAATAAATTTAGGAAAAAAAAAAAAACTCTCTGGTATTTTCCAACCTCCTTAAATTACAGTTGAGGAAACTGAGGTCACAGAGTGGGTTACAATCAGTTCTGCTATAAAATATGTTTCTAAAACAGCAACTAGTTTATACATGATTGATATATAGGGGACTTATGTCAGTAAAATATGGATATTAGGTTATATATGGGTTTTTTCTTAAGCAAGGGGAGCCAGAATAATAGGAGGAAATAAAAGGAAAAGCCCTCAGCTCGGCTGCTATACAGGCAGAGCCCTTTTAGTTCTATTAAAAAATAAATAAATACAGGCATACCTTGTTTTATTGCATTTGCTTTATTTCACTTTGAAGATACTATATCTTTTTACAAATTGAAGATCTGTGGCAACCTTGTGTTGAGCAAGTGGGTCAGTACTATTTTTCCAAGAGCATATGTCTACTTTGTATCTCTGTATCACATTTTGGTAATTCTTGCAATAGTTCAACCTTTTTCATTATTATTATATTTGTTATGGTGATCCATGATCTGTAATCTTTAATGTTACTATTGTAATTGTTTGGGCATTTTTTTAGCAATAAAGTATTTTTTAATTAAGGTGTGTACATTTTTTTAGACAGTGCTATTGCACACACAGGAGATTATAGTATTGTGTAAACATAACTTTTACATACACTGGGAAACCAAAAAAGTTGTGTGACTCACTTTATTGTGATAGTCCCTTAATTGCTGTGGTCTGGAACCAAACCTGCAATATCTCTGAGGTATGCCTGCAGAGAGAAGCACCTGCATGGCTTTTAGCTTGTGGCCGGTTGCACTTCCTTCTGTGCCCACAGTAGCCTCACTAACTCAGAGCTCCACTTCCATCTACATTATCTCAGTGTCCTCAAGTCAGCGTTTCCACTGGATTGTTTTTTGTGCTTCTTAAATACCCCCTAGTGGCCTCTAGCCATGCCAACTACCTGGGCTTTGCCAAGAATCTACAAGAGTACTGTATAAGTCAGCTCAGGCTGCCATAACAAGACTTCAGGCTGGGTGCCTTAAACAACAGAAATTTATTTTTTCACAGCTCTGGAAGGTGAAAGTCTAAGATCAAGGTGCCCACAAAGTTGGTGTCTGGTGAGGCCTCTCTTCCTGGCTTGCAGAGGGCCACCTTCTCATTGTGTCCTCACACGACCTTCTGTGTGTGCAGAGCACTCTCTGGTGTCTCTTACTCTTCCTAAAAGGACACCCATCCTACCTCATTAGGGCTCCACCCTTATGACCTCATTTAACCTTAATTACCTCCTTAAAAGACTATTTCCAAACATGGTCACACTGGGGTTTAGGGCTTCAACATATAAATGGGGGGGTGGGTAGACACAATTCAGTCCATAACAGGCACCAATTATGTTTTTGTTAGTGTTCTTACTGCTGCATCAGTTTTGAGTGGTCTATCCCTCACCCTATATTTCCCAGAGGGTTAATAAGATGTTTTGTTGTTTTTGGTTTTTTTTTTGCGGTACATGGGCCTCTCACTGTTGTGGCCTCTCCCATTGCGGAGCACAGGCTCCAGACGTGCAGTCTCAGCAGCCATGGCTCACGGGCCCAGCCGCTCCGCGGCATGTGGGATCTTCCCAGACCGGGGCACGAACCCGTGTCCCCTGCATCGGCAGGCAGACTCTCAACCACTGCGCCACAAGGGAAGCCTGTAAGATATTTTTAAATGCCTAATGTTGGTGAAGATTTGAGGAAATGGTCACTCTCTTACACTTCTGGTGCTAAAATAAAATAAAACTGGCACAACACTTATGGATAGAAATTTAACAATATATATCAAAAGCCTAAAAATTCTGCATATCACTTGATTCAGACCTTCCATTTCTAGCCATTTATCCTAAAGAAACACCAAACCACAGCTTCCAGGATATTTACCAAAACATTACAGTTTGGAAGTTTGGTATATCACATGATAAAATTCTATAAAGGTATTAATATAATAATGTAGCACATGGAAATACATATTTACTATAATAAGTGAATGAAAGTGAATTAAAATTATGTAAAGGATATCTCATATGATCCCTTTTTTACTAAAATATTACACCATAGGTTATAGATATACTTAGAAGGAACATTAAAAAATTACCTCTGGGTGGTAGGATTAAGGCTGATATTTATTTTCTTCTTTCTATTTATTCATTTTCCACAATGAACAAGCATCACGTTTGTAAAAAGGAAACACACACACACAAATTTGTCTTTCAACTGTTTGAAGAATAAGAACTATAAGGTAAATTAGAACCTTTATCTAAAATGTTCATGTACATCCATCACCCATAGAATTCTCTGCATGCTACGAATTCCCTAAAGAATATTCTCCTTTCAGATGAAGAAGCAACAAAGGGATTACAACAACAAAAATCTGTTTCTAGACAAACAGTCCTTATTAGACAACCAATTACCCTGTCTTCTCTTATTTTCCATCCCCGCAAAAATGAAGAAAGGGGAAACCAACAATACAGCTTAACAGTAACACTTTCCTAGCAGAATATTTTCTGCCGTTTTCCACAAGTTCAGTAGCTTGAGAGGCCAAGGAACACCCTTAGGAGTGCTCTGAAGGTGATTTTAAACATCGGCATCATTCTTGTCAAGTAAAGATAGTGTTTCCTTGGGAGACTTGAACAGTTCTTTCAGAGTTGTTCAGGTCTCTGAGGCAAATATGTATCCAGGCACTGTGGTGGAGAGTATTTGCCAGCGAGAATATCAATGCCCAGGTACACACGCAGTATGTGTTTTGCTATAAATGCTTTCCCAGTAAACAAGAATGGAGCCATCAAAAGAAAGGGAACGCTAATTTTAACTCAATTAAATTCAAACAGAAATGCTTCCTTTGGGTGTAGTTACCTTTTGGTAAGCACACTGATTTTGGAGACTTGTATTATTTACCCACAAACTGTTTTTGAAGTATCTCCGGCACTGAGAAGTTGAAATCAAACGCATCTCTCCTGCAGCTCTCTCCCAGTCCATCAAATACTGAGGATGGAATTTAATGGGGCCATTATTGTTCATCACCTTTCTCTAGTCAAGAGAAATGCACACTCGATCACTGCTGCATAATAGAGCATTCCTGTGCATGGTTCATTGACATGAAAGGGGATGCCCAGAAAATCAGGAATCACTTGATTCTGTGGGTCCCTCTTCCAGTCCACATTAGGACCACTAGCCAGAAGAAAATGTATCAAGATCAGCTGCTGACCAGGATATCAGTCTGGGCAGAAGAATGGACTCTGGAACCTGGGCTCTGTCCAAAAGGAGGGAGACTTAGCTCTAGACTTCATTTTAAAATATGCCTCTGGCCCTGAGTGGCCTCAGGCTCTCAGGCCACAGGGGAAGGGAGAGGTAGCAGAGTTTGAGTCCCTGCCAACCCAGCTTAAACAAAGGGAGGATAGCAGTCTCGAGCCTAGAGAGAGAGAAAGTAGTTGGATCACTTCCAAGAAAAGAAAAAGCTTCCAGAGATGACAACCATAGACTGTAGCCCGGCATCTTAAACAAACAGATCAAAGGTGGTACAAGGATCCCTGCAAATGGTTGCTCACCTTCCAATGCATGGGTCACTTAACATCCAGTGCTTGGGTTTAAATTTGCTGTCATTGTTTTTATTGTTGTCTGGGGTGAGTTATTGGATTGAAAGCAATTTGGATATTGTCTCCTCCATGGGGTTTTGCAGCCAAAAAGTGATGGATGAAAAACAGGGGTTTGGGATGAGTGATTCCAGCATAGCCTTCCTCAGAGCAATACAAATGATCAGGCTGTCACTTGGGAAAACAACAGCCATAAGAGTGATTTCATTGTCTCCGATGGGGAAGGGTGGGCATAAACACTAAGCACAGTTCATGACATTGGGGAATGACAGATGATAGGACGCTACAGAGTCCTGTTTCCTCATAAGGATTTCTCAGTGTTTGCAAAGCCATATTTTTATATAGTCCAGGAGGCAGCAAGACAACTCGGCAGTAGTCCTTAACATTGGGACAGCACTTTATTTACCAAACACTTTAACACACATTATCACAATTATCCTCAAACTCACACTCCTACTGTGTTCAGAGAGGTAAATAATTGGCCTCAGTTTACCCAGCCAAGAATGTTCCTTCCGATACACCACCACTCCCACTCAGAAAGTGGAAATCAGGAGTCTAGAGATCTGTTATTTCTTTCTCACCAACTATTTAATGAACATGTGTTATATCTCAGTTCCTGTTCTATGCAATGGGATTATTATTAATAATGTAATGATACTTATTTGAAAATAAGGATTGTATGACTAAAACCTGGCAACATGTTTAAAAGCCAGTCAGAATAAATTAAAAGCCGCAAGCAATTCTCGAACCTCCAGTAAAAGTAATTCTTCAGCTCCATCTGAACCCAACAAGAAGAGCAACTACCAACTGAAAGGCAGTCCCCACACACACTCAATTTTCAGCCACGGTCCAGATACAAAGCGATCCAACTACATTCTAAGGGAAGAGAAATTGTCACCAGCGAAGCCCATTAACAATTCCCAGAAAATAAAAATAGAATCTGCGTAGTTAAAATGAAAGTCTAACCTTTTTATCCTTTGTGCTCAGTCTAGTTTCACTTGCTCACAGGGGGTCGCGTGTAGAGGCCTCGCACCCGGTTCTACAGAACTCCTCAGCTTGCTGAATGTGGGGAGTAAGCCTGTGCACCACACCCCGATCCAACATGGCGGCAGCGGGCCGTGCGCAGAGACGCTGCACGCGCGCCCGAGCTGCACAGCTGCGCCCGCCTCGGGAGAACCCCGCCCCCTCCCCGCTGAGGCGATCCCTACGGAGCAGCGCAGGCCACGGCCTGCGGGGAGAGGGTGTGCTGTAGAGCCTGAGCTTCCACCTCTCCAGCCTCCGATCAAAGAAGAAAACCTTCCTTTGCTTCTGAATCAGGCTCCGTCTTGCTCTATTGGCTCAAACAACACTGGGCGGGAGGACCTTTGCTGGGGTCCGACTTCAAAAGGTCAGTAACAAAATCTCATTTTAATCTTGGACTTAGTTTACAGATATTTTTGTAAAATTTATTTACAAATTACAAAACTAGCTTTCATTTGTGGGTTGCATTAGTGACGACCGAGTGCTTTTATGTACATGATCTAATTTAATCCTCATTCCACCCTTGACGATAGGTAGAGATGAACATTCTTACCACATGACACTGGAGCCTCACAGGGAAGGTGAGCACACTAAGAGAGAGATGGCATGTGGCACTGGAAATACACATTACACTTCGAGTTGGCAAGCCTGAGCTTGAATAGCAGGTCTACAGCTTGCTGGTGTAAAGGCCTTGGAGCAAGCTTCTGAATCCCCCTGATCACCAGGAAAAATTTAGTGAACTTAAGAGACAGGCCAGTTACTTACCTGCTCTCTCTCAACCCTGCATCCATCCTCCTCCACCTAACTCTGTGAAGCTAGAGTTAGAAACCTACAAGCATGTTTCCCAGGCTCCCTTGCCCAAGACTTCCTATTAATTTCTACTGATAGGAAGCACTTGTGCAAGATTAGAGGGTAGGAGCAGAGGAGAAGCTGTTGTTTTGTGCTCTGGGCAGCATCTTTGGACATGACTGCCTCCCTTTGTGATTCTAGCTCCTACAGTGGAGCTTCTCTCTGTGGTTCTAGCCCAGCAGCAGCTGATGCTCCAGGACTCTGCAAACTTGATCTCCTCCCTTTTCTTCCCCCAGTCCTTGGAAATGGGACTGATTCCTGAAGTTACTAGTTTCTGGGTATGACCTCTTCTTCCTAATTGTTCTCCTAGCACCTAATTCTCCTATTTGCTCTTATAACCCATCCAAAACACATGTAACCAATTTCTTGTATTAAATTTGTTTAAAATATCTAGAATGGGATCAATTTTCTGAAATGCACCCTGACTGATACACGAAAGAACCTAGAACAAGACTCACCACCTATTTAATGTGCAAACATCAAAACAATTAAAAATAAAAAGATTTGCCAACATTATATATTGGCACCACATGCAGAATCCACTCCCATTGTCCTACCACTGGAGCTTTGTGTTAGGAGTGATGGCTGTATGAGAATTGTCTCCAATCACGGAATGCTTTTATCTAGAAGTTTAAGACTTTTTTAATGACGCGTGCACCAATTTAATGTAATTTCCAAAACAGGGATGATACAAATACTGACCTACCTCATAGAACTGGTTGGAACAACTAATTAGCTCTCATAAAAACACTCCAACCACCTAAAGTACCTCATAAAAGTTTATTATGAGTAGTAATGCTAATAGTTAAACATATAATGATGGGCATCAAATGGGCACACTCCACAAGCTGATGGTGTTTTAAATTCTCTTTACGATCTCACTGTTGTTTAGCAGTTCATATGTTGAAAGCTCTTCACAGCTGTAAATTAGTTAATCCCCATGACACTCACTCCTGAGAGATAGGTCAGTATTATTTTGTATTACTATGGCAACAAATCCTCTGTAAATGCCCAATGATAGAAGTTGGAGATGAGAAACAAGAAAGGTTAAGTGACTTGTTCAAGGCCACACGTCAAGTAGGTGGCAGGGTCAGCTTTAAAGTGCAGAGGTGCTGACCCCAAAAGGCACTCCAGTCTACCTGGTCAACACTAAGGGGATTATTGACTTTCATTTGCTTAGAAATTCAGTGAAACAGAAAATACCAAGATGGTCTACATCTGGGAACAAAACATGAACAATTATAATTTGCATGCATATAATTAAATGACCATATTTTGTTAGTCCATTAATGACAGGCAGTAGCAGACAGGGTAGCATGAATTCTGAAGACAGACTTCAGATTCATACCCCAGCTTAGCCTCAGACTTGCTGCACAAACTTGGACAAGCTACTTCACTTCTCTGAACTTCAGTTTCAAAGCCTAAGATTAGAAAAATGAAGCTAATAATGGGATCTGCTTCATGTGGTTATTGTGAGGATTTAAGGTAAAGCACTTAGAACAGGGCCAAGTAGATAATAAGCATTCAATAATTGTCAGCTATCATTAGATGGACAGGAACTATTGCTTACCAACAGTGTGTATCAAGGACAGAGATCTTTAAGACACATACCCTGTCCTCAAAGAGCTTTCAGTAGAATAGGTTTGTACAATGTGTAACTTGCCGGACGATACAAGGAGCCTGGGTGATATGGGACCATTAAGTATTCAAGCAAGGCTACATGTTTTCAAAGCAAATGATGTAATTCCTCAGTTCTCTGATAGGGAGTGCTCAGTCTGCTCCCTCCTTCACCTGTCCTTGGGTTCCTGTTTCCATTTCATTAACTTTATTTACACTTTTGTAAAAAGGCAGAACACAAGTCACTAAAAGTTTCCACATGTTAGAGAAAGTGCCCTGGATGCTCGGAGGGGAGCGGGGTAATTTCTGGCTGAAGTGTTTTAGGCAAGAGGGGGTTTGAATTTGGTTTTAAAGGTAAGTCTGGGGCTTCCCTGGTGGCGTAGCGGTTAAGAATCTGCCTGCCAATACAGGGGACACGGGTTCGAGCCCTGGTCTGGGAAGATCCCACATGCAGCGAAGCAACTAAGCCCGTGCGCCACAGCTACTGAGCCTGCGCTCTAGAGCCCACGAGCCACAACTACTGAAGCCCGCACACCTAGAGCCCGTGCTCTGCAGCAAGAGAAGCCACTGCAATGAGAAGCCTGCGCACCACAACGAAGAGTAACCCCCACTCGCCACAACTAGAGAAAGCCCGCATGCAGCAACGAAGACCAGAGGCAGCCAAAAATAATAAATAAAATAAATAAATTTATTTAAAAAGAAAAACGGTAAGTCTGGTTTTAAAACCCCAAGATGGCTGTGAGAGTTGGTGAGGGAGGTCAGGAGGGCGGGTGGATGGAGTGGGTGGGCAGACAGGAACAATGGGATACTAGAGCTTAGCAAAGGAAGAATGGAAGGATGTTAATTGAACATGTGTTATGATCCAGCAACTGCATTGTTGGCCCCTTAAATTACTTAACAAAGGTCACATAACTGGTAAGTGACCCGGCTGGGACTCAAATCAATTCACCTATTCCAAGTTGGGGGCAATGGAAAAGAATCGTTGATAACTTTAAGACTGGAGAACGTGACACAAAGTGGAACTTTTGCAAGATTGCCCTGGGTATAGTATTTAGAGAGGATTGAATAGACGGTCCAGGAAAAGCCAGAGAAGGAAGTTTACAACATGTGAGGAATAATGAAAGCTGGAGTAGGATGATGATGTAAGAATGGAAGAGAAAGGAGAGATGGTAGAGCTGCCCAGTGATTATCAGCTACATTATAGAATCACCTGGAGATATTTTTAAAACTACTAATGCATATACTCATTGACTGTTATATACACAGTAGGTAGAAACAAAAGGATACCATTTGAACTTATACTAAAAAGAAACCAGATAGAGAAAGTTAAATTAGAAACAGGGAGCTAAGGGCATTTTTTTTATTGTGGTAAAAACAGATATCATAAAAGTTACCATCTTAACCATTTTTACAGTTCTATAGTGTTAAGTATATTTACATTATTGTGAAACACATCTTTAGAACCCTTTGCATAACTGAAATTCTGTACCCATTGAACAACACTTCCCCTTTACTCCCAGGCTCTGGTAAATACCGTTCTACTTTCTACATCTATGAATTCGACTACTTTAGATACCTCATATAAGTGGAATCATATAGTACTCGTTCTTTTGTGACTGGTTCATTTTACTTAACATAATGTCCTCAAGGTTCATCCATGTTATAGCATGTGACAGAATTTCCTTCCTTTTTAAGGCTGCATTGTATTCCATTGTGTATGATATATATCACATTTTGTTTACCCATTCATCTATCAGACATCTGAGTTTCTTCCAGCTCTTGGCTATTGTGAATAGTGCCACCATGGACATGGATATGCAAATACCTCTTCAAGACCCTGCTTTTTGTTCTTTTGGATATATATCCAGAAGTGGGATTGCTGGATCATATGGTAGTCCAATTTTTAAATTTTGGAGGAAACTCCATACTGTTTTCCATAGCAGTTGCACCATTTTACAATCCCATCAACAGCACACAAGGGTTATTACTTCTCCATATCCCTGCCAACACTCGTTATTTTCTATTTTATTGATAGAAGCCACCCTAATTGGTGTGACTAAGGGCATTTTTAAAAGGTATAAGTAAGAAGATAATCTCTAAGACACAAATATATATCATCCTAAATACAAAAGTAATTCAAAAAGAAAACAGATTACATAGGGAAACATAGCAAATATAACAATAATAATTATAATATTATAAAATAACATGGCAGAGTTGAGGCTAAACATATCAACTTTATCAGTAAAGATGTATAAGGCTTAACTCACTTGCTAAAAGATTCTCTATCTGGTCCACAAAGTAAGACCCACTATATGCTCTATTTGAGAAACGCACTTAATACAAAGTAATTCAGAAAGGCTAAAAATAAAGAAATGGGCAAAAATATTCCAGGAAAATGAAAACAATAAAAAAGCAGGGGTTGCAATCCTGATATCATCACATATATTCTTGATGGAAAAGTAAAATGTGTTGTATGTTAAATTCCTGATTTTGGTAATGGCACTGTGGTTATGGAAGAATGTTTTTATTCTTAGGAAGTACATACTGAAGAACTCTTAGGGGTGAAGGACTTTCAAAGGGTTCAGAAAAAATAAAAAGAGAATGATAAATAAAGAAAATGGTGCAAAATGTAAAAACTCAAGAGTATATGTGAGGGCTTCCCTGGTGGCACAGTGGTTAAGAATTTGCCTGCCAACGCAGGGGACACGGGTTCGAGCCCTGGTCCGGGAAGATCCCACATGCTGTGGAGCAACTAAACCCGTGAGCCACAACTACTGAGCCTGCGCACCTAGAGCCCGTGCTCCACAACAAAAGAAGCCACCACAGTGAGAAGCCTGTGCACCACAACGAAAGAGTAGCCCCTGCTCGCTGCAACTAGAGAAAGCCCACACACAGCAACGAAGACCCAACGCAGCCATAAATTAATTAATTAATAAATAAAAACTTTAAAAACTTAAAAAAAAAAGAGTATAGGGCTTCCCTGGTGGCGCAATGGTTGAGAGTCCGCCTACCGATGCAGGGGACACGGATTCGTGCCCCGGTCCGGGAAGATCGCACATGCCACAGAGCGGCTAGCCCCGTCAGCCATGGCCACTGAGCCTGCGCGTCCGGAGCCTGTGCTCCACAACGGGAGGGGCTGCAACAGTGAGAGGCCCGCGTACGGCAAAAAAAAAAAAAAGTATATGTGAGTCAGACAGAGTGAACAGATTTGTGATTGCCAAGGGGGAGGGTTGGTGGGGGACGGATGGATTGGGAGTTTGGGATTAGCAGATGCAAACTATTATATATAGAAGGAATAAACAACAAGGTCCTACTGTATAGCACAGGGAAATATATTCAACATCCTGTAATAAACCACAGTGGAAAAGAATGTGAAAAAGAATATATTTATATGTATAACTGAATCACTTTGCTGTATACCCGAAACTAACACAACATTGTAAGTCAACTATATTTCAATAAAAAATAAATTAAAACAACAAAAAAAGAGTATATGTGAGTTATTTGTACCTTTTTGCAACTTTTCTCTGTTTGAAATTTTACCAAGATTTAAAAAAAAATTATTTTAATAATGCCCAGATATAACTCCCCAGAACTTCTAATATGCTTAGCCAGGACCATGGTATTTTTTAAAGCTCTCCAGGTAATTGTAATGTGCATTCATATTTGAAAGCCAGTAGATAAATCCAGCCATGGGACTTGATTACTGACTGGATGTATGTGGTAACAGAAAGGGAGAAATCAAGGAAGACTATGGTAGGCAGAAAAATGGCACCTAAGTATATCCAGGTCCTTATACCTGGAACCTGTAGATGTTACCTTACATGGCAAAAGGGACTTTGCAGATGTGATTATATTAAGAATCTTGAGACAGGGAGGTTATCCCGGATTATCTAGGCAGGCCCTAAATGTAGTCCCAAGTATCCTTACCTGAGGAAGGCAGAAGGAGGTTTGACTAGAGAAGAGGAAGTAGGAATGTGACAGCAGAAGCAAGAGGTTGGAATAATGCAGCCATAAGCTAAGGAATGCCAGCAGCCACCAAAAAACAGACACTGTCCTGGAGCCTCCAGAAGGAACCAGACCTTGATTGTACACCTTGATTTTGTCCCTGTTAGACTCATTTCAGGCTTTTGGCCTCCAGAACTGTCAAAGAATAGATTTCTGTTGTTTTAAGCCACTACGTTTGGGTAATTTGCTATAGTAACAAATAGAAAACTAATGTGAAGACAAATATTTTAGAGGGAAAGGGACGAAGGTGGTGCCATGAACAGAAGTCTGACTTTTCCTGTTCAATAGGATGAGTGTAGGGCGCGGTCAGCTAACTGCTACGCAGCAGGAAGCTGAAATAAGCTGAGTCATCCTTCCTGTGGCCACTGCGCTTGCGCTAAGTATACTAATGAGGTTTTAAAGTAGCGACCTATCCGATGCTGGCTCACAAATCGCACCATCGGCGAAAGCCAATCACAGAGCGACACATGTTCTTAATCCCTATATAAGCAGACTGCTCTAGGATTGCGGGGTCTTCCTTCCATCTTTCTTCAACCAAGCTGTGCTCCAATAAAGTGTGATACGAGAAGAATCTTGCGTGTGGCGGCTCGTTATTCTGCCGGTCAGAAACGGCTCGCCGCAAGTGGTGCCGAAACCCGGGAACTTCGCGCCCTGCATGGAGGACCGATTCAGAACTCGACACACGGAGTGGTAACCGTCGGTGAGTAGTCCAGTCAGGTATGTTTTTCGGGGGTTTGGAGCCTGAAGTTTTTACTTTCGCTTTTGTCCTTTTAGTGTTTCTCATGTTTTTCGTTTGCTTGTGGCTACGGTACCACCAGCCCGATCGAGTGTGTCTTCCCTGGCCGATAGATAAGTCAAGCATTTTTGGGAATAGTTCGTCCACGGAGCCTACAACTGATTTTCATGAGCCTATTCAAGCCCTTTTAAGGGACCGAGGGCTAAAGCTCTCTCATAAAAACATAAGTAGGCTGCTACAAGATATCGAAAGTGCCGCGCCGTGGTTTGGGGTATCAGGCAGCTTGACTGTTCCGTCATGGGAAAAACTCGGAAAAGACCTAAAGGAGTGTAACACAAGGGGAGAACTTTCTCGAGGCGCTCTCCCCTTGTGGAGCATGATACTTTCTTGCCTAAAGGAAGGAAAATGTGAAGAAATTATTCAACGAGGACGCAAGGCTCTTAGCATGTGTCAAGATAGCGCATCAGAGAATGAACAAACAGGGACTACGGTAGACAGGCCTGAAATTATGAAAAGAGAAAAAAGAAAACAAAAGGAAAAGCAAGAAACGGTGCCAGGATTATATCCAATCCTAGATGAGTTTAAGGAATTATATTTGTTTCAAGATGAATTAAATCCTAGAGAGAAGGAAGATTTAGAAGGAGCGGCCGCGACATATGAACAAGAGCGGTATGAGCATTGGTACATGCCGCCGCTCGCTAGCCCACCATATTTTAAACCTGCGGAGGCTAGAGCTTCCGCCCCTGCTCAGGCCTCCACCTCAGTTGCGGCAGCTAATGCTCCCCCTCCTATGCCAAAGTGCACTTTTATTCCTCGGGAAACATGGTCCCAGTTGGCCACTGCTTTCCCCGTGTTTGAAGATCCAGCTACACGCCAACGATATTGTGAGATGATAGATCATAAGCTCATTAGGGATCTTGCAGAAGCGGCTAAAAGAGATGGCGTGTCCGCCAATTACACTATCATGTTGTTGCAGCGCCTCACGCGAAATGCGTTAACACCTACAGACTGGCAGGATATTGCCCGCGCTTGCTTAACGATGGGGCAATACCTAGATTGGAAATCAATCGTGTCTGACCTAGCACATAGTCAGGCGCGGGAGAATGCTGCCAATGGGCAGCCGGCCTGGAATGTTGACATGCTGTTGGGACAGGGACAATGGATAAATAATCAGACCATGTTCCCTGTGCAAGTTTACAGCCAAATAAACGAAATTAACATGCGGGCCTGGCGAGCCCTCCCCAACAAAGGAGAAGTTTCAGGGAATTTAACCAAGATTATACAGGGCGGCACAGAACCATTTTCCGATTTTGTAGCTAGAATGATGGAGGCTGCCGGACGGATTTTTGGTAATGTAGATGAGGCTATGCCATTAGTAAAACAATTAGTTTATGAACAATGCACAAAAGAGTGTCGCAGAGCGATAACACCTTATAAAGGGAAGGGCATTGAAACCTGGATGAAAGCATGTAGAGAGATCGGAGGGCCTTTGTCTAATACCGGGCTTGCTGCGGCTGTGCTGGCTGCCGCCCACAGTGTTCAGAACCCTGCTAAGTCAGGGGTTTGTTTCCAATGTGGAAAGCCTGGGCACATTAAGAAACAGTGCAAAAATGCAGGTGCGAGACCTAAAATGCTACAAGCTCAAAGAGTTCCAGGAACTTGTCCTAGATGCAAAAAAGGAAAACATTGGGCTAATGAATGTAGATCTGTTAAAGATATAAATGGGCAGCCCATTCAGCCCGCTGCACAGGTAGCTAATTCAAGAAATATCCATACAGCCAATTCAAAAAACGGGATAACGGGCCCCCGGTCCCAGGGCCCGAAGATTTTTGGGGCCCACGAGAGTGTGAACCTTCAGCCACTCCGACCCCAAGGCGAGCCACGTCAGGCTCCGCAGGGTTGGACCTCCGCGCCAGCTCCAGAATGGTATTAACAACAACCATGGGCATACAGCCCCTAGATACAGACATGAAAGGGCCACTACCTAGAGGGACGGTTGGGCTGGTGTGTTAGGTCGTTCTTCCTCCGTTTTAAAAGGACTTATTGTCCTACCCGGAGTGATTGATCCTGATTATACCGGAGTCATTAAGGTAATGTGTCAATCCCCTAGAGGGATCGTTACTATAGCCCCTGGTGATCGGATAGCTCAATTGTTGATTTTGCCTTCTTTTCATGAAAATTATCCCGCATGTTCTGCAGCCTTTTTGTCATTATCCCTTGATGATCGTCCTATGATGAGTCTAACCGTAGAAGGGAAAACATTTTTAGGTTTGGTAGATACCGGAGCAGATCGGAGCATTATAACTACTAGAGATTGGCCAGGCTCTTGGCCCCTACAAGAGTCTTCTCAAACCTTGCAAGGTCTAGGATATGCACAGACACCCAAAGTTAGCTCCAAGGAATTAACTTGGATCTCTAAAGATCAGAAGGGAAGATTTCAACCCTTTGTGGTTGAGGGATTACCATTTAATTTATGGGGAAGGGATGTACAAAGTCAAATGAAACTTAGACTTACTAATGATTATTCTGAAGTCGCACAAAATATTATGCTTAAATCGGGATTTATACCTAATAGAGGGATAGGACGTAAGTTACAGGGCATGACCGCCCCTATAGAAGCCCGCGGAAATTTAAACCGCCGAGACTTGGGTTTTTCTCAAGGGTCACTGAATTTATGATTCCTATTACATGGAGGACCACAACACCTGTGTGGGTACCTCAGTGGCCTTTGTCAAAGGAAAAACTGGAGGCGGCATCCAAACTAGTGGATGAGCAGCTACAATTAGGGCATTTAGAACCCTCCCAGTCACCCTGGAATACTCCGATTTTTGTTATTAAGAAAAAATTAGGGAAATGGCGTTTCCTTCATGATCTGCGAGCTATAAATCAGCAAATGCAAATTATGGGGCCTATACAGCGCGGTTTGCCAGTATTGACAGCACTTCCGCGAAACTGGCCTGTTATAGCAGTAGATATTAAAGATTGTTTCTTTTCTATTCCTTTGAATAGTCGAGATAAAGAAAGATTTGCCTTTACTCTGCCCTCTGTTAATCATGAACAGCCCGATAAGAGATATCATTGGGTTGTGCTCCCTCAAGGTATGGCCAATAGTCCTACTATGTGCCAACTTTATGTTGATATGGCCTTGCAACCAGTAAGAAATGAATTTCCTAAAGTTAGGATTATTCACTATATGGATGATGTTTTATTGTCAGCCCCTTGTATGGAGTTGCTTGAACAAGCCTTAGGCGTTTTGATCAAATATTTAGGGAATAGGGGATTATTTCTTGCTCCCGAAAAAATACAGAAGGGAGATGTTGTAAATTTTTTAGGAGCTACTGTACATAGGAATAAGATAGTACCTCAAAAAATTGAGATTAGGACTAATTGCTTAAAAACATTAAATGATTTTCAAAGGTTGCTTGGAGATGTGAATTGGATTCGGCCATATTTAAGTTTAACCCGCTTGGATCTAAAACCTTTGTTTAGTGTATTAGAGGGAAATCCTGATCTTAATTCCCCACGCCAATTGACCCCAGAAGCCCATCAGGCACTTCAAAAGGTAGAACAAGCTATTACAAATGCACAATTAGAACGCTGTGATGATTCTCAACCTGTTTGGATGTGTATTCTTCCTACCTTGGGGTTTCCAACGGGTGTTCTTTGGCAAAGTGGACCTTTATTGTGGATTCACACCAAATCTATGGGAATGAGAACTTTGTCACATTACCCATCTATGGTTGCCAAGGTCGCCTTATTGGGTATTAAGCAATGTGTTTCCTCTTTTGCAAGAACGCCCGAAAGGCTTGTAGTCCCATATACGAAAGATCAAGTAGAAGTGCTAGCAGCAGCTACTTCCGAGTGGTCTATACTTATATGTATATTTTCTGGTATTATTGATAATCATTTGCCAAAGAGTGAACTTTTGAAGTTTGTGACTCAACAACCTGTTGTATTCCCAAGAATTACTGTAGATCAGCCACTGTTTAATGCTTTGACCATTTATACAGACGGGTCTAAAACGGGAAAAGGAGCTTATATGGTCCAAGGAAAACAACCAGTGATCATTGAATGTCGACCTGATGCTCCTCAAGTGGTTGAATGTCAAGTAGTCTTGGAAGTTTTTAAACGCTTTCAAGAGCCTTTTAATTTAATTTCTGATTCCTTATATGTGGTGAATGCTGTTAAGCACTTAGAAGTTATTTCTTTTGTTAAAACATCTAGCACTGTAGCTTCCTTGTTGACAGGAATAAGATGTCAAATATTACATCGTCAACATCCCTTTTATATTACCCATATTCGGGCTCATTCTTTGTTACCCGGCCCCATGGCTAAAGCTAATGAACAAGTTGATCTGGCCACACGCGCTCTAACAGCGCTAGACTCTACGACACAGGCTCAAGAGTTTCATAAGCTATATCATGTGTCATCTACAGTCTTAAGAAAAAAATTTAACATTACCAGAGCTTTGGCTAGGAATATTGTGAAGAGTTGTTCTGCTTGCGCCCAATTTTTGCCTACCCAAAAGACTGGGGTTAACCCCAGAGGCATTCTTCCAAATGAATTATGGCAAATGGATGTTACCCATGTTTCCTCCTTTGGAACGCTCCAATATGTACATGTTTCAGTGGATACCTGTTCTGGAGTGGTACATGCCACGTCTCTTTTTGGAGAAAAGGTTCAAAATGTTATTACCCACTGCCTTGAAGCTTGGGCAGCGTGGGGCAAACCCGCTAAGATTAAGACTGATAATGGCCCAGCCTATACTTCCAAAAGCTTTGCTCTTTTTTGTCAAAAAATGCAGGTGATTCATATTACAGGCTTGTCCTATAATCCACAAGGACAAGGAATTATAGAACGCACAAATCGCACACTTAAAGAACTCTTAATAAAACAAAAAGGGGGAATCGCAGAGAACTGTACCCCTAGACAGAGACTTTCACTTGCCTTATTTACCATAAATTTTTTACATTTAAATGATGATAAAGAAACCTCTGCTGAACGCCATGTGGCAACAAACCATAAAAATTATGGCAAAGTGATGTGGAAAGATGTGTTGTCCAATCAATGGAAGGGCCCGGATCGTGTTATTACTCGATCCAGGGGATCTCTTTGTGTCTCCCCACAGGATCAAGATCCGATCTGGGTGCCATCAAGACTGACGAGAATTGTTGAAGAAAACTTCAGAGAAGATGCTGAGTTGGATGTTCCTGATGATTCTTAATCGAAGTCTTTGTATTAGTTGGAATTCCACAAAGGATTATTCAAATTGTGCAACTGAGTGCTGCCGGGCTGGAGCCCGTTGCCTTTGGAGATTTTGCCTCTTGGCTCTCTTCTGCCTTTTCTTTCTTTGGGGAGTGGGTGGGGGTAGGAATCTTTGGAGTCTGCTGTGTATTTGGGATTATGCTGTGTCTCTGGTTGGTCTGTCGTGTGCGCATCAGGGCACATCGAGATAGGGTCCTGCTCACTCAGGCACTTCTGGCTATTAATGAAGGAGATTCTCCCGCAGCCTGGCTCTCCGCCCTGAATAATTCGAAATGATTGCCCTTGCACAGAGAGGCCTTGTTGCCATTGCACCTCTATAGGGAGTCATTCATTCATTGTCCTGATTGCCCTTGCACAGAGAGGCCTTGTTGCCATTGCACCTCTATAGGGAGTCATTCATTGTCCTGATTGCCCTTGCACAGAGAGGCCTTGTCGCCATCGCACCTCTATAGGGAATCAGCCATTATTCTGAGTCTCAAACATGCCAACAGAAAACTGCCCTCGAACAGTGAGCACATCATGAGGTGAACACTTGTACGGGCTACATTCTGTTTGGTGTTCTAATAAATAAAAAAGGGGGAGATGTAGGGCGCGGTCAGCTAACTGCTACGCAGCAGGAAGCTGAAATAAGCTGAGTCATCCTTCCTGTGGCCACTGCGCTTGCGCTAAGTATACTAATGAGGTTTTAAAGTAGCGACCTATCCGATGCTGGCTCACAAATCGCACCATCGGCGAAAGCCAATCACAGAGCGACACATGTTCTTAATCCCTATATAAGCAGACTGCTCTAGGATTGCGGGGTCTTCCTTCCATCTTTCTTCAACAAGCTGTGCTCCAATAAAGTGTGATACGAGAAGAATCTTGCGTGTGGCGGCTCGTTATTCTGCCGGTCAGAAACGGCTCGCCGCAGATGAGTTTTATACCCACTCATTTTCTGAACCCCCAGAAAGAATGGGAAAGTGGGTAATTAATGGATGAGACATTTCAACAAATTTCTGGAAGATGGAAAGAGGATGGGAGTATGCTGATAGATGGAACAGTGACATGGAACCACATCCCAAAATATCTGATTTAGGAGGCTGCAGAGGAGGCGAAACCTAACTTGCCCAGAGTATCCCCCACAAGGCTCCAAGCTCAGAGCTGGCATTTAAGACGGAGGGGAATGGTCAACTGTCGAGCTAACAAGGGGATTCTTTGAAGGTCTATACACAGAACAGGGGTATGAGGGAGTGCCATCTCCCCTTCCCTCTCCCCCCTTGCTATAGACAGCCCAGCATTTATCCCTCATAAAAATTCTGAGATTTTAAAGGAAACAATAAATATTGATTGGAAGAAGCTAAATTTTGTGTTGGATGTTTTTCCCCAGAAATTTGTCCTCCTCATTCTGACCTGAGGAGCGACTCCTAGCCTACTCACCCCAGAGCTAAGTCACAGGGGTTGTACCCAGGACCTGTATATTGTGACCAAGCAGAAGACCTTCCTCCATATGGCAGAAGAAATCCTTTTCTTTTAAATATAAATGGGAACGCAAGTCCATTAGGAACTCCAGGGGAAAAAAGGCAATAGAAGCAACAATCAAAAGATGTTTGACAAATTCATGGTTCAATTATGAAACTTTCTACGACTTTAGGCAATTGTTGCAGTGTAAGGAAAGAGAACTCTTTTGACCTTGAAGCTACAACCATTGTATCTTGAGCAGCCCAGAGGACGTTTCATTGGGCTCATAGAGAAGGAAATGCAATCCTAATATACAGCTTGGCTTTGCTGTGAACATATTCACATGGTTATAATAACGTGAATTCTGTTCTTTGGTTTTAAGTCTATAGCAAAAGATCATAAGAGTTAATTATGGTTTCAAGACAGATTTAAGTGTTAACCATCTTAACAAAGTAAAAGTTAAGACATGGCTGAGATGAGGTGGGAATTGGCAAGGGAGGAATGGAGTAGAGAGAAGTAATGAAGAGGATAAAATGGGAAATAGAGATAAATATGGTGCCTAATATCACAATGATCTCTTAGAAAATGACTCAAAAGTAAACAATACAGGGCTTCCCTGGTGGTGCAGTGGTTGAGAGTCCGCCTGCCAATGCAGGGGACACAGGTTTGTGCCCCGGTCCTGGAAGATCCCACATGCCGCGGAGCAGCTGGGCCTGTGAGCCATGGCCGCTGAGCCTGCACGTTTGGAGCCTGTGCTCCGCAGCGGGAGAAGCCACAACAGTGAGAGGCCTGCGTACCGCAAAAAAAAAAAAAAAAGTAAACAATACAAAGATCAAACACTCCAAGGGTGGAAAGGTGGGGTGTAATACAAGTGGATTAAGTTTTGGTCTTTCATGGTAAAAATTCAACATATATTGCCTAAAATTTTTTTTTTAATCAAGAAATAGAAGTACATTATTTAGAGGTATGGAGGCAATCACTAGAGGCTTGAACTCAAAGGCCTGAACATAAGAAGTCACTTCTGAAGCGTGGACTGGGATGGAGAAAGAGTTGAAAGATTACTGCTTTTTATCATAAACTCTTCTAGATGATTTTTCTTTTTACCACATGCATGTATTTCCCTAATAAACATAAGTTTTAAAATGATAAAATACCAGGCACATAGTAGATCCTCAATTATTGGCAGTCTAGTGTCAATTTTCCAGATGATTCAGTACGTTATATTGCCTTAGGGCCATTATTTAAAGAACATCATGGTTATACATTTTGATAGTCCATAGTCTTGTAGACGCTATAGTTAATCACTATATTCTTATGTTAATAAAGGGAGTGTAGAAAAGAAAGGAGGAAAGGAAAAGAAAATAATAGGGAAGTCAAGATAGAAGAGCTCTTGAAGGGTCAAACTGCTGAAGTCAGACTCAGAGTGGAACTGGTGAGTCCTCTGGGTAGATATTTCCAACAGGATGCAGAGCTTTAGAGAGCCATCTAAGCCCAGAGGTACTGTCTGGGGCCTCATTCACACAGACCAGCAAACTCTGAAAGTGATGGCGGTCGTGAGCTCTGCTCTAGTCCCCTTGGCTCTTTCCCCAAACAGGCTGCCTCCTGGCACTCCCCAGCCCTGCCCATTCTCCCATCTACACACACAAACACTGTCTCTACTGTTCTACAGTGTGCAAGGCCATTCCCAAGTGCCACTTTCTTGAAGCCTTTTATCAACAATCTCAGCCCTTACCAGTCTCCCTCTTGCTGACCTCCATGGGGCTCAACACTTTCACACTTGACTATAGCCGGTAGGTACCATATGCTTTACTAATTGTTTGGGTGCCCTAACCCCTTCTTCCCATCAAGATCTTAAGTTCTTTTAAAGGAAGAAGCCCTGACATCCATCTTTTGCTCTTCTAGAGAACCTAGCTCAGTGTCGGGCTTCAAATAAGCAATTACAACTCAAGTTACGGCAGACAGTGGTGTAGGAAGTTCCCATTTTAACTGAAACAAGTTTCCTTCCCTATCTTGCATTGTGCTGTGAAGGGGGGACGCTAACACTTCACCTGTCGGGTTTGTAGCATGGTTGTGACTGCCGGGGCCCAGTGCAATTCCAGTCGCCTTTTATTCTCTGAGACAGGCAGCCTGGAGTGCTGAGGGTTGAGGACCTGAGGAAGAAGAAGCTGCCTTTTGTTCCAGCAGATACTGCCCCTCCTAAAGGGCAGAATCATCCAGATATCAGGCGTGAGTCCATGATGCAAAGGTCAGGGGGGGCACCGTGTATGACTTAACCTTTACTGCTAAGAGAACAGGGCTCCTATGGGAAGCACATAGGCAGGACTTGATGTGATCTAGAGACGGAGGGCAGTTTTCTGGGCATCTACTGTCCTCATTTCCACCATCCCTCCCCCACTCCTAGCAACTCTCCATACAAATACCACTGCCTGAAATATGAGTTCTTCCAATTATTTTAGTGTCTATGCCAAGGTCACTTTCTTTTATTCATTTTAGCAGGCTTCTTTCAAGCTCAGATCAAGACCTCTGCTCTCAAAGGAAACATGTCAACATTTCTTCCCCCTGCCGCCCTTCACATCATGGCAACCACTCACCACACGCTGTTTATCCGGAAAGCCCCAGGCAGCCAACACACTCAGACAAGCCAAACAGAAAACTCTACTGTGTGCAGGAGGATGGAGTTTTTGGTGTGCCCTGTGGCCCTGAAAATAACAATGGTTTTACTATGAAGACACATTTACTTTCAAAGCTTTGTTCCCTCAAGTGTACAGAGGTACAGACTCGCACACACTCCTAACTTAACTTTTCTCCCTTGTTCATGAAAGAATTCACAGAGGACAGGACATGCCTGGTTGTGTCCGAGTGAGAACAATTCTATCACTCACTCTTCCTCTGACTTCCTTTGTGATTTTGACAGAGTAGTCTGATCAAAGGGGACACTTCCATGGCAATAAAGAAGAAACCAAGAGTCAAGTTGCAGTGAATGATTAAATCACACATTTTAACCATTCCTCCTGTGTTGTAGCACTTTTCCCCAGAGCACCCCTGTAATTGTGCTATGACACCATTTATTATTTACAATTGCCTTATTTTCTTCTGAGATCAGGCTTTGTTTAAAAGTCATTCAGGACTGGTCGTACTTCAGCTAAGGGTCAGTTGAAGCTTCCATGTAATCTGCTCTGTGTCAAATGCCATTATGTTACAAGCCCCCAAACCAGCACATAAAGAAATATATTCACCTAAATTCAAAGAAGCTGTATCTCTCTTAACAGAAACTCAGTCTCTACAAGGACATGTCAAAGAGAAAGAAACAACAGTCCCACAGTTTACTCTGCTGTCTGGTGTACATGACACTCAACTCTGGCACTCGAATATTTATGTATACTTTGTGCAAGTCTTGCTAATTGTAATTATGATTGCTTACTACAGTTTCCAAGGTAACAGTTGTCACTGCAATGCTTCACTGCCAACTCAATTTCCATTATCCTGCTGATATACCAAATATTATGTGACATTTTAACTGAAAATTTCTGTAAATGGGCGTCTAAGTGTGGTGTGTTTCTTTAAAAGGGAAGGAAAACAATTATTAGCTTTCCATTATTCATCTCAGTGGCACATTCGATCAGTAATTACTTCAATTCTATATTAGAAATAAATGAACTGCGGTCCCATGAGGGAGGACGCTGAGGTCCATGATTTGGAGGTTCTGGATTCTGATTCTGCCTCTCCCAGTGACCCATGTGACCTTGGTTCAGTCTCCAGGAGCTTGTCCAGAAACTGTGCCACAGTAAATGAAGCAGTGCCCTTGGGTGTCCTGTTCCCGCCCCTTTTTTCCCAGGGTGCTCTTGTCACATGAGCATCTTTTATTCTCTGAGTTAGGCAGCCTGGCACAATGAGGGGTGGGGCCTGG
Organism: Tursiops truncatus; assembly: GCF_011762595.2. NCBI lineage: Eukaryota > Metazoa > Chordata > Mammalia > Artiodactyla > Delphinidae > Tursiops > Tursiops truncatus. The sequence continues at coordinate 48,763,806 of NC_047036.1, forward strand.
AGGAGAACAGACAAAGCAGGTGCTCTTCACTGTGACTGCCCCCTAAAGAACAGAATCATCCAGTTAACGGGTCAGAAATACCTCATGAACAGGAGTTATGCCTCCAGTTGTTTCTGGTAATGGCCAAGATGAAGGACCTTTTCCTCAGTCCCATAGTGGCCTCTCCAGTCAGGGATCTGGTCAAGGATCCCACTTCCTGCCTTGGCAGGAGATGTATGTCTAATATAGATAATGCACATACACGCATGTGTATCTCTGTTTAGTGTGAATGTTCACACAGTGCCAAGAACTCAGACCGCTGTTGGTAGGGGATGATGCTGGAGCCACACTCCTGGCCAGCTTTTGCCATATTTCCAGTCTATCCACTGGAATTTCTCCTCTTGCTTCCTCACAGCCTGGTTCCTAAACCACTGCCTGGCTCTGACCTGGTTTCTGTATCCTACTGGCTGAACTTACATATCCAGGATGCCAAGCTGCATCTGCCTCTGGCAACTGTGTATGTTCTGCCTCCTGGTCCCACCCAAGGCACCCACGGTCACCTCCTGTCTCAAACTTTCTGTTCAATTCTCCTTTCTTTGTTCACCTTGTAATCTCCTAGAGATCAGAAACGATGCCTCTCACCTTTTCTCTACCCTCCTGTAAGATCTGATAAGCATCTAATAATTGATCAATTAAAAAATTAAATATCAACAAGCATTTGATATCCATGTATGAAACAGTTCAAAGAATAAACTGAGTCTGAGCAGTTTCAAAACTCCAAAAACCTCCCTTGTACTTTCATAACAGCACATTGTAAAATAGTGCTCAAAGCAGTGATTCACAACCATGGAAGAGCAGGAACTCTCCTACGGAGTTTATTAAAAATAGAGATTATACATAATCTGAAGCGGTTCTGTGAACATATTTAAAAATTGTTAGTTTTATTAGGTGTGATGTTCTCATTGCGATTATGTGTTTCAAAAGACTCCTATCATTTCACAATACAGACTGAAATATTTGTTTAGAAAAATATATCTGGGATTTGCTTTTAAATAAGCCAGTGAGGGTGGAGAGAGCTGGGAGGTGATACTGGTGAAGCCGGTTTGACATGAGTTGGTGATTATTAAAACTCGCCAATGGGACATAGGGACTCACTGTACTATAGTCTCTACTTTTACATTTGAAATTCCTCATGATAAAAAGTTTTTAAAACATATAAATAAAGCAAAATAGTAATAATTGTAAAATCTAGGTGAGAGTATGTAATCTCCCAGAAGTGAGAAACTATTTTGTACTTTCACATATATTTGCAAATTATAAATAATACTTGTTTTTAAAACAGAAAAGAACCACAGATTCCCCACACCCTAACCCCCTTTGTCCTTTCTGAACCCAAATCTCTATGGGTAGGGTATAGACAGGTATATTTTTAAAGCATCAGGAGCTAGGAACCTCTACTAGCTCTACATTAATGTAATTTTAGTTACTTGTACTACTTGAAAGTAATAAATCTGCATTTATTGCAGATTTATATTACAAAACACTTTATATTTTTAATATTTTATTAATTTGGACAAACTTTACCCTGCCCTCACCCATATGCAGTTAATACAAATTTTAAAGTATTTACTGTGTATTATATAATTATTCTCCTGCGAGTGGATCACAATCTACTTAGAAAATAATGCCACCATCTTGATTCCTCAATCATTAAGTAAAAACTTAACGGAAGTACACTGTGATTGACTTCAGAAAGGATATTTGCTGAGTACATTAGTGGGATAATTTCATAGTGTATTTTCTTTTTTTTTTTAAACTTATTTATTTTTTGGCTGCGTCGGGTCTTTGTTGCTGTGCGCGGGCTTTCTCTAGTTGCAGTGAGCGGGGGCAACTCTTCCTTGCTGTACGCGGGCTTCTCACTGCGGTGGCTTCTCTTGTTTCAGAGCACGGGCTCTAGGCGTGCGGGCTTCAGTAGTTGTGGTATGCGGGCTCAGTAGTTCTGGCTCGTGGGCTCTAGAGAGCAGGCTCAGTAGTTGTGGTGCATGGGCTTAGTTGCTCCGCAGCATGTGGGATCTTCCCGGACCTGTGTCTTCCCAGCTCGAACCTGTGTGCCCTGCATTGGCAGGTGGATTCTTAACCTCTGCACCACCAGGGAAGCCCCAGTAATATATTTTCCTAAATATAAATACTTTCCTCTAACAGGGAGAGAAATAGTAATTATCCATTTAATCTTAACATATTTATATTAGTTTCTTGTTGCTGTTGTAACAAATTACTAAAACTTAGTGGCTTAAACTAATACAAATTTATTACCTTGCCATTCTAGAGTCAGAAGTCCAAAATAGATCTTATAGAGCTAAAATCAAGGTATCATCAATGATGTTTCCTTCTAAAAGCTCTCCTTGTACAGCTTTTAGAGCCGGCCCTCATTCCTTATCTCATGGCTCATCACTCTGACCTCTGCTTCTGTCGTCACATCCCCCTTTCTTTACTCTGACTCTCCTGCCTCCCTCTTATAAGGACCCCTGGAGATTACACTGGACCCATCAGAATAATCCAGGATCATCTCTCCATCTCAAGATTCTTAACTTAATCATATGTGCAAAGTCCCTTTTGCCATGTAAGGTAATATATTCCCAGGTTCAAGGGATTAGGACATGAGCATCTTTGGGGCCCGTTATTCTGTCTACTGAAATATGCTATTATTTTGCCCCTCTGAACTTAATCAGTGTGGTAGACAGCCATTACTGCAATAATGTTGTATAGCAAACTATCCCAAACTCAATGGTTTATAGCAACAATCATGTGCTTTTCTCACTTGAGGGTCACAGATCACCTGGTTTAGCTCTGCTTCAGGCTGAGAGCTGGGGACTTGGCTCCAGGGTGCAGCTTGGGTTTGTGTCTGGTCCACATGTTTCAATCTGGAATCCAGGCTGAAGAGGCAGTGACTATCTGGGATGTGCTCTTTTCTACACAATCACAAAACTACAAGAGGCCAAGCCAAACCTCACATGCACATTTAAAGCCTCTGCTTGTATTACACCCACTCCAATTTCATTGACCAAAGCAAATTGCGTGGCCAAACCCAAAATCAGTGAAGTAGGGACATATGGTTCACCCCCCAGGGGGAGAGGGAAGAGAGTGAATATTTGCTGAACAGGAATTCAGTTTCCTGTTCATTAGGTGTGACACTATCAAGTTGAAACTTCTCAGTGATTATACACCTTTGAAGTGTGTTGAGCTTTGACAGGTCACTAACATAAGTGCATCACCTTTCACTGTGACTTCTTTTGTCTCCAGAACTCTCACTTATCTAGGACATGGATGAAAACATCGAAGTAGGCAAGAAAGGCTACTGAGCACCAAAATAGATAAAAGAAGGTACATAAACAAGTCTATAAACTATTTACTCTTAACTTGCAGACAATTCTAACAATGTTGAATGCCTCATATCTAGGTCCACAATAAGATATCACCCCTCCCCCTGCCCCGTCCCCCCCAAAAAACTAACAGAACCCAACAAGGAAAACATGAAATATGGAAACCAAATCTAAAAAGCAACACAAAAGAATAGAATTATTTGATGTAGGGGTAAATAAACAGCCTCACATATCTCAGTAAATCTTAAGCTTCTAATCCATCAGAGTTTAAAAATGATTGGGCTAGACAATAAGATACATGAGGGCAGGGATCTTACCCATTTTATTCATCACTGTGTTCCCATTATCTAGGATACCACTCTGCACAGTAGGCATTCACTAAATAGCAGTGAAAGTAATGTCCATAATGATTTAAGAAATTCTCTTTATTGTGTTATATGTAAGATGGCAAACAAGGATTCTCTCTGTGCAAGCATCCCAACCAACATGACTAAGTTGAGAAGCTCATGAAGGAGTCAGAGGAAAAGTTTATCAAAAGGCTACAGAGGTGTTTCATGAAACCCAAAGGCAGAAGAGCAGATGAGAAGCCAGAGAACACTCTCTGTTCGTGTCATATCTCTGCTTCTCTACGCATATCTACTTCATAATCTGAATAGATCAGTTCCCGCTCTTCCCAGGCAACAGGGAGGGTGCAAGATAGACACCCCACATCTCCAAAAGTTTTATATTTCAGGACAAGACATATGCAGAGACTGGCTAACTCTTCCTGTGTTTCCCTTAAATTCCCATAAGAGATGATTTTCTCCAGCCCATTCCAATCATCCAACCAACAGGCAAGCAAAATAAAGGCCTATGGTTGGCAGACTGCTAGTATTCACATCCTTGTGTGATCCCCTACTCTTGAGTGTGGGCTGAACTTACTGACTCACTTCTAAAGGATAAAATAGTAAAAAGTGATGAGATATCACTTCCAAAATAGGATTATGAAGAGATTTTGGCTTTCATCTTAGGCATGTGTGATCACTTGCTCTGGGTCTGGCCTATACTCCGTCATGAGCCAGCCTTGTGCAAAGGCCCATGTGACAAGGGACCAAGATCTGCCAGAAACCACATGAATAAGTGTGGCAGTGGATCACCACTCCCATTGCAGTCACACCTTCAGGTGAGACCCGCTGACAGCTGGACTACAACTTCACAAGGGACCATGAGCCACAGACACCCAGCTAAGCCATACCTTGATTCCTAACTCACACAAACTGTGAGATAATAAATGTTTATTGTTTTAAGCCTTGACACTTTGGAGTAATTTGTTATGCAGCCATAACTAATAATACTAATAGATAACTAGTAATTTCCAAAGAAGGGGATTGTTAGCAAGTTAAGCAGTCACTCTAAAATGTCTACTAAAATCTATAACACATTTTCAAAAATATTTCTAACCCAAATGATTAAAATAAACAAGTTTTCATACTAAAAAAGCTAGTCAACCATGTAGAAACCTTAGCTGCCCAGAATGATTTATCCCCTAAAGTTCTATACAACCACCGTTTTACTATACAAATTCTGAAACTCGTAAACACGTCAGTTTTTTCACTTGGTAGCTTCCCCCTTGATGAATTCTCCAGGCCTCTGGAGCCTCTTCCTTCACCTTCCTGCATTCTCTTTTCCATTCCTTGTGGAAGGAAAACATTTCAACACATAAAACAATGTGAGGACAATAAGTACATGGTACAGATCAAAGTGTAATGGAAGTTCAGAGGAGTCTACATGGAAATGGAGTGATCAGAGGGATATTTATCAGACGGTAAGACCTGAGTTGGGTATGAAGGGTAGGGAGAACTTAGAAAGAAGAAAATCAAGAGAGAGAGGACTACAGGTGAAAGAACAGAGAGAGAGAAGAAATTTTTCAAATCTCACTTCAATTTTTACTTGCAAGAATCTATTATTTTAAGCATAAATAGTGTCTAATATAAAAAGAATGCAATTGTGTTCCATGACCCTTTGGGCCTGGGGAATGTTAAGAGGACAGACATGGACAACACAGGTACCAAGGAAGGGATATCTCCTTCCAGGTTCCAAAATTAGCATTCCAAGCAAGTTTTATGAAAGCAGGAAAAAAACCCTTTGCTATTCCCATGGCTGACAACACCCTCCCAGTTTCAACCTCCTCTCACTCTCCCATCCCCTAGTACTATTACTCGGAGGAATCTGTTATTACTCTCTTCCCCATTCCTTTCAACCTATCTGGCTTCTGGCCTCCTGTTTGTGGTATCTTGGAATTCCTGTAACACTCTTGTCAGGAACATCAACGGGGGTCCCTTAGAACCCCCTAAGGGTGTGCCTTAGAACACTGCACAAAGGTACCTGGGGGACGGAATCTGAGGGGGCTCAAATCCAGCCCAGTATCTGGGATGGGCTGCATCCACCCTGAAGAAGGAATGTTTTTTGGTAATTCATTTGCCCAAAGGAGTAGCTTGTTTTGCAGTTTGCACAAAGGCATGCCTTACTAGCAGTGACCCTGACCACTGCAGGATCCAAGCTTTGCTAGATATTTTTAAGTCAGTGCTATCACTTGGATCCTCCCTTTATGTCCAGCATCAATTGACCTGACAAATAATGAAATATCATGGATCCTCCATATCAGTTAGGGTGAATCTGACCATAGTTTCCCCTAAGACAATGAGACAAATTTCAGGCAGCTCTGTTTACTATGTAAAGCAATGCAGTTTGTCAGAAGACTGTACATAGAGGCAGAAAAAGACCTCTCAGACCCTCAACCCGAAATGACATCCTCATTTCTTATTGATGCCACCATCTCCAAAGCATACTTACCATGCCTTGGTCTATGAACTAAAGACTTCGTTGTCTCTGGATCTAATTGCTTCATTCAAGCTCCCCAGGTATGGGCTGATCTGATACAAGACTGTCTTGTTGCAACTCATCAGCTAAGACCTCGTCAACCACAAAAGAAAAATTACTAAAAGATTTGAAAGAAAGATTATTTCAAAATGTGGAAAGAGGTAGATCATTTAATATCTCAGTGAACGTGAATGGTCAGGTATTTTTGAAATCAGCTTATAACATCATCATCATGATGATGATAAATCTTTTTTTCTAAAAATACCTTTTTGGCACAAACTGAGCGACCAATTCATGAACAATTGGGCACCCAAATAATTGGAAATATTTCAGAAGAGCAAATGAAGCAAAAGAGATCATGGAAAGCTGGAAATATATGGATGCAATTTTGAGCCTAAATGAACATGCAACACCATCTACAAAATAATCAGTGAGATGTGAAAACAGATGTGGATCCCTTTGATCTGAATCAACAGGGTGTGAAGGGCTCTTATTATTAAAGGAAAACCATGATGCTGCCTTACACTTGTCCAGATCCAGACATACAAGATCCTAGCTTTGCAATGTGAAAGCCCACTGCTGAGCTTCATCCACACAGCAGGCTTGGGAGAGCACCAAGCACTCCTTGGCTGACTAACTCAGAAGGCTTACTCCCTGTCATTCTTCTCCTGAGAAAGTTTCATCCCCATTAGCAATTTTAAAAACTCCTTGCCAATACAGGACCTCTAATTCAGAAAAGAGACGTGGCCTGTATTTTCACATTTAGTCCAAGGAAACTGGTGTGCTATAGCATAAGGAATGACCACATAGCTATTCCTTCTAGAAAACTAACTGAGGGCAAGAAAGAGCAGTGTCCTTCCTATCCCAAAGAAAGAATCAATGACCATTTTTTCAGAGTTCCAAGGAGCCCTAAAGACCTTCTCCAGAGATTTCCAAAACTTTGTTCAACCAAGTCCTGGGATTTTGAGAGAAGCTACAGATAAAGAAAAGGGTGGACTAATGGTGAGATCATGGAAAGCATTTTCAATGATTTGCTTAAGGCTTCCTTCAAAGTTAGTTTCAAAGTCACCTTAAAATTAACAGGAGAAATTTGAGGAAAATCTGTAATGTGGGAGGATTATATCTTGAAATCTTAACTGTCTGTAGGTTCTGTTCTCCCCTGTTTTCTCGATGATACTCAAGGCTATGATTTTTCCTTCTTCTAGCTAAAACAGAAGGAGAAACAAAACTTGAAGAAGGTGCTAGCTTGAGAATGGCACTAAAAGAAGCCTACACATGAAACCTTTCCATCTAAAGGTGAGAGGGAAGAAGGGGTAGGAAGGGAGAGCAGCGGGTGGAGGATTAATTTAAATTAGAAAAGAGGGAGGACTCCCAGAAGGCCTCATAGTGGGAAAAATAAAAAGGGCATTCTTTCTAGAGGACAAGAAAGAAGATAGGAGGTGTTACTGACCCTTCCAACAAAGGTCCTCTTGCTAGGTGTCATTCAAGTCAATAGAACTAGACCAAGTTCAGCTCAGAATCCAAGGGAAACTTTCTTCTTTGATCAGAGAATGGAGGGGTGTGAACTTACGCTCTAGAGTCCACACTGCTCTCCCCGACAGGCTGTAGGTGGGGCTGCTTTATAGGGATCTCCCTGGCTGGGAGGAGAGAGGGTGGGGTTCTCAGGGGCCGGCGCAGCTGGGCTGCTCATGCTCCAGATTGCACTGCCGGGCATAGCGTCTCTGCACATGGCCTGCCGCCGCCATCTTGGATTGAGCGTCCCGAGTAGTGCTCCTTCACATGCCGGAGTTGAGGTGTAGGTACTAGGAACTCTAGTCCCAAGTGCCTGGGGCAAGCCCTCTGCACTGCACCCGCTATGATCAAGTGAAAGTAGACTAAACACAAAGGATTAAAAAAGGTAAGACTTTATTTTATTACCCAGATTCTATTTTTATTGGCTGGGAATGGTTAATGGGCTTTGCCAGTGACAGAAGGGTTGTCAAGGGGAGCTGAACCCAGTAATTGAGGATAATCACAAGAAAGTCCTGGGCATTTTTAATCTTCCAGAATTGAAGGTGGGAGACTTGGACCCCAAGGATGTGGGTGAGGATAAGAAGGGAAAACTTGCCCCCTGACCCAGGTGGCAGCAGAGTAGAAGAGAATCATTTGGGAAGTTTCCTCTGAGCCAAAGTAGAGGTGGTCACGTTTCCCTGTTCCAGGTAAGCCCACAGTAGGAGAATGCCCTGAGAACCCTGTGCTATAAAAATGACTGCATGAGCCTGGGGTCAAAGGGGGATGTTTAGAGAAGATACCCTTCTCAAAGACCATCATTGTTTCATGCACTTTAATGTGATCCAAACACACATGTAGATAACTAACTGAGGAATTGAGGCTAACCCAATTCTTTTTACTTTCAATTCAAAGAAAGCACAGAGGTAAAGGATTTTGTCCTATAATTGTTTTTTACTCCTTATATTTATAATGAAGTCCTGTGCTGATTTTCAAAGTGCTTAATGATGTTGCTGTCATTCTGCCTGGTGAAGAAACTTCTAAGTAGATAATGTGACTTTTTTTTAACTGAAACTGCTATTGACTTGGGGGGAGGGGAGAGACATGAACACATGTACAAATAGCATCAAGTCTGTGACAAGCAATACCTTGAAATACATCAAGACTGTTACACAATGTGACTATAACGGTAGACTCTGTTCACCAAGAATACCTTGCCCCAAAGCATCTGGCTCTTGATCTTCTCACTGGGTTCAACAAGGTGGTAAAAATGGGTCAGATGATTTCAGTTAGCCACATTACAGCAGCTCTCAGTGGGGTGTTAATTAGTGAGATGTCACCAACAGTTTCATGAAAATGCCCTGAACCTCCACTTAGAGCATCAACATAGCTTATAAAACCCTGAAAAGTCTGCAGATATTTATGTCCTGATATTTATGAGTTTGGGTCTGAAATATTAAGAGAAGAGAAATGGCCTGGACATCCAAACTGACATGCTGTGCTAGATCTCCATCACTCATCTGGTTTCTCCCCAGAGGACAGACTCATTGGAAGAGATCTCACTCATTAACCACTAAGTTAGGTAGAAAACATTTTCATGTTTTCCCACAGTTTATAATTTAAAATGTGTTTTTTAAATGTTAAAACAGATGTAGATATATTATAGAATTTAAAAATTCACATGAATTTCTAACATAAAAAAGTAAGGAATTTTCCTATTTTCTGAGGAGATGTGGTTAGGACATGGCCCCAGACTTCTAGAGATATCAGCTCAATGTCCATACTCTAAGGGATACTTAATGGGAAAGGTTAAGAAGCACTGGCCTGGAGTTTATATACAGAGAAGCCTAGTAGGTGTAAATCACTCAGCTTTCGTGACTCACCATGCCAGAAAAGGCATTTGCCAACAGTTCAAAGCCCTTTCCATAGACGCAGTTATCAAGGTATCATCACATAATGTTTGAGAAAAGGCAGTAATGCGACCAAAACACATGTCCAGGTAGTACATCTTAACTCTCCTCAAATAATCCATGGACTCTATTAGGAAAGAAACACAGTCTGAAATCCACAACATCTAAATCTGCTAAAAATAAAACAACTGGTAAACAGAATAGTTTAATGAATGGTTTAAAAGTTGGCAATGTTAGGTTCAGCTCCAAATCTTTAATCATTTAATAATTAGACTTTCTTCATCTGTATTATTTCTCTTAATGTGTTAACTTCTCTTGGCCAAATCAACCCAATAAAAAACACCGTGAAAATCTTTCATTACTTAGCACTGCCAGCCGCATCCTCAGCTTCTACTCCCAGCTTCAGAGTAAGTTCATCCAACCCTCTTTAATCTTAGGCCTTCAGATATCATCCCTCCCTACCCTTCCTTCACTGGTGTTTACCTTACTGCACCAGCTATTTAGTCTGTAATCAACCCTATAACTCCGTTGAAATTAAAAAAAATAAAGCAGGGAAAATTATTTTTAAATGAAATGAAAACTTCAGTAATTTGATGTGCAGGAAATGAAGAACAAAGTGTCACAACCCGAGTGCTTTTAAATAAGTCATAATTAATTACTTATGCATCTGTGTTTGGATGCTCAATTTATGACTATGCAGAAAATGTAATTGCATACTGAAGTATTCAATCGTGCCTTCTCTCACTCTCATTTATGGCAACCATGTTTTTGTTGTTGTTCTTGTTAATGGTATGGACCACCTGTTGAAATTGTTGAAATGTCAAGACACAAATAATCAGATCATCTCTCCTAAAATATAGTTGCTTCTGTTGAGGAAATTGCAGAAAGACCTAAAATTGTTCCCTAATTTATCCTACTATTTTCAAAAAAAAAATTGTATGTAGTTCTATAATCTTTTGTCCTCTGCTAAAATACACTTGCTAAGAAATCATATTAGGCACATCCTGCCAGCTTCGTTTCTCCTATGGATTTGCAATATAGACTTTTCATATTCTTGGAAGAGTCATAAAGCTCGAGGGAATCATGAATGACCATCACATTTATGTCATTCTAGACAGGCTTCCTTTTAATGACCCTTAAGGGAATTTATAACCTTTTCTCCATCTTAAGATGCCTAATAAAGTGAATATCAAGGAAGAAAAGGAAATAAAACCAAATTTAAAACTTCCTCTGAATAAGTCATGGGAGTAATTGCATTTATGAGTATTTTCTCACTAAAGGGAAAAAAAGAGAGATAGAGAGCAAGCCAACAGAAACTTTCAAAAGCTCTTATAATACTTAGCAGGATAACAACTACTTTATTGTATTTTTAAGAAACTTCTAAGAAAGTTTTATTACCTACAGTTGCCTTTTTCTGTGTAAGCCAAATAAATTCCAAGGTCTTTGTGGCCCAGTCTCAGAGAGATATGGCCTATAAGAGACACCGTCCAGCCACCAAACGTAAAAGCAATTCCGCTCCTTCTGCATGCTTCTGAAGAGCCCATGGCAGATACTAGCAGAGCTCATCTATATACAGTTTTCATCTTCCAGGCTCATGCAAGACTGCTTCCCAGCCTCCCTGCAGTCAGGCAGGCCATGAGGCCAGGTCCAGGCAATGGGCTTCAGATAAAAGTCTCTTCCTGGCTAAAGTGTAGAAGGCTGATTGTGAGGTCTCCATGCCCTCTCCTCCCCTGCCATTCTTATGACAGCAGAGTCATCAGATCAAAGTAGCTGAGGCCACCAAGTCACCAAATGGAGGACTCCTGCACACGTGAATCTGGTGGTATCTGCACCAGCTATTCAGTAAGAAATGAGCTTTTGTTGTGTGATGCCAAAGAGATTTAGTAGTTGTTTGCACCTTTTGCAACTACAACAGAGACTAGCCTATCTTATTATGTAGGCATTAAAGGGAATCCACTTATATCCTCTCCGCAGCACCTCTCTCTCCCAGCCTACCTTGGTCTAGACCTTCTTACTCTCCCAACCTCCCCAGCAATTAGGACCCTGGATTGTTTTTCCTTCTTTTGTCCTCTCTGCTTTCTAATCCTGTCTGTTTCAATAGAATCTCCTGATTCTGCATCACAAAAGTCCGAGACCTGGGTTGACAAAAGTTAAACTCTATTTAGAGGGCTAAAACAGGAATAAACTGAGCCTTCAAGTAAAAGAACAAAAAATTCTTTGGGATGGGCAAAGCGGAGTAGGAGTGGAAACACTCACTTGTTGAAAAATGTTATCCCTATCCTATTTGTTTTTGGTCCAAAACAAGTGTGTTAGTGACTTATTCTCACCTGACTAACCTTTTGCAGTTACTGACATGTTTTATTTTTGAGCACTAATGTTATCATTATTTGACCTCCACTTTTCAGAGCCATTAGAGGCAATCACCACAGCCATTGTCTATGTAAATAGGCCCCTCTAGAGTTGTGCAGTGTACAACCTGCCTGACTGTATGGGCACCACCTCCGTAGCACCGGAAATATAATATTAAGTCAGAAAAGAAGCACAACTCATATAATAACAGTTAATATAAAAGACTATGTAAACTTTTAAGACTTTTATTCAATTTTTCAACAATGTTATTAATAAAATCTACAAATACTAGCATGTACTAATGCAAACATTGTACTAGTAGCTGGAGAGGTTACAAAAAGATGTAAGACATGGTCCTGACCGCCAAAAAGTTTGCTTCTACATGGGGAGATAGGACACATTTGCAAAATGATCAATATCAGTGGAGGATTATATTTAACAGACAAAATAAACAGAATTCATAATAATGTGTTACGACCAAGGTATGCTGAAGTGATCAAGGAAGACAATGGAAAAGGAAGGTGTCAAGCTGGAGTCCAGTAGATGTTGCAAAGAAGAGAAGAAGAAAGAGAAGTGTCTTTAAATTTCAGCATTTGAGCTGCAGTGTTTGCTGACAGGACTATGAAAAGAGACTATGTGTCATTGTGTGAGACTAAACTATTTCCAGGGCCACCCAGAACAAACTGGAAGGGATGTCGCTCATATTTCACAGGAGTGCTTGGTAGCTACGATTTCACACAAGCCAGCTCACTCAGAAAAAGCATTTCTTCATCCCCCTTATCAAAATCATCTAATCAACACTCATCTAAGTGAAGGCGGCCCCTGCCCTCTAGGGGATTACAATCGCAAACCAGCAAACCTGGCTCCAACAAGCAGAAAGACATAATTAACATAGATAACGATGAGGAATGTATTTTCTGCAAGCCTCACTGCCATCAGAGAGAACAATTTGTAGTCATCACTGATCTGAGCTGAATTCAAATTAGTGACCCAAAGGCACCACTGTCTGGATGTTATTTTCAATCTCCTTAGCTATCCAATCTCCAGAAGTTTCATTTTTCATTCTTACTGTGCAGTCATCATCAACTACCAAAGGGAAAGATTGCAATCCAGACACACTAAAAATAGCATTCTTGCCTTCTGAAAGCCAGACTCAGATTTATGACAGTTTTAAAATTTGGTTCTTCATTTTAAAAGTTCAACATTCTACAAGAATGATGCAGAGTAATACCTACCTGGCCTTTAGAGCATGAAACACCATAACTTGCTGCAGTGGGAGATCAGGCCTTTATGTAATCCATCTACATTAGGGAGAGATAGCATTTTCTTTTGCTTGACAGATCGACATGCCTTCATGTGTTTTCCACTTAATCAGCAGAATCATTAAGGCACTGAGGGTTTTGATGGTCTCAATAAAAAACATCTATTTCTGTAAAACCTATCACTATAAATAATTTAACAAACACTCCCCCCAAGAAAAAGACTATAAAAAGAGAAGAAGAATTATTCTTTCATACTTAAATCACAGAGTACACTGAAGTTAAGCCAGAGGGAATCCAGATTTAAAATGAGAGCAGGATGTTAATCAGCTATGCTTCAAAATAAAGTTAAAAAAATTTTTTTTCATAAATTTATTTATTTATTTTTGGCTGTGTTGGGTCTTCATTGCTGTGCATGCGCTTTCTCTAGTTGTGGCGAACGGGGGCTACTCTTCGTTGTGGTGAGGAGGCTTCTCATTACAGTGGCTTCTCTTGTTGGGGAGCACGGTCTCTAGGTGCGTGGGCTTCAGTACTTGTGGCACAAGGGCTCTGTAGTTATGGCACACGGGCTTAGTTGATCCGCAGCATATGGGATCTTCCTGGACCAGGGATCGAACCCGTGTCCCCTGCATTGGCAGGCGGATTCTTAACCACTGCCCCACCAGCAAAGTCCCTAAAATAAAAATTTTTTTAAAGATAAATAAAATGAGAAAAGTACTAGAAAGAAAAATTAAAATAAATAAAATGAGAGCACAGTGATGTCCAACAATAAATGATGAAGTTCAAATGAAAAGCAAATTACAGAAAAATATAATCTAATTTATGTTTTAAATATATATTTTATATTAAATATAAATAGTATATACTTAAATTTATACTTCCCTAAAGAAGATCTGGGAGGATTATATCAATATAAACTGTTAACATTATTAATCAGAGGGGTGATTATGGTAGGGGGAACTTTCACATTCTTTGTGTTTAAATTTTTTACAATAATCTCTTCATATCAGGGAAAAAAAGATGTTTCCATTTTTTAAATGTGCACACACATAGAGATTGTATACACATATATAAATTTATACCATTGCAAATCAAGCTGGATATTATATATCTTTCTGACTATCTGGATATCGAGACCCAGTTGTCAGGAATGGAGTGGCATTAGCTTGGGAACCTAATCTCCATCGGAAGGAAGAGGCAATGACTGAGACTGGGGCTAAGAGGGAACTGATTAGGTTTTAGGGTGTGTCCCAAGAAGGAACAGCACCCCACATTACAATGTCCAAGGGAGGATTAATACTCACAGAATCTGATCTGTGGATTGGAACACGGCAGGTAGGCATCTCAGGTCAATAGTGTCCACTGATTTCCAGGTGTACGACAGCATCTTTCTTTGGCAATGAGCAGGAGAGGTGTCCAGCTAGTTGAAGCAGGACCTCAGCCAACCAGAGAGAGAGGGCAGACAAGGCTTGGCAAGGTCGGCCCTGAACAAAAACCTGAACTCAGGGCAGGGCTCTGGTTTCAACAGAGTTAGGGTGACCACCAGGAACTAGAATTCTAGCTAGACATAAGACAAATGGTAGGGGTAAGCAAAGAGGTTGCAGTTGGGTGAGCCACCCTATGCCCGGGTCTACAGGGTCATTGCAGACTCCACGTGCCAGTACTGGTGGAGAGAAGGTGACTTTTTAGCTCCAAGCTTGATTCTCTTGGTTCAGGGACTGGGCCACAGACTGAAAGGTTTAGGACCTAGATTAGGGCAACACTGGACAGGCAAGAATGACAGCAGTTTCGATTTGGTCTTTCTCACCAAAATTAAGAAAACTTTTCCTCTAATTCTCAGCAGTTACATATAGGCAAGAAGAAGTCTAGTCCCCAGAGAAGGTTTTTTGAAAATTTATAGAACCTTCTATAACCAAGGCCAGGACTTACGGCTCAGTAGCTGTGAGCCTTTAAGGTTCTAAGTTAACTTACAAGAAGACAAAGAGAAGTCCATTTCACAGAATCTTAAATTTTATCCATGCCGTGATGTCCATGTAGAAATCAAGGGAACTAGCATATGGCTTTTCCAGTCAATTTCACAAACGACACTCAGAATAAGGAGTCTATATGAAAGAGAGAAAAAAATCTTCCTCATCTAGCAGCTGTGGTCTTTCCCTTTTCAGATACACTTGTTTGCCCAGGAAGCTGATCCCTTCCTACCTACTCCTTAGCATCTTGAGATATTAAGCTGACTGTGTTGGCATTTCAATCCCCACCCTTCCCAGAATCAAGAGATCAAATTAATACAGATCCCATTTATAAACCAGGGAAATTGTAAAGGTAGAATAGTCTAAGACTGTAAGCGCTTCAGGGAATCATCATGTGCTTGTACTTCTGGGTAGGAAATACTGGAGGACAGAGGGAGAGCTGTAGCAGCTCTGTAGGTTCACTTATTCCTGGGACACCTCTCCAGACCACTGCTGCTAAAGGGAGGGGTTCAAAATAGCCCCAAATCCCAACTGAGATGATCCTCAACATAGTCTTGTATTAAAATCCAAAGGCTCCTAAAGTCAAAATATTAAATTTGTTTCAGTGATGCCATGATTTTCAAACCATTCTTCTTTGGGACATAGGCATTCCACTGCTAAAAATAGAAAAGGGATGTTTTTCTACCCCCTCCCTGCCCCCAGTTATCAGGGGAAAAAATCCTAAGTGAATGGACAGAAGTTTCTCAGTTTTAAGATTTTTCTCTCATGTTTCCTAGATTTTTGGTTCCTGCTATCAGAGGCTAGACCCGTAGCAGACCAATCCAGGGGAGTTGGAGCCACAGAAGAGGTGTGGTGCTTGCCAGAGACATCACCCAAGGTGGGGAGGGGCTGAGTGGGATAATGGTGTAGGGGAGAGGGGAAGAGAAATGCTACCTTCTCCTTTCCTCTCTGCCTGCAATCTCCTGCCTTGGCCTCCCAATGGCCAAACCTAACAGGAACCTGGGAAACCACAGCCTGCAAGGATTCACCTCCTGAGTGAGCAGAGAAGAGCAATAAATGAACCTGCAGGCCAAGAGGGCAAGGACCAGCATGTGTCACATCTGATTTAGCAAGAATTCACAGATTAGTTATGTCACATTTAAAATATTACCATTTCTGGGTAGTGCCCACCATGCTCTCATAACATCCAAGTATTCTTGTACCTGCATAGATCTGAGCATGACTGTTGGATTTGCTTAGCAGCCCAAGGCAGAGAGTGGTCTACAACAGTGTTTTTAGACTGTGTTCTGTAGACCCCGAAGTTCGATGGAGCTCTCCTGCAGCTATTACACAGGTAGAGTGGGCTGAGCACACCAGCTCCAACCTCCATACCTACTGAAGCCAAAGCAGTGTTGCTTTTTATCTGCTTCACATACAGGGTCTATGTAAGATCTTGCTTGAACAAAATGCCTCTCAGCATAAGCAGATAGGAATTCACTGACATATCAAGTTGCTACTAAGAATTATCTCAATCACCACACTTCATTTTTCCTTTTAGTCTGTTATGATATTGAGTTATTACTTCCCTACCTGTTTTATCCTCTACCACATTTGTACTACCACTATATGTAAATACAGGCCACCCCAGCTTCTACTGTGTGTACATAGGTAGTTATGAACCAACTGTTTGGAATTTCAAATGCTTTTTCCCAAAATAGTATCATCCAGGTAGTTAGAACCTCAAACCAGCCCATGCAGCCCCACTTAACCATAATGTACCTGAAATATGATTCTATGCTAACAATAAATAAATTAGAACCTGAGCAACATCTGTAATAAAATTCCAAAGGAAAGATGTATTCCAATTTCCCATCTGGAATGCTGGAAATCCATCTCCTGAAGTAGGATCCAAGGCTTCTCTTCCTCACACACTCTGCATTTTGCAAAGTAGCACAGATTTTGAAACTATCAAATGCTGACAAAGATGAAGCAAAATACTCACTCTCGTAGATTACTTGGGGGAATAAGTAGAAACAAATATCACTGCATTTGTCTGGCTCTTCAGAGAAGCAGATGCCAAGTTTGGATTAAACATACAAGAATTTTATTAGAGGAAATGTTGGTGTGAGAGAAAAGAGAGAGTGAACCAAGGAAGGCTGGGAGCTGTCCGACCACAATGCCACCTGACCTTGAGTGAAGGGAGGGAAGGTTGGAGTGAGCATCCTGGAATGTGTGTGGCATGTGTGTGTGTGCGTGTGTGTGTGTATCCTAATACATCCTACTGATTCTGTTTCTCTGAAGCACCTTAACTAACACAAGACCCATCAGTAAAATCACAGATATAGATTTGTGAAGTATAAAGGGCTAATCATGTGTTCAGCCTGAAGCACTGACCATAACACCCTCTTAAAAGTGGACCCCAATTCAGTGTTCATTTACCAACTCCATCTAAAGTATCTTTTGAAATGAAATCTACATGTTTGTACCCCTGCCTCCACATAACCAACCAGTGAGCAGGAAAGCAAAACATAACTCTGAAAATCCTTCTACAAAACATGACCATGTTTTTTTTTTTTTTCTAAATAAAATATTACACTATTCAACTCCCAAAGCAGCGGATTTTGAGGATAAAGGAATCAAGTTCTTCTTTGCAGAACCTCAATTATTTTCAGGGTCATGAAAAGGCACAGTTGCTTGGCCTTGTCTCTTCCCAGTGTGGATATCTGAGTGCTCTAAGTTCCCATCCCCCAATGCCAGTATCCTGTGATGAGTTAATAAGGAGAAAATATTACTGCAGTCTCATCTTTCACATCCCTAATAAAGCACATATTTTAAAGCAGTTATGGAACTTTGCACAGAATCCAGGTTTAAAGGCAAATTAAATACATAAAAAACTAAGCCCGACAGCTAAGTTTAGTTACCTGAGAACTACTAAATTTATCTCTTCAGTCAAGAACATAAGATAAATACTTCAAAAAACTCACTCTGCTTTTGCTTTCAATTTTACTTTAGGCCTTATTAAATAGCACCGTTGGCAAAAAAATGTACATGTATAATTTAAAGCTATCCTGATCAGAATGAACTATAATAACTTGACTATGTAAAAAATTTGTCTTTTTGCTACTGTAATGAAACTTAGCCTTCTGTGAGTTTGAAATATTGTGGGTTACTACTCAATATCCATTCTTCCTTTCTTCCATACTAACAGAATCTTCATCTTATTCTGGGTGGCAGCATACCTAGGCTCAAGCAATAAATCAAAATTGGTACACATATTCATGACAATCTTGTTCCCTTTTGACAGATATTAAATATCCCAATTTCCTATTGCAGCTAGAAATCATCATGGGACCCAGTTATGTCTAAACGATGTAAGGGGAGGTCAATTAGGGCCTTCCAAGAAGGCTTTACTTTCCTGATAAAAAGGATATCCTTCCCCACTTTTCCTAATGCAGAAGTAATGTGTGGAGCTGTAGCAACAATTTCCAGATCATGAGGCAACAAGCAAGAGGATGAACAGCAGTCACATTGAAGAAGGCAAAGGAGAAAGTTAGGTCAGTTCCTGAGATCAGAAGGGCAGGATTAAATTAGGAGTCTCAGAAATAGAAATGGCCTAGCGATGCTATTTAGGCCGTAAAATAGAGAACCAATGAAAAATGAATAGTTGGAATCCCAAGATGCATTGAGAATCCAGGAAAGTCTAGCATTAATTTGGAGCAGAACCATACTCATACATATTTGGTAACTGTAAATTGGGATGACTTTTTTGGAGAGCAATATAGCAATATCTATCAGCGTTTAAAATGCACAGATCCTTGATTTTTAAAATTTCTAATTGTTTCATTCTTTTATATAATTTTTAAAGGTTACTTTTCATTTACAGTTATTACAAAATATTAGCTATATTCTACGGGTTGTACAATACATCCTTGAGCCTATCTTACACCCAATAGTCGATACCTCTGACTCCCCTACCCCAGCGGTCCCCAACCTTTTTGGCACCAGGGACTGGTTTCTTGGAAGACAATTTTTCCACAGACAGGGGTGGGGTGGAGGGAGGCGGTAATGCGAGCAATGGGGAGCGATGCCGAACAGCAGATGAAGTTTGCTTGCTCGCCGCCACTCACCTCCTGCTGTGCGGCCCGGTTCCTAACAGGCCACGAGCCGGTACCAGTCCACAGCCCTGGAGTTAGGGACCCCTGCCCTACCCCTATATTGCCCCCTGCCCTGCTCTCCCCTCTGGTAACCACTAATTTGTTCTCTATATCTGTGATTCTGCTTCTTTTCTGTTATATTCACTAGTTTGTTGTATTTTTAGATAACACATGTAAATGATATCATACAGTATTTGTCTTTCTCTGTCTGACTTATTTTACTTAGCATAATATCCTCCAAGTCCACCCACATTGCTGAAAATGGCAAAATTTTATTCTTTTTTATGACTGACTAGTATTCCATTGTGTGTGTTTGTGTGTGTGTGTGTATACAACATCCTCTTTATCCATTCCTCCTCTGTGGATGTTCACTTAGGTCACTTCCATATCTTGGCAATTGTAAATAATGCTGCTATGAACATTGTGGTGCATGTACCTTTTCAAAATAGTGTTTTTGTTTTTTTGGATATATACCCAGCAGTGGAATTTCTGGGTCATATGGTCGTTCTATTTTTAGTTTTTTGAGAAACCTCCATACTGTTCTCCATAGTGGCTGTATCAATTTACATTCTCACCAACAGTGTACAAGGTTCCCTTTTCTCCACATCCCTACAGACCTTTGTTATTTGTGTCTTTTTGATGACAGCCATTCTGACAAGTGTGAGGTGATATCTCATTGTGGTTTTGATTTGCATTTCCCTGATGATTAATGATGTTGAGCATCTTTTCATGTGCCTGTGGCCACCTGCATTTCCTGTTTGGAAAAATGTCTATTCAGTTCTGCCCATTTTTTTTTTTAATTTATTTTTGGCTGTGTTGGGTCTTCCTTGCTGTGCACGGGCTTTCTCTAGTTGTGGCGAGCGGGGGCTACTCTTCGTTGCAGTACGCGGGCTTCTCATTGCAGCGGCTACTCTTGTTGTGGAACATGGGCTCTAGAGTGCAGGCTCAGTAGTTGTGGTCCATAGGATTAGTTGCTCCGCAGCATGTGGGGTCTTCCCGGACCAGGGGTTGAACCCGTGTTCCCTGCATTGGCAGGTGGATTCTTAACCACTGTACCACCAGGGAAGTCCCTCTTCTGCCCATTTTTTAATTGTTTTTTTTTTATGTTGAGCTTTATAAGCTGTTTATATATGTTGGACATTAACCCCTTATTGGTCATATCATTTACAAATATTTTCTCCTGTTCAGTAGATTGTCTTTTCATTTTGCTGATAGTTTCCTTTAATGTAAAATGCATAGATCCTTTAAACTAGCAATTTCACTACTGGGAAATAATCCTACAGAAAAACACAGGTGCAAAAAAGATATATGCACAAGGTTATTTATTGCAGCATTGTCTAAAATAGCAAAAAATTAGAAGCCACCTAAATATGAAATTGGGAAAATAAAGTACATACAATTCATACAGTGAAATGCTGTGCAGCTGTTCAACAAAGAATGAAGTAATATACATGTAATGACATAGAATGATACCCAGGAGACATTGTCAAGAAAAAAAAAAAAACCCAGCAATACTTATAATCCCATTTCTGGGGAAAAAAAATATATAAGTTAAAAATTCTACATGCGTATATTGGTATATGTATAGAAAAAAAGTCTGAAAGAGAAGAACCAGACAGACAAAATGGGTCCAGTTACTATGTTTTCATGCCTTTTCCAACAACTGATGTTGGTGCCACCACATTACCTGAAAGCAGACAATAGGAATAATTCAAGGAGGAGGTTCAGCGTGGGTGACAAGCAGATAGAAATCTGCAGATTTAAGGCAGCTCCAAGACTATGAGACTTTCAGACAAAATTTGGTAAGGGAAGCAAGTGCATGCCGAAGAAGCTTTAAAAAGAGGGAGAAAAGAGAGGAATCAGGAGACTCAAAGTCATTATCAAGGTAAAGAAAAGATTCAGGAAATATAGTCTGAATCTATGGAAGATAAGGAAGATATTTACAGAAGATATGGAGGATAGGGAAATTGTGTTGGGGGAGAAGAGAAGCATCTGAGTTTGAGTCCCTGGAGCTGGAACAGGTCTGAACAATGAAAAAGTCCAAGGAGGGAACTCTGCTCACTCGTGTGGTTGGCTGGAGGGGCAAACAGATTATGATGTCAAAGTCCTTCCTCAGATGCGCACTGCAGACTATGCTTCCAGACCTGAGGACTGTTCCTGGTTTACTCCGCCGGGGTTCATTCCATTTCTATCAGCTTTTTTACCTGAATTCCTGAATTGCAGCTTTTTTTCTCCTTTGCTGCAAAACAGTATACTCTTGACATTTCTTTCCCTGGCCTCTGCTCCTAAACAAGCGCACAGCTTCATTTGAGGGTTTCTAAGGGACTTCATTGCTAAAAATTTCAGAGGGTAACAAAATAACAAATGCTACTGATTTTTATTGTTATAGTAGTGTTGGACATATCACATCTTTCTTAACCTTGATTATGAACTCAGCTGCCAGATGCCAACCCATACATCTTTTTATTGCTGGTCAGTTTCTAAAGTCCCTTTCATGTAGTCTTCCTCTAGTTTTAGCTCCTTCGGTTTCACCTTTAATACTAACACTAATGAGGAGTATTAGCTTGTAGATAGACACATTACATTTCAGAGCAGGCTTCACACCGTCTCTCCCACCGTGATGTCTTCTTGATTCACTCAAAACCATTTTCTAACAAAGGCCATTAAAGTTGAGAAAAGGACGGTGAATAATCAATGAGAATGTAGGCGTTCTGGAGAATAAAAGCAAGAGGCTGGCTACAAAAGTGATTCTGGAAGTCAGTGGACAGCAGTGGTGTGCTTAAATGGATGCTGTTGCTATGGAATCATGGTGAAGGGACAGAGATGGTGGTCTCAATGTGGCAGAGAAATAACCCCTTCTCCACCACTGGTGGAATTTGAAAGGGAATGACCTCAAATGATGAAGTTTTGAGGGAGATGACATTAAAAATCAGGAAACAAGTGTATCCATCAGAGTTTTTAATTGCAATATACATTAACCAACTCTTGGCTGATTTATTTAGAAAATGAATTTACTAAAAGATAATTGGCTCACATAGTCTCCAACATGGCCAGAGAACCTACCGTGGAAGCCTCACTGCCAGAAACAATGTTTTCAATCTCACCGCACAGAATTGGTCCTGAGAAGACACCACCGTCTCAGCTGCTGGACACTTTACTTGGCTCACACTGCTAACATCAGATATACTGGACACCATTGCTGGACAACACCAGGGACAATGGCCAAAAACATGATTCACCTTTAGAACCACTGCTGCTGCCTCTGGAAACTGGATTCACTGCTGCCAACACTGGCTCCAAGGGAAACAGTTTCCTTGTGGTCTCTACTTCTGTGCGTCTCTAGCTTCCAATGCCAAGTCTAGTGCAGGTGCATCTAGTAAGAACCTGGAACACGTGCCCAAACCTTGGTCTCACAGGAGGCTGGAAAGGTGCCATCCAGCCTTTTTAGCTTCTCTAGTGGAAGCTGGCCAAAAAGTAAAAAAACATAGTCCACACCAGGGATCCAGGAGAGTGTTTGGAAGGGGTGAAAATATCAGACAGTTGGTTTACACACACAAAGGAGTTCCATAAGATTGAGTGAAAGAGACAAGCAGAATCAGGCCCTCAGACCTAGGAGAGGTGAGAGGTTGAGCTGGAGATGGGGAGAGAGGTGAGAGGGAAAGAATTTTTTCTAAGAACGTAATATTAGAGGGTTAATTTTATTGATTAAAGAAAGTAAATGTTCACTATAATCAGAAGTGCTGAAAACACAGAAAGGTTCAAATCAGCAAATAAAAATGATCCTCCAGCCTCATATTACTGCTGTTAGCATTTTCACTATTTTCACATCTTTTTCTATGAATATATAGATCATACTCTACATAATATTTTTACTGTGTCTTTTTCAAAAATATCTCAAAGTATTATTTTTAAGACTATTAAAATTCCATCCTTTGGATACACCATCATTTTTTGGCATATCACAGATTTTTTTACCTTAAATTCCTAGAAAGGAAATAAATGGGTCAGAAAAGTATAAATATTGACACATATTGTCTCTTTGCTTCAAAAATACTATGCATTTCCAATGATGAATTATGGAATATTTCATTTCTCTGAACCTTTGCCAATACTAAGTAAATTCAGTTTTTAAATACTTATAAGTAAAAAATTATCCTTTTATTTTGTGTTTATTTGATCATAAGATTTTACATCTTTTTACATATTTATATATTTATATTTATTTATATTATCTATTTATATCTTTTCCCCTTTTTTTCTTTTGAAGATACACTTTTTTCATTAATTTGTAAGATTTCTTTCTGTAATAAGGATTTCTTGTTTCTTTCTGTAATAAATCCTTTGTCAAGTAGGTTTAAAATACTTTTTTAAGTTTTCATTTATCTTGCAAGTTCTTTCTCACAATAAAGACGTTTGAGGTGTTTATGTAATCAAATCAATTTTTTAATTTATGTTGTCTACTTTTAGATTTGGGCATCATTTTTTAAAGGCTAGCCTCTTAAAATAAAATTATTAGTTTGAGTCAGTGGCATAAAGGAAACAAATTAGCTTGTCCCTCGACCTTCCTTACGTCAATAAATGGCCCATTCTTCCAGTTGCTCAGGACAAAAACCCTGGAGTCAAAAAAGAGATCTTCTTCTTTCACCTCACCCCTCCAGCCATCAGATCTACCTCTGAAACACATATCCAGAACCTGACCACTTCTCTCCACCCAGCCACTACCACCCAGGTCCAAGCCCTGTTACTTCTCACTAGATTTTTGCCCATCAGCCTTCCAGTTTTTCTCTCCACTTCCTTCCTGCCCCTCAGAGTCTACTCTAAACACAGCAATTTTAAAATGAAACTAAAATTACACTAATCCTCCATTCAAACCCTCCAGTGGGTCCCCATCCTGTTCAGAGTAAAAGCCAAAGTCGTCACAGTGAACTACAAGACCCTACAGGATCTGACACCAGCTCCTTCTGTGGAGTGATGTCCCATCACTCTCTGCCTCTATCACTCTGCACTAGTCATCCTGGCCTCCATGTTATGACTCAAACATGCTAAACACGTTCCTGCCTCAGGACTTTTACATAACCTGTTCCCTCTTCTTAGGAATGTTCCTGCCTCAAATATCCAAATGCCTCACTTGCTCACTCCATTCAGAATCTCTGCTCAAACACCACTCTATCAAAGGCTTTCTCTGATCACCTTGTTTCAAACAGCACCTCGCTATCACTGCCATGACTCTATCCTGCTTTATATTTCACTGTATCATTTATTATCATCAGACCCATGCATTTGTCATGTGTCTTTCTGTCCCTCCTGTCCCTCCTAGAATGAAAGGTCTTTAAGAACAGGGGATTTGCTATGTTTCCTGCTGTATCCTCAACACCTAGAATGGGGCTTGGCACTTAGCAGATACTCAGTAAATATTTGTAATAAATGAAAGTAAATATTTGTCTTTAGGCCAGGTTCTTTAAGCAGACCCCAAAGCAAGGGTAAGTGTGCAAATGATTTACTACAGAAGTGACACAGGAGTGAAGGAAGCAGGGAAGTTCCCAGCCTTAGCCTAATCCTACAGGGAGCTCTAGACTGCACAGTTCCAGCTCAGAGTGAGTGTTGCCTGGAGGCAAGGGAGCTGAGCTTTGTTCTCCCTCACCACGTCAGTCTTGGGCCACCCAGGGGGCTGTGAACTGTCAGGGACTCTTGCCTCTCAGCTCCTGTAGCCCAAGAGAAATCCTCTGAAGAAGAAAACAAATATCAGCTGTTAGCAGCAAAGCTATGGAAACCATAAAAGAAATTCAAGGGCATCTGGACAGGGAATCAACAATATCCATTATAATAATGAATGATTTATGTGTGAATGAGTGAATAAATAAATAAAGATGGATGAATGGGTGAACGTAGAAATAAGATGTTGAAAAATTTGTAATTTTGATAGTGGAAAATGTTGGACTAAAGAACAGTGGTGTGAGAAGCACCAGTTTGATAGCAGGTACCAGTCTGTACCTTCCTTATCAGTGTGGCTACAGAGCTTCCATCTGCATCTTTGTTACACAAGGAGGTTGGGACTGACTGATACCGGACCGCTGGATACTTTTACTGGGAAGCCACTAGGGACAGAATAGGATGGGACAACCAGAAGAACCTTGCCGGGAGCAGTACTGCTCAAATTTTCAGCCACATACACTGTCAGTGAGAGATCCATTTGGATCAATGGCTTTCAGGGGACATTTAGCTTCATGAGGAAGAGGTTTCATTAAAAAGAAGAATATGTGGAAACATAGAATTTTCTTCAAATTCTAGCATGCCCCCTTAAGAAAGCACATCAGAATATTTCAGAACAAATATAATTTGCAAAGAGCCCTTGAAAACTTTAGCTATGCACCCCACGCTCACCCTAATGATTGATAAGCTTCTTCTTTGGAATTCTAAGTCCCCTTGGAATAACAAGATCCTAGAGATTCTGATTCACAAAGTTTTGTGGGTCCTGAGCACGCATAATTTTCAAAGCTTCCCAGGATATTCGGTACACAGCCAGAGTTAAGAAACTGGGCCAAGTCTTCCAACCACTCCTACCAATAAAAGAATAAAAGAATCTCTCCCTCTTCCCACTAAATAAGGACACTGAAGGAAGGAGAGGATTTTCACTCAGCATTTAAAAAATAGATACTATAAAGGCACATATGCCCTCCTTATAGATTCAATAATTGCTAACAGTCTGTATTTTGTCCTATTTGCTATACTCATATATATACATGCGTGTTTGTATATAGATAGATCAATATATGAACATGTATATTGCTGGACCATTTGAAATACATTGCAGATAACATGACCATTCACTCCTGAATATTTCAGCACGCATCTCCTAAAAATAAGAATCTTCTCCTAGATGACCACAATACCAGTAGTATACTATATCTGTCTGGTCCAATCAGGAGACAGAATCCACATGGTAAAAGGGGGAATTTAATAGCAAGATTTATAAATTATAAATTAATTTCAAGGTGCTCTGAAAATGTAACACAATAAACAACACTGAGACATTATTGTATATTTTTACTCTTAACAAGTAGTTATTTCCTCAACAGTTTAATGATTTAATGGAAAAAGTTTTTAAACCACCATGCCATTTAAAATTTGAAACCCTCAAGTAAAAACCTAAGAAACTGATTCTACTTTATGTACCTAACATGTTTCCTCTATGCTGGGGTATAATTCTACTTGATTACCTTCTTCAAATTTATATAGTAAACTATTCAAGTTTTACAAAATACATTACTTAAACAGAGGAGCAATAAGGTGTCACGCAAAAGAGTATTGGGCTAAGACTTATCTCAGTTCTGGTACCAAAGAGCAGTGTAACCGTGGCCTCTCCCAGGATCAGCTCCCTCATCCCTAAAATGAAGATAATAGTTAACTAGTGTTGTAGAAAGTGAGTGTGGGTTCTGCAAGCAGAAAGATCTCAATCTGTAGCCCTAGACTCCCTCATTCTTGATTTGTGACCTCAGTAGACACACACACAAACACACACATATAAATTTACCACCTTAACCAGTTTTAAATGTACAATTCAGTAGTGCAAGTATATTCACACTTGTGAATATAGAGCTACAGAACTTTTTCATCTTGTAAAACTTAACTCTGTCCTCATTAAACAACTCCCCATTTCCTCCTTCTCCCAGCCCCTGGCAAACACCATTCTATTTTCTGTTTCTATGAGTTTGACTCCTTTAGATGCCTCCTGTAAGTGAAATCGTATAGTATTTGTCTTTTTGTATCTGGCTTATTTCACTTAGCATAACGTCCTCCAGATTCACCAACATTGTAACATGAGACAGGGTTTCCTTCCTTATTAAGATGAATAATATTCCATTGTATGTATATACTACAGTTTGTTCATCCGTTCACCCATGCATGGACACTTGGGTTTCTTCTACTCTTGGCCATTGTGAACAATGCTTCTATAAACACGAGTGTGCAAATATCTCTTCAAGATCCAGCTATCAATTCTTTTGGTTATATACCCAGTAGTAGAATTGCTGCATCATGTGCTAATTCCTTTTTTTTTGGCTGCACTGTGTCTTAGTCGCGGCATGAGGGATCTTAGTTGCGGCGCTCGGGATCTTTTTTACTTCCTGCATGGGGACTTCTTAGCTCTGGCATGCATGCGGGATCTAGTTCCCTGACCAGGGATTGAACCCAGGCCCCCTGCATTGGGAGCACAGTCTTACCCACTGGACCACCAGGGAAGTCCCTCATGTGCTAATTCTATTTCTAATTTTTTGAACAACCACCAACCATACTGTTCTCCATAGTGGCTGCACCATTTTACATTCCCACCAACAGTGCACAGGGGCTCTAATTTCTCCACATCTGCCCCAACACTTGTTACTTCCTAGTTTTCTTTTTTTTTTAATGGGTGTGAGGTGATATCTTCTTGTAATTTTGATTTGCATTTCTCTTCTGATTAGTAATGTTGAGCATCTTTTCATATCCATGTACATAATTTGTATATATCATCTTTGAAGAAATGTCTGTTCAAGTCCTTTGCCCATTCTTCAATCAGGTTTTCTGTTGCTGTTGTTGAGTTGTGGAGGCATATTTTTAAATCATACCTCTCTTGCAAGTTATTATGAAATCTAAAAAAATTCATGTATGCATATCACATTAACTATCACATCGTAGACACCCCAAAAATATTACTTGTTCTCAAGGTTGTTATATTAAATAACATAGGTAAAACTGCTTTAAAAATTATAAAATGCTATGCAAATATAAGTTAATACTACAAATCTGTATGCAAAATATTTTAATATTTTTCTCAGGTTCTCCACATTTAAATATATAAACCTTTTTGTTGTTGTTGTTGTTGTTGTTGTGGCCTCTCCCGTTGCGGAGCACAGGCTCCGGACGCACAGGCCCAGCGGCCATGGCTCACGGGCCCAGCCGCTCCGCGGCATGTGGGATCTTTCCGGACCGGGGCACGAACCCGTGTCCCCTGCATCGGCAGGCGGACTCCCAACCACTGCGCCACCAGGGAAGCCCTATAAACTTTTTTTTATCTTTGGTCTTTATTCTATTTTTTAGCTGTAATCCCTG
Organism: Tursiops truncatus; assembly: GCF_011762595.2. NCBI lineage: Eukaryota > Metazoa > Chordata > Mammalia > Artiodactyla > Delphinidae > Tursiops > Tursiops truncatus. The sequence continues at coordinate 48,792,217 of NC_047036.1, forward strand.
TCTTTCCCATTTTATTTCAAGTTTCATCAAAAAATAGCAGCCAAGGGCTTCCCTGGTGGCGCAGTGGTTGGGAGTCCGCCTGCCGATGCAGGGGACACGGGTTCGTGCCCCGGTCCGGAAAGATCCCACATGCCGCGGAGCGGCTGGGCCCGTGAGCCATGGCCGCTGGGCCTGTGCGTCCGGAGCCTGTGCTCCGCAACGGGAGAGGCCACAACAGTGAGAGGCCCGCGCACCGCAAAAAAAAAAAAAAAAAAAAAAAAAAAAAGCAGCCAAAATAGAATGAGTAAAGAGTAGAAACAATAGCTAATTTCACTAAAGCAAAGTCAGGGAAAGATCTATCTGAAAAAAAAAAAAATGTGAAGAAAGCTGCAACAGATTACACTACTGAGAAATCCTGGGAGAGCCAGAGCTGCTGTGCCTTCAGAGGATGTGAATGATGTTGAAAGATTAATAACGTTTGGATAACATTAATTGCAGTGATGTTATAAACTCCAGTATTCCAGTTGCCATAACAACCCGCTATATGTTGGTTTTCTAATGACATTTCGAACAAGCGCTGAAGTGAACTGCATCACTTCAGAACTTTGATTGCTGTCACTCAGTGATTTTCAAATTGAATTGTTTTGTTCTTAAAGAGTCAGGATATGTCACAGTCTTCAAAAATACCCTCAAAACTATGAGGAGGAAATGATACACATTCCTATACAATGATAGAGTACTCGAGAAAAAGAAACACATTTTGTTTTAATACAAAATTAACAGATTTTTTCATGAGGGATAGAAAAATCACAGAAGGAAAGGGGAGAGTGTGCTTCAGACTTCTCAGAAGACTTTGTTCCCTCAGGGAATTACTTGACAATAAAAATCTCCCTCTCCATTCTCTTTTCCTTTTACCTCCCTTTTTCTTCCTTCTGAAGAATTCTTGGAACTGGTGATTCTGATCAAGGTGGATGCTACATCTTGAAGTCAGGGAGATGAGGTCATTTTCATGGAGCTTTCTGATCTCTTTTCCCTCTACTGACCAAACCACGCCTTTCTTTTCAGGCACCACCCACTGTATACAATGAAAGAAAGATTACTTGCGACAGGCGTATATTACATTGAATTTTAATATTCCCAAGAGAATACGTTAAACACATATTGCATCGCTGACAAGAAGCAAAGCATGATTGGAATAGGCATGTTTCTAAGTTCTTGCTCAGTCCACAGCCTACCCTGTTCCCGCTGCCTGGGAACACCCCTCTTCACCACCCACCCACAAATACGAGTCATTGACTGCATCAGAGGTGAGCACCAGAACCAACTCGTCCATAAGCAAGTGAGTTGGAGGATCAGTCTCTCTCTCTCTCTTTCCCTCTCTGTCTCTCAGTCACTCATTCTCTCATTTATCTCTCAGGTTAAAACTGATGATTTGCCCTAGTGTTTGCAGCAGAAATGTGGTGTTCACAGGCAGAACTCTGTGCTACAGGACTCTGAAGGGGGAAGGCACTTCCATTGTCCTCCCATCACTACCATAGTCCAAGCAGCATCTCAGCCAGTACCCCGCATTTCAGGCAGTGGAGGTGGCATCTTTGCACGTAAAGCACATCAGAATGCTCTCTAAATGCTGATCTCGGTGTAATGCCCTCTTGTGTAAGCCCAGGTCTGACCCTTGGCCAGGTGTGCCATTGGCACCATTTCAACACTCTCTCGTCTCCCCTTTCCCCTATTCTTAGAACTCCCTCCACCCCACCTGGATATCCAAGGGCTTCCATCCTGCCCTCCCCTAGGCTCCCACTCTAGCTGACTCCTCAGAGGCTTCCCAGGGACCAGCAAAGTGAGTTAATCAATCCAGCCCAGGCTTCTGCTGATTCAGAACCACTGCAGGACCAGGGTCATGGCTCAGAAAGCAGGTGACAGGGAAAGAGGTGATGTAAACAATGATATCAGCTGCAATTAACAAAGGTCACATGTACTCAACTCATTCCTCATCCAAGATGAAGCAGCTATGCTGACCCCCCTTTCCTGTAAGTCTTCTCTGGGTGTTCCTTTTAACCTGATTTCACTGGGACATATGTGAACAGCTAATAAGAGCAGCCTGTGCCTTATGTGTGGTGTGTGTGTGTGTGTGTGTGTGTGTGTGTGTGTGTGTGTGTGATGACTTTAACGTTTGACTACAGTATGCATACACATACAAGAAGTAGGGAAGCTAAAGCCCAGGAACTAGGAAGGCTACAGAATACAACACACGGACCAATACATTTACAAAACATTCAAAATCCTACAAAAGGGGCTGTATTGGTCCTTTTGACTTTGTTGTTGTTCAGCTTAGTCTGTATGGCCATTCATTGGGCTAATGGGGAAGGGCAATTCATAATATTTGGTTCCTTTCCGCACAATTTACAAGTTAGCAGGAGAGAGATGGGAGAGCTTTAAGCCTGGTTTGGCTTCCCTTTATAAAAAGAAGTGTCTCACAGGGCCCAAGGGGACGTGTTCTCCAGTAGAAAAGAGAAAATGATGCTCTCCCAGCGGCCAGCTTTAGCTTTGGGGAAGAGGCAAAATAAAAATCCACGGGATCTCAATTGTGAACTCTTCCCATGTTGCCTGGCACACCAAATACTACACATCCACATTTTTAAATAACTTTGTGATTTTCAAGGTCCCCATCCATATTTTAAAAAAATAAGTCGCATAATATTTAAGCTGGCTTTCCTGCTATTCTTTGGGACACCAGGAATGTCAGAAGACATGGAGCTATGTGCCCCCCGACAAGTGCATGGCATCAGCAGCCCCTTCAGTTAAAGCTGGGAAGTAGGTACCACCAGTTTTTCTACTTGCCCTGGACACATTTTGCACAAACGCAAGAAGTTCCAGACAACGGTTTTCTCTTTCATATATTTACACATGTTCAAAATGATATTCACAGCATCTTCTTCACTCTCCACCCTTCTCACCCTAGTCTCTGCCTTGAGACACCGGCCTGTATGGGTTTGGGTTTCATCTGTGGACTCCCTTGTCCTTTGACTCCAGCCTTGTTCTGCCAGTTAGGGATCCCTGACAGGAGATAATACGGAGGAAGGCAGAGAAGGAGCTGGGGAATTCATGCCTCTGGTTCCTTCCCTGCAGGGAAGCCTTGCAGTAATCTCTGTGTGATTCTCTCCTTCCAGGTTCCAGTAACTGATCCCTCCCATGTCTTTTTGAGCTCAGGAGTTGTAACTGAATCCAGTGGTACTGCACTGTCTTTTATGGATTCCTTATATACTGCCCATAGCTTTGCAAATAGTCACATTGGTCTAATGTGAGCAGTCCGTTAATTTTCTGCCGGAATTTAAAGTGGTGTGGTCCCTCCTATCTCTCCTTCCTGCCTAGAATGCCCTTGAACCCCATCCTACCTCCCCTGCCCCAAGGATGGTCTACCCTAAAACACACTCACATAACCACAAGATTCATCTCCATGTCCAACAGAGAGAGGTGGTAAGAATAAGACTGACTGGGGAGTGGGGACAGGGAAAGGCAAGGCTCAGCATGGCCTCTGATGACCCTGTAGCTTCTAGGTACATGAAGGTCAGAGTTAAAGAAGGCTGCTCTGAGCCAGGTCGGCAGGTGCTCAATTAGAGGAAGCATAGTTTGGGCTCGGAAAACCTAAGAATGGTGGATTTCTGGAGCAGGTCAAGAGCCAGGACTGGGTAGGAAGAAGATTCAGAAGTGTGTGAGGAAGGTCAGAGGCTCTTGCCCGGGGCCTGAGGGAGGACAGGCTGGGTGGTTGTCTGGAGGCACTGGGTTGATAGGAGATGGGAGGCGGGTGGGGGGGTGGGGAAGGAGGTGGGGAGGAGGAGAGGTGGGGGGGGCAGGGAGGCCGGGGGGATCAAATAAGAAGCAAAGTAATGGTCAAATAGGACAGATAGGAATTTAAATCATAGACAACGAGAATTGCAAGGGGATTTAGAAATCATATGTTTAAATCACTTCTTTTTAGATGAGTACTATTAGACTATAGAGCAAGGACAAACACCCAGAACTTCTCACTTCTAAACCAGTAGTTCACCCATGAAACCCATGCCTCCTGAGTACATGTTGATACTACACTTTTCATTTTTTAATCAGGGATGAAGGGGCTCCCCTGGTGGCACAGTGATTAAGAATCCACCTGCCAATGCAGGGGACACGGGTTCGAGCCCTGGTCCAGGAAGATCCCACATGCCGTGGAGCAACTAAGCCCGTGAGCCACGACTACTGAAGCCCGCAGGCCTAGAGCCCATGCTCGGCAACAGGAGAAGCCACCGCAGTGAGAAGTCCGCTCACTGGAACACAGAGCAGCCCCCGTGCACAGCAATGAGACCCAACACAGCCAAAAATAAATAAATAAATAAAATAAGTTTTTAAAAATTAAAAAAAAAATCAAGGATGAAAACAAAATGCCATGACCTTGAAATTTTGACTTCAAGTACATTTTGAACTTGTCACCCAGAAAAAAAAAGTAGACATAGTAGAAAAAAATCCATGCAGAATCAAACGAATAATAGCTAAAACTATATATGTTAAATTTGATACTGACAAAAAAAAATGAAGAATCTCATTGTGTTGGTGATGCTCAAAAGTACAAGAATTGATGCAGTTAAAATTATACTTTATAGAAATAACACAAAATAAAACTGACAAAGGCAAAAACTACATACAGCAAAATTTGTTATTGACTTTAAACATTGACTAAAGAATCAAATTTTGTCAAAAAACTACACCTGCAAAGCCTAACCCAGGAAAATTGGATTTGGTTGAAAATGATCACAAAAGAAAATTCAAAATTGCTGAAGCTGAAGTTTGAAAATTTTAATATGGACACAAAAATGTGATAATTGGATTAAATCTAAATTATTTCAGTAAAATAAAAAAATTATTTGAACAGTAAGAAAGTTTATCAAGGAACTCAATTAACTTAAAAGAGCTGTCTCCAAAAATAATTTCTTGATGATATTCTCAGCAATGCTGGAATAATTCTGATGAAAATATTTGTATTCATTCAATAAAAATGTCCTCAAGGTCAAAACAACTGAGAGGGAAATATCTATGTGGGATTTCTCAGGCAGCCTCCACTCCTGGTAACTCCAGCTTGAAAACTTTATAGTCTTTGAGGAGATTTAGAATCTCCTTTCTAGGGTCCTAACATTTTCCCCCACATCAAAATGACATGTACTTGACCAGTGATCTCCGCTGGCTGCTAAAATCAAAGTTTACCAGAAGGCATGAAGGTTCCCAGATACCTTCACCATTCCAAGGAGAATCTGCACTTTAAAATCAACCTACATATACCTCACATTCATTAGGATGGTTATTATCAAAAAACCCCAGAAAATAACAAGTGTTGGCGGTGATATGGAGAAACTGAAACCTTTGAGCACTGTGTAACCACTATGAAAACAGTATGGTGGTTAGCTCAGAAAATTAAAAATAGAAATAGTATATGATTAAGCAATCCTGCCTCTGGGCATGCATCCAGAAGACTTGAAAGCAGGGTCCTGAAGAGATATTTGCACACTCATATTCATAGGAGTATTGTTCATGGTAGTCAAGAGGTAGGGGCAACCCAGGTGCCCATGAACGGATAAGTGAATAAGCAAACTGTAGTGTATACATACAATGGAATATGATTCAGCCTTAGAAGAGAAGGAAGTCCTGTCACAGGCTACAACATAGATGAACCTGGTGGACATGATGCTAAAAGAACAAACACTGTATGATTCCATTTATATGAGGTATTTAAAGTAGTCAAACTCATAGAAACAAGAAGTAGAGTGTTCTTAGCTAGAGTATGAGGGAAAAGGGGGGAAGGGGAGTTGCTGTTTAATGACTATAGAGTTTCAGTTTTGGAGGATGAAAAAGCTCTGTTGCACTTAAGACTACTACACTGTACACTTTAAAATGGTTACAATGGTAAATTTAGTGTTATGTGTTTTTCACCACAATTAAAAAATTAAAAAGGAAATCAATCTACTCGGATTTTTAATGGGTAGAATTTAGACAGTGCAAGGAAGTTGGGGCAACAGCCTACAAAAGTTCTTCTCCACTCTACTCAATACTCTGTAATGACCTACATGGGAAAAGAACCTAAAAAAAACAAAAGAATGGATATGTGTATATGTATAACTGATTCACTTTGCTGTACACCTGAAACTAACACAACGTTGTAAATCAACTATACACCAATAAATTTTTTTTTTTTAAAAAGTGCTTCTCCAACATTTCCCTGACATTCTCCTCAGGGTGGACAAAGGTAAATCCAGTTGGTCTGAAGGCCACAGCTTCTAGCAGAAACTTCTCTAAAGCCTTGTATTTTGTCTCTAAAATCTCTAAAAATACATGCAAAATATGCCTACCACTTCATACTAGATCAAGATTATTTTTACATAGAAATAACATTTTAATTACCATTGAGAGGACAAGTTCATGTTTCTTTGAGTGCAATTCCATGCTGGGATCATAGATAGGAGTTCTGGCTTTTATTCAAGTTAGTGCAACAATAAAGAAAATTAAACCAACATGGAAAAGTAGGCTTATACTGATTTGTATATTACAAAACCTTAAAGACTGTAAAAATGTAAAACTTTTCTCCTCCCAAATTATCTGTAATAATGACACCCCAAGAAGATTCACTATATGTATCCTGTAGTGTCGCACTATGCCCCAAACCACATACTCCTAAGGGCATAGATATCCTAGTTGAGAAGAATATGCCAATGTTTGAAGCCACACCATATGGTCAGAGCCACCAGGCTTCAGAACTTAGTGCCTTCATGAAAGAGAAAATTCCCCTTTCCCACTCCGTTCTCTCAAAGCTGGGGTGCCTGAAGAAAGAATTTCTGGAGTCATTATGCTAGAAGGAGAACCAGGAAATTAAATTTTTGCCACTGGTCATGTTTAGTACTGGAACAAACACTGAACCTTCGGGCACCCTCCGCACCTTTGTCTTCCTGGAAAACTCCTAGCTGTACCTCAATACTCAGTTTGGGCATCACTTCCAGGTGAAGGTTTTGCTGAGTCCACCTGTACAGCCAGCCACACTTCCTCACTGCCGCCCTTGGACCGCTTTGGTACTGCAGGATTTAGGATTTTTTCTGTGGCCAGAATCAGTCTTGGCTGACCTCAGGCAATGTGGGTGATTGTAAGGACACTTCAGGCAGTAAGGAAGCATGGGCATCCGTATCAGCTGTTACACAGCCCAGCTCCGTGGAGCCCTGGAATGTCGTTAAGGAAGTAACAGTAAAAACAGACTCCCCTGAGAAGAGGGCCCTTTGGCTCCTTCCTTACTCCTGTGGCTATGCCAGACTTCCAATTTAGCTTCTCTCTTTCTCTAACTCTCTGCTTTTGCTTCTTACTAGTTCAGGGTTTTTTTTAGTTTTTTTTTTTTTTTTAATTTTATGTGTTTTTTGGCTGCATTGGGTCTGCGTTGCTGCACACGGGCTTTCTCTAGTTGCAGCGAGCGGGGGCTACTGTTCGTTGCAGTGCGCGGGCTTCTCATTGCGGTGGCTTCTCTTGTTGTGGAACACGGGCTCTAGGTGTGCGGGCTTCAGTAGTTGTGGCACGTGGGCTTAGTAGTTGCAGCGTGCAGGCTCTAGAGTGCAGGCTCAGTAGTTGTGGCGCACGGGCTTAGTTGCTCCATGGCATGTGGGATCTTCCCAGACCAAGGCTCGAACCCGTGTCCCCTGCGTCGGCAGGTGGATTCTTAACCACCGTGCCACCAGGGAAGTCCCACTAGTTCAATTTTTACCTCCGGTTTTATTTCTTCCTAATTCTATAGCTTTCTGAGTTTCTCACACTGGAAACTGCCTATAAGAGATCACCGGTTGGGCCAGTGAGTTGTCTCCCCTGTTGGCCAAAATTATATTAGGCCTCCTCAGAGCTTAAAGGCAAAATCAAAGACGATTACTCTGGCTAAGTCACAGATTTCTGATCAGTTCAATCATGGCCTAGTAACAGGGTTGCAAGATGGAAAGCACGACAACGTATGAACGTTGAACCGCCATTGCTACTTTTCTTGGAAGGGAATTTGTACATACTTCCATTACTGCATCTATCATAATGTAGTCTAATCATTTCTCCACATGCCCAGTCCCCTACAAACTGTAACCCTGAGGCCAGTGACAGCATCTCCTATGTTTGCACCTCCAGCCTGTAGCACAGTACCCAACATATGGTAGACTCTCTGTAAAAGTCTGTTGAAGTTAATTGAAATACAGATGAAATCAGAAAATCTGAATTCAAATTCCAATTTTGTCATTTCATAGTTCTGTGAACTAGGACAAATTACTTAATCTTTGAGAACCTCCCTTTCCTCTAATGTTAAAAGGCACAGTTGCGATAAATATTATATGAGAAGTGGACATACCTAGCACAGGGCCTGGCCCACAGCTGCTCTGTGTGTGTATCTATGTATACATAAATATAATTAGTTTAAATTAATATATAAATTTAAAATATATAAAATATTTTATATATATTCAATATATAATATATTTTTTAATATATTAAACTCTATGTGTTTATATACCACTGCCATGTATTGTAATTATGTCCAAATATGTCTTCTCTCTGAATCAGAGGGTGAGTTTTAAGGACAAGATCTGTTTCTCACTAACTTTTGCACCTCCAGCTCACCCCAAATCTCTGCACATAGTAGATATTTAATATAAATAAATGGGGAGGGGAGCAACGGATTTAGAAACTGCATGTGCTTTAACTCTCCATATCTGAACATTGTTCAAGAGTTAAAAAACAAGCAGGAAACATGAAGCATCACAAATAAATTATGGTCAAACTTAGTTTCAATAATTCTGGGTGCCTAGCAATCTTCTAAGAGCCCAATGAAAACAAGGTTGAGTATATTCCAGTTTTACAGTGTGTGTCTCCACCTACTGTATTTACTGGAAAGCAGCTGAAGCATTCCTTCTAATACTGCAGTGAGTTTTTCAAGCTGTGTCCTTGGACAACCTAAGCTCTGCATTGGACGCATGTATACATACGTGTCTGAAAGCACCACTAGAGGGCAGGCTAACGCTTAGTCCAGATGCAAAGCTGAGACTGGGCAACTGAGTCCTGAGGAAAAAAAGGAACGCACCACAGGCTTCTTCGGTTTGTTTCTAAATGGAAAAGTACGTGTGGGCATGTCCACATTTGTATTTCATGTTCCCTTAATTAGTTATGCGATCTTTCGGCTCACCTTTCCTGTAGTTTATTTCCTCCTTCAAGTTCTTTTGATTGTAACAAATAAACCTTCTATTTTTTTAGAGGCTTAACCTACAAAAATAAATCAAGATGAGGTAACGCAAGTAAACACTGCGTAACTTAGTTGGTGAAGGTTGGGAAGCTGAGGTTTCATTTGGGTTTATTTTAAAAATAAAGGATTTTTTAAGGCTTGATTTACCTAAGTTTTCATATTTTGTCAGCTTGGCAAGATGGAAAAGGGGAAGGGGATTTGCAGAAAGAAGAAAACCAAGAGAAGCTAAATGTGTGTGTGTGTGTGTGTGCGTGTGCGCGCACGCACAGGTGAGGGGCACCTTTATAAGGATGGAGGAAGGACAGGACAAGCACATGTTGAGGGGTGGTTGGTGCCAGAAAGCACACTGTCCTGTAAGCACTATTGGGCCACCACGAGTAGTCCTGGGCTTTAGCCCCAGTTGGACAGCTACCCCTTTATGTAGACTTAGAGCAGTTACTCTACTCACACCTCAGTTGCCTTGTCTAGAATGTAAGAAATGTATACTAGATGATTTTCCAATTCAAATATGAGCCTAGGTTGAATGAGAGAAAATGGGGGTTGTGGTGAAAATGCAGGATGAACGTTTGTGGAGAATTCTGAGAATAATCATTAACCAGAAACAAGCAAACAAACCAACAAATAAACAATGAAGCTGGAGGCTCCTTGCAGCCAACCAGCATATGGAAACAGTACTCCCACGCAGAATTCCCTCTGCAATATTTCCTTCTCTGTAGCCTGAGCTCTCAAACACTGGGCTGCCCTCTGGTCCACTCTCTGGAACGTCCAGGGGGGAGAGCTACCTGAGCAGTGAAGCAAAGATACAGCATGGCATGGTGGGCTAGTCTTGGTTGGGGCTTTCGAGGAGAAATTTCCAACCCCAAATGACAAACTAACAAAACTCTTAATAAGAACTTACTCATGCCAACTTAGAGCAATGGTTGAAAGAAATACACACCCCTGGGGATAGTACTGCTATTCTTCCAAGGCTGGTGTAAGTCTGCTGCCTAAGTAAGAGTTGGCTTTTCATGATTTTTGGAAAACACCTTTATCTTTCTATTTTCTCTCCACACTTGCAATTACTCTAACTTTATAGCACACTAATAAGCAGCTGGATGGGGGGTTTAGAACTATTACTGCTCTCTGACATTGTAAGAGCAGATTAATGACTATTTACAAGGTTTCAATTATTTTTTATCTTAATACTTCTGAAAGTTCTCTCCAGATAATCACTGGAGAAGAAGGAGTTTCCACCCCACTTGGTTATTCCCATAAAAACCAGCTCTATTATAAATGTAAAAGATTGTTACTTTGACTATAACAAATTTTTATGAAGAATTCAAAGTGCTGTGTGTACTTTAAATTTGTTAACATCTGCAATTTCAGATATCCACCACTAGGGGATGCTGCTAAACGCTTAACGTAATTCTCAGAGTCAGTCACACAATGCAGATTTCTAGGCTTCACAGAATGAGAATTTTTGGAGTATGAGATTGGGAAATCTGTCTTCTTAATTAGTTTCTTGAGTGAATTTGAGACCAGCTAAGTTAGACAACAGTAATTAAATTCTTTTTAACTAGTATAAGTTCGCTGAACAGTTTCCACAAATCTTAGTTTAGAAAACTAAATCATCCTAGGGGACTTCCCCGGTGGCGGGGGCCCGGGTTCAATCCCTGGTCAGGGAACTAGATCCCAAATGCAGGCTGCAACTAAGAGTTCGCATACCCCAACTAAGGAGCCCATGTGCCACAACTAAGACCCGGTGCAACCAAATAAATAAATAAAATTAAATAAAATAATAAATAGGTTCTCACAAATTTTTTTTTTTTTTTTTTTTTTTTGGCAGTACGTGGGCCTCTCACTGCTGTGGCCTCTCCCGTTGCGGAGCACAGGCTCCGGACGTGCAGGCTCAGCGACCATGGCCCACAGGCGCAGCCGTTCCGCGGCATGTGGGATCCTCCCAGACCGGGGCACAAACCCGTGTGCCCTGCATCGGCAGGCGGACTCTCAACCACTGCGCCACCAAGGAAGCCCCACAAAATGTTTTAACAAAAAGAAAAGTAAATCATCCTTGATTAAGAAGGAGAGTATGAGTATCCATATAAAGTGTATCCACGCCAACCACTCTTCACCACCTCTACTGACCACCATCATCCCTTGGTTAGGCCATTGCAAAAGCCTCCTAACCAGTTTCCTTGCTCTGATTTCCCTGAAATCAATTTTCCTCATAGCAGCTAGAGTGATCTTTTAAAAAATAAGTTCTGCCATCTCACTTGCCTGCTCAGAGCCTTCTAATTACTACCCACCACCTTCAGAATAAGATCCAAGTTTCTACCCATGGTCTACAAGGCCCCATGTGTACAGGCCCAACTGCCCCTTCAATATCCCATCCAATACCACTGGCCACTGCCCTTGCTTCAAGCAAAGCTCAGGGCCTTTGAGCTTGCCGTTCCCTCTGCTCTTCCCCCAGATCTTCGTGGCTGGATGCTTCATTTCTTTTAGGTGTCTGCTCAAATGTCACCTCTTCAGGGAGGCCTTTTCTCACCAGTCCTGCCAATGGTGGCTGGGGGCCCAGGTGGGCACTGTGCTATCAGAAGGAGACAGATTATTATAGGCCCTTTTGTAGTCATAAAGCAGGAGCACAGTACATGTGTGCTGAATGAATTAATGGAAAAATGCAAGCTCAATCTAGGTGTAAACTGGGAAAATATTAAATCTAGGTACAAACCGGCACCCTCTTTTTATTATTGCAGTTATTCAATGGCTTTTTAACTAAGCTTTCCATGTGCGTACACTCAATTTTAACACAACCAGACCTTGTCTTGTTTCTTAGGAGTGATTTTCAATAGGGTTAGGGGGAGAGACATACCCTTTGAAAGGTACTTCAGAATTTTCAAGAACCAAAGGATAATAAAGTTTAAACTGAATACTCAATACATTTCAAATTAGTATTTTAATTATTTCATTAATAATATCTTTACTATTAAGATAAACTAAAGAAAACAGATTTCAATATCTTCTGGCACTGTCCATCTGACCCCAGAACCTTAACACAGTCTCTTCCCTCTAGTGGACGATGTTTGGTGTAATGGCCCTCCAGATCCACTCTCCACCCTTGTCTGCCCTGCTTAGGTTGCTGACCTTCGTGGATTGCGTCATATGGATTTTCTTCGTCTCTGCCTTATTTGGGGTTTTGGCCAATGGGAGTCATCAGCAGCAGATAAGAGGATGAGAGAAAAGAGAGAGTGGGTTATTCATTCCCTGGCTCCCTCTCTGTGTAGATGTTTTTCTGGACCAAAGGGCTCAGAGGAGTCAGGCAGCCTTCTGCTGAACTACAGTTCTCTCTGGGTTCTAGTAGCTGGCCCCTCCCTTTGCCTCTTTAGGCCTGAGTGGTAATAGGTCCCTGCAGTTGCTAGCTCTAGGGAGTTTCCCTTACTCCTGCCCACACCTTTGTAGAGTCCCTTCATTAATCTTTCCTCAGTCACTCCGTTTGCATGAGCAATCTGTCTACCATCAGACTCAGACTAATGGTCTGGGAGGGTTTTGCTGTTGTTGTTGTCTCTTTTTAGTAATAAACACACCTAAGTTGCCCAAGTGACTACATTTCAGCCTTTTTTTCTCATTGTCTCATTCCCCTCATTTCCTGAACTGTTCTCATCAACATCTTTAGTAATATTGACCTGTGCCTCTGCTAAAACCAACACCCCAGAAGGTCTTAGCATTCAGCAGCTCTAAACAGAAAGGGTCCTGGCTTTTATTTTCTCCCAGAATACTTATATTTTAAACATAGAGAGCTTTAAAAAAGAATCAGCTACTGAAGATTTTTTAAAATGACTCTCCCACAACACCTGTCACCCTATTTATTCTCAACACCCCATAGCGATACCGCTTTAGGCAAGACTGGTTGTGTGAGCATTTAACCAACAAATATCAGCAACTGGGAAGACCATAAATAGCAGCAGAGAGGACAAATAAGATGACTCAGCGAGGCTTCTGAGTCAGCCTAGCAGGGCCTGTCTTTCCTTCTTAATTAGGGGGCACTAGACCCATTGTCTCTAAAGCCACCTCTGCGTCTCATCTAACCAGTATCAGACATCCAGTTTCCTTTGAAGATGTGCAACCTTCCTCCTTCTAGCTACCATCAGAAATTAAAGTGCCTGGTCTGAGAGGCCTCCTGCAAGCTAACAGTCTATGTCCTCAGCAATGAACCCCTTTCTGAGATCGGCAGCTGTTCATGCTGTTGGCTGGTTCTAGTCCTGTCACTGCACTTCAATGAACTTATCTCCTCTATGACAAAGGTAATAAAAGTTACCGAGCTACAGAGTTGTCATGAAGATTAAAATCAATTTTGCCAACTATATGACGCTGTGGAGAAGGCAAAACTATAGGTACAGGAAAAGATCAGTGGTTGACAGGAGGTCAGGGATGACTAGGTGGAAAACAGGTGTTTTTAGGGCAGTGAAACTATTCTGTACGATATTGTAATGGGAACACATGACCTCATATATCTGTCAGAGCCCGCAGAACTGTACAACACAAAGAGTGAACCCTAACATAAACTATGGACTTTGTTTAATAATAATGTACCAATATTGGTTCATCAATTATAATAGACTAATGCAAGATGTTAATAATAGGAGAAACTATGCAGGGGGAGGGGATGGTTATATGGTAACCCTTTGTACTTTCTGGGAAATTTTTCTGTAAACCGAAAACGGCTCTAAAACGATAAAGTCTTACCATATGATCTTGCTCTTAAGTGGAATCTAGAAAAAAACTCAAACTTATAGATACAGAGAACAGATTGGTGGTTGTCAGAGGCGGGGAGTAGGGTGTGGACCAAATGGATAAAGGGGGTCAAAGGTAAAAACTTCCAGCTACAAAATAAGTAAGTCATGGAGATGGAATGTACAGCCTGATGACTATAGTTAATGATACTCTATTGTATATTTGAAAGTTGCTGTGAGAGTAGATCTTAAAAGTTCTCATTACAAGCAAAAAATAGTGTAACTATGTATGGTGATAGATGTTAACTAGAGTTATTATGGTGATCATTTTGCAAAATATACAAATATCAAATCATTATGTTGTACACCTGAAACTAATATAATCTTATATGTCAATTATATGTCAATAAAATAAATAAATAATTAAAACTTTAAAAATCTTTTAATGAAATAAAGTCTTTTTGTAATCAGTTGGGAAAAGACATTTAAGAGTAAGCCCTTTGGGCTTCCCTGGTGGCTCAGTGGTTCAGAGTCCGCCTGCCGATGCAGGGGACACGGGTTCATGCCCCGGTCCGGGAAGATCCCACATGCGGATGAGCGGCTGGGCCCGTGAGCCATGGCCGCTAAGCCTGAGCGTCTGGAGCCTGTGCTCCGCAACGGGAGAGGCCACAACAGTGAGAGGCCCGCATACCACAAAAAAAAAAAAATGTAAGCCCTTTATGGGACTTCCCTGGTGGTCCAGTGGTAAAGAATCCATCCTGCAATGCAGGGGACACAGGTTCGATCCCTTGTAGGGGAACTAAGATCCAACATGCCGCGGGGCAACTAAGCCCACGCGCCACAACTACTGAGCCCGTGCGCCTCAACTAGAGAGCCCGCAGGCCGAAACTACAGAGCCCACACGCCCTGGAGCCCGTGTGTCACAACTAGAGAGAGAAAACCCACGCACCACAACTAGAGAGAATGCGCACTGCAGCAAAGAGCATACATACCACAATGAAAAGATCCCGCGTGCCGCAACTAAGACCCGACGCTGCCAAAAGTAAACGTAAATAAATAAATAAGAGAATGCTCAAAGCAACTTTAAAAAAATAAAAACGTAAGTCCTTTAAAACTCTAAAGAGCTATATTAACATAAGGCATAATACCCAAGCAATCTTCAAGAACTTAATTTTGAAAGTGTGTTCAGATGCTTGCTGAGAGTCTGTTCGGCATCATGGGGCAGGGCCCCACGTCACTTCTTAATCACCTGTATCCGTGCCTACAGAGCTGGTCAAGATGCAGTGGAACACCTATGAGCTGTTTGCCTTCACTGGCGACTGGAAACATTTCTACAAAATCCAAGCCATGGTTCATCGATTCTGCCCGTATGCAGCTACTCCTGTGAGAATTCTCTGCATCAAACCCCTCTTTTAAATTGCCCAGGAAATTTTAATATGAAATATCCTTCAGCATTTTTCCTTTTAATCTTCTGCCAGCCCACTCTCACTCTGCCCCATATTTAGCAGTCATGTTTGATTAAGGCCACATTTTTCAGAGGTGAAAAGCTCTGAGAAGGTGTAGGTGGGGATTAAGTTCAATTAGGTTAGGAAGGAAAATCTTTCCTCCTTTTAAGCCAGCGAATGTCTAAAATAGACAAAGCTTCTTACAGTGTCTTGCTGTAGGGACTGGGGGGGCAGAAGGGCAGCTGTTGCTGGGGTCTTACTAACATCATCTCTGATGCCCACAAAACCTTGTAAAGTGAGGGTTATAAACGTAGAGGAGGAAGGCGCATCAGTCCTCAGTCACAGAGCAATGATGGAACCAGGATTCAAACTCAAGACAGAGGAAGCCATGCCAAGCGACTTGCTAGCTAATTTCAGCCACCTTATTCTTAGATAACAGTGGTCCACTCCATTACCTCTCCCGGATAATACATGCAGTCTCGACAAAAACCTTCAAAGCTCTGGACAAAGACCTTCAGTGTTCACCACACTATGACTGTTGGAACTCTCTTCTAGGAGCTATTAATAGGTCTGCTGTGAAAAAAGAGGTTCCATGGTCGAATAACTGGGAAATGCTACCCATGACAAACCCCTTTGCAAAGAGTGATAATGCATGTTCACAGGGTAAAGGCTCTGGGCAGCCTGCAGCTAAAAAAAGTACTTTTCTTAGTTTAACCCCATTTCCCAAATGTATTCCAGAATTGAGCACTTGTTAATATTTCCTTGAACACCAGCATGGGCGAAACTGGCTTTTTAAAAAAAGTAACTAATGATAGAAGTTATAGGCACCCTGACATGATTCTGAAAGAGCCATTTTGGGAAAAGGATCTCACGTCAGTAGCTTTCCCACTTATCTGTACGTGAGGGTGGTGTACGCTCCACGTGGTGACAGTGTCCTGTGGCCACGATCCCCCTACAACTTGATTTCAGTCCTGCTATTGCTATTAGATATTGAAAGTACTCTCAGCTAATAAGCGCTTACTTAGAGGTTCGCTCTGGATTCTGAGGTAATACTTACTATTGTCAGTTGGAAGACAAGGAGAAACAGGTGTCTGAAGAGAGAATAAAACAGAGTCTGATGAGAGGGAATGGAGGAGAACAAGCTGTGAATTTGGCATCTCTTGCCTCCCTCCCACTCACTACCTGAATATGTAGACAGAGGCGTCTATGTATTTAGGGAACAGCATCCCTAATGAGTGGTACTTGAAATTTGAGCCACTTTGAATTCAAATAGGATACATCACGTTTGCACACAGAAGGAGGTAAAAGTAGACGAATGGAAAGACTTCCCTGGCTACAGATAACTGTACATGGGGGTGGAAGCTTGGATCTTTGGAATCTAATAGTTGAGGTCACTTTTTAAAACCACTCCCAATTTCAGGGCACAGAATGTCTTAGTCATCCTGAAAGGTTTAGCTAAAGAATGTGACTAAAGCAAGAAAGCAGCCATTAGGTTTTTCCGAGAATGAGACTATGTCCTGTCTGGGGACATACATGCACGCCCCTGCGCAGCGTGGGCCCTACAGCTGTCCACTCTCGGTGCGAGCCTCTGGGGAGTGGAGCCAGGAGGGAAGCCTGCTATGGGCCGAATGAGGTGGGGCTGCCCTGGAATGAGCCACTCCCTCAGGGAGTCTAAAAGAGGGTGAAGAATTTCTAAACCAACTAGAGACCAAACCCACCCAAGAATAGAAGTGGAGGGGACAAGGGCTTCTGAGTTACTTCCATAGCAATCCAGATTAGAACGTTGTTTCTAAGGAGCCTTTGGTTTCCTTGGGAGAGCTCTGGTTTCAAAGTGGCCTTTCTTGCACAAAGAGGCATTTTATAAAATTGGTTGAACGAGTGAATGTTAAGTTTGAATGCAGCGAAGAATATTAGGCAACGTCCCAGGCATAAGTTGCCACAGGAGGGAGAGACATCTCAGAAGCCAGAGGTGCCTCATGAGAACACTAGGTACTGAGGTGAGGACAGTGGCCACATTGGAAGGTCGTACTGCAGAGGGGCTATGAGCATGGGCTTTAAGCAAGATAGACTTGAGTTAGAATCTCAGCCTCACCGCTAACTAGCTGTGTAATCTTAGGCAAGTTAATGAACTTTGCTGAGTCTTAGTTTTCTTACCGTACAGTGAAATTAAAACTCCCTAACTCACATGGGGATTAAATGCAATAATACATATAATATACTTAGCATTGTGCCTGACACATAGTAAGTGCTCGATACATTGTACTCATTTTAAGGGTCAAATTTCTCGCCAGGACTGGTCTAGGAGATTTGAGGAGAATAGATAAGCTGATAGGAGAAGAGATGAGGAGAGAGAGAAAGTTAAACTCTCCTATGACTTGATTAAATGTCCATGGAAACAGACAATCTCAGCAGGGTTGCATCAGGTAAATTGAGTGGGTTCCCTGCCTGTATTTGTGCCTGGGTGTTTATGGCCTCAGCAAGCATGTCATTGGGGACTTCCCTGGCAGTCCAGTGATTAAGAATCCGTGCTTCCACAGCAGGGGGCGCGGGTTCAATCCCTGGTAGGGGAACTAAGATCGCGCATGCCACTCAGTGAGGCTGGAAAAAAAAGAAAAAGGCCTGACACTGAACTGATATGACCAGAAGGCTCTGGGGGAAATGGAAGAATGGGCTGTGTCTGAATTTGGGATGGGTGGTTTGCTTTGAAGGAATCGTTTGGGTTTTGGAGAGGAAGAGTGCCAAGCTGTGATTTTATTATGGAACTAGCATTTAAATTTCATTCTTTAATTTCCATTATAGTTTTAAATAAGCTCCAAAAGGTCTTCACTTTTTACACTATGTCCTTGGAAACAAGGTCAGAAAACAGAAAGTATGAAGCCAAGCCCCTCCCTCCACATGTCTACCACGCTGCCAGACTAGCAGTCCCTCTCCAAGCTTGGCTGTTCCTAATTTCCCAGTTCCCTTCGTCCCTGTGTGCCATTCAGACCCCATACTTCAGCACTTTCAGGCTATAGGACAAAAAGCAAAAGCTCGAGGATATTTTTATAAAATACAGTTATAAGATCAATGGGATGGTTTTGAATATATTTGCTTGCTAATGGGAATTTTTAAGAGAGGGAAATAAAAGAGAAATTAGTTCAAATTTCCCTGGACAGATGTTTTAAAGAAATCTGAGCTTTCCAAAATGCAACCAGAAATCTTTTCTCTTCTGAGAAAGAAGCAAAATTGTTCTTAGTTAAATGTTTAATGTTTATTATCAGCAGTATATTAATTTTAGAGCAAATTCACACCACATTGAAGTTACATTTTCATGTACTATCAGTACATTTTATACATCATTAGGGTCCCTGGTGTAATCAGCCCATTTTATAGAAGCTAGAGAACAACTTTACTGTTTTTTTATTGGTTTAGAAATTTACATTGTCATGTACTTTATTTAATAATATTTTGGGGTATTTGGCCACATATCCCTAGCCGAGGAATGCAATCTTTAATTATTACATTTTTCCCTTAGGAATAAACAGTGTCACTGAGTATGTTATGATTCTGTTTCCAAAAATATGCGATGGCCAGAAGCCTGTTGGTCTCGGCCATGATGTCCCCACATGTTCAGGAGGGTCAAAACTAACTGCGTTACATCAGCTTTGTGTTGAAAACATGCCACCAAAATCTGATACATGAGCAGGTTCCTAAGGCCAAAAATAAAAAGAAAGAAGAGTGTTTGCTTATATATCTGTATAGAGTAGTGTCGGATTATAGATCAGGACAAACTAGGGGCCTGCCATATTGTTCAGAGGAAAATTGTGTGAAAAAATACTATTCTTGATAAAGTAGGCCCCCAACATGATAACATATAGAAGAATTAGGGATCCTAGCATTATAAGAAATGGGATGGAAAAGGCACAAAATAATGAGAAACCTCATTTAGTGTCAGAAGATTACCAGAGGACAATATTTGCTATCCTTGCTAGTTTAACCATACATGCTATTCTTCAATTCAGGCATGGCATTTTTACATTCACTTTAGGGAGATCGCAGATCAAGAAACATTTACCTGTATATCCCCAAACGTTCAGATTTAGTAGGGAAAATCAACGTATATGACATACGCTTAGATAACAGCTACCTGACTTCCTCCTTCAAGAAAGTAAAGATGCCACAAAGACTGAGCTCTTGATGTGAGGACAACAGTGATTGTGAGCAGTTCTGTAATCCGAGAGGAAAAGGATTACTTCACTTTCTGAAGAGGAATTTATTTATTCAGCATGAATAACTATCTGCTGAATTTTAATTCTGTCCTTTCTCAAAAATAAGTTTGGGCTTTGCTTTTAAAAGCAAGCCTAGGAAATGACAGTCTGAAGGGGCCTGTAATAAGAAACCTTCTCAGACAGCTAGCAGGGATGTTCAATATTAATATTTGTTCTACAATTGATCTCATACACTTTGAGCCCTTGATCAGGGGTCTCTCTTAGGCTCTCTCTCAGCCCAAAATGCAGGAGGCCCCTCAAGTCTCAGCATGTGTTTGCCTCAAGCATGAAACTAACTTTCATCTTGTGACCAAAACAAAAGCCAAAGGTGAATCCTGAGGGATGACTCAGCATTGATTATGAGTTCCATGGAGAAACCCAAATGAACACAGGAAACACAAATGGGTACAGTTGTGGGATGCTGACAAATTATTTTTTCTTTCTCATTTGTAAATTTTCTGTTACTGTCGTAATACATGCTTCATTCACAGGATGTCTGACAATCCAGTAGGGTCACCACCTTTCCTGGGGACCTGTGTCTTAGTGCAGAGTTCCAGAGACCAGGCCGTTTATTGGAACTGCTACCAAAAGTGGTATCTTTTAAATGTTGAGGTTTCCTAGAGATTTGTCTTCACTTCCATGATTTTCCTTTTTTTTTTTTAATTTTTAACATTTTTATATATTTATTTATTGCTGCATTGTGTCTTCTTTGCTGTGCACAGGCTTTCTCTAATTGCGGCAAGCAGGGGCTACTCTTCATTGCGGTGCGCAGGCTTCTCATCGCAGTGGCTTCTCTTGTTGTAGAGCACAGGCTCTAAGCGGGCGGGCTTCAGTAGTTGTGGCACACAGGCTCAGTAATTGTAGCTCACGGGCACTAGAGCACAGGCTCAGTAGTTGTAGTGCACGGGCTTAGTTGCTCCATGACATGTGGGATCTTCCCGGACGAGGGCTCGAACCCATGTTCCCTGCATTGGCAGGCGGATTCTTAACCATAGCGCCACCAGGGAAGCCCTTCGATGATTTTCTTACATAATACATTCTCCTTTTGTAATCTCATCCATTCCACCTGTGTAATCTTATCCACAGTATCAGTTATTAACTGTATTCAGTCAACACTTAAATTGCCAGATCCCACGAGCACCAACGCTATCTATCTAACCCCCTGATGGACATCTCCATTGCTTGTGTTACAGGCCACTCTCAGCAACGACTTTGTCATCTCCCAAGGAACAGCACCTCCATCCAGCAAAGCACCTAAACCAGACACCTGAATATCATCTTTGACTTTCTCTCCCTCACGTCCAATCCATGACCCAGTCCCATCAATTCCACCGTCAATTTCTCTTGATCTAGTGCATTCCTCTCCATCTCTATTGCCACCATCTTTGTCAAGGAAGGCACCATCAGTTCAAACCTGCATTAGGTCACAGGCTTCCTAACTGGACTTCCAAACATTTTTTAAAACTCAAATCTGATTTTTTTCCCCTTAACTTACTGCTCAAAATCTACTCCCCACTGCCCTCAGTCAACAGCCAAACTCTTGTGTGGCGTAAGAGGCATTGCTTATCCAGCCCCAGTTTATTGCCATCTCATTCCTTGTACTCTGTAACCTAGTTACTTGAAATTCTATGTTCTCTCTTGCCACCACAACTTTCTGCCATGTTTTTGCCTCAGTCTAGCATGCCTGCCTCCTCTATTCCCTAAACCCAAGTCCCTGAATTTGGTTAAATCTGTGTACTTTTGGGTCTCAGTTTAGATGTCACCTCTTTGGAGGAAACCTCTTTCCCCTCCACACTGATTAGGTGACCCACAGTTTTACATGGTGCTCAAATCAGAGAACTTAAAGCCACTGTGTTTCAACTGCCCATTTACCTCTCCCCCTACCCCACCATTAGATTATAAACTCCTTGGAGACAATGATTTAGTCTCATTCACAATTATAACCTAGCACCTAGCTCAATGCCTGATACATGGTGAATGTTCAATTATTGAATAAAAAATTTATTTCTCTCATAATTTTTCTTAGGTTTTGTCAGTTATGATTGAAAGTTAAAAGACAACATGAAGGAACAAGTAGCAAATAAATAAAAAGCTTGGATGTATGAGACCTGCCTGCATCCATATAATAAAGTCATATTTTCTACAAAGATAATCATTTTTCCTATCGTATGTGAGGGAAATAAATATATAAATGCTTGATAGTGTTCGAATAGGAGAACCTCGACTTTCAGGTAGACAACACCTGAAGAAGTTTGATATCACCTACTTTAAAGCACATCACATTCCTGGGCTTCTTGGACACTCAAGATCCTTCTTCATTAGTTACTCTCTCATTGCAGCTCAATTAACCAGCTGCAATGAGAGAGTAAATAAACCCAGCTCAATTAACTTATACCAAAGTGGGGGGAGAAGAGGAGGAGATTAGTTCATGGAATCCAAGGAAGGATTGAATAAATGACCAACACACAGAAAGGAAAAGCTATGCAGTTCAGTTTCAGAGGGGATTTTTGAATCCCATTCAACATATTTGAATGTTGAAGCATTTTTTATAACAGTCAGGGCTATCTAATAATACCTATGCTTTTATGATTTTCATTTCCATTTGACCTGACAGTCCTGTGAAGTAGGTAAAGCAGATATTATCTTTTATAGAAATTAATTTGGAAACGTGTATTTTTAAAGCTGTAGAGTATCTGGTGACCAGCCCTCTCATTTTCGGATGAGGAAATAAAGCTTCCAAGCATTGAAGGCTCTT
Source organism: Tursiops truncatus (assembly GCF_011762595.2). NCBI lineage: Eukaryota > Metazoa > Chordata > Mammalia > Artiodactyla > Delphinidae > Tursiops > Tursiops truncatus. The sequence goes on from NC_047036.1 coordinate 48,814,617, forward strand.
GTATTCTCTGTCAGCTAGTACATGACAGAACTGGAGTTAACACTCACATCTTCTGATTCCAGGTCTTGTGCTCTTTCCACCATACCAAGTTGCCTCTTCTAACAACTATGCAGCCTAACAAGATATGACTTCAGATAGGCATGTGTAGACAAACAAAGCAGGAATGTAAGGTTGCGTATGAGGAGGTCTAAAATGACCAAATCCATTGAAATGATGTAATAAAAAGTGAATTTTTTGGAATGGGGATTGATGAGGAATAATAGGGTTACTCAGCCTTAGACACAGCAGCTGAGCTCTGGAGATCAAGGCCTGTGGGAACGGGGGAGATACGTGGTTACCACTTGATGGCAGGTAGGACTGTGGTCAGCATAGGCAGAGGTCAGTGCGTGGCCAACTTGACGAAAACCTGAGTCACAAATCTGGCCTGAACAGAATCAAGAAACAGACCAATGCCCAACAGGCACCATTAGGAAGACCTAAAAAAAACTAGAAATAAGACGTGTTACATGATTTCTTTAAAAAAAAAAATCAGGAGGAAAAGGTGAAAAGTTAAAAGGATGCTGGTGATGGCTGTACAATAATGTGAATATACTTAATGTCACTGAACTGTACACTTAAAAATGGTTAAAACTGCAAATTGTATTGTATGTATACTTTACCACAGTTTTTGAAAAATCATGAGGTAACTCAGGTTAACCTAGTTCTCTCTACCTCAGAGGCAGATCCTTCTGGGTCAAAAAGAGTCCAAATCTGTTAAAACAGTGGTTGGGGTGAAACAGGGGAAATATACCCTCCTACGGGGACATTTTATAATTTTGTGGATTTTTTGAGTCACAAAATGAATAGCGTATAACTGACCGGGGTCCTGGGATTAGCGATATCCAACAATCTGTGAGTCAGTCACGCAAACAAAGGGCTGTCCATATCAGAGATGAGCTTTGAATGTCCTTCCTAGGTGAAAAACCTGTTTACAAAGATCTGAGCCTAAAACATAACTTTATTTTATACATAAAACACAGAATATTTTTGAATAGTTTTAAATGCACTGTATTTTCTAGGAATGCAACTACCACATAAATGCAAAGAAGATTGGATATCGTCTCACTCATAACTTCACTCAGAATTATTTATCATTTAAAAAAATCACTTCACCAACGATGATGCCAGGTGTGGTATTTGAATCATTAATACAACATTTCAGTATCAGTCTGCATTTGTAGCTGTCACAGTCACAATGACTCTCTAAGTGCCAGCATCTGACTACAATGCATGTTTCTTTATTATAAAAATTACATTCTTTAATTTCTCCTTGATGTTATACTTAGGCCGCCATCCTGTAAAATTATGTGTGGGATTAGATTATATTATCTATTCATTTTATTATAGAATAAAAGATATTTGCAATAGAAAATGGGAGCTGAGACTGCTGAGATATATCTACATCTGGCCAAGATGTCTTGGCATTCAAAAGCATGAGTGATTTTCCAAACACTTTGGGGGAACCTGCTGTCTGAACAGAGACTACCACTTTATCATTGGCCTCCAGGATCCCTTTTGTGCTGGATCAAGAATCTAGCCTTGTTCAGACAAGCCAGAAATATCTCTTCCAGTAGTGTGCAACATCATCATTGGGGAAGAGGAATTTCGGGTATTTGACTACTAGAGGCCTGACGAGGGTACCTAGCACAGAGCGTAGTTAGTAAGAATTCTCAGGAAGAGGAAAATGATCAGCCAAAAAAAGAGTATACAATGTGTTGTCTCGCCCCAAGGATTGCTTCTAAATTAAGCAAAAACGTTAAAAGATGTATGCAAAAGATTCATTGTACACTAGCGAAAGGAAGTTGAACTTAACTACGATTGCAATTATTCACAAGGTTGATCAGCTCCTAGATCATTTTGAAGAGTTGATCACATTTTTTATGCTCCTGGGGAAACATTGAGAAAATCATTAAAGCAAAGGAATCTCATTGGGAAACATGGTCTCCGTCCTCACTGAAAACAGAGGGTGACTCAACTCACAGATAGTTTCCACACTTCCTTTTTAATGGCCATACCAATTTCCTTTATAATTATTTTCCTCTGATACATATTTACATCAGTTTATTTTCCTTCATGACATTTAATTCACTTGAGAATTAAAGGACATTATATACTTCTTTCAGAGCACTTCAAAAACAACTCTTCTTTGTACAACCATTTTATAAAAGCAAAGCATGCCCAAACTTGAAAGTGTATACACCAAAATGTTACAAGTCATTCTAAGATTGTATTTGGGTAACAGCAATAATTTTTTGTGCGTGTCTGTATTTTCTAAATTTTCTGCATACATAGCTCTTTTGCAATAAAAAATAAGCTTTATCAAAATAAATAAATACATTTAACTTTTATTACATTTAAATTTTATTATTTATTGAATATTTTCTCTGGGGCTCTCGTATTTTTTCTAAGGCAACAATAAACTAAGCAACTAGAATAGGAAGGTAAAAAAGCTAAGCTCATTTTCTTTAATAGTTATTCTTGGCCATCATTATCCAAGCTCATCACCCCCAAATTCCAAACTATTCTCCAGGATCCCTTTCTCATGAATGGTATCACCCAGCTAGCTGCTCAAGTGAGAATTTTTTTCCTTTATCCCCAGATCCACGTGCCCACTTCTGTCTAATGGTTTCTCCCTAATAGCTCCCAATCTAACCCTCTCCTGCCCCATTCCTATCATCTTCTTGCCCCATGACTGCAGCAAGCCTTCTAACTCCCCTCCCCACCTCCAGTCTTGTCCTGACCCAGACTTGCCCACATTGCTGTCCTAGTGAGCTTTTTAAAATTCTGGGCTGGTTGTAGCATTCCCTGCTTATACTCCTTCCTATGCTTCCACCACCATCAGGTAAAGGGATAAACAAAGCCCTTCAGATTTGGCGCTTACTTTTCCCTCCAGCCCCATCTCTCACCACTCTTCTATTAAGAATCTTCCTACCATAATGAGCTATTACTATCCTTCCAACATGCAATGCTCTCTCACACCCCTCTTCCTTTGAACACATGGATTCTTCTGCTTGGTCCACCCTTCACAGTCCCCTCAGTGACTTACTCTTCAGTCCTTCAAAATGCATGACTATCCTTTACTACCCTGTGAAGCACCTTCTGGCCACAAGCTCTATGCAGGGAGGTAAACCACAAGCTCATCTTTTGTAATAGAAATCACAGACTCTAGAGTGAAACAAGCCTGGTTCTGTTCTACCACTGCCTGTCAAGACTGTGATTTGGGCAAGGTATTTTAAACACCAAGGCTTAGCTTCCTCATCAGTAAATGAGGATATAATTACAATCTTGTAAGGCTGTTCTGAGATCAAATGTGAAGTGTATATAAAGGGCAAATAAGCTCACCCCACGTTTTATCTGAGTTTCTTTATATTCTGCTGTGTGTATTTCTTAAGCAAATCATCTTACTTCCTTTTTTAGGATGAAGCAGGATGGATATAAATAAATGGATACACAATTGTGAAGCTCCTACTCACCCTTCAGAACTCAGATTGTGTTAACCTCCTCTAGGAAGTCTTCCTTAACCACCTTCACCCTCTCTGCCTGAGTCTCATTTAGATGATCTCCTGTATACTCACATATCATCTCTGCACAACTCTATAATCACAGAGCAAAACAATGACTTGCTTCCTAGGCTACCTTTTCCATTCGCTTTCCTTAAGGGAAAAGATAGCGTCTTACTTTACTTGGCATCAGCAGATCCAGAGCAGTGCCTGACACATACCAAGCCCTCAACAAATGCTTGTTGAAGAAATGAATAAATGGCTAGTCACAACTCATGCCTCTTACAACCCAATTAATTCCCTTTAGACACTTCCATAGGTAATATCCTGGGGCAGTTCTGAAATTTTTGAAAATCTTTGAAGGGTCTCCAGCCCTCCTACCAGGGGAAGATGTGTTTCACGTTGACACCTATGCTCTTTTCATGCCATTCACCCAAAGAAGGCCTACTTCTCCTTGCCACTGTGGCTTTGATTTTGGTGCCACTGAAAACCTTTCCCCTTCCATAAATCCTTTTTCAAACTCTTCCAGTTCATTGTGATCTTTCATCCTTCGAATTCCTTTAACATCTAGGGTCTATAGCCATTAATCCAACAATCAACAGGTACTGCTAAGCACCTTTTATATTGCTGAACTCAACTGTCATTTTCCTTCAGTATTATAGTTTAACTTTCTTAAGTTTATTTCTTGTTCTGCCAACAAGGAGAGTATATTCCTTGAAGTAGCTGCCGAATCTTGCTCATTGTGGCCTTTCCTGCAATGTTTTGCATGTGTGTTTCCACAGATGTTTCTTAATCGACTTGAAGACAGGAGACTCCATTTAAGGAGCTATAGTCTCTGCCAGTTCCCACTGATCCCCGACTCCCTGACTCCCTGAATCCATCCTCTGCCTTTTTCTGCCCTTTCTCTGAGGGAAGCTAACACCTTCCAACTTTCTCACCAGGGGTCCTTTGCCTTTTGGCTTCCATTTGTTTTCAGACAATAGAAAGCACAGTCAGGAGACCAATGATAGAAGGACAGAGTGGTAAGGAATTTCTTTTCCTTCTTGGCCAGTTCTGTAGTGTTTGAGTCCTTCTAAGACCATGGCTTCTCTAGGGCTGACCCTCTTCTAAGGCTCTACGTCTCACATGGGCTCCCATAACATCATTTCCACCCTTTGTTTCAGGCCTGATACCTTAACATCCTTCCTTGATTCCCTTAACCTTGACCACACTTCAGTAAATAAGCCCTTCACTGCGATCTCTTCAAACTCCTGGTGTTTTGTTTCTTGCATAGGAGATTTCAGTATAGTTGGGGTAAGACTGTGGTAACCTTGTAAGTTATCATCCAAACCAGGACATTTTTGAGAGTGAAAGGGGCACTATTAAGAATTACACCATGGCAACAGGTATACATCAGAGCTGCCTCAGGCCACCTGGAATGAATGGAGATCCTAGGTAAGTCAGACATGTAAAAAGAGAACTGTTATAATGAAGAGATAAAACATTTCTAAAAGAGATATTATTACAGGAGAGCATAAGATAAGTGCCAAAGGGTGGAACAGACTTTCAGTGCTACAGCCATTCCAAGAAAAGAGAGATCATTTCTCCTAGGGGAAGACATCTGAGTTCAGTGTGGTGCTCAGCACTCCTTCTCCAACTAAATGAAGTCACGCAATCCATGTGTGCTTGGCCAGTTTTGTAGGTTTTCTCCAAGAAATTTCATTCCCAGTTTAGACCCACCTCCTTCCCCCACACATACCCAGCATAACTCTCAACATTTCTTTTTGTTGCTCAGCTCTGGGTTTTTAGGGAAAGCAGATAATTTAAATTTTAGTCAATTATTCCTTTTTTAAAAACATCAAATGCTTTCCTGATTCAGCTATAAATCATATATGCTATTTTTGATTCTTTAAAAATCATCTTTTAGCTTCATTTTGCAAAGATATCTGAGAAGTGATTTATAAGCTTTACTTGCAAACTCAAGCATTCTTACTAAAAGTAACATAAAGCCTACTAAGTAACCAAGGAATGTTTTTAATGTATGTGTGTATATTTTGCCTCTCTGAACAAATGATTGGACAATTAACAAATACTCTAAAACCTTATCACCCTCAGCAAAGGGCATCCAGCCTCATTGTTCCCCCAATTCTAGCTGATTCAAAGCCACTTGGCAAGGAAGTGTTTCTAATCCTCATGTTGCTAGTAGAAGCAAGTTGCTATGAGCCCCAGTGTGTGACTTCAGGCTTGCCAAATCACTGCTTTGTTAGGCATTTCATACTAATGAGAACAGTTCATAAAAACACTCATACCGTTACCCAGGAGCAGAGAGGACCATGCAGGTTAGTAGCAAGAGTTTCTTTTCTCCTACTTCCCAACCAGCACAGGCTGGTTGGAATTAGACTGGTGAAAAATGGGGCTTGGAGAGATCCCTCCTGAGAGATTCAGAAAGGGTCCTACAAGACAAACAGGAGAGGAAAGCAGTAACTGGAGATAAAGAACAGGCGCAGACTTTTGAAGGAAATGGTATATATTGATGCAGATGGGTGGGAGTAAACAGAGAAAGTCACTGAAGAGATGTAAGAGATAGAATAGTCACATGGCAGCTTCTCATTCCACGCTGGTAAGCCATTAAGATCTGAAGGGAGCAGGGCACGTAGAGCAATTTTAGCAGGATGCAAGGTTCAGGCATGAGACAGGAAAATGCCGCAGTGTGCCTTTGATAGCAGAAAAATTAGAACTGACCTAAGTGGTTTTACAGATTTGTTCCATTTCAGGTCCCATTCAAATTCTTCTAAAGCACTTTCAGCCTTCTGCTCACCTTATCATCGGGGAAGGTCTCCAGCTGCTGTGCTGATGGATAGAGCACTTCTCTCTCTCCTGGTACTCAGTACATGTCATATTCTGTAGGAGGAAACTCCCTGATGAGAATATTCTGGGTCCATATGGGGTGTAACATTCTATCAGCCTGTGAATTTTAAAAACCACCCTAAGGCCCAAAATTAATCCTTCAATTATGGGCCATTGCCTGCTGTGCTTTGCACGCATTATGTGAAATGGATTATAACTAATTTTTCAAAGTCAGCAGATTGTTATTTACCCATATGTTGACAATCAGTTTGAAGAGGCAGAAACTGTGTGTCAGCTACTCCATGAAAAACACTGCACCGACTCAAAAGTCCTCATTAGCAACATGTAGATTATTAGCCGAAGTAGATCATTAGCCAATGTAGACTGGCTTTTCCTTTCAAAACTATATTAAAATAATTTTATATTGCATTTTAAATTACCTATAATAGTTTTTTTTAATTATCTATATAAATAATTTTATAACACATATTATATAGCTATAGAAATCTATATTAAAAATATACAATAAGGACTTCCCTGGGGGATGCAACTTAACTTCCCTTGTTAAGAATCTGCCTGCCAATGCAGGGGACACAGGTTCGATCCCTGGTCCGGGAAGATCCCACATGTCGCGGAGCAGCTAAGCCCATGAGCCACAACTACTGAGCCCGTGTGCCACAACTACTGAGCCCGTGTGCCACAACTACTGAAGCCCATGCGCCTAGAGCCTGTGCTCTGCAACAAGAGTAGCCACCGCAATGAGAAGCCCACGCACCACAACAGAGAGCGTAGCCCCTGCTCGCCACAACTAGAGAAAGCCTGCATGTAGCAGTGAAGACCCAATGCAACCAAAAAATATATATATACATATACAATAAATAATACAGTATATAAGGTATATGATATTATATATAAATGTCATAGTATCTAGGAATAATTTATATTATACAATATATAAATATAATAAAGCATATACTATAAAATTATCTGAAAATAATTTTATATTACATATAATTTATATATCAATAATTTTGTTATAGATAATTTTTAAAGTAAAAGCCAATGTAAATTTTGCTAATCTGTGTGTTGTGATACATAGTATTGATAAAAACCTTTTCTAAAATGTGCCAAGGGTTGACATGGTAAAATATCAACATGTGCATGTGCATTTTACAAATCTACCATTACAATGGTTCATTGAAAAGTAAGTACATTTTTAAACAACTTCATTTCCATTCATCTCACAAACACATTATGAAGCCTACTATGTGATAGGCACTATGCTAAATATCCTGATATAAACTCTTATAAAGTATAACCCCTGTTCTCAAAGAGTTTTGTAGACCAGTTTGAATGAAAAAATCCCTTCACAATATGATAAATGCCTTGATAGATATGTGCTCAGGTGCGAGGAGAGAAGGGTCTGGGAAGATCTTTCCAAAAGTGGTCTCAGCAGGAGCTGAGTTCTGAAGGATGGGGAAGAGCCAGTTGAAGAGGATAAGGGGGAACAGAAAGCGTATTCCTTTTTTTTTTTTTTAACATCTTTATTGAAGTATAATTGCTTTACAATGGTGTGTTAGTTTCTGCTTTATAACAAAGTGAATCAGCTATACATATACATATATCCCCATATCTCCTCCCTCTTGCTCTCCCTCCCTCTCACCCTCCCTATCCCACCCATCCAGGTGGTCACAAATCACTGAGCTGATCTCCCTGTGCTATGTGGCTGCTTCCCACTAGCTATCTATTTTACGTTTGGTAGTGTATATATGTCCATGCCACTCTCTCACTTTGTCACAGCTTACCCTTCCCGCTCCCCATATCCTCAAGTCCATTCTCTAGTAGGTCTGTGTCTTTATTCCTGTCTTACCCCGAGGTTCTTCATGACGTTTTTTTTTCTTAGATTCCATATATATGTGTTAGCATACAGTATTTGTCTTTCTCTTTCTGACTTACTTCACTCTGTATGACAGTCTCTAGGTCCATCCACCTCATTACAAATAGCTCAATTTCGTTTCTTTTTATGGCTGAGTAATATTCCATTGTATATATGTGCCACATCTTCTTTATCCACTCATCTGTCGATGGACACTTAGGTTGTTTCCATGTCCCGGCTATTGTAAATAGAGCTGCAATGAACATTTTGGTACATGACTCTTTGTGAATTATGGTTTTCTCAGGGTATATGCCCAGTAGTGGGATTGCTGGGTCATATGCCAGAGGGCAGAAGGAACCACATCTTGCTAAGGCACCAGAACATGGCTCTGACTGATGTGTTTATTCCCAGGGCTCAGAGTAGACCCTGAAAAATGACTGACAATGAGACTAGATAGATAAGGCCCGTATCATTAAGGACCTTGTGTGTTAAGCTGGCAGCCATGAGATTTTCAGCAGTGACATAGCTTGATCAGATGGTAGAGAAAAAAAGGACGGGTTTAAGGAGAAGGGCTATAGGACTATCTATATTGGAGACTTTAAGCCACCCATGGAAGAGAGGATAAAAGACAGTGGAAAGAAAGAGGTGAAATGACTCAAGTTGATGAGAAGGGAGAATCTAAGGTCTCAGGACTGCTTGGATATGGAGAGTTTCTGGGGGCAAGTCTAGGTTGTTTCCCATATTCAAGCTAAGATCACAGGGTGAATAGTGGTACTATTCATGGATACAGGACTATTGGAGGATGAATATGTTGCCATTGTTCGTTATTTACATTTTGGGATGTTTTGGAAGGAAGGATGTGGAGATAAAACATTCCATTCGGGGTATTTTTGTTTGGGGAAATTATATGGCTCTGGAGCTCAGCAACAAGGCCTGAATCATAAACTTGAAAATGGACATAACCAGCGTCTAAAAAGATGTTGAAGTCATGTGATAAGTGTTTGGGAAAAGTGACTAGAAGAGCAAAGGCCAAGAACAGAATCTTGGGGTACAGCATCATAGAGCAGGCAGCAAGCACCAATTATAATGGAACAGTCAGAAGTATGTTTTTTTCTTTTAAATGAAAGGGAAAAGGTTTAAGGAGAGAGGGGCTTAGAGAGTCAGATGCTACAATGAAGTCAAGAAAGGTTTTTGTTTTTTTTTAAAGAGTACTGTTTTAGCAATGCATTTCAGTATGTTGAGAAAAATTAAATTTCTGGTATATAATTAATTGATAACTTTTAATGTGTCAATTTAATAATGAAAGTCATCAATGGACTTTTAACTCAACATACAGTCTACTCCCAAACAATGGCTGAAAGATCATCCCCCCAGAAGTAGAACTGTTTTAAGGTGATTCACTTTACAGGGTGTCACAGGCTGGGTTCTCTACAAGCAGATGCTGAGAAATGCAGAGATGGAATCTGGGATGTAAGATGTTTATGAGAGATCAGCACTGAAAGGAAGGGGAAGGAGGAAGGTTGAGCAGAGGGAGAGCTCTAGAGGGAGACTTGCACCTCAGAGTCTCCCATACCAGGCTGAGTGCTGGGCCTTTGTACCCCTCTTCACTCAGTCCCTGGAATGGCATGGCATCATGAGGTTGTCTCTACAGCTGAGGCAGATCCTGAAGGAGCAAACGGCTGGAGTGCCATCCCACAGCTGGGCAACAAGCCCTTCCCTGAAGGAAATCTGGGCACATTTGTTCCAACCTCACATAGCTTGCAGCATCTTTGGCCAAACATGTGAAGCAGAGCCTCATCCAGCTATGATTACGGGTACTTGAAGTAGCCAACTATTAGCTCTTTGTCTCTTATTGGCATTATAAAGCCATTTCTCTGTCATTACTAATATGAAACAATTTTTGATAGTAAAAGACATTAAATTGTGGTCCTATTACATTGTTATGTGGGTATAAAAGTCTGGACTGGACAAGAATGTCATAATTACATTTATTTTTGAAATTAAGTACTGGATATATTTTATATTGAAGAAAATAAATTGAAGTAGAAGACAATAAGGCAGTTGAGCTGTTCCAATAATATTTAAAATAAAGTTGAGAGGAAAATCATTTAATAAACACTTTTCCAAAAATGCTCTGTAATTGGACAGCCCTGAGAAAATAGAATGAGGCAATCATATCTGGTTATATATTGCATTTATACCACTTGACATCTCCCCCTTTGCAAAATAAATTTCCTCTGTACCAGCTGTAATTAGGCACTGAGATAAAGCTGCCTTAATATTCTGCATATTTGATCAGAGCTGCCAGCAGCTGTCAGATCACTGGCTCTGTTCTCATGTACAATGAAAACATCAAAGACATCTGTGGTTTGCCCTAAAATTAGTGCCAGAATTGGCCTCTCTCCTTTATTGTGTAACCAGATTGACTGTTTGCATAACTAACAAGGGAACCTCCAGACATTGCTTCTGGGTCTGTGAAGGTAAACAACCAAAGGAAGACTCTGGAAAGTGGCCAATATGTCCTTGTGCCCAGTGTAAGACTTCAGTGCCTGGCGTTTAGAGTCACACAGACCTCGGGTTCAGACCTCAGTACTTACTACTTACTTGTGACTTTAGGCAAGTTATATTAACTCTCTCAGCCATAATGTCTTCCCTGGTAAAATGGGAATGATAATAGAACCTACTTCACAGGATTGTTTTGAAGAACAATGAAGATAACTTATGTAAAGCACTTAGCATATGCCCAGGGCTTAGTGAGCACTCACTGACATTAGCCATCTTCATTCCTTCATCTAGTGCCTTTTCAAGAAATAATAACTGCAGTGGCTTTGAAACATTCATTTATACTGATAAGACAAAAGTACGAAAGGAGCTCTCCGTTAAGTTTAAAATCATGAATACATAACACAGACACTCACAGTTGTCTTCAGAATTCCTAAAAGTTATGGAAACCTCTCGAAGCTTTCCCTAGCAAACAACGGAAGACCTTTTCACTCCTGTTTACAATTTTGTGACAGAGTCTAAACAAGACCTTTCATTTCCTTCTTAGAACCATGCATTTTCTATCAAGACACTGCCATCAGGTGATTTGTGGGGACTTTTCTTAGGAAAGTATCAGATAGTTGGCTTTTAACTGCAAGTAACAGAAAGCTTGACTCAGCTGCCTTAAACAATGAACATTTATTATCTCACATAAGACAGGCAGCCCCAGGGCTGCTCCATTCAATTGCTCAGTGTCCCATCAAGGATGCAGGTACTTCCCAGCTCTGTGCTCTGCCATTCTCTCATGTTGACTTTGTCTTCAGGCTAGTTGCCTCATGGTTGCAAGATGGCTGCCATATATGAACAATTTTATCTGTTCTTCCTGTGCCTCTTTTTAAGAAGAAGGAAACTTGTCTCAAACTTCTCTGCCAGTGTCTCCTCAAATCTCAGTGGCTCAGAACTGAATCACATAGCTATTCCTAAACCAATCAGTAGCAATAGAAACAGAATTACCAAGACTGGCTTCATGAAGCGCAAGGTAGAGTGGTAGAAGATAAATTACCTACAAAAATTAGGGTTTTATAATAAAAGAGGAAGGTGGAATATGTGTTTATCTCCTACAGTATCTGTACAGTATATAACTATATAGCTATTTCAGAGCTGAAAATCAAAATTCTGCTTTTCTCCCAGTCTTCCAGAAAGTACTACACCAAAAAATAAAATAAAATAAGCCTCCTAGTACTCCAGCAAGACACCTATCCCTGCAGTCCTCCAATATTTAAAATTAGAGCTATCAAATGTCCTCCTCCCTCAGCCTCTGAGTTCAATACTGGGGTTCCTTACTCTCCCAGGTTGTTAACCTGGGAGAGTAAGGAACCCCAGATAGGTAGCTTAATGTCAAATCAGCCTTTCCAATTGTTCTTTGACCATGTTAATGACCCAGCATTTACCTCTATAGCACAGTCCTTTCTGGGCATCCCAGAACCCTCCCACTAACAAATTGATTTTATGTCTCTGAATCCCAGCCTGCCTATGACTGGGAGTTAACACTGCCACCAGATCTTTCCAAAGCTGAGAGCCTATGGAAAATGCATGCCATTGACAGAAACATGTCTTATAAAGACACCACTTTCAAAGGCATGTGGTTGATCTAAAAAAGCACCAGAATCACTTGTCATCACTGCACTTGTCAGCTAGGATTGCATGTGTTCCCAGTCTGATAAGAATATCTATAAGAATTAACTTGGGATTTTATTAAAGATAATTATAGGATTAATTGAGAATCCAGCCCACACTAAGAAAATAAGACCCATGTACAGTTTGCAATATAGTCATTTTTAGAATATATATATATATATATATATATATATATACACACACACACATTTAGAATTCCAATTTTAACTTCCATTTTTTTCTCACTAGGATTTAATAAATCCTTCTGGCAGATGTTGAGTAGGGAATGGAATCTTCTCTGGTCTAGTTCTCTTTTCCTTTATGTATTTGATGAGTTTCTGCTGATTATTTCTTCTTTAAAGACATGATTACCTTCTTGAATTGTACTGGCCAATCCCAACTGTGGAAAATAATCAATCAATTCCTGCTTTTGGTTGTCTATTTTTTCTTCTGAATTTTGAACAAATTCAGACAAAGTGTTCCTCAGTTGATTTCTAAAAAACCTTTGCTTTTCACCAAGACACTTCTGCAAAATGTCTGCTACTAGTGAGCTGCTATGTTGGGATTGTTTCTCTATCTATTCATTCAGTCCTACGGCTCTCAGTGCTTTGAGGGCTCTCTGCCCCTAACGCGCTATTCTGTCTGTGTTATGATGATATGATTACTTCTAAAGCCTGCTAGAGACAAAAAGAGTAGAAGTACAACTTCTAAATTGAGACAAGCTAGAAAAGATTCTTCTATTGCTATATATGGACTCCATGATACTTTATGAGGGGCACCATTGAATACACAGCATTTAGCCACTTAAAATCCACAACACATCAGGCTAGTGGTTTCCAAACCTGGCATCAGAATCACCTAGAGAGCTCTTTAACTAAATGCAGATACTCTCTCACCCCCATCAACACCGGCAACCAATAATCTTTTAGACAATACTAATCTGCATATTTACCATTTAAACCTTTAATGTCATTGCAATGCTAAAGCTTTAATTTTTTTTAGATTCCACTTTAATTACTCCTTCATACCTATTTTATAAAATAAATAGAAGAGATATTTTCATTCTCCTTGGCCATTTTCATGATTTTATGGTTTTCATGATTTTCATGATTTTAAGCTAATGTACACTTTTTGGAGAACAAACTGACAATAAATGTCAAATTTTAAATGTTTAGCCCATTTAGGCTTCGTGATTCTCAAAATTCATCCTACAAAAATAGATGCCTCTAATGCTTCTCTGTAGAAGCATAGATATGTGCGTATTATTTAGGATAGACAAACCGAAGTGAAAAATAACCTTTAAAATCTCAGTGGCTCAATACAATGTGTGTATTTTGTGCTCATATCACAGGCCAATGCAAGTCAACAGGGGAGCTCTGCTCACACATCATTCAGAGAGCTATGTGGTGACTCCCTCCTTCTCTAGGTCCTTGGAGTCCCCTCTATTAAGTTGCAAGTTGGGGAAAGAGAACGTACAGAGGATGGTGTGGGAGATGTTTATGGACCAGGTCTAGAAGTTGAAAACATCACTTTGACCCATATTGTCTGTCAGAACTGGATGACAAGAACTTGTTCTCTCTACCTGGAAGGGAGCTTGGGAAATGTAGACTAGCTGTGTGCTCTGGAGAAAAAGAAATAAGGTGTGGTGAACACCACCACAGGGAATTGGAGGGAGATGTCCATCACACTATTGCTTATGAAAGCAAAAGACTACGGAAAACAAAGTGCTCATAAACAAAGGTGTGGTTGGGTGAATTATGGCACATTCATATTATAAAACGTGAAGGCTGTGATTTTTTTAAGAAGTGGTAGCTCTGTGGGCACTAATATGGAAGAATGCCCACTATCTATTGATGGGTCAAAAAAGACAGTTATATAATAGTAATCCTGATATGGTATAATTTTTTATCACACATAATATAACTGGAATGCAAATAGTCTAGCCTCAGGATAAGGGCTTGTTTAAAAAAAATTAACCCTATTCACATAATGGAATGTTATGCAGATATTAAAAAGAATGAACAGCTCTATCTATACTGGTATAGATAGAAATATCTCCAAGAGGGGCTGTTAAGAGAAAATACAAGATGCTGAGCAGTGGATAAAAAATGCTAACTTTTGGGCTTCCCTGGTGGCGCAGTGGTTGAGTCCGCCTGCCGATGCAGGGGACACGGGTTCGTGCCGTGGTCCGGGAAGATCCCACATGCTGCAGAGCGGAGCCATGGCCGCTGAGCCTGCGCGTCTGGAGCCTGTGCTCCGCAACGGGAGAGGCCACAACAGTGAGAGGCCCGCGTATTGAGGAAAAAAAAAAAAAAAAAGCTAACTTTTATGTAAAATTTAAAAATATAAAAAAGTATATTCACATATATTCGTATGCACAAAGAAGATAAAAATTCAGACAATGTTTTAGGGAAGGAAAACTTGATAGGGAACAGGGAAACAAAACCTGGGTTAGGACAGGAACATCTTTTACAATGATTAATCTTTTGTACCTTTTACGTTTTGTAACACGTGGATTGACTATGCAAAATATAATTTTTAAACCCCCAGTCCTGGGAAAGGAGAGATCAGGCAATTAGAGGGAGAGGGGGTTAAGTCGAGACCTCTGTTTCAGACATGTGGACTTTGAGATGTCTATTAGACAACCCAGGGGTGATGTCAGGGAGCAGTTGGCAAATAAGTCTGGATCTCAGGAGAGAAGTCAGAGCTAGAAATGTAAATGTGGGAGTTTTCAGCATATGGATGATGTTTAAACCCGTGAGAACGGATGAGATCACCTATGGGGAGTAAAGATAAAGAAAGGAAAAGGATCTAGGTCCAAGACTGAGTTACTGTAAAATAATGCATCTTTATGGCCAGAAGTTTGGAAAATGCTAAAAAGCACAAAATAAGAAATAAAAGTCAGCTATAATTCCATTTTCTAGAAATTAAATCAGTGAACATTTTTTTATATCTCCTTCTAGTTTTTTTCTCTGCACTAAGGATATGCCATAATGAACCTCCTTGTATAAAAATCCCTGTACATATTTGAAGGGAAAAAAGTAAACCAGCATTCCAACAAAACCAGAATATTTGAAAAAGAAACACAGTGTCTTGTAACCACTAAAGAGCATTCAATTTATAATCTGTGGCAACTTTCTTTAAAATCTCTTTTATCTCTCTCTCTCTCTCTCTCTCTCACACACACACACACACACACACACACAGAAGCACACACCCCAGCACCAGCAGCAACAGCATAGTGCTCTGTCACTAAAGGATCTTCTGCTTTCTCTAAATACCCCAACCCCTCTTTTCCTTTTCATACAGGGCTCTGGCAATGTTTTCCGTCACTTCTCCTGCCTGCTAAGATATATATTTTCAGAAACATATTGTGCTGGATATCCTCCAGTTGCCCCACCAGCCTCCTTTGCTCTCCTACTCTGTGGCCTGCTCTGAGGCTGACCTCAATGGATGATATCACCAGGCCCCTTTGCCTTCTGGCTTCCAATTGAGCTGGGCCAGTGGGAAGACTTGGCAGGAAGTAGAAGGAAGCGAGGAGAGAGAGGTCAAGTGCTTTTACCGCTCAGATCACTCCCTACTGAGTTGTCAGCCTGGGTCCCAGCAGCAACAGCCAGCACTCCTTGCCCCATGTGGCTGGAGGTGGTAGCAGCTCCCAGGTGTTATTAGCCCTGGGGTACTTCCACACCTCTGGGTAGCTTATTTAAACCCTGCCCACCCCTCTGTAAACAGTCCTTCAATTAAGCTCTTCTCTGTGCCCCAGCTTGAGTGTGCCATCTGATTCCTGCCAGGATCCTGACTGATACAATCATCTCAGGCTCCTTCAAGTTCGATGTCTCCTTTAGCTCATTTTCTTCATCTCTATAACCAAAATCCTGAGTTCCAAGTAGGCAAAAATTCTTTTTTTCGTGGCGAGAGGAGTGGAAATGCATAGGGAAACCTTGTGAATACTACTTCACAGTTTTTTTATCCTGTATGAGACATTAATATAGATAATACAAATACATTTTTGTATGCACAAACAAAATCTACCAGGAGTGACTAATCCTAGGGCCTTCGGAGTGGGGTAGAAAGAGGAAGATAGGCTTTCAGTTTTGTCTTCATGCATATTCTTGTTTCATTTTGACTTCAAGAGGCATAGGCAGGTACTACTTCTGCAAAAAAATATACATATATGTATGTGTGTGTATATATATAATACTTTATATATATATATATACACATACACACACGTGTATATATATATAAAATACTTTTTTATCTTAAGGGACAAAATACTGATTCCAGGACCCTACCCCCAGAAACTGTGAATCAGTGGGCATGTACCGGGGTCCTAGGATGAGAACTAATGGTGTGGTGATACACCGATGCAATCGCTCTCGCCGAGCCACTGTGCACATTTGTGTAGTTGGGTCCCACAGGTGGGCCCTGGTTTTTGGAAGCTGACATCAGCCTACAATTCACTCACCAATCCTTGAGACTTGACATTGAGCACCATCTCCCAGAAGAAGGGGTGGCTTTTACTAATTTGCACCAAAGCACCTTAAGACCAGGGTGGCTCTCTCCTACTTATCTGGATCTGTGTTGATTTTCTGCTGCTTGGAACTTTTGGCTGTTGTCTTCACTGCTTTTACTAGGACTGAAACCTGAACTTGGGGTTTGAATTGAAGCTATGCTCTTGATACTTAGATCTTGCCTATCTTTTTTCCTCACTCCACCTCCAAACCCTACTTGGACTAATCCCCTGTCCCTTGGCCTTATTCTAGGGTTCTTTACTAGACCAGATTTCTTTTTTTTTTAATATGATTTTTTTTTTTTGCGGTACGTGGGCCTCTCACTGTTGTGGCCTCTCCCGTTGCAGAGCACAGGCTCCGGATGCACAGGCTCAGCGGCCATGGCTCACGGGCCCAGCCGCTCCGCGGCATGTGGGATCTTCCCGGACCGGGGCACGAACCCGTGTCCCCTGCATCGGCAGGCAGACTCTCAACCACTGCGCCACCAGGGAAGCCCTAATATGATTTTTAAAGATTACTTTCCATTTATTGTTATGAAAAAATATTGGCTATAGTCCCCATGTTGTACGATATATCCTTGAGCTTACCTTACACCCCAAAGTTTGTGCCTCCTGCTCCCCCAGCCCTATATTGCTCCTCCCCCACCACTGGTAACTGCTAGTTTGTTCTCTATATCTGTGAGCATACTTTTTTGTTATATTCACTAGTTTGTTAGGTTTTTTCAAACATCTTTATTGGAGTATAATTGCTTACAATGGTGTGTTAGTTTCTGCTTTATAACAAAGTGAATCATCTATACATATACATATATCCCCATATCTCCACCCTCTTGCGTCTCTCTCCCTCCCACCCTCCCTATCCCACCCCTCTAGGTGGTCACAAAGCACTGAGCTGATCTCCCTGTGCTATGCGGCTGCTTCCCACTAGCTATCTATTTCACGTTTGGTAGTGTATATATGTCCATGCCACTCTCTCACTTTGTCCCAGCTTACCCTTCCCACTCCCTGTGTCCTCAAGTCCATTCTCTACTTCTGCGCCTTTATTCCTGTCCTGCCCCTAGGCTCTTCATGACCTTTTTTTTTTTTTTAGATTCCATATATAAGTGTTAGCACACGGTATCTGCTCTTCTCTTTCTGACTTACTTCACTCTGTATGACAGACTCTAGGTCCATCCACCTCACTACAAATAACTCAATTCCATTTCTTTTTATGGCTGAGTAATATTCCATTGTACATATGTGTCACATCTTCTTTATCCATTCAGCTGTCAATGGACACTTAGGTTGTTCCATGTCCTGGCTATTGTAAATAGAGCTGCAATGAACATTGTGGTACATGACTCTTTATGAATTATGGTTTTCTCCGGGTATATGTCCAGTAGTGGGATTGCTGGGTCGCAGGGTAGTTCTATTTTTAGTTTTTTAAGGAACTCCATACTGTTCTCCATAGTGGCTGTATCAATTGACATTCCCACCAACAGTGCAAGAGGGTTCCCTTTTCTCCACACCCTCTCCAGCATTGATTGTTTGTAGATTTTTTGATGATGGCCATTCTGACTGGTATGAGGTGATACCTCATTGTAGTTTTGATTTGCATTTCTCTAATGATTAGTGATGTTGAGCATCCTTTCATGTGTTTGTCGGCAATCTGTATATCTTCTTTGGAGAAATGTCTATTTAGGTCTTCTGCCCATTTTTCGATTGGGTTGTTTCTTTTTTTGGTATTGAGCTGCATTAGATGCTGGTAAATTTTGGAGATTAATCCTTTGTCAGTTGCTTCATTTACAAATATTTTCTCCCATTCTGAGGGTTGTCTTTTCCTCTTTACGTTTTCCTTTGCTGTGCAAAAGCTTTTAACTTTCATTAGGTCCCATTTGTTTATTTTTGTTTTTATTTCCATTTCTCTAGGAGGTGGGTCAAAAAGGATCTTGCTGTGGTTTATGTCATAGAGTGTTCTGCCTATGTTTTCCTCTAAGAGTTTTACAGTGTCTGGCATTACATTTAGGTCTTTAATCCATTTTGAGTTTATTTTTGTGTATGGTGTTAGGGAGTGTTCTAATTTCATTCTTTTACATGTAGCTGTCCAGTTTTCCCAGCACCACTTATTGAAGAGACTGTCTTTTCTCCATTGTATATCCTTGCCTCCTTTGTCATAGATTAGTTGACCATAGGTGCGTGGGTTTATCTCTGGGCTTTCTATCCTGTTCTATTGATCTATATTTCTGTTTTTGTGCCAGTACCATACTGTCTTGATTACTGTAGCTTTGTAGTATAGTCTGAAGTCAGGGAGCCTGATTCCTCCAGCTCTGTTTTTCTTTCTCAAGATTGCTTTGGCTATTCGGGGTCTTTTGTGTTTCCATACAAATTATGAAATTTTTTGTTCTAGTTCTGTGAAAAATGCCATTGGTAGTTTGATAGGGATTGCACTGAATCTGTAGATTGCTTTGGGTAGTATAGTCATTTTCACAATGTTGATTCTTCCAATCCAAGAACATGGTATATCTCTCCATCTGTTTGTATCATCTTTCATTTCTTTCATCAGTGTCTTATATCTGCATATAGGTCTTTTGTCTCCTTAGATAGGTTTATTCCGAGGTATTTTATTCATTTTGTTGCGATGGTAAATGGGAGTGTTTCCTTAATTTCTCTTTCAGGTTTTTCATCATTTGTGTATAAGAATGCAAGAGATTTCTGTGCATTAATTTTGTATCCTGCTACTTTACCAAATTCATTGATTACCTCTAGTAGTATTCTGGTAGCATATTTAGGATTCTCTATGTATAATATCATGTCATCTGCAAACAGTGACAGCTTTACTTCTTCTTTTCCGATTTGGATTCCTTTTATTTCTTTTTCTTCTCTGATTGCTTGGCTAAAATTTCCAAAACTATGTTGAATAATAGTGGTGAGAGTGACAACCTTATCTTGTAGAACAGATTTTTGCCCCCTAATTTTCCTGGTTTGGCCCAATCCATCTTTCCTCGAGCCCCAGCTTAGAAACAGCAATAATTCTCTTAGAAATTTCCTCCACTGTTTAAATGGCTGTTTAACACTTCTCTGCCACTAACTAAGTTACCAAGAGTTATCTAATCTTATTTTAACTTGATTTTCAATCTGTATCCATATCTGACCTTTTTTTTCTTGAGTAGCTGCCATTTGAAGACATTGGAGTATTTCCTTATTTTCCTCACCTTAATGGCCATGACATATGATGACACCACCTCAGCCATGTCTAAAATAGTCCCATCTGCCCCAACCCTGACTCAGCAAACTGACTGTTTAATAAGCCATTCTATTTTGAACTATATGTTATAATTTCAAAGTAGTCATTGAAAATTGAATATACATTTAAAAATAAGGAAGAATTCCTTATGGTCCCTTTACTCTACAATGAATTTTTTTTAATGATGAATACCACGTCCATGGCTGTCTCCAATTTTCTAAAGTGTTCCAGAGTGAGCTGAGGTTCTGTTATGTTGAGGTTCTGTTATGTTTTACAGTAGTACTCCCTGGCACAGTTCCATTTGACTCTCCCTGAAACAAAGTGGGTGTGTCAGGGCCAACCACATCTCCTCCTAGTCTGTGATTCACCTACAGAAGTTGCCTCACCACTTCTGGAAGCTCAGACATCAAATAAACTGAAGGTCCATTCACCTTTGGTTCAGCAGACTCATATTCCATTATCTTTCCCTCCCACTCAGGAGCAAGATTTAGTTACTCATTAATTTTCAGGGAATTTCCTAAGAGACACCAGGAAAGATTTCCTAGTGATGTAGGCTGACAGCTATGAAAGCACTAACAAGGGAAGTCATAAAATCTCTTCCCTGAGAGTCTTTATGAAAAGCAAAATCAAATTAGTTCTTGTTGAGAAGCTGTATTAGAAGGATGTGGATGACTTGAAACAGGTGAAGTGTCATGTGATTCTATGATTCTGTAGTAACGGTTGGACTGGTAATTCAAAATAAGCAACAATCAAGTGACAGATTTTGTGATTCCCACATTCCATGAGTCTTTTAACCACAGATTTAGTTAACTACATTCTCACCTTCTTCAGGCTTAATAAAATGTCTACCTGAGTTGCAGTGCAGTGTTAACCATTACACAAGTAGCTAGTTTAATTTGGTATTTGATATCTGATAGTAACCTATCTCCCTCCTCCCATGTAGTTCCAATATCTGGTAGAACACAAAGATTTTCTGATGTGGGTAGAATGTAGGATGTGGCTCTTTCCTTTTTCTTTTTCTTTTCTTTTTCTTTTTTGGCTGTGTTGGGTCTTTGTTGCTGTGCGTGGTCTTTCTCTAGTTGTGGTGAGTGGGGGATACTCTTCGTTACGGTGCATGAGCTTCTTACTGCAGTGGCTTCTCTTGTTATGGAGCATGGGCTCCAGGCGTGCAGGTTTCAGTAGTTGTGGCACACAGGCCCTAGAGCCCGCAGACTCAGTAGTTGTGGTTCGTGGGCTCTAGAGAGAAGGCTCAGTAATTGTGGTGCATGGGTTTAGTTTGCTCCGTGGCATGTGGGATCTTCCCAGACCAGGGCTGGAACCTGTTTCCCCTGCATTAGTAGATGGATTCTTAACCACTGTGCCACCAGGAAAGTCCTAGGATGTGGCTCTTTATTATCCAAGTTCCCTTCAGCTCACTCTCTCTACCCTTCTTGTATAGGAGAGGATGAACCATGAATACAGCTTGCCCATGTCTCTTATTAAATCAAAACAGAATTCAGCTTTGACACAAGCACTGTTTCCATACCTGATTTCTCCATACAATTTACTGTAGGTATCACATGCATTAACCAAATTGTTGCCATCCAGTGAACACAGCAGCAATCCTTAACTTTACCTGAGAAGTCTGATATTTTTATCATTCATATGTTTTATAGGTTTGCTTATGTAAGCCCATCACCACCATGTACAAATGCCCCTGCAGAGCCATGTATCTGTGTTTTTCTTTTAAGGACTTTGTTACTACAGTGAAGATGATTTTAAACTATTCAAGTAAAAGAATGTTATAATAGATGAGTTTCAAAAGCCAAGTAACTGCTGAGGAGAAGAATCAGGGGAAGACTCAAGTGCTGCAAACCAGAGCCATCCTGGCCCCTCCATCTCTGGGGCCCTTTTCCAGAACTTTTTCCAGTGCCACAGCAGAGATGTGGAGCTATATTTATTTATTGTACACCTAGTATATACCAAATATTGTTCTAAGTGCTTTACTGTATACCTCATTTAAGTCTCATTAACAACCCCATGAAATACTCCTACTATTATCTCCATATTACAGTGAGGAAAAAGAAACAATGAGGTTGAATAACTTGCTAAATGTCACAAGCAAGGGAGTAGTGGAGCCACAATGAACCACTTGAGGTCCAAGTAAGCTTTTATTATCCAAAACGGCTTTTGTGTCCAGAAAAGCATATTTTTTTTGCGGTACGCGGGCCTCTCACCGCTGTTGCTTCCCCCGCCGCGGAGCACAGGCTCCGGACGCACAGGCTCAGCAGCCATGGCTCACGGGCCCAGCCACTCCGCTGCATGTGGGATCCTCCTGGACTGGGGCACGAACCCGTGTCCCCTGCATCGGCAGGCGGACTTCCAACCACTGTGCCACCAGGGAAGCCCTTAAAATATATTTTTAAATCTATTTTTCTTTATGAACGTTTATACCCAAATAAGAACAATCATTTATACTTCTCCTTTGAGTGATGCTTATATATTGCTTATATTTGGTAGCTCTTATAAATATTTAGCTATTTAATACATTTAATTAATCAGATTCTCTTAGACATCCTAAATTACAATGACAAAAAACTCACCTGACAAGTCAGTATAAAAAACAACAAAAATCTTTCTCATAAGCAATTTTATATATCTAATAAACCAAATCTTTAAATTTAGGAGCTCAAATCCTCTTAAGCCTAAAATGCAAATGGAATATACAAAAGTGGTTTGATTACAAGCTTAGTTACTAAATGTTTTCCTAGATTTAAAATAAAAATATTAAACTATAAGTTTTTGATTTATCAGTTCATTATTTCTTCCTGGGGTTACAAATCTATTTACCCACGCAAAGAGAACAGTTACCCCTCTAAAACTGTGTCATAGGGGCACAGAGTGTGGGTGCCTCTTCCAAGATTAAGCCAGTAAATATTCGGGTGTGCTTCAGTTTGTGGTTGGACTTTATCTCCACATCTTCTGGGCTTCCTAAACCTGTCCTTCCAGCTTGAAGAGTTATATGTTTACAATCCCCCATCCCTTAAAACACTGGGGCCTTTCCAGGCCCTCAGCTTTTAATTCCCTTTTGATTAACTATAGACTCTTTCATTAAGGCCTGGTTAATAATGAACATTTGAACCTGTCACTCAGATTTCAATTTCCACCTTTCATTTTTGTCTTTCCCATCAACCACAATTTTATGGTAATATTTCCCCTGTTCTAATTGCCCTAAAAACCTTTCTACGCTTTCTGTAGATCTCTACCTCTGGGAGTGAGTTTCTGACCATTACTATCTTCAGCAGCGAAGCACGTTGTTGGAACACTTCTTTTTCACTATATTAGTCTTACTGTAGTGTCAGGCTGTGCCTCCAGGAAGTACAGAACTGAACTGTCCTGTTCAGAGTTCCACATGAAACTAGCATAAAGTATTTTTCCCATCAGAATGTGGTCAGAGCATAAAAATACCAAGAAACATTCAAAAAGATCATGAATGTGACCCAAAAGTCCCTGGCCCCAGCCTGTGATTACTAAGTAAAGTCAGGACAATTTACAAAAGCACAAACCACTTCAGCTTAGTTGCTAGAAACTAACTCTCTTCAAACCGTCCCCCCAGCTACCCCTGAGTTTCCCAAACACTGTCTCAAATGTGCTCAGGAATACATCTTGGTATTTGGCCTCTTCAACTTCCCACGATGCTGGGATAGTGGTAATGGCTTCTTGAGAATGACACTCCCCTGGGCACTGATGAGCCCTCCCTATGGTCGCTCTGCCCTCAAGAGAAGAGGACACTAATTTCTTCCTTGCCTCTACCCAATTCTTCAAGTTTAGGAAGAATGAGAAGGAAAAATAACCTGCAAATCCTTATACCAGCCAATCAAAGGGGCAATTAGAGACCAGGGGCTGCAACCCCAAGAGTACATATTCTATTTCCTTGTTTGGGGGCCAGCTCACTTCTACCTCTAAGAATGACCCAAATATTTCCACAATTTAGATTCCTGGACAAACTGTCAAGTCCAAAAGAGAGAATGGAGATTTCCCTTCTGCCGCAGCCTAAGGCTTACCTTTGAAGCCCTCCTTTTCTACCATGGGACTGACTTCTTCCCTAGATAATCCATTTTCTTCAAGGGGGCACTGTTCTTATGCCACAGCCTCCAAAAGGCATCAGAACCATCTTTGTCCCCCATCAGCACATTTCCCATGATCTACCAGTCTACCTGCTCCAACCTGGGTCACAACAAGCCGGCTGGAAGTCTCTCCCCCAACAGAAAGTTAAAATGTCAGCCCTAAGTATAACCCTACAGTTGTGGAGGGTTCTACTGCTGGTATCCTGAGGGAAATTTCTTGGATAGAAAAACATATACACATGTGGAGGTACAAACTATACATATTTTAAACAAGCCCTTCACATAATTCTTTTGTGTATTAAGGTATGAGAACTACCACTCTGAGGGCAGCCCCACCCCTAACATTTGTGGTACTCAGGGCAATGGAGACCCCTGGCTCACCCCTTTTCTCCTTTGACTCAGCTCCATCCTGTACCGTAAAAGACCTTACAAGTGGTCAAACCACATTGCTCCTTTAAGCTCTTTCCAAAAGCCTTCTCAAGAAATCAGACTCAGTAAAGAGGCCCTGAGATCAGGGTCAGGGATGTCTGAGCAGGAAATCAAGGGGTTCTTGATACCTAGAATGTGGTCAACAAGTGGGAGAGCAGCTTCCAAGAGGGCATGTCCCACTGGCCCTGTGGACTCCTCACCCTATGGAGAGTGGTAGGCCCAAAGAGGGTCAGAATGGAGGCCTAAATCCATTTCTAAGGAAAATATCAGTGCTGGAGACACGAGTTTCCTGAAAGGTGTACCCAGTTTATTTCACTAAACAAAGCTGCTCTGTTGGATGCATCTGTTCCTGAATAACTCCTTTGCATTAAGTTTTTTTTCCCAAGAACAATGGGAAAGAACTTAATTAGCCTTGCAGTATAGCTTTTCCCAAAATAAAGGAACTGTTTGTTCCACAGGTAAGTTTAAGGCTCAACCCTTAGAAAGTAAAAAATGCTCACAACTATAAAATGGCAAGTTTTAAAAGCCGCCACACCCATGACGTTTTCCCCAAAAACTGATGTTTTGAGTACCCCTTACACCACAGCACCCTGTTACCTGAACTTCAAACTTTCTAGAGTCAATCTAGACTTAAGAGGGGGAAATGCAGAATGGATATTACCTTATCTTTGATGGTATACAGAGTTGATACTGTTGACACCCAGGAACAGATATTGTGCTCTGCACCAAATGATGTCTCTAAGACAGAAAGTCTTGAAATATAAAGCTATTTCCAACTCACCATTATTGCAAACTTTTCACCATCAGTAGGATAAACATTTCTAGAATAAAGTCTCCAGTTCACTGCCTCCTTGATATCACCACTGCCTAGGACCCTGGACATTTCCTTTTAGTGAATGGCACTGTGGTGGCCACACATGAAGGTGTCAGCCTAGACCCTCTTCTCTGGGGACTGCTCCCACCCTGGATTGTTTCCCAGAAGCCAAGTTTGTGTTATATAACTCTGTAGCCCTGGCAACAGTTTCTTGGACTGGGGTACCTGATTCCAACTGGGTCAGCTTGATTACCTTTGTATTAGGAGAGAAAGAGAGAATGTTTCTCTATGTAGCTGAACCTGAAGTAGGCAAATTCGGGAGCTGGGGGCCAGTGATGAATTGTTCCATGGAGGTTGGGAGCCAAGGAAGCCCACCTCCATAGAGACAAGTGAACCAAATGTTCAGAGAAGAGAAAGAAATATTTCCTGTGTTCCTACAGCAGCTGCATTCCTGGCTTTGGGTTCTGTGGGTCACTACTGGAACCTTACAATAAATTCTTTGGGGGAGCTTAAGTTAACTCATAAGGGTTTTTGCTACTTGCAACTGTTCTACCTAGAAGGGAGCCACTAGCGATGCATTTACTTGCCTTGACTCCACTCTATTTTTTAGGCCCCAACCAAACAGTAAGGAATTCCAATCCATTTTAACTCTTAATACCTCTTTCTATTTCCGCTGCCACACCTTAATTCAGGTGCACAGCTTGAAGTCATATAGGCTTCAAGTCCCAGCCTTGCCACTTACTAATTGTGTGACCTTGAGCAAGTTACTGAACCTTCCTAAAATAGGGATGATAGTAGTATTTGCCTCATGAGAGTGTTGTTAAGAATTGAACAAGAGTGCATACAACAAAATGCATGGCCCATAGTGCCCAATAAATGTCTATTGTTACTGCTATACCTCTACTGGCTTTATTTATATTATACTATTATTAAAGGAGAAAGTTTAAGTTACTTAGAGACCCCAGCTCAATTGCTAATAGACCCAATCATATTTCTTTTAGGAATCTATGTTTATCTTAATGACTGTAATAATGTATATAAGGACTTTTGCTTTATTAGACTATATCTAGAGTTATTTTAATTTAATTCAGGTCTTTAAAAGGTAGGAAAATATTAATAATTATAGTGGACTTGATGTATCAGGTACTCTAATAAGCATTTTATATACATTTTCTAACTTAATTTACAAAAGATGATACTATTTCCTTTAAAGATGGCAAAACAGAGGCTCACAAACATTAACTTAACAAGAGACAGGAAAAAAGAGATAGATATGGAGTTCAAGTCCAAGTCTGTCTGACTCCAAAGTCCATACTCTTTGTACAGTACTATTTAATTCCCTGATTCCTGGGTATATTTTTATATTAGACAGACATCTAGGAAGATTCATGACAATTGTGGTATACGATTTTACAAACATATCATTTCAACCTAGTGTGATAGCTACCAAGATTCTACTTTTAAGGAAATAATCATCTGAACATGTTGAGTACCCTGAAACTCTGCTATCCCTATCTTGAACCCCTTAACTCCACCTTGCACATTAACTTGAAATGACAGTACTAACCGTTTAGTTGGCACTCTGGGCAGCTTAAAAATAAGCAGAAATCTGAATTGTTGATGTAACACATATGAAAAGTCTGTCAATATAACAAATGTTACAGAGACATAGATATAAAGATATAGAACATTGTAAAGAAATTTTACTCCGAAGATGGCGGAAGAGTAAGACGCGGAGATCACCTTCCTCCTCACAGATACACCAGAAATACATCTACACGTGGAACAACTCCTACAGAACACCTACTAAACGCTGGCAGAAGACCTCAGACCTCCCAAAAGGCAAGAAACCCCCCCACGTACGGGAAAGCTTCGGAACCGCGGAGGAGAGCGCAGCCACAGGGGTGCGGAGGGCAAAGCGGAGAGATTTCCGCACAGAGGATCGCTGCCGACCGGCACTCACCAGCCCGAGAGGCCTATCTGCTCACCCGCCGGGGTGGGCGGGGCCTGCAGTTGAGGCTCGGGCTTCCTTCGGAGCGCAGGGAGAGGACTGGGGTTGGCGCCATGAACACAGCCTGCAGGGGGTTAGTGCGCCACGGCTGGCCGGCCGGGAGGGAGTCCGGGGAAAAGTCTGGACCTGCCGAAAAGGCAAGAGGCTTTTTCTTTCCTCTTTGTTTCCTGGTGCTCGAGGAGAGGGGATTAAGAACGCTGCTTAAAGGAGCTCCAGCGCGAGCCGCGGCTAAAAGCCCGGACCCCAGAGACAGGTATGAGACGCTAAGGCTGCTGCCGCCGCCACCAAGAAGCCTGTGTGCGAACACAGGTCACTATCCACACCCCCCTTCCAGGGAGACCGTGCAGCCTGCACTGCCAGGGTCCTGGGTTCCAGGGACAACTTACCTGGGAGAACACACGGCGCGCCTCAGGCTGGTGCAACGTCACGCTGGCCTCTGCCGCCACAGGCTCGCCCCCGACTCCGTGCCCCTCGCCCCACCCCCCCACCCCCCGCCCCCGGCCTGAGTGAGCGGCTCCTTTAACCGGGTCCTGTCTGAGCGAAGAACAGACGCCCTCCGGCGACCTACACGCAGAGGCGGGGCCAAATCCAAAGCTGAGCCCCTGTGAGCTGTGAGAACAAAGAAGAGAAAGGGAAATCTCTCCCAGCAGCCTCAGGAGCAGTGGATTAAACATGCGCAATCAACTTGATGTACCCTTCATCTGTGGAATACATGAATAGACAACGAATCATCCCAAATTAAGGAGGTGGACTTTGAGAGCAAGATTTATGGGTTTTTTTCCCCTTCTCCTCTTTTTGTGAGTGTGTATGTATATGCTTCTGTGTGAGATTTTGTCTGTATAGCTTTGCTTCCACCATTTCTCCGAGGGTTCTATCCGTCCTTTTATTTTTTTATTTTTTTTCTTAATAATTACTTTTTATTTTAATAACTTTATTTTATTTTACTTTATCTTCGTTCTTTCTTTCCTTCCTTCCGTCCTTTAGACAACGAATCATCCCAAATTGAGGAGGTGGACTTTGAGAGCAAGATTTGTGATTTTTTTCCCTTTTTCCTCTTTTTGTGAGTGTGTATATGTTTGCTTCTGTGTGAGATTTTGTCTGTATAGCTTTGCTTCCACGATTTGTCTTAGGGCTCTATCTGTCCTTTTTTTTTCTTAATAATTACTTTTTTTATTTTAATAACTTTATTATATTTTATCTTTATTTTATTTTACTTTATCTTCTTTTTTCCATCCTTCCCTCCTTCCTTCCTTCCTTCCTCCCTCCCTCCTTTCTTTCTTTCTTTCTTTCTTTCTACTTCTACTAATTCTTTCTTTCTGCATTTTCTCCCTTTTATTCTGAGCCGTGTGGATGAAAGGCTCTTGGTGCTCCAGCCAGGAGTCAGTGCTGTGCCTCTGAGGTGGGAGAGCCAACTTCAGGACACTAGTCCACAAGAGATCTCCCAGCTCCACAAAATATCAAACGGCGAAAATCTCCCAGAGATCTCCATCTCAACACCAGCACCCAGTTTCACTCAACGACCAGCAAGCTACAGTGCTGGACATCCTATGCTAAACAACTAGCAAGACAGGAACACAACCCCACCCATTAGCAGAGAGGCTGCCTAAAATCATAATAAGTCCACAGACACCCCAAAACACACCACCAGACGTGGACCTGCCCACCAGAAAGACAAGATCCAGCCTCATCCACCAGAACACAGGCACTAGTCCCCTCCACCAGGAAGCCTACACAACCCACTGAACCAACCTTAGCCACTGGGGAGAGACACCAGAAACAACAGGAACTACGAACTTGCAGCCTGCAAAAAGGAGACCCCAAACACAGTAAGATAAGCAAAATGAGAAGACAGAAAAACACACAGCAGAT
Source organism: Tursiops truncatus (assembly GCF_011762595.2). Classification (NCBI taxonomy): domain Eukaryota; kingdom Metazoa; phylum Chordata; class Mammalia; order Artiodactyla; family Delphinidae; genus Tursiops; species Tursiops truncatus. The sequence continues at coordinate 48,843,981 of NC_047036.1, forward strand.
GAAGGAGCAAGATAAAAACCCACCAGACCTAACAAATGAAGAGGAAATAGACAGTCTACCTGAAAAAGAATTCAGAATAATGATAGTAAAGATGATCCAAAATCTTGGAAATAGCATAGGCAAAATGCAAGAAACATTTAACAAGGACCTAGAAGAACTAAAGATGAAACAAACAATGATGAACACAATAAATGAAATGAAAAATACTCTAGATGGGATCAATAGCAGAATAACTGAGGCAGAAGAATGGATAAGTGACCTGGAAGATAAAATAGTGGAAATAACTACTGCAGAGCAGAATAAAGAAAAAAAAATGAAGAGAACTGAGGACAGTCTCAGAGACCTCTGGGACAACATTAAACGCACCAACATTCGAATTATAGGGGTTCCAGAAGAAGAAGAGAAAAAGAAAGGGACTGAAAAAATATTTGAAGAGATTATAGTTGAAAACTTCCCTAATATGGGAAAGGAAATAGTTAATCAAGTCCAGGAAGCACAGAGAGTCCCATACAGGATAAATCCAAGGACAATATGCCAAGACACATATTAATCAAACTGTCAAAAATTAAATACAAAGAAAACATATTAAAAGCAGCAAGGGAAAAACACACAAGGGAATCCCCAGAAGGTTAACAGCTGATCTCTCAGCAGAAACTCTACAAGCCAGAAGGGAGTGGCAGGACATATTTAAAGTGATGAAGGAGAAAAATCTGCAACCAAGATTACTCTACCCAGCAAGGATCTCATTCAGATTTGATGGAGAAATTAAAACCTTTACAGACAAGCAAAAGCTGAGAGAGTTCAGCACCACCAAACCAGCTCTACAACAACTGCTAAAGGAACTTCTCTAGGCAAGAAAGACAAGAGAAGGAAAAGACCTACAATAACGAACCCAAAACAATTAAGAAAATGGGCATAGGAACATACATATTGATAATTACCTTAAATGTAAATGGACTAAATGCTCCCACCAAAAGACACAGATTGGCTGAATGGATACAAAAATAAGACCCATGTATTTGCTGTCTACAAGAGACCCACTTCAGACCTAGAGACACATATAGACTGAAAGTAAGGGGATGGAAAAAGATATTTCATGCAAATGGAAACCAAAAGAAAGCTGGAGTAGCAATTCTCATATCACACAAAATACATTTAAAATAAAGACTATTATAAGAGACAAAGAAGGACACTACATAATGCTCAAGGGATTGATCCAAGAAGAAGATATAACAATTGTAAATATTTATGCACCCAACATAGGAGCACCTCAATATATAAGGCAAATGCTAACACCCATAAAAGGGGAAATCAACAGTAACACATTCATAGTAGGGGACTTTAACACCCCACTTTCACCAATGGACAGATCATCCAAAATGAAAATAAGGAAGCACAAGCTTTAAATGATACATTAAACAAGATGGACTTAACTGATATATATAGGACATTCCATCCAAAAACAACAGAATACACTTTCTTCTCAAGTGCTCATGGATCATTCTCCAGGATAGATCATATCTTGGGTCACAAATCAAGCCTTGGTAAATTTAAGAAAATTTAAATCATATCAAGTACCTTTTCCGACCACAACGCTATGAGACTAGACATCAATTACAGGAAAAGATCTGTAAAAAATACAAACACATGGAGGCTAAACAATACACTACTTAATAATGAAGTGATCACTGAAGAAATCAAAGAGGAAATCAAAAAATACCTAGAAACAAATGACAATGGAGACACGACGACCCAAAATCTATGGGATGCAGCAAAAGCAGTTCTAAGAGGGAAGTTTATAGCAATACAATCCTACCTTAAGAAACAGGAAACATCTCGAATAAACAACCTAACCTCGCACCTAAAACAATTAGAGAAAGAAGAACAAAAAAACCGCAAAGTTAGCAGAAGGAAAGAAATCATAAAAATCAGATCAGAAATAAATGAAAAAGAAATGAAGGAAACGATAGCAAAGATCAATAAAACTAAAAGCTGGTTCTTTGAGAAGATAAACAAAATTGATAAACCATTAGCCAGACTCATCAAGAAAAAAAGGGAGAAGGCTCAAATCAATACAATTAGAAATGAAAAAGGAGAAGTAACAACTGACACTGCAGAAATACAAAAGATCATGAGAGATTACTACAAGCAACTCTATGCCAATAAAATGGACAACCTGGAAGAAATGGACAAATTCTTAGAAATGCACAACGTGCCAAGACTGAATCAGGAAGAAATACAAAATATGAACAGACCAATCACAAGCACTGAAATTGAAACTGTGATTAAAAATCTTCCAACAAACAAAAGCCCAGGACCAGATGGCTTCACAGGTGAATTCTATCAAACATTTAGAGAAGAGCTGTCACCTATCCTTCTCAAACTCTTCCAAAATATAGCAGAGGGAGGAACATTCCCAAACTCATTCTACGAGGCCACCATCACCCTGATACCAAAACCAGACAAGGATGTCACAAAGAAAGAAAACTACAGGCCAATGTTACTGATGAACATAGATGCTAAAATCCTCAACAAAATACTAGCAAAAAGAATCCAACAGCACATTAATCATCATTAATGATCAAGTGGGGTTTATTCCAGGAATGCAAAGATTCTTTAATATATGCAAATCAATCAACGTGATACACCATATTAACAAATTGAAGGAGAAAAACCATATGATCATCTCAATAGATGCAGATAAAGCTTTCAACAAAATTCAACACCCATTTATGATAAAAACCCTGCAGAAAGTAGGCATAGAGGGAACTTTCCTCAACATAATGAAGGCCATATATGAGAAACCCACAGCCAACATCGTCCTCAATGGTGAAAAACTGAAAGCATTTCCACTAAGATCAGGAACAAGACAAGGTTGCCCACTCTCACCACTCTTATTCAACATAGTTTTGGAAGTTTTAGCCACAGCAATCAGAGATGAAAAGGAAATAAAAGGAATCCATATCGGAAAAGAAGAGGTAAAGCTGTCACTGTTTGCAGATGACATGATACTATACATAGAGAATCCTAAAGATGCTACCAGAAAACTACTAGAGGTAATCAATGAATTTGGTAAAGTAGCAGGATACAAAATTAATGTACAGAAATCTCTGGCATTCCTATACACTAATGATGAAAAATCTGAAAGTGAAATCAAGAAAACACTCCTATTTACCATTGCAACAAAAAGAATAAAATATCTAGGAATAAACCTACCAAAGGAGACAAAAGACCTGTATGCAGAAGACTATGACACCGATGAAAGAAATTAAAGATGATACAAATAGATGGAGAGATATACCATGTTCTTGGATTGGAAGAATCAACATTGTGAAAATGACTCTACTACCCAAAGCAATCTACAGATTCAATGCAATCCCTATCAAACTACCACTGGCATTTTTCACAGAACTAGAACAAAAAATTTCACAATTTGTATGGAAACACAAAAGACCCCGAATAGCCAAAGCAATCTTGAGAACGAAAAATGGAGCTGGAGGAATCAGGCTCCCTGACTTCAGACTTTACTACAAAGCTACAGTAATCAAGACAGTATGGTACTGGCACAAAAACAGAAAGATAGATCAATGGAACAGGATAGAAAGCCCAGAGATAAACCCACGCACATATGGTCACCTTATCTTTGATAAAAGAGGCAGGAATGTACAGTGGAGAAAGGACAGCCTCTTCAATAAGTGGTGCTGGTGAAACTGGTCAGGTACATATAAAAGTATGAGATTAGATCATTCCCTAACACCATACACAAAAATAAGCTCAAAATGGATTAAAGACCTAAATATAAGGCCAGAAACTATCAAACTCTTAGAGGAAAACATAGGCAGGACACTCTATGACATAAATCACAGCAAGATCCTTTTAGACCCACCTCCTAGAGAAATGGAAATAAAAACAAAAATAAACAAATGGGACCTAAGGAAACTTCAAAGCTTTTGCACAGCAAAGGAAACCATAAACAAGACCAAAAGACAACCCTCAGAATGGGAGAAAAAACTTGCAAATGAAGAACTGACAAATGATTAATCTCCAAAATTTATAAGCAGCTCATGCAGCTTAATAAAAAAAAAAAACAACCCAATCCAAAAATGGGCAGAAGACCTAAATAGACATTTCTCCAAAGAAGATATACAGAGTGCCAACAAACACATGAAAGAATGCTCAACATCACTATTCATTAGAGAAATGCAAATCAAAACTACAATGAGGGGGCTTCCCTGGTGGCGCAGTGGTTGAGAGTCCGCCTGCCGATGCAGGGGACACGGGTTCGTGCCCCGGTCCGGGAAGATCCCACATGCCGCGGAGCGGCTGGGCCCGTGAGCCATGGCCGCTGAGCCTGTGCGTCCAGAGCCTGTGCTCCGCAACGGGAGAGGCCACGACAGTGAGAGGCCCGCATACTGCAAAAAAAAAAAAACAACAACAACAAACTACAATGAGATATCATCTCACACCAGTCAGAATGTCCATCATCAAAATATCTACAAACAATAAATGCTGGAGAGGGTGTGGAGAAAAAGGAACCCTCTTGCACTGTTGGTGGGAACATAAATTGATACAGCCACTGTGGAGAATAGTATGGAGGTTCCTTAAAAAACTACAAGTAGAACTACCATATGACCCAGCGATGCCACTACTGGGCATATACCCTGAGAAAACCATAATTCAAAAAGAATCATGTACCAAAATATTCATTGCAGCTCTATTTACATTAGCCTGGAGATGGAAACAACCTAAGTGTCCATCATCGGATGAATGGATAAAGAATATGTGGCACATATATACAATGGAATATTACTCAGCCATAAAAAGAAATGAAATTGAGCTATTTGTAATGAGGTGGATAGACCTAGAGTCTGTCATACAGAGTGAAGTAAGTCAGAAAGAGAGAGACAAATACCACATGCTAACACATATCTATGGAATTTAAGGGAAAAAATGTCATGAAGAACCTCAGGGTAAGACAGGAATAAAGACACAGACCTACTAGAGAATGGACTTGAGGATATGGGGAGGGGGAAGGGTAAGGTGTGACAAAGCGAGAGAGAGGCATGGACATATATACACTACCAAACGTAAGTTAGATAGCTAGTGAGAAGCAGCCACATAGCACAGTGAGATCAGCTCGGTGCTTTTTGACCGCCTGGAGGGGTGGGATAGGGAGGGTGGGTGGGAGGGAGACGCAAGAGGGAGAAGATATGGGGATATATGTATATATATAACTGAATCATTTTGTTGTAAAGCAGAAACTAACACACCATTGTAAAGCAATTATACTCCAATAAAGATGTTAAAAAAATTTAAAAATAAACAAAAAAGATATAGATATAGATGGAAATAGATATGGATTCACAAGATATTTCACTTTACAAGGCTTTTATAATAGGTAATTAACATGAATTTGGAATACATAATATTTTTACTCTTGGTAAGAAAATTTAGAATACTGTAACCTTTTTCAGAAATATCTCTTTTTTGATGGGAACTATGAATGTGGACATGTTTACAACTCTTATTAGTGTTTGAGTGTGCATATTTCAGATAAACTCAAGAAAAAGGAAACAAATTCAAAGGACTTTTGATGCATAAAAATTAAAAATAAGTGAACAAAAAAGATATTTCTTTGCTTTTATCATTTCAAAGATTTTTGATGTTCTGAAAGTTATAAAAATGAGTTACACTGTAAGAAAATATTCTCGCCTTAAATACAAATTCAGATGAAATAAAAATAAAATACTAAAAAATATGTGCTAGATATTCCAAAAATCACTGTCATGTTCAATAACAAAGTTTAATTTGCTTCAATGCAAGAAGGAAAACACATAGTTCATCTCATTCTTTAAAACCTGACTAGTAGGCAAGCCACTTGGCCTAATGTAAAGAGAATATAATTTCTCCTACACAGTGTTTTATGTTGAATCCTGAGGATGCCTTACAATATAGACTACCATTTGTGTCTTCCCTAAACCAAAAAATGTTTGAGAGTGCACTTTTACTGTGGTGTTAAAATTCTCGGGGATATTTTAAAACAAGAAAATACCTTTAGTTGAGCATGTTGATTATATTGCTACTACTGGTATTTCCTAATCGTATTTCCCCCCTCCACATGCTTCTTCAGTGTACATTTTCTGCTAAAATTGAGGGTCAAAAGAGAATCACATTTCTGGTTCCTGCTGATAGTGTGAACCCAAAATAGCAGCCAATGAAGGCAAACATCTGTGAAAGCTTAGTCAGAGCAGTTACTCACTAGAATATCTCCTAAAGTGCCATTGCTTTTACTCTCAGAAAAAAAAATTGATGTGCTTGTTCAGTGTTTTGACCAACATCCTCTAATAACCAAAGCAATCTTCTAGGGAAAGGATGTGTACAGAAAAATAACTTTCCCACCAAAACTGAAGTGGGAGGTAATGCACACCACCAAAAGTTATGAGAACTTGCTAGTACAGGCATCAATCAATAAAATGGGATATATAAGTCAGTTTTTCAAATTCAAAACATTTTAAAGAAATATTTTAAGGCCAAGTCATAATTTTCATTGAATATAATCAAATGTATTGATACACTTGGTGGCTTTCACTAGGTAAATGTCACTGGTTAAGTGTGACATGTTAATATTTAAATTTATCAATAATCCATCAAATAAAAAGTTTATTTCTTAGTTTTAAGGATACTGATGCAAGGACTGAATGCAAAAGAAATGACACTAATTCTCCCTTGGAGATGACCCATCCAGGAAAAAAAACCTTGGAAAAGCAAAGCTATAAATGGTGTTAGATTTCCTAACATAGATTCCTAGTGGTGTGGCAAAGTTCCTTCTTAAAACACTTTTGCTTACCGCCTTGTAACAGTGAGGGAAAGCACAAACTGTCCCACCACAGCCTCTAGCAATATCACGATACCCATGAAATCCATTCATTCACCCAGCAAATATTTATTGAGCAAAAGCTTCACTGATTATTAAAATATTATTAAGAAAAATGTTGTAGAAAGTCTTTTTGCTGATTTTTCATACATCACTACTGGATCTGACTGCTTTCTTGTACTTCTAGTAGTGTTACAAACATCCATTTCACTACAGCATCTATCTCATCCTGAATCTGAAATTATATATTTGGATTTCATTATCTTGTGAGTAACTAGGGTCACTAGAAGTCAAATGACAGACACTCTTTGCTCCTGGGCCTTGTTTTGATGCATTTTGCATGGCAAGACCTATCGAGGTCAATTTCTTACAGTCTCTCTGCCTCATATGATTGAATCTGCAAAGAAATCTACTAAAAATGTGGATATAACATTCTTGATATATCTCCCATCCCCATTCTGTAGACTGTGTAATTTACACATTATACTGACCCATTTCAAAGAACTCCACCTGCATTTTTCAGAAAGAACTTTTATTAGAAACTGCTCATGAAATTAAGGGAAGTCAAAGAGGGAGTTGGCTGTTGCAAAAGGATATTGTGGTAGGTAAACTCCCTGAAGATTCGCCCACATCCTAATCTCCAGAACCTGTGAATGTTACCTTTAGGTGAGATTACCCTGGATTACATGGGTGGCCTTAATGGCAACACAAGAGAAATACAGAGGGAAATCTGACACAGATACATAGAGGAGAAGGCGATGTGAAGATGGAGGCAAAGCTTGGAGTGATGGGACCACAGACCAAGGAAGCTGAAGAATGCTAACGGCCACCAGAAGCTGGAGGACGCAAGGAAGAAATTGCCCTTAAAGCCTCTAGAGAGAAGTCCTTGATTTTGGAGCTTCTGGCCTCCAGAACTGAGGGAGAATAAATTTCTTTTGCTTTAAGTGACAAAATTTGAGGTAATTTATTACAGAAGCCCTAGGAAGCTAACACAAGTACCTTTACTCAATTCATCAACTCAACTTTGCTGGTCCTGAAAATTCAATTTCATTAGCTCAGTCATACACGCACTGGTTCTGGATGACTACGTCCCACTAGCCAAATTCACAAGAAGTGAATTGAAAAGCAGATTATGAATCTATTCACTTACCAAGGAAAATATACATGTTTTAATAACTGGAACTAATGACGTGCTTAGAATATGTTCTATGTTTAGAAGGATCAAGATTCCTCAGACTCAGGCACTAGACTTCATGGGACCTCATCAAATTAGTCTGGGGAGAAGACAGAAAAAACTAGAAACAATGGGAGAGGTTAGGAGGAAAATGATCCTGCTGCAGAGCGGGTGCCGGCAAATGCTGCTGGAAAATAAAATGTCCAATATTCCAAGAAATGGAAAAAATCATGTTTGGGACAGGCATGTATAGATATTGATGGGGACAGATCCAAATAACATGACAGTGGGAGAAGCCCAAACAAAGAAACAAAACTCAAAGTCAGGGGGTAAACTCATCAAGGTTCAGGACAATGAATCTGTACTCTACAGAGAAATAGAACCATTAGGACGGAAAGAGAGATTTTAAGGAAGTTGCTCACACAACTGTGGAGGCTGGCAAGTATGAAATGTGCAGGGTGGGCCAGTAGGCTAGAGACCCATAAGGCAGTCTAGAGGCAGAACTCCTTCTTCCTCAGTCTTTTCTCTCAAGGCCTTCAACCAATCGGATGAGGCCCACCCATACATAATGGAGGGTAATCTACTTTATTCAAAGTGTACTGATTTAAATTTTAATCACACCTTCAAAACACCTGCACAACAATATCTGGCCTAATGTTGGACAAAACAACTGGATACCATAGGCTAGCCAAGTTGGCACATAAAATTAACCATCACACTGTCTATTCATGATAGGACTCCAGCCAACAGAAAGAGATCACAAAATGCAGGATCCAGCTCTCCAGAGAAGGAAGCAAGGGAGTGGAGTGAAGAACCCAGAGAAACCAGGCCTGGGAATTATTAAAGATTAGGAAGATAAGTAAAGAGTGCTACGGATTGAACCCTGGGAATATCCATAACGTTTAAAGTGGGGTCAAGTCTTAGATAAAACAGTTTATTTTAAGTTTTACTGTAAAATATGGTTGCAACATACTGACCCCTCTGCATTTGGTATTAAGATGTAGGTGGCTGTCCAGTAAGTCTAGAAGCAGCTGGAACCATCATTCCAGCCAGTTGGGTAAGAGCACAACTTCTGGGTTGTGATGTCAGTAAATACAGGGAGAGACAATCAATATAAATTCTAAAATTCTAAAACCAGAATGACTGCAAACAAATCCAAAATAAATAAGATGATGTTGTCATCTAAAGAACTGAAACCACACAGGGTGAAAGACAAAAATCAGAACTATGTCTTTAAGATTTTGTTGATTGGAGGGCAGGCAGGAAGTGGTGAATTAACATTCCTTTACTTGTCTGAAGTATCACCTATTCCTCTGGAGAGGATGGGAATCGGGGAACTTCTGAGGGTTGCTTCCAGGAGATGAAAGGCAAAGAGCAAAAGTCTGAAGGGTCAACCTTCGTGAGAGACTTTCAGAAACTCTGGATACAAATAGGGTTACTTTGGGGCCCAGGTTAGAAAGGACACAGACCCAGAGTCACGGAGTAGATGTCAACAACATCAGGAGATGGCAACTTTAGCACAGACACTGTCACCAATGGAAATTTCAGATATTTTCATACCTCATTACAGTTGTTGCAGATATCTCAAAAAAATCATTATATTCATCATTATGTACTTTGAAATTATGGTAGTTATTGGATACAATCACTTAATTTAATGGATTGATAAAGAAATCCATGTATTATTTTTTCTCAGTTTTCAGAACTACTTCATTTCTCCAATATATTTGATTTCCTTTGTAATCTTATGTATTTTATTTTATACATTAAAAACATTGTTCTGAGAAGGGTCCATAGGCTTCATTAGATTGCCGAAGAAATCTAGTCGCAAAAGTGAAAGAATCTATTATTCTGTCCAATTTATATTCATTCATTTAACAAATATTTATTGGAACTTACTTTGTTCCATGCACAAATTCCTAAGTCAAAAGTGTTTGGGAGGAATTTGGGGGGATGAGTTTAAAAAGGAAACACAGAACATAGTAAAGTATTAATTTAAACCACAACATAAATGCTACAAAAATAATGACATGACAAAAGCCATGAATTTAGGGACAAATCCATCTGAAGGTTTTCTTAGCACTATGTAATTTGTTGCTACTAAGCTTCTGATTACTATATAATCAGGCTGACAGATGACTAATACTGGGCAGGTCCAAACGTGAATTGCAGTTTAGTTTGGGACTCTGTCTCCCCATCTTTGTGCAGAGTCTTACAGAGTATAATGGTCCTACCTCCCTTTGGGTTGTCTGTCTCTCTGTAGGACTGACAAAAGCTTTATAATTTTTCTCATCTAGACTACAGACACTGGATGGATTAATTACCTAGAAGCTGAGAACGCATTTACTTTGTCTATTATTCACTTAAAAAATTATATTCACGAGTGGAGAGAATGCACAGATTTTACAAAATGTGAGACGTTTTGATAATAAAATACCTGAAAAGAAAGAGAAGACATAAAAAATGTAAATCTGCCAAAATTCATAGAAATCGCTTTCAGGAGTTGATCATTGATTATGTAAAGGAAATAGAATCATAATTATAATGAGCATTAAATGCTGGCATTGATGAGTTTGACTGAGAAGAGCATTACATCAAAATTTGAACCTCAAAGTAGAAACCAAATCAATGAATGACAAGCCTTCACTAGGCCTTAATGGAAAGAGCTAGTGGCATGAATCACAGTCCCGGCAATGTGAAAAAGCCTAAAGTCAGGAAACATGGAAGCCCAGGGAAAAAAATGAGCTAGGTAACTTAATAAGCAGTGGAGGAGGTTGGTATATGCCTCCTCCTCCCTCAGCCCACGCAAAGGCAGGAATGAACAGAGAACACTAATGTTGTGGAGATCATGTTTCCCTGGTTCCAACACTGATTTCAGTGGTACTACAAAAAGAAAGGGGAGTGTCGTATATGATAAACAATAAAATAGAAAGTGTTGATTTGGGAGCATTGGAGAAAGGATCTAAGAATAGTCTTCATTCTTCCCAGTCCCTCCCCTCATAGCACAACACACACACACACACACACACACACACACACACACACACAATATCCCTGCTGATTGGAAGCCATTCACTTGATAGTAACTGCTATGGTTTAAATGTTTATGTTCCACCCAAATTCATACGTTGAAATCCTAACATCCAAGGTGATGGTATTAGGAGGTAGAGTCTTTGGGAAATGATTATGTCATGAAAGCAAAGCCCTCACCCATGGAATTAGTGCCTTTTTAAAAGAGACCCTGGGCATGCTGTGTGCAACCCACAGCCAACATCATCCTCAATGGTGAAAAACTGAAACTATTTCCTCCAAGATCAGGAAGAAGACAAGGTTGCCCACTCTCATCACTATTATTCAACATAGCTTTGGAAGTTTTAGCCAAGGAATCAGAGAAGAAAAAGAAATGAGGAATCCAAATCGGAAGAGAAGAAATAAAGCTGTCACTGTTTGCAGATGACATGATACTACACATAGAGAATCCTAAAGATGCTACCAGAATACTACTAGAGCTAATCAATGAATTTGGTAAAGGAGCAGGATACAAAATTAATGCACAGAAATCTCTTGCATTCCTATACACTAATGATGACAAATTTGAAAGTGAAAATAAGAAAACACTCCCATTTACCATTGCAAAAAAGAATAAAATACCTAGGAATAAACCTACCTAAGGAGGGCTTTCCTGGTGGCACGGTGGTTGAGAGTCCGTCTGCCGATGCAGGGGACATGAGTTCGTGCCCCAGTCCAGGAAGATGCCACATGCCGCAGAGCGGTTGAGCCCGTGAGCCATGGCCGTTGAACCTGCGCGTCCAGAGCCTGTGCTCCACAACGGGAGAGGCCACAACAGAGAGGCCCGTGTACCGCAAAAAAAAAAAAAAAAAAAAAACCTACCTAAGGAGACAAAAGACCTGTATGCAGAAGATTATGACACCGATGAAAGAAATTAAAGATGATACAAATAGATGGAAAGATATACCATGTTCTTGGATTGGAAGAATCAACATTGTGAAAATGACTATACTACCCAAAGCAATCTACAGATTCAGTGCAATCCCTATCAAACTACCAATGGCATTTTTCACAGAGCTAGAATAAAAAATTTTACAATTTCTATGGACACACAAAAGACCCCGAATAGCCAAAGCAATCTTGAGAAAGAAAAACGGAGCTGGAGGAATCAGGCTCCCTGACTTCAGACTTTACTACAAAGCTACAGTAATCAAGATGGTATGGTACTGGCACAAAAACAGAAACATAGATCAATATAACAGGTTAGAAAGTCCAGAGATAAACCCACGCACATATGGTCACCTTATCTTTGATAAAGGAGGCAAGAATATACAGTGGAGAAAAGACAGTCTCTTCAATAAGTGGTGCTGGGAAAACTGGACAGCTACATGTAAAAGAATGAAATTAGAACACTCCCTAACACCATACACAAAAATAAACTCAAAATGGATTAAAGACCTAAATGTAAGGCCAGACACTGTAAAACTCTTAGAGGAAAACATAGGCAGAACATTCTATGACATAAATCACAGCAAGATCCTTTTTGACCCACCTCCTAGAGAAATGGAAATAAAAACAAAAATAAACAAATGGGACCTAATGAAACTTAAAAGCTTTTGCACAGCAAAGGAAAACATAAACAAGACGAAAAGACAACCCTCAGAATGGGAGAAATTATTTGCAAATGAAGCAACTGGCAAAGGATTAATCTCCAAAATTTACCAGCATCTAATGCAGCTCAATATCAAAAAAACAAACAATCCAATCCTAAAATGGGCAGAAAACCTAAAGAGACATTTCTCCAAAGAAGATATACAGATTGCCAACAAACACATGAAAGGATGCTCAACATCACTAATCATTAGAGAAATGCAAATCAAAACTACAATGAGGTGTCACCTCATACCAGTCAGAATGGCCATCATCAAAAAATCTACAAACAATAAATGCTGGAGAGGGTGTGGAGAAAAGGGACCCTCTTGCACTGTTGGTAGGAATGTCAATTGATACAGCCACTATGGAGAACAGTATGGAGTTCCTTAAAAAACTAAAGATAGAACTACCATATGACCCAGCAATCCCACTACTGGGCATATACCCTGAGAAAACCATAATTCACAAAGAGTCATGTACCAAAATGTTCATTGCAGCTCTATTTACAATAGCCAGGACATGGAAGCAACCTAAGTGTCCATCGACAGATGAATGGATAAAGAAGATGTGGTACATATATACAATGGAATATTATTCAGCCATAAAAAGAAACGAAATTGAGTTATTTGTAGTGAGGTGGATGGACCTAGAGTCTGTCATACAGAGTGAAGTAAGTCAGAAAGAGGCAAAACAAATATTGTATGCTAACACATATATATGGAATCTAAAAAAAAAAAAAAAGGTCATGAAGAACCTAGGGGCAAGACGGGAATAAAGACGCAGACCTACTAGAGAATGGACTTGAGGATACAGGGAGTGGGAAGGGTAAGCTGGGACAAAGTGAGAGAGTGGCATGGACATATATACGCTACGAAGCGTAAAATAGATAGCTAGTGGGAAGCAGCCGCATAGCACAGGGAGGTTAGCTCGGTGCTTTGTGACCACCTAGAGGTGTGAGATAGGGAGGGTGGGAGGGAGGGAGACGCAAGAGGGAGGAGATATGGGAATATATGTATATGTATAGCTGATTCACTTTGTTATAAAGCAGAAACTAGCACACCATTGTAAAGCAATTATACTCCAATAAAGATGTTAAAAATAAAATAAAAATAGGGCTTCCCTTGCGGCGCAGTGGTTGAGAGTCCGCCTGCCGATGCAGGGGACACGGGTTCGTGCCCCAGTCCGGGAAGATCCTACATGCCGCGGAGCAGCTGGGCCCGTGAGCCATGGCCGCTGAGCCTGCGCGTCCGGAGCCTGTGCTCCGCAACGGAAGAGGTCACAACAGTGAGAGGCCCGCGTACCGCAAAAATAATAATAATAATAATAAAATAAAATAAAAATAAATAAATAAAAGAGACCCTGAAAGCTTCCTTGCCCCTTCTGCCATGTGAGGTTATGACAAAAAGACAGCCATCAAAGACGCCAGCTCTCACCAGACACTGAATCTGCTAGTGCCTTGATCTTGGACTTCCCATCCTTCAGAAATGTGAAATTTCTGTTGTTTATAAGCTACCAGTCTCTGGCATTTTGTTATAACAGTACAAACAGACTAAGAAAGTAATGTATTACAGAGGTAACTTCACTCTGATCATAACTTCTCTTCCTTTTAAAAACTACATCAAGAACATATTCTTCCATATTTTTCACGTACAATAGCCTTATATTTTCTATTTTTACTATAATAACCACATTTGTAATGGCAGTCTTAAAACCTTTTAGAGACATTTTCTTTTTTGCCAAAGCACACGAAACAAAAAAGACTAGGTAGCATCAAAAAACATTTGCGTTTAAACATAGGCATTAAACTCTCAGATGCTGAAGTCAGTTATTAGCAAATCTACTACTGTTGTCACCAAAATCTTAGAAGGAAGTACGTGTTATAAAAGCCATCTGAATCCTCCATTATGGCTAAATAATGTAGTTAAAGCTGTAATCTATAGTTAATCTCTTCTGACGCCTTCCTCAATACATCAGCAAAGGAAATTAAAATCTTAAACCCTTTTCATTACATGTAGCAATGCAGACAATGCTTTCACCCTGGCCAGGACAATGTTGTAATAATGACCAGAACATGAGAAATGTTACCCTGCCTCAGACCAAGATTCCAGCCAATCATTTCTCACAATGACACTGAAACTATCTTGTGATTTCATATCAAGCTCCAGAGACTGTGTTGGACCTTGAACAAACTTCGTGTTTTAGAATGAATATGTCATCCCTTAACATTTAAATCTTCATGGAACAGATACCTATTGTTTTGTATACCCAGGAGTTATTTTCCAGGAACTGCCCCCATCCCATTGTCCAACCTCTAGGGTTACAGCAGGTTTTGCAATATTTTTATAATGTGACACTGCCCCCCAAGCATGATCAGTTAGTTTTGGGAGTGGTCACTTGAACTTAAATGAGTCTATTGGTCACTTCCCAGGAATTTTAAAACTGGAACCGAGAGGAACAGATCATCTCTCTCTAGTGGCTGCACTATAAATGTTAACTTGAGAATTTTTCCTACTGGCATGTGGTTTGCAAACAAGAAAACTGGTCTACACTGAGAAAGTGAAGCAGATGTAGAGAGAGAGTAGAGATAAGGGTCACAAGGAGAAGAATTTCTGAGTTTCCTTTTGTGCTACAGTTAGTGTTTCTATTCTTGAGAATCTGGTGCCTCTTGGATTCCATTAACTACTCCAGTTACTTTCCAATAAATCCACCCTCTTTTTATTGTTAAGCTAGTTTGAGCTGGCTTCTGTTCCTGGCACCAAGAAATAAAAGTCCCAACTAATGTTCATTTATTCAATAAATTGTATTTATTTAATATTTAACATAAATTATTCATACTTTAGCTGTTCTAGCTTTTGAATATACAAGTTTCAAAATTTTTTGACTCATTTCATCTAAAGAGCATGTCTTTAAAGTCAGGAAATGCCTTCTAATTTGAGATTTGATGTTAATTTTGTGCTCATCCTAACCATATCTTTAATTATTTAAGAACTTTGCTCATGTCCTCATCTGTTTAGTTCAGTTCAGTTCACATATATTTGGTCATCTACTTTGTGCCAGACAACGTACATGGTGATGTAAACTCAAAGATGAAGGAAGAGATCTCATAATCTAGTAGCAAAGAAATATTTGTAAATTCATGATTGGGATGTACTATGCCAAGTGGTACCACAGAGGTGCATTCAAAAACTCTCTTGTTCAAGGGAGTTTTCAACACTGTGACTAGTAATCGACACATCTTTTTCCCAGCATTCTTCCCCCAATTTTTCTAGATATTTCTTCTTCACCTTCTCCATCCACATAGTGCCTCTTTTCTTCCCTCAAAGGAGTTGAATGTTCTCACATGATCTCATATTTTATCTTCACTCTGGCCATATAGACTAGGAACCTAATGCAAGCTGTGAAAATTACAATGCCCTTGGGATCCAGCCCCCCAGATTACCCCCAGTGAATTTCACCTCCTGTCATTCACACACTTGTGTAGTCTCCTCCCACACCGAATGAGGATGACCTATATAACTATTAGGATATTAAGGAAAAACAGAGTATGACGTCTAGGTCATAAAAAATATTACAGCTTTATAATATATATTATTATATATATTATACCTCGATAAAAAATAAATTTTAATAAAAAATATATTAAAAAAACGAAAGTGTTACAGTGTCTGTCTTGCTCCTTTAGATCATTAACTCTGGGGGAAACCAGATACCATGTCATGAGAACATATATATACATACATATATATATATATATATATATATAGAGAGAGAGAGAGAGAGAGAGAGAGAGAGAGAGAGAGAGAGAGAGAGAAAGTAATAAGATTTTGAAGGATAAAAAGGTTTCCATGAGGTGGAAGAGAGGTGAGGGAGAAAAATGCTCCAATCCAAGGAACTAGCATATTCAAAGACAAAGAAGTATGAATCGGCTTATTAGGAAACATGTGTTTCCTAGACCACAAATGGCAGAGGTAGTGGTAGGACAAAAAAATTAAAGAGACAATAGAAGCCAAATGTTAAAGAGCCTTGTATACCCTGAAAAGGATTTTAGACTTATCTTACAGATTAGCATTCACACAAAAAATTTGTGCATAAAAACCACTTTCTAAAAATACAAGTTAAAAATGCAGACTTCAGGGTTCCATCCCCAGAGATTCTAAGTCTTCAATAAGGCCTAAGAATTTGTATTTCTAATATGCCATCCAAGTGATTCTAGTCAAACGTGTTCTAAGGACCACATTTGATAAACACCATAGTACAGTGGGGAGCTGCTGGAGGGTTTTAGGCAGGAGTATCACTTCATGAGGTCTGAATTTTAGAAAGATTATGCTAGATGCAGTATGCAAAATGGATTTGAGGAAGGTAAATCTGGATATAAAGAGATTTATTAGAAAGTTGTTGTAATAATCCAAATAAGAGGTAGTAGTGGCCTCAACTAAAGCAATAGAAATAGTGATGAGATTCTGGAGAGAAGTAAAATCTAAAATATAAAATCTGGTGATTGGGACAGTAGGGAGGCCAAGGAGAATCCAAGATGATTCCCAGATTTTTTTTCCCTGAGTAATTAGGTGGATTAGATTAAAAAAAATACAGTTGGAAATACAGATTATGAGATTGGAATGTATTTGAAAATAATGAGTTCAGTATGATAGATTTTTAAGTTCAATATGCCTGTGTGGGCTTCCCTGGGGGCGCAGTGGTTGAGAGTCCGCCTGCTGATGCAGGGGACACTGGTTCGTGCCCCGATCTGGGAAGATTCCACATGCCGTGGAGCGGCTGGGCCCGTGAGCCATGGCCGCTGAGCCTGCGCGTCCGGAGCCTGTGCTCCGCAACGGGAGAGGCCACAACAGTGAGAGGCCCGCGTACCGAAAAAAAAAAAAGAGTCAAGAATGGGAAGAAGAGCCAGTAAAGAAGATTGAAAAGTCAGGAGAGGCAAGCCAAGGGAGGGGATCCAGAATGAATTAGTTCTATAGTAATTTATGCTGTATTAATACCTCCCGACTGAACCCAAGCCCCACCAGCCTACGGATACAAATCTTTTCACATTCATTCCCAGACTTCACAGGCCTGATCCTTTATCTGTATAGCTGCTATCACCCTTCTCCCCTAAAGTCTTCTTTTCTATGAGCTCTTCAAGATAATATTGTCTCTTTGCTGCCTCTCAATTCCCCAACACCCCAAATCATGAAATCCCGAATAAGCTAAAAGGACTACATTTCATTTATTCTTCCATGAGGTGAAGCCACATTCTCTTCCCTACAAAAATGGGGAGTATGATAGTAGCAGAGACTGCTAATTGTACTTTGATATCCCTTTTGCCTGTTTGTTTGCTGTCCTAGTCCACCAAGAATAAAGGCTACATAACCTAGCTTTCCTTGAAGCTAGATATGGCAATGTGTTTAGATTCTTTCAACAGACTGAGCAGAAGTAGCACATGCAACTACCGGGATATCTCCTTTTCATTCTCTCCCTTTTTCCAGCTGGTTGGAATACTGGAATTACATCAGCCGTCATGGACCACAGGTGACCTTGGGAATGAGGCGGCCACAGAGACTGATACTGAGATGTACCTCCCAGCAACTTCTTCAATGAATGCTGCTAGGAGTGATGGCAGTAGATAGCCCACAACTCTCAGCCCCCTCAGCTGCAGAGAGCCACCTTGCTCAAGGTCACAGCCATTCCAGGGTGGCCCACATCCATTGACAGATCACCGTGGGAGTATAAAGGCCTGACCATTTTGGCCTAACTCAAGACATCTCTGAGGGATTGGCCACAGCTGCATCACAGCTGGACTTGTTCCTCTGCTCACTCACCCACTATCCCAATGCGCCTTGCCCTGACTCTCCTACTTAATCCTGTAGACTATGTGCCCCACCAACACTTCTGATCCTTTTCATCCTGCTCTACTTTTTCTTTTTTCCATATACCTATCACCCTCTAATATACTATATCACTTAGTTATTTATTATGTTTTTATCTATTTTCTTTACAGTAGGATGTAAGATCCCAACAGCATGAGGACAAGGATCTTGGTTTTGTACAATAATGTGTCCCATGCACCTACAATAATGCCTGGCACAGAGCAGGCATTCAGTAAATATTTGTTGAATGAGTGAATAATTCTCAAGGAGAATTTTTCAGAATTCACTCTTTAGGACCCCCAATTCCAGAAATAGTTTGAAAAGAATTCCTTGGCAGCAGATTCACTAATATTATATATTCTATACAATCCAATAAGAAAAAATTGGTCATGTATTTTTATGGAGTACCCTAAATCACTCCTTTTATAGTTTACATTCATTAGCATTTCATATACACACACATACACTATCTCTCTCAACACACACACACACACACACACACACACATCTATAAAGATTATAATGCTTTATTTAATATGTAAGCCCTGTGATTTCTGTTCCAATGAGATGACCATTGAAAAAGATTGATTTTCCCGAGAATAGGAAACTTAGAAAAAGCAAACCTGAATTTCTCAAGTGTGGTAATCCAGGACAGTTTGCTGGGCTACATGATAGGGTATAGTTACTTCTAACAGGAACCGTCTGTTCTCAAGTACAATTCATTGCAGCTGAGTTTGGAAACTTTGTTTTGCTTCATATTACCAGCTTCTGAAAGAGGTCAGTATTTGTGAGGTTTCAGGAAGTTTACTTTGAAGTCAGCACTCCAATAGAAACATGAACTAGATCAACTGAGCACCCATGGAGTTGGCCTGAGGATTTATTTCTGTAGCTCTGAACTCTTAGGGGGCTTTCCTCTCATGGGCAAGTTCCCACTTTTTCATTTGTCTTAACAGTTAGCAAAGGTTATCTAAATGTCATTGTGTGAATTAGAAAGATAGTAATGGGGTTATGATTGAGTATAATTTAAACCAATCATTTTTATAAAAAATAAAGAACAATTTTAAAACATTTGCAAGTAAAAAAGATCTTTGACTATGAATAAAATACTAATTATTATTTACTAACTAATTATTAGTTATTAATAAGTGGTGGTGAGTGTTAATTATATTCTCTTTTTGTTTGGGGTGGGTATGTTAATAACTGAGGAAAAAGGTAGATACTCCAACACGGCAGTTCTTTTGTTACCCCTGGAGTAATGTTGCCCTTGATCAATCTACCCCTCACTCATTCTGGCTTTGTGAAGCAAGTAGAGATTGTAATTTTAAAACATTAGACTTAACGCTCTAAGTGGAGTTTATCTTTGGGCAACTTTTCTACCCTTTCAAGACACTGTTCTGCAACAAATAATAAAGATTCATTAAGAGAAAGATTGCCTTCTTTAAAAATGTATTATGAATCAAGATTTAAAGACCTCACTGAACCCCTGTTTTGATCATTTTAATAGCCTCCAACTGGTTTTCAATGAGACTTGATAATTATCATCAAATAGATAATCAGAAAGTCAGTGGAGGGTAACAATGAGAAGCTGTATTTTAGTTCATGCAGTTATCTTTAGCCTGGTCTCTCTCGGTTAAAACCTCCAGAAGATTCTCTTACTTCCTCCATCTACCATCTTCTGGCGTCTTAATATTATTTTCTCAAACTCCTTGGCATTCAATACAGACTTTACTAATCCCTTGGCCTCAGTAGGCAGTCTTCTTCATAAACAATAAATAGCTCCTTGGCCTATTCATTAAAAGCATATTGCAGGGCTTCCCTGGTGGCGCAGTGGTTAAGAATCTGCCTGCCAATGGGGGAGACATGGGTTCGAGCCCTGGTCTGGGAAGATCCCACATGCCGCGGAGCAACAAAGCCCGCATACCACAACTACTGAAGCCCGTGAGCCTCAACTACTGAAGCCCATGAGCCTAGAGCCTGTGCTCCGCAAAAGACAAGCCACTGCAATGAGAAGCCCACACACCGCAACAAAGAGTAGCCCACACTCTCCACGACTAGAGAAGGCCCGCGCACACCAACGAAGACACAACGCAGCCAAAAATAAATAAAATAAATAAATTATTTTTTAAAAAAAGCACATTGCTACTCACAAACCAGCTCCTGGAATATTCCTGAAGTGGGCATGTGTTGCACTGCCCAGACGCATCTTTAAAACCAAGGCATTGGGCTTCCCTGGTGGCGCAGTGGTTGAGAGTCCGCCTGCCGATGCAGGGGATGCGGGTTCGTGCCCCGGTCCGGAAAGATCCCACATGCCGTGGAGCGGCTGGGCCCGTGAGCCATGGCTGCTGAGCCTGCGCGTCCGAAGCCTGTACTCCAAAAACCAAGGCATTAATTTCCCCATTTATAGGAGTGTTGGCTACTGAGGACTCACAGCTGAATTCCTCGTCAGGCGCTGCCTCATCTAACATCTACTCCCCTCCCCCAGGAGTACCCATAGGCAAAAATTGGCCCACGTAAAGGGGTAAAATTGCTCCCTTATTTCAACTTCAGAAACTTTGAAAGACTATCCTAGCTCTAAAGCTATCCATGCAATTGCAGTGGCCTTTGTTGTCACCGCATCACAGTTCAACTCTCCTTCCACCCAGTCCCGTTTCTTTCACTCTCCCAAAGGTATTGATCCCTAAGCCACTTCCCAGTAAATTTCCTACATGCTAATATCTATTTCAGAGTCTGCTTCCTAGTAAACCTGTGACCTGTGAGAATTCTCTTGGTCATAATCAAACCACCACTTTTAGTTATCATTTAATAAAATAAAATTTTGATGGTGACTTGTGTATTAGTCATAGCAGACTAACTTCTGTAATAAACAATCTCAAAATGTTAGTGGCTTAACCCAATAAAAATTTGCTTCTTACTCATCCCATGGTGCATTGCAGTTCAGTGGGGAGAGGGACAGTCATTCAGGGATCCAGACTCCTTCCAGCTTTTGGCTCCACCCTTTTCTAGGAGTTCTGTCCTTCAGCTGACAGATGAGGAAAGAAAATGAGAAAAAGGCATAGAAGGTTTGATGGCTTGAAAGAGTGCACATCAATTCTACTAGCATTCCATTGGCCAGAACTCTGTCGTACGGCCACGCTAAGACAAGGAAGGCTGAGGATCACTAGCAGCCTCTGCTACTCATTTAAAGAACACCTGTGACTTTCAAATCTTCCATTTTCCATGACATGTGACATTCTTGTACCAACCTTCAACCTGCAAGGACTGAAAATTCCATCTTTATTAAAGATCTTAAAAGATTCATGGTCTCTCCACTTTAATAAAAGTCTCTGGGGCTTCCCTGGTGGCGCAGTGGTTGAGAGTCCGCCTGCTGATGCGGGCAACACGGGTTCGTGCCCTGGTTCCGGGGCGTCCCACATGCCACGCAGCGGCTGGGTGCGTGAGGCATGGCCGCTGGGCCTGCGCGTCCGGAGCCTGTGGTCTGCAACAGGAGAGGCTACAACAGTGACAGGCCCGCATACCGCAAAAAAAAAAAAAAAAAAAGTCTCTGTAGGGTGTGTGTGTATCTTTAGCAAATAAGGGATTTTTTAAATATGGTATTTTTTAAAAAACAGAACAGTGATTTCATACCCAATAAAATTAATGACAATTCTTTAATATATCTAATATCCAGTATGTGTACACATTCTGATTGTTCCTCAAAAGTCTCTTTCTGAAGTTCTTTTAATTCCTGGACAGGTACTGATAGTTATGTCATAGTTCCAGCAACTGACCATGACAACACTCCACCTAAACGTTCCTAAAACTCCCGAAGGATCCACTTACTTTTTCTCTTTGAACTGCTCTGACTGCCTTTGTCACAATCACAGCCATGCCTGTTTCAAAACCATAAACTAAACCTTCATGGATTCTCTGACATCAACTGATGTTTTATCAATACTTGTATTTTCTTTTCTTTTCTTCAGATAGTCTTCATTTTCTTAGTTATCACTCTTTTAACCATGGCGCTGGCTAGCCCTTCAACAGCAACTCTTACAAATACCACAAGGCTTGGGGCCACCCCTGCTATCGTTTCTTCAGGACTAACATGATTTATAGGAAACTGCTCCTACATTCTGAGAAAAATCATTTCTTTAAAAAGATTTCCCAAATCTTCAAGTTCAATAATAAGAACATATGTTTACTCAATGACTGGTTCAAATAGCACCTTATATCTTCAGATTGTAGTTGGGATCTTATGTAAAACCAAGTGAGTTGATTCCAAAACGAAACCTTAAATTTCTCATTTTTTTACATCTTTTAATGTAGCGCAAATACTTCTTATCAAGAGATTAGAAAATAAACTAAAATTACCCAAACTGCTTTACATCTTTAGCCTCACCTCTTCTAGTACTTGTTTAAATGGTAAGCTGAAGCTTGATAGGAGATTTCTGAAAATAATTTCTAGAAGCCAACTGGTAATAAATCTATTGAGACTATTTTAACTTCTGCTAAAGATTCTATATCCCTTTGGAAATGTGCACCTTAGTGACTTCTGCTTCTGCTATAAACTCTGTCAAAGCACAAATTCAAACCCTAACCTGACATCCATTTCCTGTACATAAGACATGATATTGACAATGTCCTACAGAGCTCAGAACAAGTACCCAGTTTCTCTCCCTCAAAAGTTTGGCTCTGCTTCGTCAACGTTGACTCCATTTTTACCAGGTCCTCACTTTCTGGTCACAAAGATGGTTGCTAACAACTTTGGAGCTACTTTCTTCAGGTCCATTTTCTAGCAGAAAAGTGAGAGTTTGCTTCCCCAATTACTCAAACCAAGTCTGAGAAAGGAGACTCTTTGCACCTTATTGGAATGTTTTCATCTATGAACCAATCATTGAGTCAGGGGGATGAAATACACTGACAGGCTTACGCTAATCAGGGACTACCCTTGGAACTGTTGGAGGAGGGGTCAATCCCACTCAAACCATATAATTGAGAAATTCAAGGTATTACTAGGAAGAAAGAAGAGATTATTGAGAAGGAAGCAATAAATGTTCACTGCAGTACTGAATCTAAAGTGACTGACTTGGACATTCTATCAAAATAAAATATAAAGTAAATTGTAGCTTTAAATAAATTGGTTTTTCCTTTGTCATACCTGTCCTGAAAGGAATTCCCACCGATGTCCCTACCAAGGGTGAATGTCTCTGCATGGCGTTCAAAGCCCACCATAATGATATCCACCTAAAGATTTTTTTAGTTACTTTCAAGCTGTACATCTCTTATCAGATATGTATCTTCAGTCTCCCTCCCATAAACGTTTGTGATCCTACATTTTTGCGAAAAAAATCTTGATTATAAAAACAGTACATATTGGGACTTCCCTGGTGGCACAGTGGTTAAGAATCCGCCTGCCAATGCAGGAGACACGGGTTTGAGCCCTGGTCCAGGAAGACCCCACATGTTGCAGAGCAACTAAGCCCGCGAGCCACAACTACTGAAGCCCATGCACCTAGAGCCTGTGCTCCACAAGAACAGAAGCCACCACAATGAGAAGCGTGCGCACTGCACTGAAGAGTAACCCCTGCTCACCACAACTAGAGAAAACCTGAACGCAGAAACGAAGATCCAATGCAGCCAAAACTTAATTAATTAATTAATTAATTTGTTAAAACATCTGAAAAAAAAGAGCAGTACATGCTAACTTAAAGGTCAAGCAATATAAAAGTGACTAAAGTAGAAAATGGAAGTCCACCATATTTAGAGTGAATATTAGAGGTAGAATACAGGTTATAGATGTCTGGTTGCACACATTACTTGGATTTAAAAAGGAAATCGTGACTTTTACATTTTAACTGGGCTGTCCTACCTGTCATCAAAATGGCTTCATCAAAGTGGTCATGTGAAAAATTCCCTACTTCTGTTTTTTGTTTGTTTGTTTGCCATGTTTGCTTTCTTCTCTGCTAGCTGTCTATTTAGATCTCAGTCATCTTTCAGGGCCTACCTGAAATCACACCTCTTGATCCCTACTCTCTTTTTAAAACTGAACTTCTTCAATGTTCATAAACAAAACATAAAAACAAAAAGAGCATTTTAAAAATCTTTTCTAACT
The DNA here is from genome assembly GCF_011762595.2 of Tursiops truncatus. Taxonomy (NCBI): domain Eukaryota; kingdom Metazoa; phylum Chordata; class Mammalia; order Artiodactyla; family Delphinidae; genus Tursiops; species Tursiops truncatus. Next base: position 48,868,637 of record NC_047036.1, read on the forward strand.
GCTCTAGTTCTCATTGACTTTCCTCTCTACTTGGAGCCTACACCACACAATTAGCACATAACTACAAATTGTTAATATTGTTTGTTATTGTTCCATATGTATAAGAGTAGGTGAGAAGGATGTAGGTGGAATTGTTTTATGGAGTCCTGGGCTGGGGTGGGGACTTACAGAATCATGATATAGCAATGAGTGCAAGGGAGGCATGGAAACAGCTAGTCCTGGAAAATTACAGAAAATTGGGCTGTGAATTTAGAGTAGGGGTCTGGAGCAACTCCTGAGGCAGGCTTTGTACAAAAGCTAGAAGTCAAAACAAGGCAGTATGTCAAAGCCAAGAATTCGGTTAGAGATCTACAGGAATGAGAGGGTATATCAGGGCATGGATTAACAATAAAAATGATGATATACTATGCTTAGTTCAAATAATGTGTGAAATATAATTGATGTGTAACATCAAAAACCTCAAAATAACATCAAAACAACAAAAAAATTGCTCAATTTTACCAAAATTGTAAACGTGACTATCCTTTGGCTCAGCAATTCCACTTCTAGGATGTTATCCTAAAGAAATATTCACACAACTGTACAAAGTGAATGTACTAAATACTGTTGAAAAGAGCAAGAGATAAAAATGGAAACAACCAAAATAGCTATCTAAATGCCAGTTTGCTTACACTTTCCTCTACTATTCACATATACAGTAGAATAATAACCAGCTATTAAAAGAGAGATAGATCTATGAACACTGGCATGGAAAGAGGTCCAAAATATATTTTAAAAGAAACGTTCAAAGTAGTATATACAGCATGATTTCTTTAAAATATAAATTACACAGGTATTATTACATATATTTAATGACATTTTAAAAGAATTTTTTCGAAGCATTATTATCTGACTATTTGTATAAAAATCACCTAGAGTACATGTTAAAAATACATATTCCTGGACTTCATACTAGATCTACTGATCTACTACATCATACAAGATCTGCTACTGAACTAGTATACTAAACCTTACAGAATCACAATCTCTGGTGATTGAACCCCAGACTCTTCATAACAATCAGCCCACATGAATCTTGTGCCCAATACAGTTTGAGGATTATTGGATTAATACAGTATTAACAGGGGTTCCACCCAGGCCAGGGAAATTGGAGGGCAAGCAAGGGTGGAGGAGTGTGTGAGGGGTGGGTTGGTGGAGGACCAGGAGTTTTCCCTTTCATTTTACTTTATACTCTTCTGCATTTTAAAACTTTTTATGAGGGAGAGACCTTCAAGATGGTGGAGGAGTAAGACGTGGAGATCACCTTCCTCCCTACAAATACACCAGAAATACATCTACATGTGGAACAACTCCTACAGAAAACCTACTGAACGCTGGCAGAAGAACTCAGACTTCCCAAAAGGCAAGAAACTCCACACATACCTGGCCGTGTGGCTGACAGGGTCTTGGTGCTCTGGCCGGGTGTCAGGCCGGTGCCTCTGAGGTGGGAGAGCCGAGTTCAGGACATTGGTCCACCAAAGACCTCCCGGCTCCACATAATATCAAATGGCGAAAGTTCTCCAAGAGATCTCCATCTCAACAATATGATCCAGCTCCACTCAACGACCAGGAAGCTACAGTGCTGGACACCCAATGCCAAACAACGACCAAGACAGGAACACAACCCCACCCATTAGCAGAGAGGCTGTCTAAAATCATAATAAGGTCACAGACACCCCAAAACACAACACTGGACATGGTCCCACCCACGAGAAAGACAAGATCCAGCCTCATCCACCAGAACACAGTTACCAGTCCACTCCACCAGAAAGCCTACACAACCAACAGAACCAACCTCAGCCACTGAGGCAGACACCAAAAACAACGGGAACTACAAACTTGCAGCCTGCGAAACGGAGACCCCAAACACAGTAAGTTAAGCAAAATGAGAAGACAGAGAAACACAGAGAAGATAAGGGAGCAAAGTAAAACCCCACCAGACCAAAGAAATGAAGAAGATATAGGCAGTCTACCTGAAAAAGAATTCAGGGTAATGATAGTAAAAATGATCCAAAATCTTGGAAGTAGAATGGAGAAAATACAAGAAACGTTTCACAAGGAGCTAGAAGAACTGAAGAGCAAACAAACAATGATGAACAACAAAATAAATGAAATTTAAAATTCTCCAGAAGGAAACAATAGCAGAATAACTGAGGCAGAAGAATGGATAAGTGACCTGGAAGATAAAATAGTGGAAATAACTACTGCAGAGCAGAATAAAGAGAAAAGAATGAAAAGAACTGAGGACAGTCTCAGAGACTTCTGGGACAACACTAAATGTACCAACATTCGAATTATAAGGGTCCCAGAAGAAGAAGAGAAAAAGAAAGGGGCTGAGAAAATATTTGAAGAGAATACAGTTGAAAACTTTCCTAATATGGGAAAGGAAATAGTCAATCAAGTCCAGGAAGCACAGCATCCCATACAGGATAAATCCAAGGAGAATACACCAAGACACATATTAATCAAACTATCAAAAATTAAATACAAAGAAAAAATATTAAAAGCAGCAAGGGAAAAACAACAAATAATATACAAGGGAATCCCCATAAGGTTAACAGCTGATCTTTCAGCAGAAACTCTGCAAGCCAGAGGGAGTGGTAAGACATATTTAAAGTGATGAAAGGGAAAAACCTACAAACAAGATTACTGTACCCAGCAAGGATCTCATTCAGATTTGATGGAGAAATTAAAATCTTTACAGACAAGCAAAAGCTAAGAGAATTCAGCACCACCAAACCAGCTTTACAACAAATGCTAAAGGAACTTCTCTAGGCAGGAAATACAGAGGAGGAAAACACCTACAACAACAAACTCAAAACAATTAAGAAAATGGTAATAGGAACATACACATCGATAACTACCCTAAATGTAAATGGATTAAATTCTCCAACCAAAAGACATAGACAGGCTGAAGATATACAAAAACAAGACACGTATATATGCTGTCTACAAGAGACCCACTTCAGACATAGGGACACATACAGACTGAAAGTGAGGGGATGGAAAAAGATATTCCATGCAAATAGAAATCAAAAGAAAGCTGGAGTAGCAATTCTCATATCAGACAAAATAGACTTTAAAATAAAGACTATTATAAGAGATAAGGAAGGACACTACATAACGATAAAGGGATCAATCCAAGAAGAAGATATAAGAATTTTAAATATTTATGCACCCAATATAGGAGCACCTCAATACATAAGGCAAATGTTAACAGCCATAAAAGGGGAAATTGACAGTAATACAATAAGAGTAGGGGACTTTAACATGCCACTTTCACCAATGGACAGATCATCCAAAATGAAAATAAATAAGGAAACAGAAGTTTGAAATGATACATTAAACAAGATGGACTTAATTGATATTTATAGGACATTCCATCCAAAAACGGCAGATCACACTTTCTTCTCAAGTGCTCATGGAACATTCTCCAGGATAGAGCATTTCTTGGGTCATAAATCAAGCGTTGGTAAATTTAAGAAAATTTAAATCATATCAAGTACCTTTTCCGACCACAACGCTATGAGACTAGACATCAATTACAGGAAAAAATCTGTAAAAAATACAAATACAAACATGAAGGCTAAACAGTACACTACTAAATAACCAAGAAATCACTAAAGAAATCAAAGAGGAAATCAAAGAATACCTAGATACAAATGACAATGGAAAACAAGATGACCTAAAACCTATGGGATTCAGCAAAAGCCGTTCTAAGAAGGAAGTTTATAGCATTACAATCCTACCTCAAGAAATAAGAAATATCTCAAATAAACAACCTAGCCTTACACCAAAAGCAATTAGAGAAAGAACAAAAAAAACCCAAAGTTAGCAGAAGGAAAGAAATCATAAAGATCAGATCAGAAATAAATGAAAAAGAAATGAAGGAAACAATAGCAAGGACCAATAAAACTAAAACCTGTTTCTTTGAGAAGATAAACAAAATTGATAAACCATTAGCCAGACTCATCAAGAAAAAAAAGGAAGAGGACTCAATTCAATAGAATTAGAAATGAAAAAGGAGAAGTAAGAATTGACACTGCAGAAATACAAAGGATCACGAGAGATTACTAGGAGCAACCACATGCCAATAAAATGGACAACCTGGAAGAAATGGACAAATTCTTAGAAATGCACAACCTTCTGAGATTGAACCAGGAAGAAAGAGAAAATAGAAACAAACCAATAACAAGCACTGAAATTGAGACTGTGATTAAAAAATCTTCCAACAAAAACCCAGGACCAGATGGCTTCACAGGTGAATTCTATCAAACATTTAGAGAAGAGCTAACACTTACCCTTCTCAAACTCTTCCAAAATATAGCAGAGGGAGGAACACCCGCAAACTCATTCTACGAGGCCACTATCACCCTGATACCAAAACCAGACAAAGATGTCACAAAGAAAGAAAACTACAGACCAATATAACTGATGAACACAGATGCAAAAATCCTCAACAAAATACTAGCAAAAAGAATCCAACAGCACATTAAAAGGATCATACACCGTGATCATGTAGGATTTATCCCAGGGATGCAAGGATTCTTCAGTATACACAAATCAATCAATGTGATAAACCATATTAACAAATTGAAGGAGGAAAACAATATGATCATCTCAATAGATGCAGAAAAAATTTTCAACAAAATTCAACACCCATTTATAATAAAAACCCTCCAGAAAGTAGGCATAGAGGGAACTTACCTCAACATAATAAAGGCCATATATGACAAACCCACAGCCAGCATCATTCTCAATGGCAAAACACTGAAACCATTTCTTCCAAGATCAGAAACAACACAAGGTTGTCCACTCTCACCACTGTTATTCAACACAGTTTTGGATGTTTTAGCCACAGCAATCAGAGAAGAAAAAAAATGAAAGGATTCCAAATCAGAAAAGAAGAAGTAAAGCTGTCACTGTTTGCAGATGACATACTATAGAAAATCTTAAAGATGCTACCGGAAAACTACTAGAGCTAATCAATGAATTTGGTAAAGTAGCAGGATACAAAATTAATGCACAGAAATCTCTTGCATTCCTATACATTAATGATGAAAAATCTGAAAGAGAAATTAAGAAAACACTCCCATTTACCATTGCAACAAAAAGAATAAAATACCTAGGAATAAACCTACCTAAGGAGACAAAAGACCTGTATGCAGAAAACTATAAGACCGTGATGAAAGATGATACAAACAGATGGAGAGATATACCATGTTCTTGGGTTGGAAGAATCAACATTGTGAAAATGACTCTACTACCCAAAGCAATCTACAGATTCAATGCAATCCCTATGAAACTACCAATGGCATTTTTCACAGAGCTAGAATAAAAAATTTCACAATTTCTATGGACACACAAAAGATCCTGAATAGCCAAAGCAATCTTGAGAAAGAAATACGGAGCTGGAGGAATCAGGCCCCTGGACATCAGACTATACTACAAAGCTACAGTAATCAAGACAGTATGGTACTGGCACAGAAACAGAAATATAGATCAATATAACAGGATAGAAAGCCCAGTGATAAGCCACGCACATACGATCACCTTATGTTTGATAAAGGAGGCAAGAATATACAATGGAGAAGAGACAGCCTCTTCAATAAGTGGTGCTGGGAAAACTGGACAGCTACACGTAAAAGAATGAATTTAGAACACTCTCTAACACCATACACAAAAATAAACTCAAAATGGATTAAAGACCTAAAGGTAAGGCCAGATACTATAAAACTCTTAGAGGGAAACATAGGCAGAACACTCTATGACATAAATCACAGCAAGATCCTTTTTAAGTCACCTCCTAGGGAAATGGAAATAAGAACAAAAGTAAACAAATGGGACCTAATGAAAGTTAAAAGCTTTTGAAAAGCAAAGGAAACCATAAACAAGATGAAAAGACAACCCTCAGAATGGGAGAAAATATTTGCAAATGAAGCAAGTGACAAAGGATTAATCTCCAAAATTTTACAAGCAGCTCATGCAGCTCAATACCAAAAAAACAAACAACCCAATCGAAAAATGGGCAGAAGACCTAAATAGACATTTCTCCAAAGAAGATATACAGACTGCCAACAAACACATGAAAGGATCCTCAACATCACTAATCATTAGAGAAATGCAAATCAAAACTACAATGAGGTATCATCTCACACCGTCAGAATGGCCATCATTAAAAAATGTACAAACAATAAATGCCGGAGAGGGTGTGGAGAAAAAGGAACCCTCTTGCACTCTTGGTAGGAATGTAAATTGATACAGCCACTATGGAGAACAGTATGGATGTTCCTTCAGAAACTAAAAACAGAACTACCATATGACCCAGCAATCCCACTACTGGGCATATACCTGGAGAAAACCATATTTCAAAAAGAGTCATGTACCACAATGTTCATCGCAGTTCTATTTACAATAGCCAGGACATGGAAGCAACCTAAGTGTCCATCATCGGATGAATGGATAAAGAAGATGTGGCACATATATACAATGGAATATTACTCAGCCATAAAAATAAATGAAACTGAGTTACTTGTAGTGAGGTGGATGGACCTAGAGTCTGTCATTCAGAGTGAAGTAAGTCAGAAAGAGAAAAACAAACACTGTATGCTAACACATACATATGGAATCTAAAAAAAAAAAAAGGTTCTGAAGAACCTAGGGGCAGGACAGGAATAATGATGAAGACATAGAGAATGCACTTGAGGACACAGGGAGTGGGAAGGGTAAGCTGGGACAAAGTGAGAGAGTAGCATGGACATATATATGCTACCAAATGTAAAATAGATAGCTAGTGGGAAGCAGTCGTATAGCACAGGGAGATTAGCTCAGTGCTTTGTGACCATCTAGAGGGGTGGAATAGGGAGGATGGGAGGGAGACGCAAGAGGGAGGAGATATGGGGATATATGTATATGTATAGCTGATTCACTTTGCTATAAAGTGGAAACTAACACACCATTGTAAAGCAATTATACTCCAATGAAGATGTTAAAAAATAAAAAAATAAAATGAAAATAATAAAAAAAGGAAATCAGCTATATTTTAAAATGAAATAAAAATTAAATTAAAAATAAAATAAAATTCTTTATGAGAATTTATTACTTATGTAATAATCTATACCTAGTAGAGATTTTGAGATTTAGAAGATGGAAACATTAAATTTTGATTTTCTAGGTCATGTAAATGAGGAAATACATTACCAGTTTACCTCATTCAAGAAAAGACTATCAAATCAAAGAGTATAAATTTGGCAATATAAAACAGAGTTAAACTTCCTTAATTTATTCAACAAATATTTGCTGAGCATCTGTGTTCCAAGTACTATTCTATGTGCTGAAGATGTAACAAAGAACATTAGACAAGGTTCCTACCCTCAGGGAGCTTACTTTAGAATGGGGGAGGAGACAGATGAAAAAGTAAATAATGGAGCAAGGTAATTGCAGGTGGTGTTAAGTTACAGAGTGATAGAGAGTAAAGTGGGGGTGAGGTGGAGGGTAAGGGAAGACATTTTTCAGGAGGTGCTTTTTGACTAAGACCTGAAAGATAACAAGAAACAATCATATGAAAAGTTAAGCAAGAGCCACAATGTTGATCTGGGGAAGAGCTTGACATATTTAAGGGAAAGAAAAGAACTCAGTGAGGCTAGAGCAGAATGAGCAGGAGTGTGGTACCAGACAAGGGTGGAGAGGTAGCCAAAGCTAGATCATGTATAGCTCTGTAAAGAATTTAGATTTTATTCTAGGAAGCTGGTGATTGATTTTAAGAAGGAAGTGATGTTATCTCTTTTATATTTTAAGTATAACTTTCATATCCTTTGACCTGATATTTTCATTTAGAGGAATTTTCCCACAAAAAAGGTTTACAAAGATGTTCATAATTAGAATTTTATATTGAAGATAACTCAACAATACAGTGAATGTGTAAGCAAAAAATGATTTAGAAATATATCAAATAGTATGGGAATTCCCTGGCGGTCCAGTGGTTAGGACTCTGTGCTTCCACTGTAAGGGACATGTTTGGATCCCTGGTTGGGGAACTAAGATTCCGCATGCCATGAAGCAATGTCAAAAATATACATATATATGGAATAGTATATGGCTATTAAAAATTATAAGTATATGGACATATGGACTATAAAAACACACTGAAATAGTCATAAGAAGTGAAGTCAAGCAAAACAATTATTTTAAGAGACTAAATCTATAATGAAAAATGTCTTTATTTCCACTGTTGTAAAATGTATTTACTATGGCCTAGCTAGGCTCTACTCACAGTATATAACATATATTTTCAATTTAAAGAAGGAATTCAAACAGCCATAAAAGTAAGTATGCATATTAACAAAGATTAGGGAAATAAGGTATGTTTGGGACCTTAATATTTACTGGAAAATTTGCTTTCTGTTAAGTTGATTACATCAAAACAGCAACCAAAAAATCAAGTGCTATCCTTTAACAACAAGAAATATTTCAGGGAAACCTGTTCTCTCTAGTTATACTTGACTTAGACTGAATACATTGAAAAAACTAACACCGGCCATAGTTTTTTAAAATAATGAGAATGTGTAGCACACCATCAATCATTTTGTTTTACATCGCTGATGCTCCATGACAACTCTATAAGAGCTTACTAAGCTCCCGAATTAATATGAACTATGTAAGAATATATAAATCATTTTCAACTTGGATATATTACTACAAATGGTGAAAAGACCACCTCCTGTTACTTATGAGTTCATACTCATCAAATTACTGAAAATCTGGTGTAAGGGGAAACCTCTACACTTCCTATACTTGAGAGGAATTCGTTATGTAAATGAAAATTAAGGCAAATATTTGATTAATAAGTATAAAGATTAGGAATACCTCAATGTAGACAATGATGGAATATGACACCACATTATTTGATATTTCTATATAGATCTAAATTCAATATGGACCTTAAAAGGCTTTGTAAATTAGCTTTGTACCAAAAGCTTACTGTTAATACAATCCAATACACTATCAAAAGGTATAAGTGAAAGTATACTATCAAAATAAGTTTGATAAGTAGACTATCAAAAAGTATACATGAGGGCTTCCCTGGTGGGGCAGTGGTTGAGAGTCCGCCTGCCGATGCAGGGGACACGGGTTCGTGCCCCGGTCCGGGAAGATCCCATATGCCGCGGAGCGGCTGGGCCCCTGAGCCATGGCCGCTGAGCCTGCGCGTCCGGAGCCTGTGCTCCGCAACGGCAGAGGCCACAACAGTGAGAGGCCCGCGTACCCCAAAAAAAAAAAAAAAAAAAAAAAGTATACATGAAAGAATTATAATGAAGAAGGTGGACTAGGTAAATAACCAATCAGTGTCTATTCAGTACTCAGTCCCTACGTGGGCAATGTATAGAAAATATCAAATTATGGAAATTCAAGGGTAATCAACTGGTTCTCAACCAGTTATATATACACCTCAGAATCTCCTGATGAGTTTTTAAAAAACAGACCACATGGGCTTCCCTGGTGGCGCAGTGGTTGAGAGTCTGCCTGCCAATACAGGGGACACGGGTTCGAGCCCTGGTCTGGGAAGATCCCACATGCCGTGGAGCAACTGGGCCCATGAGCCACGAGTACTGAGCCTGTGCGTCTGGAGCCTGTGCTCCGCAACAAGAGAGGCCGCGACAGTGAGAGGCCTGCGCGCCGCAATGAAGAGTGGCCCCCGCTCGCCGCAACTAGAGAGAGCTCTCGCACAGAAACGAAGACCCAACACAGCCAAAACAAAAAACAAAAAAACAAAACAAAAAAAACAGACCACATTAAATTCCCCCCTGGAAATTTTAAACTGTTAGGCCTGGAGTAGAGTTTGTGCTTACATATTTTTATTAAAATATTTCTTAAGTGCTTCTGATGATCATGGCTGGGGGGAGAATCACCCAGATAGGACCGTCATTATAAATTGGATTGGGTGGAGAAAGCACCATAAAGAAGGGAGACTACAGCTGTGCCTTGCCACATAGAAAGGCTTTAAATAGAGCAGAGTAAGGGACTTCCCTGGTTGTCTAGTGGTTAGGACTCTGTGCTTCCACTGCAGGGGGCATGGATTCAATCCCTGGTCAGGGAACTAATATCCCCCAAGCCATGTGGCACAGCCAAAAATAAAAATAGAGGTGAGTAAATCACTTACTATATGAGCAGAAACTGAGGCAGGAACGGTATTGTTTGGGAGAGAGCAGGTAGGCCGTTCTTCAATGAATTCAAGGCAAATAAAGATGGTAGTGTAGCGGGAAAAGCAGGGCGGGGGGTGATGGTGATGGTGGTAGTTGTGGGATGAATTGGGAGATTGGGATTGGCATATATACACTAATGTGTATAAAATAGATAAGAATCTGCTGTATAAAAAATAAATAAATAAAATTCAAAAATAAGATGGTAGTGTATACTGAATGAGGTAATTACAAGTAAATGTTGACTTAAAAAATATAATTCAGTAGAGGATTAAATCCAGATTTAGGGGTTAGGAAATGAATGAGTGATGGGGAATCAAGGTAGTGGGTATTTAAAGCAGTCATTTGAGAATTTGGCAGGGGAAGGAAAGTAAAAAATAGAATGGAATTTAAATAGGAAGAGAAGGATCAAAAGATTTTTTTTCCAAGACAAAGGAGCCTGAAAATGTTTGCAGGCAGGAAGAGAAATCCAACAGAGAAGAAAAGAGCAAATATTCAGAGCGGGTAAAATTGGGATTTATATCTCCCAGGTGTTTTTAATGTATTTGTTTAAGGACTAAAATATATTACAATAAAATTACACCAGTTTAATTAGAATTAAAATGTAAGTAAATTTAATGGGAATGGGAAACACTGACAACCGAGAAGTCTCCAAAGCAGCACAGGACAGAAAGGAGACAACAAAGTCGAAGAGTTTCTGTCAACTGCATCCATTTTCTTCATTTGATCCTAGATCCACAAACTTTGTGTAATTGAGAATAGATGCAAACACTGAATGGAAAACTTCAAGTAAGAAGATGTAGACACACATGTATAATTTGAGCTAGAACTGGAGCCAAGTCATGCCTCTGCTCTTCCCCAGAGGAGCAGGTAACTGGTTAAGGTGAGTGTTGGCTTCTGCTTCAAATCCTGCTCACTGGCTTAACAGCCTCTTCCTTGGAATAATCTCTTAACGTTTATGTACTAATGACCCCAAAGTAGAGGAAAAATTTTTTTAATCTAGGCCTTATAAAGAGATTGGCTTGGCTCGATGACAATAACTATGATTTTTTTTGAAATGGTTTATCAACTCAGGATAGGGTAGGACAACAGCAGCCACTATTAATAGGATATGACTTGATGGAAATTATCCTTAAGCAAGATTATTCTGTCAGTTAAGTTAGGATGGACTCGAGTGGGTAAAAGAATATAGACAGGTCTGTAAAGCTCTTGCTATCCTCTCAAGTGTGAGGTGATGAGGGCCAGAGGCAAATTGCAAAGTGTGTTTAATTTTACATCATTGGATATAAAATTTGAATTAATGATTTGAAGATTACAGTAGAGTACTAGGTTATTTTTTGTAGGGTGGTTTACTTTGTTTTTTAACTTGATTATAAATACAAAGTACTATCACATTTTATTTCACTTGACCCTCATGAAAACTTCCCACAGGGTGCAAAGTATGTGTCAGCAACCGTGATAAAACATAATATTTTATGAAGCAATTTTAAATTTAATAGGTGTATAGCTTGATTTCTTTGTATTCTTTAAAGAATTTGCAAGCAAATAAATAGATGCTGTATACCTCAGTCATCGAGACATCAGGGAATGAGTTCTACTGGACAGAAGCTCAAAGAGTTCAGATAAAACTCTCAAGATTATTAAAAAAAAAAACCCTGAATCTTGATTTGGTCAAATCTTATTTTGAAACAGAGGTCCTGAATTGAGATTTACAGTAATGTCATTTCTGGAATGTAAAAGCCGGTTATTTTCTAACTTGTCTACCCAGTGTTTTTTTTTGTTTTGTTTTGTTTTGTTTGTTTGTTTTTTGTGGTACGCGGGCCTCTCACCGTTGTGGCCTCTCCCCTTCTGGAGCACAGGCTCCGGACGCGCAGGCTCAGCGGCCATGGCTCAGGGGCCCAGCCGCTCCGCGGCATATGGGATCTTCCCGGACCGGGGCACGAACCCGTGTCCCCTGCATCGACAGGCGGACTCTCAACCACTGCGCCACCAGGGAATCCCTACCCAGTGTTTTTTTCATAGACATTATTTTTACTTTAGATTGGATCTAAGAAACTTTCTTCTTTTGACAACTATGCCTTTAATATATTCAAGTTACAAACGTAGTCTGAATCTTTCAACAATTCTTTTAGGATCTATTTGACTTGATTACTTATATTAGGTTGAAAACTCTAGCCATTTGCATATATCCACACACGCACTTAACACACATGTATCCAGTTTCCAATTTTTAAATTTTAAAACTGTTTTTAGTTAATATTACAGGGAGATTAACAATGACTAGAGAAAGCAGAGCACGATAAGTGTGTTTCCTCCATATCAAGTCCTAATACTAGAAGCAAAAGTCACACGTTTGGAGGTTTGTTTTACACAGTCCTGTAAACATAGTTTCTATGGTCCCTGTCCACATGGCCTTCCTGCTCTGCCAGGATGAAGAATCCCGCTCTCCACATGCTGATGTGGTCAGACTAATCAAGTGACTGCAGGAAAGACACCTTCCTTAGTCAACCTTGTGTCTGCCCTCTGTCCTTGAATCATAGTTACTGGTTTTATGGTCCAGTGCAAATAGTCTTGAACTCTACAGCAGAGACAAGACACCAGCATCGGATGCATCATAAACCGAGCAGTCAAGCCCCCCTCCCCGCCCCCATACCACAGGGTTTCTTTTTGAGTGGTGATGAGCTAAGTCAAAGCCATGAAAAGAGGACCTTCATTCTGACCTAGGGTGGGTGACTCCTCAAAGGTGTTTCTTCTTTTCTTCCACAACTGGATGGGAAACCTTGGGACGGTTACTTGGACAGGCCACCTCTAAGTAGCAACAGAGGTGACACTCTCAGATGAAACACTGAACCCATGCTGTCAATGGCCGACCCCTAAATTCATCCCTCAGCCACGCGCTCCAGCCGGAACGCCCAGAAACCACAGGGTCCTTAATCCATTCCAGCAAGAGCGCCAATTTTTGGGTGCCAGAGAGGCCGGATGGCACCGGGGCGCGGGTTCCTGCCTCTTCCAGGCCGCACGCCGAAATCAACCGAGACGCAGGCTCGCTGCGACCCGTAGAGCCAGCGTTCCGCTCCCTCTGCCGACCTCACTGCGGGCGGGGCCCCCTCGAGGCAGCGGGGAAAGGCAGGCAGACGAGGAAGAGACGCGGGAGGAGCGCTCTGCGCAGGCGCGCGGCGCCCCGCCTCCCCAGCGTCTGCTCCAGGGCGGGCGGCGCGGGCCCTCCCACTTTCGCCCGCGCCGCCTCACGGCCCCGGCCCTCGCTTCACCCCGACGCCCCGGCGTGCGCGTCCTCCCGCCGGCCTGCAGGCCCGGGGCCTCCGCCTGCCAGCCCGCCGCTGCTCTTCGCGGCCCCGGCTCGCGTTCACGCTGTCGCCCGGGCCGGCGCGGCCGCGGGCAACCGCTCCCCCTCCCACACCTACCCCGTCCCCTCCCCGCCTTTTCCGCCCTCGCGTCCCCCTCCCTCGGCCAGCCGCCGCTGCTCCAGATGAGGTGATGGCAACGGCCAACTTCGGCAAGATCCAGATCGGGATTTACGTGGAGATCAAGCGGAGCGATGGTGAGTCTCGCCGCCGCCCCTGCCGCCCGGGCCCCGCATTCGGGCGTGCACGGAGGAGACGCGGGCGCCGGCTGCCTCATTGATTACTCCGCCGCGCAGTGGGGGCGGGAAGGCGGCGGCGGCGGCGCTTTTGTGTGTGGCTTGTGTGCGAGTGAGGCCAGCTTGGGGTCCGCCCCGGGTGCCGCTGCAGTGCCGGGGCGGGGAGGGGCCCTTCGGGGGGCTGGGCCGGGGGAGGCCGGCGGGGAAGGGCCCGGGTGTAGCGGGCTGCGTCTCTGGGGGCGTCGGGCGGGCGCGCTGGCGGGTCCCGGGCCGGGAGCCCTCGCTCCTCCCGCGATCTCCATCCTCCCCGGGGACGCCAGCCCGGAGGGTGGGGGCAGCGGGCTCCGTTAGGGTTGACCCAGCCTTGCGTCTCACCCCGGCCTTTTCATTTTCCGGCCTCATCTCTGCGGGGGTGGGGAGAGCGTGAAGACCAGAGATTTCAGTATTTAGGGAACCGACTGCTGGTTCCAGGCTGAGGTGGGGGAGAAAGGCCAACCCCGCTGGTTTAAAGTGTCTGGCTGTCACGTTTCTTCGTCAGTCGTTTCTCGAGCATGCCTGTTTCTTTTTTGCTAGTCCCTTCCTTGGAAGAAGGATGCGGAGCTTGTCGTGCTCAGGCATGAATAAGGGTGCGGGTATAAATGGGGAGAAGTATTCGATAAGCTTCTCAAAGGTGATGAGGCTGAAAGGGAAGGAGCGGGATGAACCTAGTCAGTGCGAGGCACTACTGGGAGGGTGGGGCTGGGGGACCGTCTGTTGATATTTTCACACCCTCCGGAGAGGTAACCTAGAGGAAAGTGTAAGACGAGGCACGGGCTTAATTAAAAAAGCCTAGAAAGCCCTAGGCTTCTGTATCTTTCTGTAGGTTTCTCTTGGGGAAAATGTTTTATGTCACTAGCCAGCCAGGCTTGGAAATTTTCTCCTTGTAAAGGAGAAACCGCATGGAGGGGGATAAATTATTTTCTTTCAATCCACGCATTGAAGAAAGTAGAGGTGTGTAATATCGAGAGGTGTGCGGTGTTCCTTATACCTTACCTTTAATTTGTGGCTTATTATCATTTAGCCTAGTCGGTGGTAACTGTCGCTGGTACATCCACACCCTCTTGGTTTCTACCAGGTTTGACCAAGTTATGTGAAGCTGAGATTGACTTTCATGTTATCTATGTGATGTATTGGAAGACCTTGTATAGCTGATGATTTTTTCCCCTTCGTTATATTTGACATAATTTGTGTTAACAACTGGAAGCATTATTATCCTGTATGTGAAAAGATGAATTATACCACTTAGAGCTTTAGAAGTTGCCAGCAACACTAGTGGGAAAGAGATGTCTCTTTTACTTGGGTTGGGGTTACTTTATATTTTCTCTTCAAATAACTTTTCTTAAGCAGTGCTGTTAACTGCAGTTTCTTTTTGAGGTAAATGCACGTTCACCGTATACTAGCAAAAGTAGGGTTTATATGTTATTTTAAATTTGGGGGAAGGGCATAAAAATGTGTAAGTTCTTTACATTCTAAGCCTTTAACTATGATTATAGGTGTTACTGTAGAATCTATCAGAAGTATGATGATATTTGAAAGGTTTGGATAATTTTATATTTTCTGGGGTAACACCTTTTTATTTAAATGTATCGGACTGGAAACAATTTTGGTTTGGGTGGGTGGTTCTAGGATAGAGGCTTTTAATACTCTTTCTGCCTTAACCTTCTGCCTGTACTAGAAACCCAGACATTTAAGAGCTTTGTGTTCTTACATAAGTGCAAGTAACCTAAAATCACATTTCAAAGCAGTTTGTCCTTGAGAAATAATGGAAATCATTACAATGTATATCATCTCAACTTATAGTACATATTTATGCTCCTCAGATGCATGGTAGAGTTGAAGGTAACAGATAAGCAGAGAGCTTGAAAAGAAGGGAATGATCATTTGCATTGGGTGGTGGTGTTTCACAGTAGAAATTGATGTCTGGGAGACGCCCCCCCAAGCTTTCCCTTTTTCACTTTAAAGAAGCTGTTTTGTTTCTTCCCATTTCTATAGCGTAAGTGTTTTAGATGAAACAGTAGTGGTCATTGTAACAGAAATAAACTTTGTAGTTGGTTGAGCATGAATGTAATGCCTGAGACAGTGGAAACCACAGGATGAAGAAGGGCTGCTAGACTGCTGTTAACTGGTGACTTGATGTTTTTCTGCATGCTTGCTAATGGTGATCCTTGTCCTTGTTTCCGAGCATGCTTCTCCCATCCGTTATGTTATATTAAAAAATATATATTCCCAGGTAACTAAAGTAGACTTGTTACTCTCTTTCAATACCCTGCTCAAAACTAATCCCTGCTAAGTCTTCATTGATTACTAAAGCTGGATGGCCAGTCAGCCACTGAATTCCTAAGTCATTAGGAGACTCGTGAGACAGCATATTTCCTTAAGCATTAATATTTGGGTACATTTTTCTCAATATTATATTTTCAAACTGACCAGACAAGGGGTAGTGTGGAGAACGCAATTGAGGGATGGCAGCCTCCCTGTGCCCACTTCAACCAGAGCCAGAGCATTAAGGAATTTTAAATTCCCTGAATTCATCTGCGTATCCAATCATGTTCCTAGCTGAGTTCCTTGTATTTAGTTTTTGAGCAAATCATTCATTATTGGATTTTGGTTTTCGAACATTATTTTAGTTAACCATTAAGATGAAGTCTTATCTGGAAGGGAGACCCTTGCCTCTGTGCTCATCCTGTGAGCCACTTCCCTCTCTACCCCCCATGCCCACCACACCTCCTACAGGCCTCTTATTCAAGACTCCCAGAGTTGATTGAAACTGAGTGATCTGTGAAAGCTTGCTGACTTTTTTGGTATTCTAAGATTAGAAGTGACAGAGGTTAGGCTTGGACTCCTCAGATTATCCCTAGCCACAGGAGATAACCTGGTGTGAAATTGGACTGGTTTCTGGAAATGAACACTCATGTTTATTTTCTTGCATGTGTCTTCCTATTATCTTTCTGATTCAGTTTCTTTTTGGAATCTAATGACCCTGAAAACTGCAGTCTTAACTGTTGTGTAACTAGGTAGTTTTCACTGGGAGATGCCCCCCCCCAAAAAAACACAACAAAACACCATGCACTGTTAAAACATTCCTTATTCGTTCTACAGTAGCTGTGACTATTGTTTGGGGGCTGGGGGAGTGATGAGATATGTTTTGCATATTTCGAAGCTGCAGCTATGATGGGATTGTTCTTTGGGGTCTCTTAGTTGCAGGATTGATAAATGTGATCTGAAGAGAATCATACACTATTTCAACCAGACAGATCCTTGGACATGATCTAGTTCTCATTCTTATAGATGTGGAAACTGAGTCCCAAGTCACTATAAGTGACCTGTCTAGATTCATACACCTTCATACAGTGGCAGCCAGGAACCTGGCTTACATAGCATAGAAACCATACTATCAAGAACTGTGACAGTAGAGGAAGAATTCTCTATTATTTGGGAACCATATCCAGCTTTCTACAGCCCAGTCAAGACGTGGGAAATTGCGTCTCACTCATGGGAAAGCCACTAGAGAGCAGTATTATAGAGCCCAATTGTAATGATCCAGTAAAAACTGTTATGGTATGTTTACTAGAAGGTCACAAAACTCAGAATTGTGGGAGAAAAAATATTCCTGTGTCTTAATTAAATGCTGAAAAGAGTGCTTTAATTGAGCATCTGAAATCCAGAGGAAAGTGAAGATTTCAAAGGACCCATCAGGAGTCTTTGAGTTTGGGGCAGGCAATCTTTAGAAAAGATTTCAATGACTTAATTCTCTACGTACTTTGCCACATATATTCTTCTGCTAGTTCATCTTTACATGTCGTTATATAGGCTTTTGGAGAACAGACTGAATTTAGGTAATAAAAATGAACCACATAGCAATATAGTTCCTTTTGGTACAGTTATGTGATTTTGATTATGAAGTGGGTAGAATGGAGGAAATTGTGGACTAGTGATTTCTTTTTACATGGTGATTAGCATGATGGTGGTTCCATATATATATATATATATATGTATATATATATATATATATATATATATATATTTTAGGTCTTCATAGTTTTCCAAATAGGTTATCTAATTGGATCCTCACAGAAACCCTGTGAGGTAAGTAGGGTAGGTGGTGGCAGATTCATTGTTTTATAGGTGAAGAATCTGAGGTTGGATTACTTGCAAGATCACATGGTTAATAAGAGGCATAGTCTGGACCAAAACCGAAGTCCTTTTACTCCTAGCTCTCTTCAAATGCTGGCACATGTTTGCTGATGATGGTATGAAGTTGATCACTTTGTGTACTTTGATTTTCTTTTTTTTTCTTTTTTGAGATATGAAAGCCCCTTTTGCTCAGATAACCTACAATTAATAATGTTGCTTAAATTTGCCCTATTGGTGAGATCAAATTGATGTCTGATATTTTATTAACTATAAGCATTAAGATTCAGCAATCTAAGGCTTTAAAGCCCTTTCCAATAGTCAATCACTTGTTGCTTCCAGAACTACCACAGAAAGAAATCTATAGTCATTGCCTAGTCACTTGATTCTTATGACAGAAATTTTGGAACTGTGGGGAAAGGCACGTTAACAAGGTTAACTTGTTTGTGTGTCAAAAATCTAGAGAAAATAGCAAAGAGCCAGTTAAGCTTGTGTTCCTTCAAATAGGGAAGGAGGCACAAGTGTGGAAAATCCAGAAAAAGATTCCTTGAGAGATCATCCAGACCCATTCTTTCTAGTCACAAGTATACTTGTCGTTAATATTACATTAATTTTTTGCAAGGCTTAATTTTTGGAATTAACCACCAACTTTGCTTTTAACACTTCTATCCTGTAACCTAAAATAATCTTTTAAGGTGTTTATTTGTTTTGATATTGTAGTTTTGAGCTTGAGAATAGATAAAACTTTTAAGCCCTGAGTAAAACCAATTTTCGCTCTTCTGGTCCAATTGTGGAGCAATTGTGGGAAGGTTGCTCTTCTATCACACAATAGCTCTTTTAATTAAAGTAGTACTAATGGTATTGTAGTTCCTAAGTGAAAATAGACATTAGAACCTCACCATATTAAATATTTAAGTGCTTGATTACACATAGTGGATATTGTGCCATGTACGAGAACTAAATACAAGTCATGGTGATTGGGATTTGTCTAGTGAAAACTTATGCAAAATGAAATGGAGTATCATTTCACTGTTGGTTTAACTTTTTGCTTCTATCTCCCAAGAGTAAAATGAGGGGAGAGGTGTCCCTTTTAAAAGTTGTGCTTCTAAATCTAGTCCTGGGCTTTCCCATTTTGGGTACTGCTTGTTTTTCTCACCACCTACCTACTGCAATCAAGCTTGTAGTTCAAATGGGCATTTATTAGGGTGTGAGAGTATTTTGGTGTATAGACCTTACGTGATTATGTCATATCACAAAATAATGTGATCTTATAATTCTCTGTTTTCTTATTACAGAGTTAATTAAGTATACTTTTGTTAACAGTCTGTTAAATATAGGTCATTCTGATGCATGTTGGAGATAAAAAAAAGAATAAGATACACATACTTCCTGCCCTCAGAAACAAATGATTGATAACATAGTGTGATTAGTATTGATAGAACTGTGCCATTCTGTGTGTACATCATTACCACTTACCTTTTTAGGTTTAGACTTTTTAGACTCTTGAAGTTATGAGTCTTCTGGATGGAAAATACATGTCATACATGCTGTCCTTTTCACCTCCTCTTCCCATGACCAATATCCATTATCTCTCGTGGCATGCTTTCCTGATAAACACATATATTCAGTCTCAGAATTCTTCTTAAAAGACAGCACCACCAGTCCTGGTAGCCCTTGTCAGTCAATCGAAATTGGCATTATTTGTCATTACTGGCCTATTTTCTGTTCTCTAATACTCATTTGAGTTTTGACTTTATAACTTTTAACCTTTGTTTTGATACTTAAAGGAATAAGGTTTATTCCATTTTAAATTTCTGGCAGAACAGTCTCTGGCAGCAGATTCCTCTCTAGATATCCTGTGTTGGGGTGCTTGTAAACGCAGGGACCAAGGAAGCAGACAGAGCCAGCTGATGGTGCTTCTGTGTAATTTGGGAACAGCCTCTTCACACAGTGTGGCCAAGGGACTATGAGAATCAGGCACCTCCCTGGGCTATATTTTACTTACTTTCAAAGACTTTTTCTCCAGGTTTCTATTGGTTTTGGCATTAATTTTAACCAGATTTCACCTATATAAATTTTTTTAAAGGAAGGGTTGGATCAGGATGGGATACACTTCTGGTGAAATTTGTTGAGTGTCTACATTATGCAAAGAATGACCCCTTTGATTAGAACTCTTGGCCAGGAGCTATCTACTCAGCCTCATCCAGATAGCTTGTATCTTCCATACTGCCACTTGAGTTTTGTTTCTTTCTTAAAAAGTGAATCCAGGTGTTAATCTTGATACCTGAAGGGATTTAACATTTGTGCCCTTTATAAGTCAGTTGCTTTGCTAAATCCAGTATCTTGTTTGACTTTCATGACAACCCTATAATGTAGACAGTATCTTCCCATCTTACAAGAGAAACCCTGTGCTCAAGTGTATAAACTACTGTAAGTGTTTAAGCCTCATGAAGGAGAATTTTAGATATTTACAGTATATATATTGGTCAAGGCTATGTGGTAAGTGTATTTTTGGGATGTGGGATATGGATATATTTAGAGAACATATTGGATAAATGTTATGGGAGTTCTGTTTCTAGCCTGGGTAGGATTAGTGTAGTGGTTCACAGCCCTGACTGCTTATCAGAATCACCTGTGGGGCTTTGGAAACAAACAAACAAACATAAACAACTCCCCACCTATCACTACTGGTATCTGGGTCCTTTGCCTAGAGATTCTATTTTAATTGGTCTGATATGGAGCCAGGGCCTCAGTATTTTATTTTAAAACATCCCATACGCTGGTGAAACTTAACTTCACACACTGGTGATTTCAGTATGCACCCAGGGCTGTGATCCATTATTTTAGAAAAAGTAGCATCTCCTAACAGTAATCTGACAAAACCTCATGGCAAGTGAAGTTTTAATGATGGGAGGAAGATGACCAGTAGATTGCCTTGGGGGGAAGGAGGCATTCTAGGCCTGTGGCACAACATGTGAGCTGCAAATGGAGGGCTGTCAGGTAAAGGGCATTTAAAGCAGGCATACCAGAGGGTGATAGATGAGGAAAGGTAGGAAGGAGGAGTAATCTGGGACACCTTATTAAAGACTTGGCAACGAAGGTAAGGTAAGGCATCTTGGAATTAATTTCTAGGACACTTGGAAACTACTGTAGGACTTAATCTCCTAAGAGCAGTAATAGGAGTTAGCTAGTGATTAGTGATAGATTAGAGGGAGAGTAGTACTGAAAATGAGAGCTAGCAAGGATAAGATTGCATTAGTCAAGGAGGGTAAACAGTGGTTAAGGAACAGATGAAATACAGAACACTGTAAAAAGAATTGGTGCTATAGTCAATATATCACTTGTGCTGAATAAAGGGCAGATGTGTTGAAAGGAATGGACTTAACATTTGGGAAGGCTGAGTGTCGATTATAAAATTTCTTCAATCTGTTTAATTAAGCTAATCCTATTCATGAATACAGCCTAGAGGACTGCAGAGCCAGTGTACAATGTGCTATCAAAGAGCATCCAACTCAAGACTGTTCATAGTTTTTGCTATTAGTATCTTAAAAATAAGTGAGTCTAAGGTATGAGTCACTTCCAATAAATGTTTATATGTAGATCAGGAATTTACTTAAGCTGCAACGCTTTGCCTACTTAAGAAGACTCAGTTATAGTATATTAGCCAAGACCCTCTCAGAACTCCTAGAAGAGATTGGGAAGGAAAAACAGTACTTAAAGGATCTGGCTTCCCGTCTTTAAGGGATGGAGTGTTTTGATTCTTAAAATGCAGCTGCTCTCCTTTACTTCTCCTTTGCTCTTATTTTTGGCCTATTTTTTTTCTGCCCTGGCTTTTGCTTTCCCTTTTCATCCTCAAGGTTCTGAATGTCATTTCAGCATTTAGAATCTCTTAAGTACTATTTGCAATTTAGGGCTTAAAAATGGGTAAGCAAAGGATGAGTAGACAGAGCCCAGTGGATTTTTAGGGCAGTGAAATTATTCTTTATGATACTGTAATGGTGAATACATGTTGTAAATTTGTCAAAACTCAAAGGAGATACACCACCAAGAATGCACTGTAATGTAAAATATGTACTTTGAGTATTAATGACGTGTCAGTATAGGTTCGTTGATTGTAATAAGTGTACCCCGTGTGGGATGTTGATAGTATGGGAGGCTGTGGGTATGTGGGGACAAGGGATATATGGGAAATTTCTGTACCTTCTGTCTAATTTTGACACAAACCTAAAACTGCTCTTTAAAAAAATCTACTTTTAAAAGGGAGGGAGGTACGCAAACTTCGGGCGTTAAAAGTCAGAGCTACTCTCGAAATAATGGACCAACTAGTGACAAGAATTTGTAATATTTTAAGAATCAGGATCAACCCAGTAGGGTTGCAGTTAAGGTAAATTTTTGCTCTTCATTTTTGTTATGCTTAGTCTGTTGGCCAATATGAGATACTCAGGGTTTGCTGACAAAATTTTTAAATGAGCTGAAGTGCAATGAGAGGATTCAGATAAGCTTAGCAACTTTACCTCCATCTCTTTACTTTGGCCCATGGACATTTTGAGTTTATAGCTCAAATAGCATGACAAATGTCCAAGCATTGTATTAGAAGCTTCATCCTTGAAATTGGTCAGGGTTTAATTTAAACAAGAGTTTACCTGTTCTAGTTAAACTATAGGTAATTCTTGATGTAAGATATGCATATGAAATCTAATTATGTCATCCTATGAAAAGTGAGTTGGGAATGCAAACAGCATTAAATTTTGCGGGGTGGGGAAGGTAGTTTTTTAAGCCTGTAGTTTACTATGGACTGCTAAAGAGAAATGGATATAGTGATTTATCTATATGGTTTTTAGGAAATTAGAACCAATTTGAGGCCCTAATTAATGAGGTAAGTCTTAGAATTTAGCCACAGACAGGTCTCTGATGAAATACTGCTATTGGTCAAAACTTGCTTATATTTCTACAGTGAGGAAATTGACTTGTCCAGGGTCATACATAAAGTAGCAAATATGAGATCAGAACATAGATTATCTGCCTCTAAAGTCCTGTACATTCTAATTCCTTTAGAGTTCTTTGTGTACTACGAATGTTCCAGGCATTAGAAGTCAGGTCATTAATTAAATACTTTCTTTTTTTCTATAGTATAGATTGCCTTCAGGTGTTTTTATTAATCATTTGCAGCATGACCATTATTATGAGTCCCTTCATCTGATGCCTTTGAGGGAATAGGTACAGGACTTTCCCCTAGAAAAGGCTACTTTGTCAGTTACAACGGAATATTAAATAGCTATTGTACTCAGTGCAAGTACTCTGGCTATATAATTTCTTTTGAAAAAAAAAGTTCTAGGGGGCTTCCCTGGTGGTGCAGTGGTTGGAAGTCTGCCTGCCAATGCAGGGGACACAGGTTCGTGCCCTGGTCCGGGAAGATCCCACATGCCGCGGAGCGACTGGGCCCGCCCGTGAGCCATGGCCGCTGAGCCTGCGCGTCCGGAGCCTGTACGCCACAATGGGAGAGGCCACAACAGTGAGAGGCCCGCGTACCGCAAAAAAAAAAAAAAAAAGTTCTAGGGACTTTCTTGGCGGTCCAGTGGTTAAGATGCTGCGCTTCCAGTGCAAGGGGCATGGGTTTGATCCCTGATCGGGGGACTAACATCCTACATGCCGCGCGGCCAAAAAAAAAAAGTTCTAGACTATTCGTGTCTGTCTGCATTGCCTAAGTTTAGGTCCTCACTCCCAGATTTTCCAGAGTTTGGACAAGTACGTACGCTAGCATGTGAAAGAATGCTTCTTATTAGGTGAGCAACTTTATTGTCAGGAAAATACAATATTAGACCTACTTGCTAGGAGTCCACTGGTATTATTGATTAATTGGGGGGCCTGTCTAAGTTCAGTGATCTTTATTTTTATGAAACTGTTCTTTGAAATTGTTTTGGGATAATATGTGTGTTGCATTTTTACAAATTGTTTTCCAGTTATAGGTGATATTGAGAGTTGATTACGACATGGCCCTAGACGTTGGGATGTAGTTTTATTGAGTGATACACATCAGAAAGTCTACAAACAATAAATGCTGGAGAGGGTGTGGAGAAAATGGAACCCTCCTACACTATTGGTGGGAATGTAAATTGGTGCAGCCACTATGGAAAACAGTATGGAGGTTCCTTAAAAACTAAAAATTAACACAACATTGTAAATCAACTGTACTTCATTTTAAAAAAAACAAAACGCAACTGAAAGTAGAGTTACCATATGACCCAGCAACCCCACTCCTGTGCCTATATCCAGAAAAGGCAAAAACTCTAATTTGATGCATCCCAGTGTTCATAGCAGCACTATTTACAATAGCCAAGACATGATCTAAATGTCCATAAACAGACGAATGGTTAAAGAAGGTGTGTGTGTGTGTGTGTGTGTGTGTGTGTACACACAATGGAATATTAATCAGCCATAAAAGAGAATGAAATATTGCCATTTGCAGCAACTTGGATGGATCTAGAAATTAACATACTGGGGAATTCCCTGGTGGTCCAGTGGTTGGGACTCAGTGCTTTCACTGTGGTGTCCTGGGTTCAATCCCTGGTTGGGGAACTAAGATCCCACAAACCATGTAGCACAGCCAAAAAAAGAAATTATCATACTAAGTGAAGTAAGTCAGACAGAGAAAGACAAATATTATATGATATCACTTATATGTGGAATCTAAAAACCAATACAAATGAACTTATTTACAGACTCACAGACATAGAAAAAACTTATGGTTACCACAGGGGAAGGTAGGGGGAGGATAAATTAGGTGTATAGGATTAACAGAAACACATCACTATATCTAAAATAGGTAAACAACAAGAATTTACTGTATAGCACAACGAACTATATTCAGTGTCTTGTAATAAGCTATGATGGAAAAGAATCTGAAAAAGAATATATATGTATGTATAATGGAATCACTTTGCTGTATACCTGAAACTAGCACAATGTTGTAAATCACCTATAGTTCAGTTAACAAGAAAAGAAAAATTCTTGGTGTAAAACTAAAATGTCACTATGGTTTAAAAAAAAAAGAGATACATTTCTTTTAACCTTACATGCTCTTTTGGGTTTAATTAAGAGCCATTTCTTAACTAAATTAAAATTAAATAAAACTTATTTCCCTCCTACCCCTCATACCTTTCCTTCTTAATCTGTGCAGTTGCATCCTTATCTCTCCATTTTCTAAATGTTGGTGTTCTTCAGGGCTTGGTCCTAGCCCTGCAGTACTTCTTGCACAGTATTCTCTCTGGGTGAACTAAATGCTTCTCTTCACTTCAGGCTAGTTGAAGACACATACTGTTTGTATGTCTAATGTATTACTAATTATCTCCACTTGGATAGCTCATAAATACCTCAAATACAGCATGTCCAAAATTGAACCCATTCCCCATTCCCCAAATCTATTTCTTCAGTACCTCTCATTACTTTCATTCACCCTGTTACCCCAGTTAGAAACCTAGATGTCTTCCTTGACTCCTTGTTCTGTCTTGACCTCGTTTCCTATCATCAGGTTCTCTTCACTGCTCAAGTACCTCTTCAGTCCTTACATTTTTCCATCCCTCTACTATACTTTGGTCAGGCTAGCATTATGTCTCATCTGTATTGCTGCAACAAATTCCTAATAAATTCTTAAGGTCTCTCTACCTTTGGTTGGTTACTCTTTCAGAATAACCTTTCAAACATGATCACCTGCTTAAAACTTTCTGATAACTTCCTTTACCTCTCTTACCCTTTGGATAAAAAAACCCAGCTCTGTAACATAGGTTACTGTAGACCCTGAACAATCTGACTTTCCTCTCCAGTCTCATTTCTTGCCACTTACCTGAGGCACTCCAGACACTGAGCTCTTAGAACTTGTACCTAACCTGTCTAACTGCTGTTGCACTTTTTTGTGTCTGTTAAACACTTCATCCTTCTTTGATTCCTAGACCAGGATGGGTCCCCTGCTTTCTGTTCTCTGCGTCCCCTCTATTTACTCTGTCAGAACACTCATGGGACAGTATTATGTGTTTAATTGTCTCTGGTCAGAGTCAAGTTTCATCATATCCCCAGTGCCTAGCAAAGGATCTCTACACCCTTAATAAATTATCTGTTTGCTGAACCAGTGATTAAATGAATATGTAGCTGTGCTGTTCTTTCACCACTCTGTCTGTTCAAATTTTGACATTCTGGTAAAAATTGATTAGTGTTCATCCTCCAGGCATCAAGAGTATGACATAACAAAGTATGTGTCATTGCTTTTAACATATACTTTCTTTTTAAAATTTAATTACCTGTTTTGAATAGCAACATGTGTAAATGTGTACCTTTTCCCTACAGACGGCATATTGTACACACTGGTGCTTCTTAATTTCATTTTCACTTAATAATAACAACAATATCTTGGAGAACCTTTGAGTACATAAATAACAGTCTCATTCTTTTTCTTTTTTTTAATTTTTATTTTATATTGGGAGTATAGTTGATTAACAATATTGTGTTAGTTTCAGGTGTACAGCAGAGTGTTTCAGTTATACATGTACATGTATTATTCTTTTTCAAATTCTTTCCCCATTTAGGTTATTACAGAATATTAAACAGAGTTCCTTGTACTATACAGTAGGTCCTTGTTGGTTATCTGTTTTAAGTATAGCAGTGTGTACATATCAATCCCAAACTCCCAATCTGTCCCTCTGCCCCTTCCTCCCTGGTAACCGTAAATTCGCTCTCTAAGTCTGTGAGTTTATTTCTGTTTTGTAAATAAGTTCATTTCTATCATTTTTTTAGATTCTGCATATAAACGATATCATATGATATTTGTCTTTATCTGACTTACTTCACTTATTCTTTTTCATAGCTGCATTTTATTAGTGATTATACCACAATTAAGATTATGCCCATTCTGTAGCTACTGTACAGCTAGTACTGTACTGAATAATCTTGAGCTTATGTCATTTTTTACTTACATGATTACATCTGTAGGATAAAGTCCTAGAAGGAGAATTGCTGGGTCAGAGAATTGTACATTTTAAATTTTGATAGATCTTGCCAGTTTGCTTCCATAGAGAGTGTGTGAATTTACTGTCCTATCTGCAGAAGTGCCTGTTTCCTCATACACTTGTCCATACAGTGTACAAACATACGTTTTTGAGGTTTGTTAGCTTGGATTATGAAGTTCATACTGTGCCTATAGAATTTTTTTTTTTTTTGTTCTGAAGCTAAATGGCCCTTAAAAGATAACAGGTTTGGGGTTCCCTGGTGGCACAGTGGTTAAGAATCTGCCTGCCGGGCTTCCCTGGTGGCGCAGCGGTTGAGAGTCCGCCTGCAGATGCAGGGGACGCGGGTTCGTGCTCCGGTCTGGGAGGATCCCACATGCCGCGGAGCAGCTAGGCCCGTGAGCCATGGCCGCTGAGCCTGCGCGTCCAGAGCCTGTGCTCCGCAACGGGAGAGGCCACAACAGTGAGAGGCCCGTGTACCGCAAAAAAAAATAAGAAATCTGCCTGCCAGTGCAGGGGACACGGGTTCGAGCCCTGGTCCGGGAAGATCCTATGTGCTGCGGGGCAACTAAGCCCCTGCGCCACAGCTACTGAGGCTACTAGGGCTCAGGTGCTGCAACTACTGAAGGCTTCGTGCCTAAAGCCCGTGCTCCGCAACAAAGAGAAGCCACCACATTGAGAAGCCCGTGCACTGCAGCGAAGAGGAGCCCCAGCTCGCCGCTACTAGAGAAAGCCTGCATGCAGCAACGAAGACCCAACGCAGCCAAAAATAAATAAGTAAATTTATTAAAAAAAAAAAAAGATAACAGGTTTAATTTTTAAAGTGTTTATGAGGTCTGGACATATAATGAAAAACATTCAAGTTCTAGTGTGTGATTATGAGAAGAAAGTGATTTTTTTAATTAAAAAATTTGAAAAATGGACGTTATAGTTTTTAACCTAATAAACTTGAACAGCCTTACTAAATAATAGTGTAGATTGGGAGCTGAATTTAACTGAATACAGTTAAATAGTTTATGCTAATGAAGTACTTGCCTGTATTTCTATCAGTTTGTACTTAGTTAACTCCCTTAAGTAAATTGTCTCGCTATTGAGGGCAGAATCAATAAACTTAATCTCTATAGAGACAGAAAGTAGATTAGTGATTGCTTATGATTGTTAGTGATTATTGGAGGAACGGGAGGGTAATAGCTCAAGGATAACAGGGTGTCTTTTTGAGGTGATTAAAATGTTATAAAATTGACTATGGTAATATTGTAAATATCTGAATATGCTAAAAACATTAAATTGTATGCTTTAAGTGATGAATTGTATGTTATGTGAATTATACCTCAATAAAGTTTTTTTTTTAAAACCTTTTCTTAGGTCAAAATGGTGAATTGTTACTTAAATTTGCATTATTACTGGTAAAGGTGAAGTTGTTTGTTTTTTTTTTTTGCAAATTGTAATCTCCTCTTTCTAAAATGGTTTTCTTGGGCTTGATTATATGAGTTCTCTTCTTTTTGAACTATTCTTCTTAATCTCCTAAATTCATGCTCCTATCAACTTCTTAAATGTTAATGTTTCCCAGAGTTCTGTCATTGATCATCTCCTATTTCCCTGTGTTCTTTTTAGTTACCTACTTTTGCAAAAAATTGAAGTGTAATTCACATATCGTAAAATTCACCCTTTTTAGGCAACAAAACAAAAGTAAACAAGTGGAACTACATCAAACTAAAAACCTTCTGCACAGCAAAAGAAACGATCAACAAAATGAAATGACAACCTACGGAATGGGAGAAAATATTTACAAACCATATATCTGATAAGGATTTAATATCCAAAATATTTAAAGAATTTAATAGCAAAAAAGAAATCTGTTGAAAAAATGAGCCAAGGATTTGAACAGACGTTTTCCTAAAGAAGACATCTGTATAGATGGCCAACAGGTACATGAAAAGATGTTCAGTATCAC
The DNA here is from genome assembly GCF_011762595.2 of Tursiops truncatus. NCBI lineage: Eukaryota > Metazoa > Chordata > Mammalia > Artiodactyla > Delphinidae > Tursiops > Tursiops truncatus. The sequence goes on from NC_047036.1 coordinate 48,897,587, forward strand.
TAATTATTAGGGAAATGCAAATCAAAACTACAGTGAGATATCACCTCACCTGTTAGCATGACTATTATCAAAAAGTCAAGAAATAAGTGTTGGTGAGGATGTAGAGAAAAGGAAACCCTCGTGTACTGTTGGTGGGAATGTAAATTGGTGTGGCCACTATGAAAACAGTATGGAGGTTCCTTAAAAAATTAAAAATAAAACTACCATATGATCTAGCAATTCTACTTCTGTGTATTTGTCTGAAGGAAACAAAATTCTATCTCGAAAAAAATATCTGTATCCCTATGTTCATTGCAACATTTTACAATAGCCAAGATATGGAATCAACTAAAGTGTCCATCAGTGGTTGGATGGATAAAGAAGATACAAGGTGTGTGTGTGTATATATACATAATACACAATGGAATATTACTCCACCGTAAAAAAAGAATGAAGTCTTGCCTTTTGCAACAACATGGATGGACCTTGAGGGCGCTATGCAAAGTGAAATAAGACAGTGAAAGACAAATACCATATGACTCACTTATATGTGAAATCTAAAAACAAAACAAAGCAAAAAACCAAACTCGGGTGCCTAAAACAGATTGGTAGTTGCTAGAAGTGGGAGGTGGTGGAGTATGAGGGGGTAGGTGAAATGGGAGAAGGGGATCAAAAGGTACAAACTTACAGTTATTCAATAAATGTCATAGGATATAATGTACAGCATGGTGACTATAGTTAATAATACTGTATTGTATATTTGAAAGTTGCTAAGACTGTAGATTTAAAAGTTCTCATCACAAGAAAAAAAATTTGTAGCTGTGTGTGGTGGTGGATGTCAACTTATTGTGGTGATCATATCACAATATATACAGATCATTATGTTGTACACCTGAAACTAATATAGTGTTATATATCAATTATATCTCTGTAAAGAAAAGGAAAAAAAATAAAATTCCAGATGAGGGGAAAAAATTCGCCTTTTTAAAGGGTACAATTCAGTGATTTTAAGTATATTCCCAAAGTTGTGTGACTATTATCACTGATCTCAGAACATTTGCATCGCTCCAGAAAGAAACCCATACCCATTAGCAGTCACTCTGCATTCCTCCTTCACTCCAGCCCCTAACATCTACTAATCAACTTTGCCTGTTCTGGACATTACATATAGGTGGAACCATACGACATGTTACCTTTAATGTCTAAGTTCTTTCACTTAGCACAGTCTGTGCTCAGAGTTTATCCATGTTGTAGCATGTTTCAGTATTTTATTCTTTTCTGTGCCTGAATAACAATCCATTTTACTTATTCATTCATCAGTTGATATTTGAGTCGTTTACAGTTTTTTTGCTATTGTGAGTAGCATTCACCTACAAATTTTTGTGTGGACATATGTTTTTTAGTTTCCTTGGGTGTATATATATATACCTAGGAGTGGAATTGCTGGGTCATGTAACTCTATGTTTAACATTTTGAGGAACTGTCATACTGTTTTCCATGGCTACACCATTTTACGCTCTAACCAATAATATGTGAGGGTTCCAGTTTCTCCACATCCTTGTCAAAACTTGTTACTGTCTTTTATTATAGCTATTCTCATGGGTGTGAATGTGCTTACTAGCCATTTGTATATCTTCTTTAGAGAAACATCTCTTCAAATTCTTTGCCCATTTAAAAAATTAGGTTATTTATCTTTTTATTGTTGAGCTGTAAAAATTCTTTAAATATTCTGGAAACTGTTTTATATGAATTGCAGATATTTTCACCCATTGCATGGGTTGTCTTTTCTCTTTCTTGATTAGTATCCTTTGAAGCACAACAGTTTTTAATTTTGATGAAGTCCAATTTATCTTTCTTTTCGTTTGTTGCTCTGCTTTTGTTATATCTAAGAAACCATTGCCTAATTCAAAATGTGATCTACTTTTATGTCCTTTTACTTCTGTAGTCCTTTCCATGACCTATATCACCTAAAATATTTACATATGTTCTTCCTTGATCCTAACACCCATTCTTGACCTTTGAACATAGAGAGCAGATTATTTTAACATTGTTAGCAAGTATACTGCAGTTTCTTGATAACAGGATTAATAAGGCTTTGGGATGTATTGGAATCCTAGTTGTGAAGTCATCTGTCTTTGTCACAAGAGTTGAAGGGTTCCTATTATATGTGTAGGTGTGCATATGTAGTATATGTCTGGGATTTAGAGGAACCATAGTAAGACAGCACAAAATCAAGCATAGAGAGCTACGTGGGAAGTAGAGTTTAAACTTGAATTATGGTAAAGATGATTTATTTTGGTTTGGTTTCTTTCATGATCATATCCTCAATATTATTTTAAAACAGATCAATGGCATGTAGTTCAGTTTATTAAGAACCCTTCCAGCTATACTAAATTGTCTGGGAAAAGAGGAAAATAAATTCATAAGAAGGTATTTCTTCTTAAAAAGAGAATGTAAAAACCCTGTAAAATTACACCTGCATACATACTGAAAAACATGGATGAATTGATATATCTGGGATTTGCTTCAAAGTAATACAGTCGTGGTGGGAGGAATGGCAATAAGATTGGCCATGTGTTAAAATTAATGAAACTAAATGAAGAGTATTTGGTATTTATAGTATGTTTGTAATTTTCATAATAGATTTAAAATTTTTAAATAAAAACTTTTTTAAATGCCCCCTCAAACCTAATCTTTCTGTTTAGTTTCAGATCCACCTTCTAGATATTACCACATGGATTTCCTGCTGGTATTTATAATTAAACTCATCAAAATGGAATCCATTGCCTTTATCTCCAGATTTCTATGTTTTCTGTGTTCCTTATATTGGTTAATGGAAGCACCATATACCTGGTTTCCCAAGATAGAAACTTCAGACATTGCCAACTTCCCTAATTCCTTGAAGATTTTTGCTCCTGACTCACTGTTATACTCTCCTACCCTATTCCTATCATATTTTTTGGTAATTGCATCATTCATATATAGATGATTTTCTAGTACCCTCTCCTCTCAGTTCTTTGAACTGCTTTTCTCCCTCTCTCCTTCACTCCCTCCCTCCTTCACTCCCTCCCTCCTTCACTCCCTCTCTCCTTCACTCCCTCCCTCCTTCACTCCCTCCTCCTTCCCCCCCTCCCTCCCTCCCTCCCTTCCTTCCTGCCAGTGATCTTACCCTTGGCCTTAATTAGCTCACTATATTCCTGACATCTTCATAATCTCAGTTTCAAGCATCCCAGTTTTCCGTCACCATTCTGTCTTTCCAGCATATTCCCTCTAGTATCCTGACTCCACTAATCTTTTAACTCCACCAGGATTTATAATCCTACTACTTTTTATTGTTCCTATCTTTCCCTCATGAACTCACTTTCTAATAAACTCTCCCTTTATATGTGTAACTTAAACTCCTTTGCCCCCTCTCTTGATCGGCAAAACCTTGGATCACTCCCTTCTACATTTTTTAAACCTCATTTCCCTTTCTAGGTTGTCTGAAAATGACTGGAGGGAAAAAATCATAATTATGCTTACTGGTCACAATTTAAATTCATGGCTCCTTTCCTTGAATGAGCAATCATATCTCTAGCCCATTCATTCTTTCCTAGCTGACTTTTGTCATAAAAGCCTTAGTGTTTATTTACTCACCCACACTCTCAGCAGATGACCTTGCTTCCCTTTTCCCCACTGAGAAATATAAGCAATCAGAAAAGAACTTTTACAACTTTTCTGTATCTAACCAAGTACCAGTATCCGCACCTGTAAATCTGCCTGCCTTACTTTGCCATGGATAAACTTTTTCTGTTCCCATTTTAGGCCAATTTCCTTTACTTGTTCACTAGATCCTATGCCTTTTCACCTGTCCAAAATTACTACTTCATCAGTTCTCTCTTTGTGCTGTATCAATATTTTCTTTTTTACTGAATTATTTCCATTGGCATATTGGAATGTTATTTCTCTCATCTGAAAAAGTGATAACTCTTAATCGCAGTTTCACTTTTAGACATTGCTTTTATTATACTTGATCTGTTAACAGCATTTGACACAGTTGATTCATTCTCTCTTCCTTGAAATACCTTCTTCATTTGACTTTTAGGACTTTACTCTTTGGATTTTTCTTATTTTTCTCTGGCAAGTTCTTGATCTTCTTTGCTGGTATCTCATTAACTCCCTGACTCTATACATTGAAGACCAGGATGTCTACCCTCATTCTCTTGGTGATCACATCCACTCTCCTTGCCTTAAGTACTGTCTATATCAGTGTTTTTCAAACCTTTTTTCATTATTGCCCTTCTCCAAAGAGCTGTTTCAAATTTTTTCCCCTAATCACACTGTCCCATGAAACTTTGATACTACATATACTCTGTATTTGTTTATGTGTTATGTGCTTCTATGACTCTACTTTTCTTTGTATACCTTTTGCTCTAGCCACACTGAATTTGCTGTTTCACATTTTACCTTAGTGGTGAAAGGGTTTAAAGGAGTGATTATCTGTTCTCTTAATCCACACTGGCCAGGCATTAAAAGTAGAAATTTCTCTGGGTTAGAGCCACTGCCATCATAGGTTTCCATAGTAGAGTGGAGCAGAGATTGGTTGTGATGACAGATTCCTGGGAGAAGTAGTGACATTGCAATCATGGACTGAGATTTTGGCACAGGACGGGGAATGTGCCCTGTTTATCTTTGTATTCCTACTTCCTGATTATGTCCTCTACTATTTGAAAGAGGACATATTAGTCTGCATAGGCTGCTATAACAAATAATGTTATAATGCTTTATAATGTTAAATAATGTTATAATGTTTTTGGCAGCTTTCTGAGTTATGTTTAAATTTTGTTAATAAATATATGCACAGATCTACATTACCTGGGTTACTGCTGTTGGAAACGGTTGAAAAACATTCCAAAATACCCCCAGCTCTTGTTAGGATGTATTTAAGCATAACAGAAGATGATATGTACATGTAGATATAAAAAGTTCACAGAATAATGCAGCTATATTGGTATGGAATTCCCTTTTGAGTAAATAGGAATTTAAGCCAGAGAGCAATTAGATAGCATTGCTCAATATATGCAGCAGGTATCTGTGAAAAGTAGTTCTTCAAAACATTGGATTAGTGCTTGCTTCGGGAGCATGTATCCTAAAAGACTTTGGACTGTCAGCAACATGTTATTTTAACACCACCACTATAAAACTTTGCAAATCTTTTATCGTTAAACAAATGAATACAGGTGTATTTGGGATATTCTGTCACCTAGGAGAATGATCTTTTAATTAAAATGTATTGAGATTTATTTAGTTATTAAACTTTAGTTAATAAACTTAATGAAGTTTTTTTAAGTGCTGTTTTCAAATGTTGGTTGGTTTGTTTACATTTTCACTAGTTCAGCTAGAACCCTAATCAGATAACTTATGATTTTAGAAATTCAGTTTTTATGTTTTCTTTACTAGTGGTTTTGGACACTTTTTAAATCCTCTCTTCCCCCAACCCCAAATATGCATAATAATATCAGGAAACTACAGTGATTTCAAACTTTTTAATGGGATCATGGCCCCTTTGTGACTTTTTTTTATTATCCGTGTAGGTAAATAAGGATGGAAATTTTCTTAAAAGCTGCATGATGGGCCCTTCTAAATGATAATTTTACCCAAATTGTTAGCGTGCAGTGTGGTTCAATCATTGCTGTAAAAACCCAACAAGCTCTGAAATTCCCTGTCGGCCCAGAGAAACTGGGCAGTATTGAATTTTCACATCCTTTTTCAAAACAATGGACATACGAGTTAAGACTTTGAAAATGTGTAGTTTGTTTACAGTATTAATGACGTTTGTCCCATTTTTAAGTTGTATTTTCTTCGTGAAAATTCTTAGCCGTACCATTCCCATTTTTCAGAATTCCAGCTTTGTATTTAAAGTGTAAGAAAGGAAATGCTAAAACTTTTAAATTTAGTTATAAACAGTAACATCTTAAATGTGATAAACCAAAACAAAAAGGTCTCTATGTTTGGCAAAGTCACATTCCCCAGGGATTTACTAAACAGCAACAGCACTGTTAACCACTGTCAGCTGAGGCATTATTTGTGCCCTTCTCTAATGGCTCCTTGTTCCACCAGAGCTGTTGAAGAAGGTGTGACGCTTACATAGTCCTCGTTAAGGATTCTTTTCATCACTGCTTAGATTAGCTAACAAAACCTGGATATCAGAGTTCGGGAGTGTGACTTCTACTGGATCTGCTGTAATGATCTCTGAAAAATCACTAGATTATTGTCTGTCCTCATTTATTGGTCAGTGGCATCTAGGAACATTGACATTTACTGTTGTAGAGAATATAAATAATAAATTATAAACAGCTTTGAGGTAACTGGCAAGACAAAAAATAATGTATGAATATTACTGTGTATTTAACATTTTTCATTTTCCAAAGAATGCTCGTAGTAACATCCTTTGATTGTCATATTCTACTTTAAAGCAGCATTGTGGAAATCTCCATTTTTCCCAGTTTTTTTCCATTGGAATATCTTCATGTTCCTGAATGAGCATCCTTTTAATAAGTTGAAGAAAGGAATTGTATGTTTTAAAAGACAGCTTTAAAACAAACCTCCTTAGACAACAAAAGTTAATTAATGTAACACATTTTGCTATGACTCTACTTGGAAAGATGCACTCAAATTTGCATTCTACACTGGCACTGGTTCTTATAACTATACAGGTGATTTATTTTACTGGAATCAATATTTTATACAAAATTTAAGAAATAATAAGCCTATTTAAGATGGATTTTAATCACATGAAATGAAGTTTTAAGAGTTTTGAGGTTAGTGTGTTTTAAGAAAATTTATCAGGATTCTCTTCTGGTAGGAACTGACTTGGAAGAAAGTGCTTCTTTCAGATATTTATTTACCAACTACTTTGATTTGAGTAAGCATATGTATTTTACTCACCCTCTGGAAGCAACATCATGCCAAGCACTTCTTCTGAATGTGTGATTTTATAATTCAGAGTAATATTTAATTTTTTGTTCTTCCTAGTATGGATGTTTATACTTTTCCTCTTAGTCCCTGTTTGCAGAGAGGAGAAAACTAGTTTTTATTACCGTTTTTTAAAAAGTCAGTAAAAAAAAAAAAAAAAAGCCTTTCAAATTATGCAGTGGTATTCTGATTGAAAACTGAGGTTACTAAATGTTTTATCAAGAATAGATATACTAGGACTTCCCTGGTGGCACAGTGGTTAAGAGTCCACCTGCAGATGCAGGGGACACGGGTTCGTGCTACGGTCCAGGAAGATCCCACATGCCTGGAGCGGCTAGGCCCGTGAGCCATGGCCGCTGAGCCTGTGCGTCCAGAGCCTGTGCTCCGCAACAGGAGAGGCCACAACAGTGAGAGGCCCACGTACTGCAAAAAAAAAAAAAAAAAAAAAAGAATAGATATACTAGAGAACTATTTATTTTAATTTATTAGCATATAATCTAGATTTGTTTTCCTTGCATGGCTATATGCACATGAATGACCAGTGACTACTGGTTCATCCAAAGTTTGTGTAAAAAATTTTTAATATTTTTAGCTAATGATATTTATAAAGCGTTGATTTTTGTCAGTGTCTTTAAATTTATCAAACTTTAAACAAAAATAGATATTAACTTCTAAGGGTTTGTAAATTGCCATTATAAACAATCACAATTCAAGTTTTATTTTCACTAATCATATTGTGTTATTCTTTCATGTTTCAGTTTTGAAAACTTTATTTGCATCTTACTATTTTAGAAATATGAAAAGAAAATTTTATGGAAACAGCTCAAGAGGGACTGATAAAAATAATGTTTACTTTTTAGGAAGACTTGTTGCACATATGCTTATGTATACCTAAACTCTAGGGTAATTAGAAATAGAAAAAAAACATGGAGTTTGTAATCCTAGGTATGTAACAAACAGCTGCAACCTCTGTAAAAACAGTGTGGGTCTGAAAAGAATTGATTGTCACTTTGTCATATTTTTCCTTACCTTCTACCACTATATCCTTTTAATAATGTACATATATTTGTTAGCATTTTAAATATTCCGACTTTTAAATACTTGTAATGATATTTTATTAGTATTCTTGACTGCTTTATTTTAGCTCTTGCCTTCTGCATTTGCAGCCAAATTATACTTTATATGCTAGACAAGGTTTATGCCAGCCTAATTGGTTGCTGGCATTTCTTAGCCTCACAGCTGCTGTGAATTCAGCTGTGAACTAGGAAACATATAATAGGATCCTGTTTTCAAAGACCAAAGGCAATTGTCAACATGTAAAAGTGTTTTTGACAGCTAAATAAATAGATGAGATTTTATGGCAAGTTAAATAGCACCAATAGCAATCTTAAGTAGCCGTCTTAATTTTAAAGATTAGAAAGTCCTGAAATATAGAATGCATATATTTGTTATTTTTGTTCACTGGGGCAAAGGTGGCTTGAATTCAGGTGTTTGTTCTTCTGTTCAATCATTTGTGGGGATTTTTCTTTTTAAAAAAATCGCTTGTCTTAATATTTACTAACAGATTTTTAAAATTTGAGATATGAACTTTCTCTCTTTGATTTCACCATAACGAAAAGTTGAGGCTTAAATGATGTAAAGATATTTCTTAAAGTGAACTAAACATAAATGGCTTTGAAATAATTATGATTTCAAAATATTTTATATATTTACATTATTTGATCTAGTAGATATTATTTTTATAAATTATCCTGACATCTAAATTTGGGGTGAAATTTACATTTCTCTTAGGTTTAACCATATGAAATTGTATTTTTTTAGGTTAAAAATGGTCAAATATAGACTCTTGATTTTTTTCTTATAGTTACGGTGGTTCTCATATGATTTAATTATATGTAAAAGTCTGTTAGTTCTCAATAGTAGAAACCAAGAGGATCCTGTTTTTAAACAATACATTCATCTCCCACTGAGGTCAGGAATCTGTTCCTAAAAATCAGATGTTTTATGTGGAAAATGCTGCCTGGGAATCTGTTTGCCTTTATTTTAAATAGGAAAAAATTGAAACAGTAGTCATCAACCCAAACTTCCTAACCAATTTCAAAAATGTAACAGACACTATAAATTCACCTACATATAAGTAAAATATTGTAATGTTTAACAAACAAAAAATAAGGGTAACAAATCCATTTCATATACAGTAAAATCTTTTCTTCCATTATAATTGCTTTTTACCCATCCTCAATATTTTCCTTCAACATTTTCTTAAATATTTTGGAACTCATTCAACACTGGGGAAAACAGGATGAAATAAATATAAAAGGCTGTGGAAATACATTTAGGACAAGTACACGGTCTCAGGAAGTGGCTGACACTGAGTATTATGCCTGTGTTTTGTATCACTTTGATACTTGGCATGCTTTTTTAATTGTGATTCTGACCATCTATCAGTTATATTTGGAATGTAACTCAGAACTTTTCTTTGCACACTCTTGTTTAAAATGCGAATTGAGTTTTGGCATGGACAAATATAAATCTTTTCCTATTTAAATATTGGCCAAAATATCTTACATTGAGAAATAATTTTTATGAAGTTTGTGTATTAAAAACCAAGAGGTGTTCTACTGGGAAAATGATTGGGGGGATGTTCTGCAGGATTTCTCTGTATTTCTCAAAACTCTTTGCAACTGTTTTTTTATTTCACTCTCAACAGATGACATTTTCTACACTGTAATTTATCTTTACAAGTAGGTTGAAGTAAAGCTGAAAACGTTTAAATCTGTCTCTAGATTTAAGTTTTAAAAAATAGAGTTTTGAAACTAACAGTTATCATTAATTTATATAATAGTGTTGATTTTATATTATAGTGTGAACTTAACAGTTTTCAAATCTCACTTTCATTTTCTGTGAACATGAAATAGGACTTAAAGATGAATTGGCACTTCTGGTCAAAATAGTATAATAAAGTTCATGTATTGGCATCCATCTGCCCCAGGCATATAAGAGAAAACCTTTAAAAAGGAATAGTGAGCTCAAGAACAAGATATCACCATGGAGCAGAAATGGATCAGAAATACTGAGGGATGAGTGAAGGTGAGCAGGCGAGGTTTGACTCCTGAAGGATGACTCCTGAAAAATTTGACTCCTGAAGGATGATGGGGGACTAAAAAACAAAAAGAACCAGAGTCAGGTTCACTGTTTGAAGACAAAGACTTGTGGCTCCTCTTTAAAGATGCTGATCAAAAATTCCTGCTGATTTGCTTCCCAGAGGTAAGTTTATAGGAAATTTTCCTCCAAAGGAGGCAGTCCAGTGTCATTAAGGTAGAAATACAGGGGTGATACTCAGCCACTGTGCACTGGGTAAGTCATACCAATTATCTGTGGCTTTATCTGTTCTGATTGGTGATGTATCTCACCTTTAGAAACCAGTAACAGGATACCGAGAGTCAAAGAATAATAAAGAAAATTAGAAAAGAATTTGAACTGCACAATAACAAAAATACTACCTATGAAAATGTTTAAGATGCTACTAAAGCTGTTCTTGGAGAGAAATGTGTAGCTTTAATTGCTTATAAGGAAAAAGATAAAGATGAATGAGCTAAAGCAGTCACCTTAAGAATTTAAGAACTAGCAAAATATGCCCATAGTAAGTTGAAAGAAATAAGAAGGACTAAATGCAGTAATTAAGTATTTAATAACATATAATAAAGGGGCTCAACAAACCCTTGTTGTTCTTGGAAAAGACAAAATTGACAAATCTCAGGTGAGATTTTATCAAGGAAAAAAAGTTGAAAAATTAGGAATAAGAAGTGATTATCATTACAGATGCCACAGGCATTCAACATAATTATGAACAACTTTATGCCCCAAATGTGAAAACTTAATATAAATCTCCTAGAAAAATATAATTATCAAAACAGTAAAGAATAGAAAACTACAATAATCCTATATTAAGGAAATTGAATCATCTCACAAATAAAACCCTAAGCCAAGATGGTTTTAGCCAGCGTCTACCAAACACTCAAGTTTCAAATAATTCTCATTTTATACCAACTATTCCAGAATAAGGTTGGTATGAGAAAGAAACACTGCTGGCTAGTATTACTCTTGATAATGATGTAAAAATCTAAAACAAAATATTCAATGCAATTCTAATCAGAATCCTAACAGGTAGGGTTTTTTTTATTATTTTATTTTTGGAACTTGACAAGCTGATTCTAAAATTTATACAGATCTGCAAAAGACTAAGAAGATCAAAGAAAATCTTAAAGAACAATAAGGCGAGGCAGATAAGCAGAAGGAAGGGCTTTTCAGGAAGTGGTGCTGGAAAAAATTTGTTTTCCATGGGGAAAAAATGGAAATTGTGTTACCATACACAAAGATCAAAATTACAGTGGGTTACAGTCCTGAATATAAAAGGCTTTGTAAAACTTTATTAAAAAAAACTTTTTATTAGACTATAGTTGATTTACAATGTTGCATTAGTTTCTGCTGTATAGCAAAGTGTATCATTTATACTTATACATATAGCCACTGTTTTTCAGATTCTTTTCTCATACAGGTCATTACACAGGGTATTGAGAACAGTTCCATGTGCTATACAGTAAGTCCTGTAAAACTTTAGAAGAAAATATAAGAAACTGTCTTAATGACCTGAGTCTCAGGAAGAATTTTATGACATAAAAAGCCATAATTGAGAAATATATATATGTATTTGACTACATTAAAATTAAAAACTCGGTTCTTCCCTGGTGGCACAGTGGTTGAGAATCTGCCTGCTAATGCAGGGGACACCGGTTCGAGCCCTGGTCTGGGAGGATCCCACATGCCGCGGAGCAGCTAGGCCCATGAGCCACAACTACTGAGCCTGCGCGTCTGGAGCCTGTGCTCTGCAACAAGAGAGGCCGCGATAGTGAGAGGCCCGTGCACCGCGATGAAGAGTGGCCCCCGCTTGCCACAACTAGAGAAAGCCCTCGCACAGAAACGAAGACCCAACACAGCATAAATAAATAAATAAATTACTAAACTCCTACCCCAACGTCTTAAAAAACAAACAAACAAACAAAAACCATCAAAGTCATCAAAAGACACCATAAAGAAACTGAAAAGATAAGCCACAACTTTGGACAAAGTATTTGGTACAACATATAACAGAAGATTATTAGCAAGAATATATAGAGAATTTTTGTAGAGAAGTAGTAAAAAAATTAAAAAACACATGAAAGGCCCAAATGGCCAAAGGAACTCAAAATAGGCATAACCTCATTTAGTCAGAGAAATTAGAACCACAATATGATATATTAAATCTGACAGATACTAAGTATTATTGTGAATGTGAAGTAATTGCTAGTTGTATTGCAAATCTTTGCAATTACAGTTACTATAGGAGACATCCTAACGCTAACTAGAAAAGTTATAGATGTTCCTACTCTGTATTTCTTCTCATTGTATATTCCAGAAATACTTGTGTATTTGTATCAGTACACATGTATAGGAATGCCTACAGCACCATTTTCCTAACAGCAAAAACATAAAAGCAGATGTCCATCAACAGTAGTAGAATAGATAAATTTTGGCATATTCGTATGTAGTGAAAATGAGTGAACATAAATGAGTAAACATAAATGAGTGAACAGCAACATAAGTGAATCTCGGAAAAATAGTGTTGTCTGAAAGAAAGAGGTCTTACAAGTAGTGTCTATTTATGTACAGTTTAAAAATAGGCAAACTTTAAATTTTTGTGTGTGTTACATTTATAAATGAAAAAACTATAGAGAAAAGCCACAGTATGATTATCTCAACTATCAGGGTATTGGTTACTTCTGGTGGAGGGGAAAAGGAGAGGGAGTGGGAGGTTCACTTAGCGAGGGGGACATACGGGGTTTCAAAGGTATTGTTTCTTAACCTGGCTCATGGTGGGTACACAGGTGTTTGCTCTGTTTTTTTTTAAAGTGTAGATGTGTGTATGATATAACTTACAATAAAGTCGATGGGGAATCAGAGTCAAAGGACAACAAATTAGGATGGAGTATAAGAATTTTCTCAAATCAGAGAAATAGGATAGTATTTGGAGGGCCACATGGAAAGATTGTCACAGGTTCTAGGGAAAGGTATTTCTAACACTGATTAGAAATATTTCTAACTCTGAGCTTGTAATTCTGTATCTGTAGTTGTCTTAATAACACCAGTGCATGATTGTAATTAACAGCATAGACTCAGGAGAAAGTATATCATTGTTCCACCACTAGTAGCATCATTTTCCCAGTCATCCAGGCTCAGAATTTTCCTATAATACCTATATGTTATTTATCACTAAATCATAATGATTTTTTTCCTTTGAAAAATCTCATATCTGTCCCTTTTTTTATTTTATTAACACCTTTGTTAACAGGTGATTACCATTTGACTTTTGAAAAAATCAAATTGTAAATTTTTACTACAATTAAAAATGAGATATTTGAGTATCTCAACTGAGCCATATATAAAACAAACAAACAAAAACCTTTAAAAGCATATTGGGAAAATTCAGTCTTAGAAATTTTTTTTCAGAGACATCATTTGGTAAAAATAATAAAGCCTCCCATGCTGCATAGGTACTCCAGATATTTCTAGTTACCTGATCCCCTGGCAAAAAGCAAACACTTAACACTTCATTTGTTCATTCAGATCCAGTCTTTTTATTCATTTCTTATTGCTGGAATTTCACACTCATTTCTTTTTTTAACATCTTTATTGGAGTATAATTGCTTTACAGTGGTGTGTTAGTTTCTGCTTTATAACAAAGTGAATCAGTTATACATATGTTCCCATATCTCTTCCCTCTTGCATCTCCCTCTCTCCCACCCTCCCTATCCCACCCCTCTAGGTGGTCACAAACCACCTAGCTGATCTCCCTGTACTATGCAGCTGCTTCCCACTAGCTATCTATTTTATGTTTGGTAGTGTATATATGTCCATGCCACTCTCTCACTTTGTCACAGCTTACCCTTCCTCCTCCCCATATCCTCAAGTCTATGCTCTAGTAGGTCTGTGTCTTTATCCCCGTCTTACCCCTAGGTACTTAATGACCTTTTTTTTTTTTTTAGATTCTATATATATGTGTGTTAGCATATGGTATTTGTTTTTCTCTTTCTGACTTACTTCACTCTGTATGACAGACTCTAGGTCCATCCACCTCAATTTCACAATTTGTATGGAAACACAAAAGACCCCGAATAGCCAAAGCAATCTTGAGAACGAAAAATGGAGCTGGAGGAATCAGGCTCCCTGACTTCAGACTATACTACAAAGCTACAGTAATCAAGACAGTATGGTACTGGCACAAAAACAGAAATATAGACCAATGGAACAGGTTAGAAAGCCCAGAGATAAACCCACGCACATATGGTCACCTTATCTTTGATAAAGGAGGCAAGAATATATGGTGGAGAAAAGACAGCCTCTTCAATAAGTGGTGCTGGGAAAACTGGACAGGTACATGTAAAGGAATGAAATTAGAACACTCCCTAACACCATACACAAAAATAAACTCAAAATGGATTAGAGACCTAAATGTAAGGCCAGACACTATCAAACTCTTAGAGGAAAACATAGGGAGAACTCTCTATGACATAAATCACAGCAAGATCCTTTTTGACCCACCTCCTAGAGAAATGGAAATAAAAACAAAAATAAACAAATGGGACCTAATGAAACTTAAAAGCTTTTGCACAACAAAGGAAACCATAAACAACACACTCATTTCTTGTTGGTTGAGTAAACTGGACTATGGTAGAGATAAGCCAACATTTTCTCAGTCCTGCCCTACTAGATGTCTAGAGCTTCATCTTAACTGGTGGATCAGCTGCTTTTGACTCTCCTGACTTGTGGCTTAAGGCTTTCTGGGTGTTTGCATTAGTAATGGAAGTTGTGGAGGTACCATTGTTGAGAAGACTGCTGATACTGGGTGTTATCTCCGTGATTTTCTTTATCCTTTTCCTTACTGATCTCTCTAAGGCTGTCCTTCGAGATTAAAGTCCCTGTGAAATCCTAATCTGTGATCCTAATACAGACATTGTCCCACTGGTCTGCCTCTCCTCACACACTTAGTATCAGTATACTAAGTCACTTCTCCCTCCTTAGGAATGTTGGAATATTGTGTTAGATGCTTAACAATAAGAATGGTGGTGTTGGTCTTGCCTTTTGAAACATGCATGTGCTTTTCTCTATTCTCATTATTGTGGTAGTTCTGTTGGGAATTGCATGGAGACCTCTATCTGTACTCTTCAACAACCTCAACCACAGCCTCTCCATTTCCTACTGGAAGTTATTCTTTATGGTAGTCCATTGTTCAAATGCATCTTCTTTGGAGTCATTTCCTATTGATGAAATCGTGTCAATGTGTTATATTAAACCACTTCACTTTTCCCAAAACCTTTGTAGCAATAATCTTCTTGTCCCCACTAGTGGGTGTTACTGTTGTGAGGCTGCCAAGGGCGGTGGGGTAGGGGGGGAGTGGCTGTTGGGTCTCAGCCTCACTACTCGTGTTATGGAGATGGTAGCTCCTCTTAGATTGTGATGCTGGATAGCAGGGCAGCTCATGGCTCTCTGGGGTCTACTCTCCGCTTCCATTACCAGTTAAACTCAATCTTTCTCTTGTTCACATCCTGTGGCAATCATAGATACACTGCTTGGATCCCCCTTTGAAAAAAACTTCTTCAGCTTCAGGGAGTACATTTAGCTGACAGCCTCAGCTGTTAATATCTTCAAGGCTCCATAGTTTTTGAGCTGAGGCCTTGTGTTTCCTGGGAAACCTCCAGCTAGTGACTGAGCATGGTGTGAGTACTAGGCCCAGTGTGGCACTCCTCTAATGGTCAGTCTTTGCTCTGGAGCTCCCTGATGGGTTGGCCAAGACTGTCAGATCCGCATCAAGGTCTGAGGCTTTCTTTGCTCAATCCTGCTTTATGTCCCCTTTCTTTCAGAGGTTTCAGATAGGCATCATGGTCTGAAAGTTTTCCATGACCAGTCCTGTTTCCTTCTCCTTTTATCTTTCACAATAAACCTCTTGTCCTCATAGCTGTCTAAACATCTGCTTCCCAGAGGACCCAATTGACATATACTATTTGTACTGGTTATTTACCTGATTTCTGTCCAAATCAAATTTCAGTGAGCATTATCTGATTTCCCTTTTTTTAATCCTCTTCCTTGAATCCTCTCAGTCTTTTCCAGCTCATCGTTTCCCCACCCCCGACACTTGCTTCTCCTCTAAGGTACACTTAATCTGAGTAAATGGCACCACGAGTTACTCAGTTGCTTTTACATTTGTCTTTCACATTTTAGTCCTTGACCCACTTAGAACTGTTTTGGAGGGAGGGAGAATACTGTGTGAGATAGGGATCAGTCAGTAAAACTGGAGAATTACCATAGTCAGGGATGAACGAGGTCACAGAGGTAATGAGGGGTCAGATCATGTAGGTCTTTGTTATATGACATTAAAAGGCCTTTGGAAGGACTTTGGCTTTTACTCTGTGTGAGATGGGGAGCCACTGGAAAGTTTTGAGCAAAGGAATAATCTGACTTAGTTTTTACCAGGAATGTTTAGGCTGTTCTATGGAGAATAGGCAGTAGGGCAAATCTGGTAGAAGAGAGAGAGTAGTTGGGAGAGAATTGCAATAATCCAAGATCAAGGCCTTGGTGGCTTACAACAAGGTGATTTCCGTGGAACTGGTAAGAAATGACAGTATCGGGGGGTAAAACTCAGGCATCATCATTTTATTTTGTAAAAAATCTCCCTAGGAGTTTCTGGTGCACAGTGAGGGTTGAGAGTCTGTGCTACAGTTTTTGAATTTTTACAGGGGTATTTGGAATTTAAGCCACACAGTCTTCTTCCTCATCAGCTTGATTTAGGAGAGAAGAGAAGCATAGTAATAATAGCAAGTGCTTTTGCATCTGACTGAGGTTCAAATCCGTGTTAGTTATTAGCTGTATAACCATGAGCTTCAGTTTCTTCATTTTAAAAAGGGAGGTAGCCACTTCATAGGTATGTTTGTTATGTTGAATGAACCAATGTAGATTAAATGAGCCAGTCTCTGACATATATGTGCTCACAAAGTAGTAGCTTAAAGAAAGATCTAGTCTATCATGTTGGTAAAAGTATTTTAAATTGATGATGCTCAGTGTTGATAGGGTATGGAGGAATAGGTCCCATTGTTGATGGGAATATAAATGGAGAACAATTTTCAAATATCTATCAAAATTTCAATCTCCTTAACCCAGTATGCTTCTAGAAATTTTATTTATGAAAACAGTCACACCTATGTACATATACTCAGTGCAGCACCTTGTAGTGGCAAACAATTGGAAACAATTTAAATTACTTCTAGTAAAGGAATAAATTATGATGCATTCCTTTTATAGAATGCTATGAAGTTGTTAAAATTAATGTTGATCTGTCATGGAAAGATTGCCAGTACATATTTTAGCTTTTAAAAAAGCACCAGGGCTTCCCTGGTGGCACTGTGGTTAAGAATCTGCCTGCCAATGCAGGGGACATGGGTTCGATCCCTGGTCCGGGAAGATCCCACATGCTGCAGAGCAACTAAGCCCGTGCACCACACCTACTGAGCCTGCGCTCTAGAGCCCACGAGCCACAACTACTGAACCCATGCACCACAACTGCTGAAGCCCGCATGCCTAGAGCCCGTGCTCCACAGCAAGAGAAGCCACTGCAGTGAGAAGCCCGTGCACCGCAATGAAGAGTAGCCCCCGCTCACTGCAACTAGAGAAAACCCACATGCAGCCACGAAGATCCAACTCAGCCAAAACTAACTAAATAAATAAAATTTATAACAAAACAAACAAAAAACATAAAAAAGCACCAGTATTAAAGCTGAGAGTGTGTACTTAAATCTTCAAAGTTTGAATTTTTAACAAGATTATATTTATTTCTTCTTCAAATTTTTATATGAGCCCATATAGAAAAAATATTGATTGACAGTAACTTCATACATAGACAGTAATACTTATAAACTTATTAGTATTCATATTTTCTTTAAAGATACTGTATGCCTTGTTATTACAATAACATTGTTTTATATACTATATATCTGGATTTTAAAAAGATTTTAGAGCTGTAAATTATTCTAAGATAAATTATAGATGCCTCAAAGATTTCATTTAGGAAATACATATGAAAATTCCATATGTTCAGCATTTTATTACATAATATTGAAGATGCAGATATATAACAAATAATTCCCATCCTTACTTGACTAATAATCAAATGGGTGGGTAAGATGAAAACAGATGAAATAAGTGAAAAAATACACATACACACGCAGTACTCATATTCCTGTGTGTATATATATATATATATATATCTGTTGATCTGTGCGATGACAAGTGCATGACAGCATGTGCAATAGTATTTTTTGCAATGTTTATAATAGTAAAAAAAGTTGCACAAACCTAACTGACCATCAATAGGTATTAAATAAGTTGTGATAAACATAATGGAATATTATGTAAAAATGTAAAATATTTAAATCTATAGTTATTAACAGGTAAGATCCACAGTCTATTAGGAGAGGGAAAACAAGTTTAATACATAATATATAACGTCTTCTCTGTATAGATGGTAAATACTGTAGTCGTCAAAGAAAGTAAGGAGTGGAATGGATTTAGAGAACATTTTTAATTAGTATTTCCCAAACTTTTTGGACCCAGATTCCTTTTCTTAATAATATTAAAACAATTTGATCAATTGTACAGTATATGATAGTGAAATTTAAAAGTATTTATATCTACGTAGTATTAAAAAATTGCTTCATTAATTTTTGTTCTGTGTTCTTCAGAATCACTGTTGGCTCATAGTGAGTTCCTGGTCTTGACAATTGGCAAATTGATTTATGGTCCCATAGATAAAATTCATTCCCTAATCCTGAGAATCTGTGGAAATCCCTTGTAAGGAAAGTAGTATCATAGTTTTGTAAGTTTGTAAATTATAAAATTGTTTTTGACAGTGTTTAGGAATACCATAATTTGTGGCATTTTAAAAGTGTATATTTTATTCTCACTTAGGCCGAATACATCAAGCAATGGTAACATCTTTAAATGAAGATAATGAAAGTGTAACTGTTGAATGGATAGAAAATGGAGATACAAAAGGCAAAGAGGTATGATCACTGGGTTGAATTTTATTTCTAGTCTTATAATCAAGATTCTGAATATGAAACAAAGCAGAAAACTGTATAGTTTAATATAGTGCATGTATCCTTTATCATTCTTGAAAAACTTTCAAGTGATTAAAAAATTTCACTGATAAAAAGGTAGATTCCTCCTGCATATCTTTTGTGATTGGACATATGATCAAGACCACAAAGTACTAACTTAAGAGAGATTCTTTTAAATATATGTGGGTTATAATTCTAGATAATTTAATTTTCAAGGTAATAATGTTCCTTAGGCTGAAATTGTTTAACATTTATTCTCTGTGTATAAATTTATTTGAAAATGAGAGGTTAATTGTCCAAATTCACTCTCAAAATATATGCATTTTGTCAAACAGATTGACCTGGAGAGCATCTTTTCACTTAACCCTGACCTTGTACCAGATGAAGAAATTGAGCCCAGTCCAGAGACACCCCCACCTCCAGCATCCTCAGCCAAAGTAAACAAAATTGTAAAGGTTAGTGATGCAAATTCAGAGCAGGGTGTGTGTGTATTTTGGTTTGAAATGGGACTGTGAAGAGTATGTTTAAGTATTTGTTTGCTTTTTTAGAAAAACCTTAATTCTTTCTGCCATCTACATGCGTGTATATACACACATACTTTCAAGGATCGAACAGTTGTCTAATTCACAATTATGACGATCATTAGGTAAGATCCTAGAAATTCCATGCCTGATTAGGATTTTTCCTAAGACTAATTGTTTCTTAGGAGACATGGGTCGAAACCATTTGCTTGCTAATAATATTTGTTGAGTGACTACATATGACTTTGATAAAAAAAAAAATGAGTTTCTTATTCATAATAAATTCCCATTTTAGTAGTCTTTTGAAATAGTAATTCTGCTATTTACATTTATTAAAAAAATGGGAAATGACAGATTGTAGTGTAACTATTTCTGTATTATCTGTGAAGAATAATTTATTTATAAATTTTAAAACCATGCTCTGCCCCCTAACAGTTTTATCTTCACAAAAATAAAAGGCATGTGATTTTTATTATTTTAAAAGATAATTCCTCTTCCTCTCTATTGAAATGTCTCTGTGTTAAAACTTTGTATCAGAATACAACTCTTTAAATCAGATAGTCCCTCGCAGTTGTTAAATCTGCAATTCTTTGTGTTCAAAATTCTTACTACATGGACTTCCCTGGTGGCACAGTGGTTAAGAATTCGCCTGCCAATGCAGGGGACATGGGTTCGAGCCCTGGTCTGCAAAGATCCCACGTGCTGCGGGGCAACTAAGCCCTTGCACCACAACTCCTGAGTTTGCGCTCTAGAGCCCGAGAGCCGCAACTACTGAATCCACATGCCACTACTGAAGCCCGCGCACCTAGAGCTTGTGCTCTGAAACAAGAGAAGCCACCGCAATGAGAAGCCCACACACCACAACGAAGAGTAACCCCCACTTGCTGCAACTAGAGAAAGCCCGGGTGCAGCAACGAAGACTCAATGCAGCCAAAAATAAATAAAATAAATTAATCAAAAGTTCTTACTACATTGTTGATTTTATCTTCTACAAAGATTAATATGACATGACTTTAGCCCTATAGGAACTCACTATCTTGCAGGGAAGACATACATAAGCATCCACATATAATATGATATAAACTCAACAATATCAACAAAACATTGTGCTTTTTAAACCATGCATATGACCGTAAGACAGATTTTCAATTTATATAAGTTCAACATATTGAGAGTCACTGCTTACAGGTCATTAGTTAGTTACCCCTTGTTAGTGGACTGTTTTTCATACTTGGCTTCACAACCTTGAATGATCATCATAGTTTATCCTTCTTGGAATATAATTAGCAACTTCTGGTGTGCATTAGAATCACCTGGAAATTTTTTAGAATATATTGATTCCTAGACCCACTCGCAGAGATTCAGTTTTATTTTATCTAAAGGGTGGCCCTGGGATTTCCCTGGTGGCTCAGTGGTTAAGAATCCACCTGCCAATGCAGGGGACACGGGTTCGAGCCCTGGTCCGGGAAGATCCCACATGCTGCGGAGCAGCTAAGCCCATGCACCACAACTACTGAGCCTACGCTCTAGAGCCCATGAGCCACAACTACTGAGCCCATGTGCCACAACTACTGAAGCCCACGTTGCTAGAGCCTATGCTGTACAAGAGAAGCCACCACAATGAGAAGCCCTGCAGCGAAGAGTAGCCCCCACTCTCTGCAGCTAGAGAAAGCCCACCCGTGCACAGCAATGAAGGCCCAATGCAGCCATAAAATAGATAGATAGATAGATAGTTTAAAAAAAAAAAAAAGGGTGGCCCTAGCATCAATATCCTTTTAGCAGTACCCATCTGATTTGAACGTGCAGTTAGCACTGAGACCCACTGCATTATTTGATATCTTTTTTTTAGGTGAATAAAATAAAGTCTTGGTAAATAAATAATAGGACCAAAAACTTGCTGCCCTATCTATGCAGTGTTGAAGTCTTTGAAAGTCTAATGAAACCTTTTAGTAAAAACCGACAGTGTGCATTTCATAGTATTTTGATGTTTCAGTTTAACAATGGGCTGTAAGTTGTCTAAAACTAGTATTTTGTTATTTACCCCTGACATCCGGAGATGAAGTGTATTACATGATTTTGGCAGGATAGCATGATGATTAAAAAACACACACTTTAATGAAATTACTTAATCCTTCTTTGCTTCACTTTCCTCATCTGTGAAACCAGAATAGCAATAATAATGATGTCACAGGGTTGTTGTGAAGATTAAATGGATTAATACATATAAGGTCCTTAGAACAGTGCCTGGCTCGTTTTCATTCCTGAATATTTTGGGGCAGTGGCAGGATACTCATATAAAAAAAACTTGAATATTGATGACATTAGTGATAGTTTATCAGAAGATAATTTTAGTTTTTCGTCATTAATTTTTTCCCTTTTTTTCATTTAGTTTTATATTATTGTATGTCTACCCACTTATGTTTAATTAAAGGAAGCTGAGGCCATGTTAGGATGAAGGGGAAGGAGGAGAAGTGCTTAAACATCCCCCCACCCCCCAACCCCCCCTCAGTGGATCTTGCCCAGGATGGCAGCGGTTTCAGGGGGGTGGGGTGGGGAGTGACTGGGCGTTGCCACCTCAGGAGACATGCCAGTTCCAGTTACAACGCAGGGATCACCGCAAACACAGCCGCCACAGAAGCACTGTGGCATTACCTCTCCCATCAGCTTAGCAGCCCCCAAGGAGATTGACTCCCTACTTACACAGAAACTGTTTGAGACTCTGAAGCCCTCTAGCGTTTTTGAAGAGGAAGAGGAGCTTTCTTTTTGAAGAGGAAGAGGACTTTAATTTTGGGAAAATTAAATAACCTGGTAAAAGAGTGGATATGAGAAATCAGTGAAAGCAAGACTCTTCCACGATCTGTAGTTGAAAAGGTTGGTGGAAAAATTTTTGCATTTGGATCTTATAGATTAGGAGTACATACAGAAGGTGCCGATATTGTTGCATTGTGTGTTGCACCAAGACATGTTGATCGAAGTGACTTTTTCACCTCATTCTATAAGTTGAAATTACAGGAAGAAGTACAAGATTTAAGAGCTGTTGAAGAGGCACTTGTACCAGTTATCAAACTGTGTTTTGATGGGATAGAGATTGATATTTTGTTTGCAAGATTATCACTGCAGACTATTCCAGAAGACTTGGACTTAAGAGATGACAGTCTGCTTAAAAATTTAGATATAAGATGCATAGGAAGTCTTAACGGTTGCAGGGTAACCGATGAAATTTTGCATCTAGTACCAAACACTGACAACTTCAGGTTAACCCTGAGAGCTATCAAACTGTGGGCCAAATGCCACACCACCTATTCCAATATATTAGGTTTCCTCAGTGGTGTTTCCTGGGCTATGCTAGTAGCAGGAACTTGCCAGCTTTATCCAAATGCAATAGCATCAACTCTTGTACATAAACTTTTCTTGATATTTTCTAAATGGGAATGGCCAAATCCAGTCCTATTGAAACAGCCTGAAGAATGCAGTCTTAATTTGCCTGTATGGGACCCAAGGGTAAATCCCAGTGATAGGTACCATCTTCTGCCTATAATTACACCACCATACCCACAACAGAACTCCACGTACAATGTATGCGTTTCAACACGGATGGTCATGGTTGAGGAATTTAAACAAGGTCTTGCTATCACAGATTAAATATTGCTGAGTAAGGCAGAGTGGTCTAAACTTTTTGAAGCTCCAACTTCTTTCAAAAGAACAAGCATTATATTGTACTTTAGCAAGTGCACCAACTGAAAAACAACGCCTAAAATGGGTGGGCTTGGTGGAATCAAAAATCCAAATCCTGGGTTTCCCTGGTGGCCCAGTGGTTGAGAGTCCACCTGCCGATGCAGGGGACATGGGTTCGTGCCCCGGTCCAGGAAGATCCCACATGCCACGGAGCTGCTAGGCCCGTGAGCCATGGCCGCTGAGCCTGCGCGTCCGGAGCCTGTGCTCTGCAATGGGAGAGGCCACAGCAGTGAGAGGCCCGCGTACCGCAAAAAAAAAAAAAAAAAAAATCTGAATCCTGTTTGGAAGTTTGGAGAAGAATGAATTTATTACACTGGCTCATGTGAATCCCCAGTCACTTCCAGCACCCAAAGAAAATCCTGACAAGGAAGAATTTCGCACAGTGTGGGTGATTGGGTTAGTGTTGTAAAAAAACAGAAAACTCTGAAAATCTCAGTGTTGGTCTCACCTACGATATTCAGTCTTTATAGGCAAGCAATAAACAGCAAGATGTTTGAGGTGGACTTGAAAATTGCTGCAATGCATGTAAGAAGAAAGCAACTCCATCAACTACTGCCTAATCATGTGCTTCAGAAAAAGAAAAAGTGTTCAACAAAAGGTGTCCGGTTGACACCTCTGAATGACAGCAGGCTCGACTTGTCTATGGACAGTGATAACAGCATGTCTGTGTCTTCACCTACCAGTGCTATGAAGACCAGTACATTGAACAGTTCTGGCAGTTCTCAGGGCAGAAACAGTCCTGCTCCAGCTGTAACAGCAGCATCTATGACCAACATACAGGCTACTGAAGTTTCTGTGCCACAGGTAAATGCCCATGAAAGCTCAGGGGGTACATCAAGTGAAAGCATTCCTCAGACTGCCACACAGCCAGCCATTTCTTCACCACCAAAGCCTACGGTCTCCAGAGTTGTTTCTTCAACACGTCTGATAAACCCACCACCAAGACCTTCAGAAAGTGCAGCAACAAAGACACCTAATCCTAAAGTAGGAGTCAAAAGGACATTCTCACCTCATAAAGAAGAGAGTCCCAAGAAAACCAAAACAGAAGAGGATGAGACAAGTGAAGATGCTGTCTTGCTTTGAGTGGGCATGATAAAACAGAAACAAAGGAGGAACTTGATACAGAGACAAGTACAACTCAATCAGAAACCATTCAGATTGGGCTTCCCTGGTGGCGCAGTGCTTAAGAATCTGCCTGCCAATGCAGGGGACACCGATTCGAGCCCTGGTCTGGGAAGATCCCACATGCGCAGAGCAACTAAGCCCGTGCGCCACAACTACTGAGCCTGCGCTGTAGAGCCCACGAGCCACAACTACTAAAGCCTGTGCACCTAGAGCCCATGCTCCGCAACAAGAGAAGCCACCGCAATGAGAAGCCCACGCACTGCAATGAAGAGTAGCCCCCACTCACTGCAACTAGAGAAAGCCTGTGCACAACAACAAAGACCCAACGCAGCCAAAAATAAAAAATAAATTTATTAAAAAAAAAAAAGGAAACCATTCAGACAGCGGCTTCTCTGTTGGCCTCTCAGAAAACATCCAGTACAGACCTTTCTGATAGGCCTGCTCTCCCTGCAAATCCTATTTCTGTTATCAGGAATTCAATAAAACTGAGACTGAATCGGTAAAAACAACCTCAGGGGCCCATAAACAATATCTGCCAACTCAACCTGTTGTCTTCAAATGCTAAGAAAGGAGAATGGAGGGTACAAGACTAGACATGACTGAAAATGGATTTAGGTTTTTTTTGTGACCTCCCTTACTGGACTAATCAGCACTTGATCGGAAGTCCAGGTTAGTATGTGAAGCCAGGAGTACTGTGATAATTGTGTTAGCAACAGTTGCATTAACTATTTCAAAAAATTACTGCCTTTAAAAAAAGAAAACCTCAAGCTGTGTTTGTATTCATAATTGACATGTGGACTGGGTTTATGTTTGCTGCATTGTTTGGAAAATTTGCAATACAAGCTGGCATAAGAATTCCTTATTCTGATGATGCACTTTTATGTATTTTTTTTTATTAGAAAGTAGAACTAATTTTAGATTTTAAGCTTGATAGATTTTCATTTTTTCCTGAAGAATTTCCTTTACCATTAGTTTTCAAATTGGATGCCATTGTGCAGTGGTGTACTGTTGTACTTCAGAGAAAGGATAAGAGTACATCTAGTTCAGTCCCTATGAGGTAGCTGTAACCTTTAAAAATGAAATGTCAACTCTAGGGTATATATTTGACATTGAAAGAATAATTAGGAGATACTTCGTTTTGACGGGGTCATGATTAAGAAATGCTATATTGGTTTTGTTTATAGACTTGTTTAGAGTGCATCCAAATCAGCGATCAGCCAGCGAATATTTTTCTTTGAGCTTGTTAAAGCTCCACATTCTTTTGCCTTCAGTATCTTGTCTTTGAAACAAAGGTTTTGCTCCCTCCCCGTTCTTTTTCTTTTCCCCTTTTTGCTTGTATGCATAAGGTAGGACTTCTTTCATAAAAAACGAAATGCCAGTATTTTCTTAAGCCATGATGTGAAAGCAGTGACCCTGTGGCCACATGGCACAGAACACTAACTTTTGGTCCCATGGCTGAAATTTTAGGGTGACTAAAAATAATGCCTGTGAAACATGATATCTATCTTGGATGGCCATTTGATCTCTAAATATGAGGAATTTTGTACGCTCCACAAAACTCCTGTCTATAGTAAAGTTGATTTTCAATTTTAAACATGTGGGCAAAAAGGCATTTTCTCCAAGAATTTTAAACAAATTTTGATTTTTAAATGGTTGACTAAAATTTGTCAGTAAATTTTACATGTAGAAACGTTTAAAAATCATTTCTAGCAAGCACTTGACATCTAGTCAGCTCTCTACTCCTTTTTTCATTTTGTTTTATCCTGTCAATAAATAATTCCACATAAGTAAGCAGCAGTGCATTCATCTTTACAGAATATGAGGGATGCCAGATGTTGATAAGCTTAGTTATTCTTTCTTAATCTGGACAAAGCAAACCCAACAGATTTTTCTGATGAGCATGTTTTATGAATCCTCTATTGTGTTCCATTCTATCACACGTACATTTTTCATGTTAAACTGTAATTACTTAAACTCTTCCCCTATCCTTCTAAATTAACTTTCCAAAGTTGGAGTGTAGTCTTTTCCCCCTTAGACTATGCATTAATTGAGGCTTTCTTTTCACCATACTTTGTAATGTCTAGTATACAGTACTTCTACGTCCCATATCTTTGCTCTGCACAGTCACCTTGCCTTTCCTCCTACCACCTAAGAAGAAAAGATGGTCAGACTAACAGGTGAAGTCTACAAGGTGTCTGTGTGTTCTGTGTAGCTTCAGAGTTAGATTGAAATTGCCAGGTACAGACTTAGTCTTGTCATTTTGTTCACACATTGGGGAAAAAGAATTCAGTTTATTAAGCATTTCATGTAACTGCACCCAAGTTTTGCCAAGCTGGGAACTTGGACCTTTTCTGTGTAGTGACTTTTTAATTCTAGTTTTCATAACCTGGAGATCAGACTGTTGGTTTCGCATGATGTACGTAGTGTCTCATGACTAGAGTTTGCTTTGTGTTATAGTATCTGTACTTGTATTTTTCAAGAGCTATTTTGTGAGTGGATGATGTACTTCTCCATTGAAACCACAATTAAAAAAAACAGCAAAAAATAAATAAATAAAGGAAGCTGATTATGATAGACATATATATGAGGAGTAAAGAGAGAAAGTAAAATGAACATTTTCTTTTCTATAGAATCGACGGACTGTGGCTTCTATTAAGAATGATCCTCCTCCAAGAGATAATAGAGGTAAAAATTTACCTATTAATTTTGCCTATTGCCCTGACAAGGTAAATCAAAAGTAAATATTACCCTTGATGTTGTTATTCATTTAAACGTTACGTGGCTAATTTTAAGATTGATATCGTCTTGATTTCCCAGCACAATAATGTCAGTGATATAAAAAAAATGATTTATAAAGGTATGTGATGAATGTGAAACTCCGTGATATATGCCATTTTGAGGCATCTTATTTACCCAATAATTTTTCAGATTTGAGGAGAGTATTATGAGGAAGAAAGGAATGGGGTAGTAGTTAATTGATTCACAAGGGTAAGTTTAGTCATTGTGATATTTTTACATTATTTTCTGGCTAACAAACTTTCAAAAAATGTCATGGGTAACTTTGAAGACAAGTCGAACAGGTATCAATTGCAGTTAATTTCAGATCTCTCATATGTTTTCAGCTAGGTGATATAAAGCACAGTTAATTTCTTTTCTACTATTCAGCAGTACAAAATGGTCCTTTCTCATAGTGATGTTTCCTCTGTATGTATGGATGCTGAGGCAGGACAGGTGTAGGTATTAGAGGAAAGATTGGAGGTAGAGGGAAAGTCCTGCACTTTCAGCACTATTCTTTGAGTCTTGTGAACATTTATATTTCTTTGTAAAATGTGATATTTATATTTAACTTAATACTGCTTTTTCCACTTTTGTAACATCCACAGTGGGAAATTCTCTGTTGAGGATTTGCATATTTGACAAGCAAAGAGTGGGATTTAGAACAAAAGGAGAGTTGCAGGACTTTTATGTTTTTACTTGCTGTATTTCTGAATTGTGTAAGTTTTTCAAAATGAGAATGCGTATAAAATCTGTATTTTGCACACTTACTTTTTAAAAATTACTATTTAAAATCAAGCTTGGCTTGGTTTTTTATAAATTATTCAGATTGAGTTTTATTTATTGAACAGAATTGATTATTACATATATTTTGAAATTTTGTTTCACTTTCAGTGGTTGGTTCTGCACGCGCGCGGCCTAGTCAACTTCCTGAACAGTCTTCCTCTGCACAACAGAATGGTAGTGTTTCAGATATATCTCCAGTTCAAGCTGCAAAAAAGGAATTTGGACCCCCTTGTATGTAAATCATGTATCAAGGATTCAGTCATTTTAGGCATACATGTATTTTCTCTTGGTCAACTTTATAAGTCCCCAAATTACAAACTTAATTGCAGATTTTATTTTTACCATTGTGGAAAAATTTTTTTGTTGTTAGTTTAGTCTGTTAATTGGGTTTTTAAATGTATATTTTGGAGGAAACAATTTATAAATATAAAAATATAACAATGTTTCAGTTGCTTTGAATTTAAAATTATGGCCAGATAATTTTGACAGATGTTATAAAAGAAATGCTTATGCTTCTTGATCCTTTCCAATTCAAAGATCTTTGATTCTAAACCAAGAGATGACATGTATCAATATGTTAGAGTCATTTTTCATGACTCTTATTTGTATATTGTCCTGTTCCTAGCTTTGTTAAAGCAGCTCATAAGTAAAGTTCACATATTTGTCATAGGCATGTTTTGTCACTGTGTACCTTATTTTGGTGTGTGTGGTAAAATTTCATACATAAAATTTTTGTGTATAAGTATGGTACTCTAAAAAGAAAACTAGGCTTCTACAGCTCATCTGTTTCTTCCAGCACGTAGAAAATCTAATTGTGTGAAAGAAGTAGAGAAATTGCAAGAAAAACGGGAAAAAAGGAGACTACAACAGCAAGAACTTAGAGAAAAAAGAGCCCAGGTTTGTAACAGAAACATATTTTGTTTATGCACCAACCAAGGATTAGACTGTGTCAGTGAAAGTGATTGGCTTATGAAAAAATAATTGAGGCATTCATTTAAAGATTTCAATATAGTTCCTTAAATTGATATTGAGGAATAATATAAACTCTTGGGGAAATAAGTTACCATAACAGATTTTTTACTACATAAACTTTTCAAGTTTTAGTGGGTATGTGTTAGTCCTAAAGCTTGTTCCATTTTGAATAGTAAGCCATTGTGTTACAGAACTCTAATGGATGTATAACATTGAGAATAATAGGATTTTGGCTTTTTAAAAGGACTAAAAATACATTCAGAAAAACATCAAGTTAAGGTATATGGTTATACTATCCATTTTATTGTTTTTCCATGGTTAATAAGTTCAGCATATCACAATGAAAGGGTGGAAATTCGTTGTGTGTTGATTTATACTAGATGTTGAGAGTATCTCTGATGTGCCCCTCTTCTCACATTTCCTTTAGATAGTAGCAAAACTTTACTAGCAATGGAAAAGTTGCTTAGAAGACTGGTCTTTTATCTCTCTACAGGTCTTCACATATTAGAAATTATGCTATTGTACAAATAATTCCTCCATTGTGCTTGCATAGTATCTATTATATTCTCAGAACTTGTTTCCTGTAATACCAGGATTGTTTCCTTATTTAGGAGTATGTTCAAATGCCCTTAATCATAAAGATGTTGTGTTGTGGAATTGTGGAATCAGTATAATACTCAACCTGAATAAATCAACTTGTATCTGAAAGTGACCTGAGAATGACCAGTTGGGTTTTGAATAATGCTTGTATCTACTGATACTTAGTACAGATGCCACCTGGTGTTTCCTGTGGGTACTTCATAATACTTTTACATCTCTTTGTGACCTCTTCTTTACATTCTGCTTCTCAGTTGACATAGTTGGTGTTATTTCCCAAAAGGTTAATTGACAGTATGTTACATTAACAGTTTTGAAATTTAGTTGTACTCAAAGCAGGTCTGCATATAGTATATGGGAAAAAGAACCTGACCTAAAATGTTTAACAATTTATACTCATAGCTAGGAGAGGCTGTTAACTGTTGCTATTTGTATCTTAATCTGAATTTTCTCAGTTTTGAAGCAAAATAGTAAATTGCAGTTAGCATGCAGTAGTTTGAATTTTAAAGATTTAAAAAATTATCTTGGCTTTTGATTCCTTTAAATTCTATGTCCTATTGATTTGGGGCTGTATTATACCATGCCTTAGTTTTTTTTAGAGAGTCATTAATAATAGGAAATAAACATAAATGAATCCATAGTTCTACTTTGCTGAAACACTGAATTAGGAATTAGGAAGAAGAATCTGATTAAATGCATTTTTCTGAGAATTTCGGCTTTTCTAGAGTTCTTTATTGATGTTTAGGATGAACACTGTTTTTGTTTTGCTCAGTTTTCTAGGAGAATTAAGGTATACGTATAACATATTTGAAATAGGTCAAAGGTGGTTTTAATAAGGAGTATTTTGTTTGGAGTTAACAGAAGGCATGTAGACTAACAGAATTGTGTTTTTTAATATGAAAGTGATTCCTAGGCATACTATTAATCTTGAACTCTGAAACTATATCACATCTCAGGTTTGAGTTTGGTCTTGGCTGTTATAAATGACGCAACCTATTTAATTTTCAAACCATATATAACATAAACGCAACAAATACTACATTATTGTAATTATAATAAATGATGAATTCTCTGTCTTCTTACAGGATGTTGACGCTACAAACCCAAATTATGAAATTATGTGTATGATCAGAGACTTTAGAGGAAGTTTGGATTATAGACCATTAACAACAGCAGATCCTGTAAGATTCTTTATTAACAGTTGTTCTGGAACTTTTTATGCTGTAAATAAAAACATGTTTGATACCCCCTAAGTTAATACTGTATTTAGTTCTGTAATTTTTTCTCTCTTTATGGGTGCTTCTTCTCCTTCTCTATTTTAAGAAGATCAAGAAACCGTTGGGAATTCCCTGGCGGTCCAGTGGTTAGGGCTCTGTGCTCTTACTGCCAAAGGCCCGGGTTCAGTCGCTGGTCTGGGAACTAAGATCCCACAAGCCACGTGATGCATCCAAAGAAAGAAAGAAAGAAAGAAAGAAAGAAACCACTCGCACTTACCCTTATTTTCTCATTATTTCCCATAATTTGATACGTTAGACATGCATCTCACAAAGATAATCCACTTCAAAGCAAGCCTCTGTGTCCTTGGTAGGACAGAGCAACAGTCAAGGATGATGTCAGAAGACCCACTTTCCTTTCTGACCATCACTTATACTTTTATCTCAATTCCAAGTTTGTTTCCTCTTGGCTTGGGCTGTAGATCCCACCATCATTCCAACTTACTACTAATTTATTTTAAAATAAATGTTACTCTGGCTTTTAACAATAAGTGATGGCTGTTGAGGACTGCTGTAAACTAGAAATCTAGTGCTTGAAGAATGTTCTGTCTTATGCACCTCTTTTCCTATTGAAGAATGGGAATTTATTGAACAGGGAATACTTTTGTGAGTAACTTGTATTTATGAAAAATGATCCATCTGACCTAGTGTATACAGAATGAATTGGGTACACAAAATACATCTGACCTAGTGTATACGGAATGTATTGGGTACACAAAATACATATAATACACCTGTGTTAAGGCAGGTGTATTACATATGATTTAATAGAGTAGTTCATAACATTTGCATCTCATATATTTTACTCCTTGCTACCCTTTCATTTGTTTAACCTACATCTGAGCTCATACTTTATGACAGTGACTGGAAAACTTTTTCTGAAAAGGGCCTGATATTTTTGGCTTTGAACCATATGGTCTTTGTTACAACTACTCAATTCTGCCTTTGTAGTATGAAAAGCAGCCATAGACAATACATAAATGAATAGGTATGGCTGTTTCAGTAAAACTTTACAAAAGTGGGTAGTGGCTTGGATTAGGCTTTCAGGCCGTACTTTGCCAATTCCTGCTTTATACTAAATATCATTAGAAGGCAAGTATTGGGAACATTAATTTTATGAAAAAATTTAATGTCTAAGAATTGGCATATTATAAAATTGTTCAAATTATTTTGGCCAATAATCTTCTGAGAACTGTGTTTCTTGTCTACAGCTAGTTATCTTTGCCTATAATTTTCCCTATAATCAATCTGAAAATATGCCACTTGGTAGGAAATTTTACTTTTGTCGTATACAGCACATCTTGAAGTGAATAAGGTAGTTTCTTAACGTGAACCTATTGCTACTAAGAGTGGTGGTGTCCTCTACAAAGTTATTTCCTAGTGGTTTACCAAATGACAAAATAAGCGAGTTTCCATTATACTTAGAATTTTTGAAATAATTGTGTCTGATGGCTATTAAAATTTCTTCAAGCTAATTTGTTTTTTAAGCTTACTTATCCTATTTATGCTATGCATAAATTTCTAAAACCTCGGGAGGAAATATTACATAATTAACTTTTCAGTGTTTTATATACCATTGATAATCACTGGAAAAAAATATTTTATTTCTAGATTGATGAACATAGGATATGTGTTTGTGTAAGAAAACGACCACTCAATAAAAAAGGTATGCTTATTGAGTTCTAATCAAGGGTTCATTTTTGTCCTGTTTGCAATTTATTTTGATAATAGCAGAAATCAGATTGGTTTGGAAGAGTTAAATGTAAATCATTTCATTTGTACATAACCATTATACAGATTTCTATGGTTAGGTCTGTTGATGTGATACTGTTCTAAGAATTTTTGCCATTCCTGGCTTTACAGAAATCTTGATTTTTTTTTTTTTTTTTACTCTGTTGTTGAAATATTCTGTTTACTTGAATGGCATATTTATGGGATATTTATATTTACAGGACTTACTACTTTTATCGAAATTCTTACTACTTAAAATAATTTTTGTGCATTAATTCAAATACTGTGAAAATTACTGGGTACTGATTTTCATTTATTCTTTTAGAAACTCAAATGAAAGATCTTGATGTAATCACAATCCCTAGTAAAGATGTTGTGATGGTACATGAACCAAAACAAAAAGTAGATTTAACAAGGTACCTAGAAAACCAAACATTTCGTTTTGATTATGCCTTTGATGACTCTGCTCCTAATGAAATGGTTTACAGGTAGGTAAATTTGTTTTAAATCAGAATTTTGTTCTTATACTGTGTGTTTACCACCACCACTGAAACTTATGTTGATCTTGGCATATCTCTCCAGAGGTGTAATATCCTTTTCTTTCCCCCTGAGTTTAAACAAATAAGAATGTTTAATAAACATGATAATGAATTTTAACACTTGTTTTCTTTAATGCTCCCCAAATCAGTTTTCATTAATGATTAACTTTATACACTATATAACATACCATATGTATGGATAAGGAATTTCTAGAAAACATTTTCTGTACCTCTAGAGATGGGATGTGGCTATTTTTTACTTTTTGATCTCTGCAGTAGTGAAGAAATTTGAAATAACTGTTATACATCTGTCACTTATTTGTCTGAATCTTTATTTAGCACATATGGCCACTTAAGGAAAAAAAAGTTCTGTAAATCTACTTGCATTTCCCTAGTTTTATCATTTCTAAGCTTTGGAATAGTTTTAGTACATGAAATTCTTGCATGTTCACATTTTCAACTTACAAACAACTCAACCTTACATGTATTGTGCATTGATATCCCACATTTTTATCCAAATTTAGATTTTTATACATAGTTTGTAAACATTTACTTCTTATTATTTAATAGGTCAGTTTTAGCAGCATTGTTATTTCAGTCTATATTAAATTGTCTTGAGTTACTTGAATGCTATGTTTCATTGCCCTTTTATTTTATAAATTTGACTGGAAAACAGAAAGTTAAAGGGTTAATAAGAATCCTAAGAATTGAAGATGTTATAAATGAGATAAGACCAACTCCACTGGTCTTAAGCCAGTAAACTGGGAGTTCAGCTGTAAAGAAAGAGGACAAAACTAAAGAACATGTGAATGCTAGATAGAGGTATTGTGAAAAATTTGTTTTGAAAGGGAATTATAATTATAAATTGTGTATTTTTTACTTTTTTGAGAACTGAGTCCTGTCCTCCCCCCTCACTCCCTTCTCTGCTTCCATTCCTGTCTCATAAAATATGTCTGTCTGACTTTTGTAACCATTTTCAAGAAATCACTATAAATAAAAGTATGTTTCTGTGTATGTGCTAGATTTAGTAAACATTTTGTGTTTCACCCTGTATTTATGCTTCTTAATTTTACCAGTATTGATTCTCTCCCCTTTCTCTTATCCTTAACTTTTATGGATTGAGAAGTTAGCCTTCTTTTTTTTTTTTTTTTGGTCTGATCACTCTTCAGACTCATTTCCAGTTCTTTTTGATTAGAACATTTTTCTGCTCCTTTTGTTCTGTACTTTCTCCATTGTGCCTTTAAAAAAAAAATCAATAGAGCTGTATAAAGTGTTCTACATATATTCTTTTGAAGACTGTGTAAAAAGTAGATTTGTTTTCTATCATGCTTTTAGGGCTCTGCTCATTGAAGTATTTTTTTGTCCCTCCCTACCTTTTTATTTTAACTCCAGCAGTGATTATACCAATCCATAATATTTGGGCATCCTTTTCCTGAATCAAGGCTATCAACTCAGAATTCATTGTCTTATAAGCATAATTTATATTTACTTACTCACATTCAAGGAAATTTTACCACTTTTATACTTGTTTAGATAATGTTTTTGTACTTTTTTCCCCTCTAGCTTTTCTGTATTGAGATTACCACTCTTGATTCTGTTTCTGTTGAAACCATTGATACTTTTTTTGGGTTGGGTTGGGGTTTTTAGTTTTGGTTTTGGTTTTCATATCTGTCCTACTTGTCTGGCTGATATTACCATATTTTGTTGTTATTTTTTAAAACTTTCCTACTGTCTTCTATATATTATGTCTTAAGCTCAGTTACTATCAGGTTTTTTTCCCTGTCCATTATTATTGTGGCCCTTGTTTATTTCGGAATTATTGCTTGAAAATATGCTTTAAAGAGCTTTAAGCAATCCTAGGACATAGGTATTTAAATTTTAAATCAGTGGTCAATTGTGGCCTCGCAGTTGATCCCACTGATTTGTTAAAAATCTTGGTATAAGATTTGCTTATAATAACACTTGATATTAGTTTTATTGTTTATTTGTTTAATTTAAATATTAACTGTATGTTCTGACTGGTACATTTTATTTTTAAGGTTTACAGCTAGACCACTAGTGGAAACTATATTTGAAAGGGGAATGGCTACATGCTTTGCTTATGGGCAGACTGGAAGTGGAAAGACTCATGTAAGTAATTCATTACAGTTACATCCTGGTATGAAGCCAGTTTATTTTCCTTATAGCTTAATTCTAAGACCTAAATTCTATTTTCTTTTTAACATATAGACAATGGGAGGTGACTTTTCAGGAAAGAACCAAGACTGTTCTAAAGGAATTTATGCATTAGCAGGTAACTCCCCTTTTTGCATATTATTTATAATATTCTTCTTGAATATTATTCAGGTGGCTTGGAAATAAGATTTGGAAGTACTGTCCAGAATTTTAAGGGTAACTAATGCTATACTTACTATATATTATGTCAGTTTTAGATTAGCGGACTGTTTTGAAAAGAACTATGCTTTGGGGGCAAAAATCTTGATTATGTTTGTGTTGTAATCTGGCACATTGTTGAAGCTTAGCGTTTGTTGTTGAATAACTGCTTTGTGAAAAGTTTCCATTTGGTATGATTATGAAAGTAACCTTATTATGACCGCCTATAATTTTATGCTATTTATAAAGATAAGTAGTAGCATTCTCTTCTTGAATATGAAGGAGAGTGGCCTCTAAACTTTAAATGTAGAAAAACTATTGCTACTATTTTTTTTTGAAAATTAATATCCACTTTAATCTTCATTTTTCTTATTGATACTATCATTCTAGGTAAACATTAGTTGATTAGAATTGCTTTTTAAAAACAGAAAATTTGAATTGCTCTTTTAAAACAATATTTATTGCATCTTAATAAATTTTCTCCATATGCAATTATTGACAGCTCGAGACGTTTTTTTAATGCTAAAGAAGCCAAACTATAAGAAGTTAGAACTTCAAGTGTATGCAACCTTTTTTGAAATTTATAGTGGTAAGGTAAGTGGAAACTTAAAAAAATAATTTTTTGTTTTGTAGTTTTTTAAATTATGGTTAAAAAATGCATAACATAAAATTTACCATTCTAACCATTTTTAAGCGTAGAAGTTCAGCAATATTCACATTGTTGGGCAGTCATTGCCACCACATAATTGCTATACGTATTTGGAATATTATGTTAAAGTTCTGTGATGAGATTTTTTAAAATTCTCTTTGAAACTCTTTAACTTCAGTATCGATCATTATTATTCTAATAACATTATTACTAGAATTCTCTGAAATAATTTTCGGACTCTGAATGACTCATTTTTATAGAACTATTTTTTTTTTATTTTTAAAGCTAGCTTTCTTTCTTTTTTTTTAGGTTTTTGACTTGCTAAACAGGAAAACAAAATTAAGAGTGCTCGAAGATGGAAAACAGCAGGTTCAAGTGGTGGGATTACAGGAACGGGAGGTCAAATGTGTTGAAGATGTACTGAAACTCATTGACATAGGCAACAGTTGCAGGTAGCTCTCATTTTAATTAAGAAAGCGAAACAGTTTCATGATCAGTTTTAGATACTTTCAAAAGCAAAGCAAGGATGTTGTTCAGCGCATTTTGGACGTAAAATCATTACTCATAAAAACTTTTGAAGTATGCCAGATTAAATTGTATTAATCTGGTTATGTTTGTGTTGCTAATTCAAAATGTCTCTTTTGTATTTAAATAATAAAAACTGAATAGTTTTTTCTTTTTTTAATGAAAATATTGTGGTTTGCACATATAAATTGAACTTTTTACATATCAGAATGTTCTTAATTACATTGTAGAACATCCGGTCAAACATCTGCAAATGCACATTCATCTCGGAGCCATGCAGTGTTTCAGATTATTCTTAGAAGGAAAGGAAAACTACATGGCAAATTTTCTCTCATCGATTTGGCTGGAAATGAAAGAGGAGCTGATACTTCCAGTGCAGACAGGCAAACTAGGCTTGAAGGTGCTGAAATTAATAAAAGCCTTTTAGCACTCAAGGTAAATAAAGTGCATTTAATTGTGAAAAGTCTTTTACTTTTGACTTCATTTTTGTTTACTCAGTTACAAAATTATACTATTTGTTTTTTCTAATAAGTAAGAGAGGTATCAAAATTTAGTTGTTTATGTTTGCAGTTACAGATTTATATTGTACCCAGAAATTTTCTTTACACATATTATTTATTCTTTTTAAGGTAGATAAAGATCTGTTAGTCAGCAGGCCAATTCCAATGCTGCTTAGGGAGATTCCAGAGGGCCTTAATCATTAATCAGTCTTTTTTCTTGAAGGAGGGCAAGGAACCATAAAACTGAGCTAAGAAAGTTTCTCAGAAAAATGTGGAATGGCTTTCAAAAAGTTAGGCCACTATTATATATCTTCCTTGACTAGCAAAGCAAAGAAAGCATTCTATTTTTTTCTTTTGTAGTACCACTTTAAAAGTTTAACTTTTTACAGTTATCCTACTGCCTGTTACTTCTAAACACTAATCATAGTCTCCAGAAGAATCTTTTGGAATTAATAAAGTAGTCTTTTGGATTGGGTTTTTTTGTTTTCCAAATTTCATTTTCTTGAATTAGGATTTATGGGAACATTTCTACTATGCTGTAAATCTCTTAATAGAATTTTCAGAGCTGATCAGATCTTAAATGTTAGGGTTATGGTAAGAGATGTTTTAAATATGTTCATTAAGATTACTGTTTATAAGAAGTAAAATCTATGAAATTTGCTTTCTTAATTTTCAGGAGTGCATCAGAGCCTTAGGTAGAAATAAACCTCATACTCCTTTCCGAGCAAGTAAACTCACTCAGGTGTTAAGAGATTCATTCATAGGTGAAAACTCTCGTACCTGCATGGTAAGTTTGTTTGTTTTGTTTTAATCTTAAATGAATAATTATGTAGTATATATGGGAAAATTATAAAATACATTAATGACAGTCATTTAAAGTCTATTGTGAGAGATACAGCGATACTTGGAAATGTGGTCCCTGCCCGTCTGATAGGATTATATTGTAGTTATAATGCATTCTACTAATTCCAACATCTGAGTCTTTGTGAGATTGGTTTTCATTGATTTCTGTTTTCCTTGCATATTGGTCACACTTTTCTATTTCTTCATATATCTAGAATTTTGGATTATATAATTTTCATTATGAATGAATATTTTATGGACACTCAGGATTCTGTTATGTTCTTCTAAAGATTATTGATTTTGTTATTGTTGTTGTTGTTATTTTAGCTGGAAGTTAACTTAGCTGAACTCCAAACTCTTGTCTCCCCAGCTGTGGGCAATCAACTGACCTTGAAATCTCTGTTTAGCTCTTTTAGACTTAGCTATGTTTCTTGCAGTCAACCTTGTGTTCAGGGGTCAGCCAGAGATTTGGGTAGTATAAATATATATGTAGAATATGAGTTTCTTCCTCTGTGGTTATTTCTCTTCTGGGACAAACTTCACTTCCCAGCTGCTATGGTGCCTACCTCCAAACTCCATCCTTTAGTTTAACCAGTGAAACTCCAGATTTCTATTGAAGTTTTAGTTGTCGTGTGTGACAGCAGCAGAGTTTGCCCTTAGGCAAAAAAAGTTATCAAAAGTAGGGGCGGACAGTCACTCAATGTTACTCCCTTCTTCTAGGTGTTGACCTCCATTTTCTGCCTGATATTTGATCATTTTGTGGTGCCATCAGAGTTGTTTATATTTTAACTGGAGTTTATAATTATTCTTTGATTATGGGTATGAGATAGTGAATTATCTTGGAGCTAAGGTATCATTAATAACTCTTTTTTTAGATGACCATATTAAAATTAGACCTGACTGAGCCATATGTCAGTATTACTTGTCATCATTTATAACATTTTCTTTACCTTTGCATTTTTCCCCCATAGATTGCCACAATCTCTCCAGGCATGGCATCCTGTGAAAATACTCTCAATACATTAAGATATGCAAATAGGTATGAGAAATGGTTATTTATTTTGAAATTTGAAGGGAATAGAACAATATATGGTTTGATTTAATATCTGATAGGGTAAATCTTACTGCATTGCTCTTTACATTTTCAAAAAAAATTTGCATGTTATTCATTGAAATGATGTCTAGAATCATTTTGTCTTATTCTAAAAATAATTGGAAATGTGTTGTGTAATTTGGGAAGACATATTTTTAGTAGAATAGGTCTTAAAATCATAGAACATGATTGTATTTTTCCATTAACCAAGTTATATTTCATAATATTTTACTATATTTAAATCATGAAAATTATTATTATTATATTAAGACTCAAAAGTAAGTGAGTATCAGGAGCCAGTCCGTATTTCTTAAATTGTTTTGCATATGCTGAAAATTATTTCTGATAATCTTAAATATTATACATGGGGAAGCTAGGGTTTAAGTAGGGATAGCACAGTTCTTTCTGGTGTTCTGTATGGGTTACATTTTATTATTTACAGCAATAGTGTTACAGACGTTAATAGACAATTGCATTATTACAAATGAGAGGACAAAAAGCGTTACACATTATTAAAGCAGTTTATTCCTTATAGCCACAAAATGCCCTTGGAATTTTGGATTGTAATAGGCATGTTTATATTTGTTCCAGAGATTTGTTCCCATTGCTCTTGTTTTGAATGACTATATATATAGTTTTAAATTTGTATTATCACATATTGCATTTGTGATTTTAACCTAGAGATAAAATTCCTCTTTGTATTCCATTTCTAGTGTGGAGAATCTCTTAATTTTGCTAAACATGAGTATTTGTACTATTTTTTTGTTTTAATCACTATGGAAATTTTATTTTTAATCTTTCATTAAAGTATGAAATACATATGCATACAGAAAAGTACCCAAAACACAAGTGAATAATTTAATGAATATTTACAAAGTGAAAATTCCTGTCATCAGACCAAGAAATAAAACATTTCCAGTCCCCCAGAAAATTCCCCATGTGTCCCTTTCTAATCACGAATCCTGAATAACATGCCTAAATCCATTAATTTCTACCCCAAGGTAGCCATTGTCCTGACTTTTGTGGAATAAATTTCTCAATTTTCTTTCTCTCTTTTTAAAAATAGTTTTACTACCTATGAATGTATCCCTGAACAATATAGGTAGCTGTATTTGAACTTCACATAAATTAGATCATACGCTTTGTTCTTTGGTATTTTGCTTTTGCTTCAACTAAAGAGATTTTTAAAAATCATCAGTAAAAACTGTTGGAAAGTATAAACTTATTGACCTTTTGTAAAGATATTAAAAATAATAACTTTTAAAAATAATTGAACTTTATTTTTAAATTTAATACCCTTTAAACTTTGAATTATAAGATTCTAGCTATGAACCTTTATAGTACCTTTTTTTTTTTTTTTTTTTTTTGTGCGGTACGCGGGCCTCTCACTGTTGTGGCCTCTCCCGTTGTGGAGCAAGCAGGCTGAGCGGCATGACTCACGGGCCCAGCCGCTCCGCAGCATGTGGGATCTTCCCAGACCAGGGCATGAACCCACGTCCCCTGCATCAGCAGGCGGACTCCCAACCACTGCGCCACCAGGGAAGCCCCTATAGTACTTTTAATCATTCTTTGTAGTGAACATTTTTGGTATTGTGGGGTTTTTTTCATTAATTTAAAATGCTTCTTGTTTCAGAATTGTTCATGGGAGAGATGAGGAACAGCTTAGTGTAGTAAAATGATTGCCGTGTTGTAGAATTAAAACCCTCCATGTCTTCAGACTTCTGGCTGCAAAGGAATCCCCCTGATGTGAAAATGCTGTATCTGGTTATTCCTCTAGTTCATTTAGGTCCAAGTAAAATATTTTAATTTATTATCACGTAATGTGATTCATTTGCAACCATTACTAACCATCTAGGACAAATAATTCTGTCTTTTATTTCCATATCTCTAGGAATAAAGATTTTCAACCTCATTTGATAGCTCATTTGAGGAATATAATTACTGCATATAGAATAGTTTAGGTTGGGCAAGAGAGCTTTGAATAGAGGAAAAATGTGTGGTTAGGGGCTAATAGGTATCTAAATTAGGAGATTCTGAAAGAATAAGTAATGGGGTTGGGAGTAAAAAGAGTTATTAAGTCAGTATTAGAAATTTAGGTTTGTCAGCACGTGTGTAAGTAAGCTTTCCAAAAGGATAAAGGCAAAGGAATCTGGTATTCAACCTTTCAGAGTAGATATTACCAATAGGTCAAATAAAGATTCTAAATAAAAGGAATTATTAGTTTGATCTATGTGACTATTTTTGATGTATAACAATAGTAATTTCATTTAGTTCAACCTAAGAGAAGTAATGAGAAAAACAGAGAATATGGTTAGTATATTGAAGTGTTTAAACATAAGGTTCGTACTCACAGCTAGGTTTGAACCTCAGTTATGCCACATTCTCATTGAATGAACTTGGGTAAGATACTTTATTGCTCTGAACCTATTTCCCATCTGTAAAGTGGTGATAATAATATCACAATATTGTCGTAATGATTAAATAATATAATGTCTAAAAATATTAATCATAATATCTGATATATAGGAAGTAATTAACAAATATTGCCTACTGTTATGAAATGGCATTGGCCTAAAGAGGACATAGGGAGTCACAAAAATTGGATAATAAAAGCCATGATTTAGTTAAATATAACTGTCAGAGACATTAGCAAAAGCAATTTAAATTCCATTGCTAAAGGATTTTTTTCACCATTGTTCGTCACCTGAATCACCAAACACAGGAAATTATCTGAGTGACTGTTTTCTCAGTTTGTTCAAGGATTGCTTTATAGCTAATACCATTCTAGGTGCATAGGAAAGAAGTTAATTAATTATAAATGGTGTATGCCATTAGGACTTAATTCTCTTGTGTCCTGTTTGAAAAGACTGCAAGAGTGTTGAGGACTCATTAATGCTAATAAAATATTCATGGTATTGACTACACAAGGAAATTAGACATGAGTGGTCATGTAGCTAAATACAGGGCATTTCAAATTTAGGTGATGGACTCGTTAAACTTCTAGAAAGATCATGAGAAAAGGAAGGACTATGGAGTAGGGAGAACAGACGGGTTCAAAAGCCTCTGCATAGAACAGACGGGTTCAAAAGCCTCTTCACATTGATTATTTTTAAGATAGTGTAAATATATTGTCATAACAACGTTGATCATTTTCTAAACAAATTAAACTGAGTACTAAATGCAAACTTGAAATGTGCATTGCTGTCTTTACAAGAGCATTTTCTTTTAATTTGTTGCTGTTTTGGTGCTGCAGAGTAAAGGAGTTTGGAATTAGTCCATCAGACATTCCCTTCTCACAGGGTAGTGGCAGTCGCCCTGATCTCTCTCCTTCTTATGAGTATGACGACTTTTCTCCTTCAATTACCAGGTCTACTTCATTCTATACATAAGATGTTTATTTTAATAGTTTCTTTTGGATTGTGCTATGTATACATGTTTTATAGCATTTACTTTCATAGCATATACTTTTGTCCTGAGCCATTTTATTTTTCATTTTCATTTTGTTTGGCAGGTGGTGGTTATACTGCATGATCTTCATTTTTATGTACTTTATTAATTTGCTTTAAAATGTTGATTTAGAATTCAGGCTTCCTTTTCCCCTCTCATCTTTTTAAGGATGATGTCATCTTTGCATATTTACCATTGAAGGATAAACTGTCTTATTTAAAATGAATAGTTTACATTCTTTCTGTCTGCAAGGAAATCACAAGGCTCCTCTTGACTTAAAAAAAAAAAAGTGTACCCTCTCCCAAATATGTAAATTGAAGTTTAAGGGGTAAACTTTTTTTAATGATAGAACTTTACAGCTTATAATCTTTATAGATTAGAAATATTTCACATGTAGCTATTTTAATTGAGCCTTCTAACTACCAAATCTGCAAAGTGTATTAAATTCTTTGATTTTGGGGGACTTCCCTGGCGGTCCAGTGGTTAAGACTCCACGCTTCCACTGCTGGGTGTGCAGGTTCAATCCCTGGTCAGGGAACTGAGATCCCGTGTGACACACAGTGCGGCCAAAAAACAAAAAAATCCCTGATTTTTGACTGTGATTTATTTATTGATCTAAGTGCCACTGTTAGCATTTTTCTATTCAGCAATTTAGTTGCAACAAGTGTCTCTTATTTATTTTGAAATACTGAATCTGCATACTTTGTTGATTCTCAATTTGTAATGCACAGTAATTATGTTCGAAGTAATTGTAAAGTTATATACCTAAGTAAATTCCTAAAGCTTCACAGCTAAACATACCTTTAGTATTTCAACAGATTTCAGTTAGATTTGATCTGGAAAGCTGACATCATCAATATTAATATGTTTATTGAATTGCTTTTATATTAAATAGGTTGATATTTCTTGTTCCTCTGCATGAATCTTTGTTAATTATAGATACCTCTTATGTGTTTATAGGGTGAAAGAATTGACTGTGGATCCAACTGCTGCTAGTGATGTCCGTCCAATAATGCACCATCCACCAAATCAGATTGATGATTTAGAGGCACAGTGGGGTGTGGGGAGTTCCCCTCAGAGGGATGATCTAAAACTTCTTTGTGAACAAAATGTAAGTGACATAATATAGTTGTAATTATCTAAGTCATTTCATCCATAGCAGAATAAGTGAAAACTATCATCTAAATCAGGGATCAGCAAACTACAGCCTATGGGCCTGCCATCTGTTTTTACAAATAAAGTTTTGTTGAAACATGGCCCTGCTCATTAAGACCAGAGGTGACAAAGATTGTATGGCTCACAACCCCAAAATATGTACTAAAGTTCACTGACCCCTGATCTAACTATTCTTTTTTCCAGATTTTATACTGATGTTAAAATTGGGGGATTTTTAAAGTAATACAGGGTAAAAACAAGTTTAAGAATTGTACATACAATATATCACATGTATAAAGCTTAGAACAAGATTATGGACACATGCACATGCATTAAAAGGATTCATGAACTGTATCAAAAATGGAAAAAATCTGACATTTGTTAAATCTGGTTGCTTTCTGTATTTTTGAATGTTTGGTGACATTTCATAAATTTAAAATTCTGATTCCCCTGTTACTTAAAAATAATAATATGTGCCCACTGTATAAGGACAATGAGGTATAAAGAAAGAACAAAAAAGCACAAACACATTTTCACATAGTTATTTAACTTCATTTTTTAAATGTATAATCTATATAGTTTTGTATCATTCTTTTCCCACTAAGAATCCTATAGTGGCATTTTCTTATAAAGGTAGCATTTATTAGTTGCTTACTTCATGACATATATTTGCTAGGCATCTTATGATCT
This sequence comes from Tursiops truncatus, assembly GCF_011762595.2. Taxonomy (NCBI): domain Eukaryota; kingdom Metazoa; phylum Chordata; class Mammalia; order Artiodactyla; family Delphinidae; genus Tursiops; species Tursiops truncatus. The sequence goes on from NC_047036.1 coordinate 48,942,056, forward strand.
GGTATAGTCCTCACAATTCAGTGTGGTAGATACTATAATTATCCCTGTTTTTAACTTGACTAAGATCATACAAGTAGTAAGTACTGAAGCCCAGCAGGATTGAAATCTGGGTCTTTCTTATACCAGAGTGAAATCTTAGGTCAGCGAAATTGATTGCTTGCTGCAATAAGATATTCTTTGGAAACAGTATAACTTAAGTTAATGTTTTTGTACTTTCCAGCAGGTATTTTAAAGTCCAAAATATTCTAGAGTAAACAAACGGATATCCTACTTTTTGTTATCATGTTTCAAAATACTCTACAAAGTAGGACTCAATGCAGCAGTTCTCAACCAAGAGTGACTTGGCCCCTCTCCAGGGAAAAATGTATGGAGATATTTTTTGGTCGTCACAGGTGGGATGGTGTTGCTAACATCCAGTGGGTTGAGGCCAGGGATGATGCTAAACATACAATGCACAGGGACAGCCTTCCTCCTCCCCCCAAAAATGTCTGTAGTGTCGAAGTTAAGAAACCTGGTTTAAAATAAGAGTTCTGGGCTTCCCTGGTGGTGCAGTGGTTGAGAGTCCGCCTGCCGATGCAGGGGATACGGGTTCGTGCCCCGGTCCGGGAAGATCCCACATGCCGCGGAGCGGCTGGGCCCGTGAGCCGTGGCCGCTGAGCCTGCGCGATGGGAGCCTATGCTCCGCAACGGGAGAGGCCACAACAGTGAGAGGCCCGCGTACCGCAAAAAATAAAATGAAATAAAATAAAAAAATAAAATAAGAGTTCTGAACTTTGAACCATAGAGGATAAAGACCTAAAAATGAAATCCTGGCGTTAGTCTATCCCCTGTCCCCAAAACGTTTGAAAGAGACTGCAGTTGCTTTTTAAATCCTTAAAGCAAAAAAAAAAAATTCCTTAAAGCAAACCCTGCATTGCTCCTAGATACGGTGCTTCCAGAGATATGGAAAACCAGAACAAGATAGGCACTCCCTATAGCAGATCTCTCACATTTTATTCTTGCATCTATTTGGTCTTTGCAGGACCTTAATTTGGAGAGGTTGGCTAGGTGACCAGAACTAATCCAGAGGCTTTAAGCATGACATCATGGGTTCTTGCAACCTCCCTTATATATGAAAGAGTGTGGATTTCTTTCAACTTTGCCTTCCCCAAGGAACTGTCTTGAGATGGTTCAGCATTAGCCTTTAGTTAAGTATTGGTGCATGTGTATGTATTCTTATTGCTATATTAAATTTTAACAAGGTAGATTAAAATGGGATAGTGTCCAGGACATGCCCTGGAGATAAAAGTAATACAGGTAGACAAACTAGAGGATAATCAAGTGCATTAGAATTCCATAAGTAGTTGTATAGACAAAAAGTATTCTGAGTGGGCTGCATGGAAGTGATAGGAGTTTGCATAATATCTTGAAGCAGAGAAAAGACAGGACATTCTTGGCTTGGCAGGGAAGTGGGCAGATAAAATGAGTAAAGGTGGTTGACTGTGTATTTACCAGAAGGACAGAGAATATGAGAGAATCATGCCTGCATGTCCTGATTAAAAGCAGATGGCTCTTTTCCCAAAGAAAAAATAAAAAATTCTTTAGCCAACTTGATTATATAAACTTTTAGGGATGGCAGCTTATTGATGAAAGAGTCAAATAAGTCAAAGTCTACTTATAATATTTAATTTAACGAAAATACACATATATTTAGAATTGTGTATTTTATTTGAAAAATGTTGCTTTACCTACTGACATTTTATAAAACAATTTTAAGGGTACTTCTCAATCACTACAGCCACATTTTGAGGAAATAAATCATTAGATGTTAGAGTTGGGAAGGAAGCTCAAAAAAGAAAGCAAGGCCAGAGAAGTTTGACTTGATGTAGGACCAAAATATATGTTGCATATACATATGTGAGTTTTTGTTGATAAAGTTGTGAATTGTCCATTAAAATTTCTGTAAAAACCAGTAAGTAAATTGTAGAATGCAATTCAGAAATTAAAATTTAGTAAGAGTTGAATCCTTCAGAATACCAATTTGATAGTCACAGTCATGAAAGATACTATGTTTACGTCTCTCTTCTAGTGAAAAGAAATTTAAGACATATATGTGAATTAAATTGTTAGGGAAAGTAAACAACACTGAGGAAATATTTCAGTATATTTCTAGCCTGTGATAAATGTATTTTTGAAAAGTTGCACTCCAAAAGAGATTGCTTTTTTACAGTAATTCTGCAGTAAAGCTTGGGATAAGTGAAAACTGTCTCTTACTGATGTGTTTAAGTTTGTCTTACTGAGTGTTATGTTAAATATTTTTGACCCATAAAAAGAAATTGTGGCTTTGCCTTTCATGTTTTGTTTTAGTTGTCTTTAACATTCAGGCATCCTCAATTTCTAAGTTGCATTTTTGTAGATGACACAGAAAAACTACTTTTTTATTATAACATTTAAAATATAAACTTATGTCATAATTTTTAAACTATTTTTATTTTAAGGAAGAAGAGGTTTCTCCACAATTGTTTACTTTCCACGAAGCTGTCTCACAAATGGTAGAAATGGAAGAACAAGTTGTAGAAGATCACAGGGCAGTCTTCCAGGTAAAGTAAGACAGAATCTTTAATCAAATGTTTCTCTAGAAAAATTAACTACCAACTTTTGTAATTCTTTGAGTATCACACTAATCTAAAAATAATACTCGTTTATGTGTAAGTATATGTGTATTTGTAGGGCATATGCCACAGTACGTTTTGAATAGAATGAATGATCACTACAAACTTTCTTTGCAGCTGTGATGGAAAGATCTACTTTATTTCTTCTGTTCTCCCACTTCATTTGCTTTTGTCAGTTGTCCGTTTATAGAGGAGTTGAACTTCTACCCTCCACTACCCCTTTCTTCATGGTAGGCCAGTTTGTTTGACAGCAGTAGGAAAAACTCTGCTAAAGGGTATCAGAACAATTGAGGAAGAGTCAGTCTTTGTAGAAAAGGAGGAGTATTTCAGGAGAGTTACTGTACTGACTGAGCTGTCAGTGGCAGATGACTGAGGGGTATTATATCCTTTCCTATAGCAGTAACTCCTTAGGTATTTATCCCATTGTGTGTTAAACCTATTTTAAAAAACCTTTTACCATACGATCCTCCCCTCTCCCTTTTTATAAACAAGAAAATATTCTGGGGACTTCGCTGGTGGCACAGTGGTTAAGAAAGCGCCTGCCAATGCAGGGGACATGGGTTTGAGCCCTGTCTGGGAAGATCCCACATGCCGTGGAGCAACTAAGCCCATGCGCCACAACTACTGAGCCTGCACTCTAGAACCCGTGAGCCACAACTACTGAGCCCACGTGCCACAACTACTGAGCCTGCACAAATAGAGCCCGTGCTCCCCAACAGGAGAAGCCACTGCAATGAGAAGCCCACGCACTGCAACAAAGAGTAGCCCCTGCTCACCCACGCATGCAGCAACGAACACCCAACGCAGCCAAAAATTAAAATAAAATAAATAAATTTATTTTTTTAAAAAAAGGAAATATTCTGGAGGGTGATACCTTTGAGGAAGTGAAGATAATTTTGAACATATTTATGGAGACTGTACAGTCAGGTTGCCCCCCACCCCCTTCCCACAGTATATAAATCCTTTGTCCTGTTAACCTATATTCCTTCTCTGATGTTGAAGAAATCTTCATTTATCTGTAAACAGACATTAACATTCCTCAGCTCTCGCCATTCAAGCACTTGGATGAAGGTCTCAAAAACATAAGAGAACTGTTTATAACTTCAGAATAGCGTATACATTAAAAGTGTTACAGTTTTAGTCAAATCCGTATTATGGGAATCTCTTCAGAGGCCTAGGTATTTAGATTAAATCAAAAAAGGACACTTGTAATTTAAGAAAATTGCTAGAACAATATGGACACCCATAAAACTCAGTCAGGTGAGGCTTTCAAACTCAAATTTATACTTGATGTGTCAGAACTAAATTGGTACATTTATAGAACAGTTGTGTGTGCAGCACAATTGAATTGTCTTGGAATCCAGCAGTAGACTTGTGAATGCCTTGTTACAATGAGGTATGCGCCACAACTACTGAGCCTGTGTGCTGCAACTACTGAAGCCCGCGCACCTAGAGCCCATGCTCTGCAACAAGAGAAGCCACCGCAATGAGAAGCCCGGGCACTGCAATGAAGAGTAGCCCCCGCTCCCCGCAACTAGAGAAAGCCCGCACACAGCAACAAAGACCCGACGTAGCCAAACATAACTAATTAATTATTTTTTTAAAAAAGGAATGGTTTCCTTGAAGCATTTATGAATAGTAGTAAGTAGCTACTGTTTAGTGGTTCATTTGACTCTTCTAAAACGGGCTATCCTGGGAGTTCCCTGGCTGTCCAGTGGTTAGGACTCTGCGCTTTCACTGTGGAGGGCGCGGGTTCAATACCTGGTCAGGGAGCTGAGATTCTGCAAGCCACACGGTGCGGCCAAAAAAAAAAAGGGCTATCCAGTGTTCCCTTACAGTCGATAATATTGAAGAGCTAGTGTGTAGAATTTAGGATTACCTCTTGGCTCAACCACTGTGAGGCCCCAAATAGATACGTTAATTCCAGATGATTTACAAGTTCTGGGCTCCCATAGGCCTCATCAGATTGATCAGTAACTTTATTATTACACCCGTTGTCTCTATTTTAGGGACAGCTGTTGAAGTTTGAGATTTACTATGCTCATTGATGTGTGTGTGTGTGTGTGTGTCTGATTCATTCCCTCCCCCAAACCCCACTCAAAGTAGAGTAATAATAGGAAAATGAAGTCATCTTACTTGGCCTGTCACAGTGGTGTTTGTGTTCAAATTTAAGGAAATATTTCTTAGTTTTACTCTATAATAAAGATGTTTTATGGTTATTAATATTTTAGAGAATACTATCTTGAGTATGTTTGATTAACATGAAATTTATTAATTGGTTTCTGTCTTATAAATAGCCTCATTGGATTATTGATTTTTTTTTTCTTGGTCATTTCAGGAATCTATTCGATGGTTAGAAGATGAAAAGGCTCTCCTAGAGATGACTGAAGAAGTAGACTATGATGTAGATTCATATGCTACACAACTTGAAGCTATTCTTGAGCAAAAAATAGACATTTTAACTGAGCTGCGGGGTAATTCTTTTTTCATTTTAGTGTTTGAAATCTGCCTAATATTTGTATGTAATTAGTGGGAGGATTTCATATTGTAAGAAGATATCTGAAGTGAAAATTATGGGTACATTTAACATCTTTCTAGAGGTATTGAAGACCAACGAACCATTCTGATTTTTCTAAAAATGAAACATGAAAAATCATTTCAAGTGCTCTCTAGTCATCTTTTTTTTTTAGTCTTTGGAGAAGGTAAAGACATCTTTTGATTAAAGAGGGACAATATATTTTAACAAGTTTGTAAATTTTGTATACCCATTCAGAGTTTTAGTTTGGTGGGCCGATGCTTTTCAGAATTATTTTTCTTGGTTTAGGTCTATTACGGGTCATCTTTCTTTAGCCTCCTATGTGCATCTCCTTTCTGTGCATATTGTCATGTTTTTCCTTTGAACACTTGTTTTAAAAAATGAAGGGGAAGGTTTCAAAACAACTCTTTCTACTTTGCTTATGAAGGGAGGCATGTGGTTTACCTACATGCCATGACTTCTTTCTCGGCTTTTTAATTAGCTTCTCTCTGCAGCTTCAGATAAGCATGTATTGTATGTGCTTTCTTAGGTTTTGGCAAATTAGCTATCTTCATTTATATGCAAGTAGGTTTCTTTGTGTGTGCATGCAGTGCAACATGAAACCAGACTGAAGTTGCTAGTTTTTAGCATCAGACAAGCTGCTTCAAATTTTTTAAACTAGGTTCTTTGTAAAGTTGGTTATTTGAAATCGTATCTTATAGAGTCAGCAGTGACCGTTTTGCCAATTTAGAATTGTTTGTGCAGATGTAGGGTTTCTAAAATTTGCTGTTTTTCATGTTCTTCATATTCAAGCCTTGATTTAAAGTGTTTTGATCATTTTTCTAATCTGTCATAATGCACAAGCAGCTTTTTCGGTATGCATTTTATTCAGAAGACAGATCACAATGCATCCTAATTTTTTTTCTTTATAAGATGTAGCTTTCAACTTAGTTCCTTTCCTTAATTTTCTCAGGATTCATGTATAAGCAAGCAAACTTTGAAGAAATTACTACCTAGATATTATATTATTCAGTCCTTCCTTAGAAGAAAATTTTTTTACCATCCAGAGATAATTTTGTTATTAACATAAGAAGTTTGAGAGCTATTATCTTGTATTACCAGGCATCAAATCCAGAAGTCCTTAAATTCCTTTCTTATTTTTTATTATTTTTGGCTGTGCTGGGTCTTCATTGCGGCATGCGGGCTTCTCTCTAGTTGCGGTGCAGGCTTAGTTGCCCTATGGCATGTGGGATCTTAGTTCCCCAACCAGAGATCTAACCCATGTCCCCTGCATTGGAAGCCAGATTCTTAGCCACTGGACCACTGGGGAAGTCCCCTTAAATTCCTTTCTAAATTTCAGAAAAGTCAACTTTTTCAACATCGTTTTACTTAGGAAGAGGGGAAAGAAATTGAGATACCAACTTTATATCTCTCCTTTTTTCTGAAAGCCATAATCTTTGCACATTTTAAGTTGGGAAACTGTTGGAAGGTGCTGTCTCTTGTGCATTGTGCGATGCTTACAAATATCGCTGGTCTCTACTGACTAGATGACAGTAGTACCACCCCAACGTGACAATCAAAAATGTCTGTAGATGTTACCAAATGTCCCCGGGAGGGGAGCGAAAATCACTCCCAAATTGAGAACCACTGTTATGGAAAGATTTCTCATCTTCACACAGCTATTATCTGCCTCCTCCAATGTTTACTTACGTATTTCTTACTCTTAAGTGACTGAATCAGTACACGATAGACAGTAGGACAGAATTGTAAGGCCAAGAAATGTATGTCCTGTAATTTCCCTTCCCCATCATGCCCTTTTGCAATCCCTGATAAGGAAAAAATGACATGTCTTCTTAAAAACGCAAATAATCTTAAAATTTCATAGTTTAAAAAGGTAAAATAGGAATTGGGAATAGACATTTTCTAATATTGAGAGAAGAAATGTCTACTTTACACACATACATAGCCTCTTTACACTGCAAAAAGGAATTCAAATAAATTAAAATTGAATGCTGTAAAATGTGCCAAATGGAACAGAAATCTGTTGAAGATAACAAAAAAAACCCACAAGTATTTCCAGGGATCTAATGAGTCTGTTGCTATAGTTGAGCACTGTTCTGAGTTTCTGGACAACAAAGAAGGAAAAATCCTGAGTTAATAAAGAGAGCTGATTTGATAGGACCCATAAAGTTGTGTGCTGCATTGCATGTAATGCAAAACTTATTCCCTTGTTCTTTTCTTTTTCCAAGATAAAGTGAAATCTTTTCGTGCAGCTCTACAAGAGGAAGAACAGGCCAGCAAGCAAATCAACCCGAAGAGACCCCGTGCCCTTTAAATCAGCATTTGCTGCTAAAGGATTCCCAGAACCCTCGCTACTGTAACATACAATGGTTCAGCTGTAAGGGCCATTCGAAAGTTTGAAATTTTAAGTGTCTGTGGAAAATGTCTTGTCCCTTCAACCTGAATGACATTTCAATTTTGTGAAACACTCCTTTGTCTACAAGATGCTTCTAGTCCAGAAGGCACAACCAAGGTTTGGGAATAGTGAAGCATTTTGTTTCATTTACCCACATAGTGATTTACTTTTGAAGATCCTTGCCAATTTTATTTTCTGTATGATGAAGTAAGATTGTGGACTTGATCCAGAGGTGAATAGTAGGGGGAAGCCACAGCATTTCCTTTTAACTCAGTTCAATTTTCATAGCAAGACTGAGCGGTTTTAAATCCTTTGCGTGCATGCATACCTCATCAGTGATTGTACATACCTTGCCCACTTCTAGAAACAGCTGTGCTCACCTCTTCCTGCTTTGTGCCTTGACTAAGGCTACTGACCCTAAATTTCTGAAGCACAGCCAAGATAAATTACATTCCTTATTTGTCATTGTAAATTACCTTTATTGTGTGTACATTTTTACTGTAATTGAGACATTTTTTGTGTGTGACTAGATTTGCAGGATGTGCCATATCAATGAATGGAACTAAAGTCTGTGACAGTGGACATAGCTGCTGGACCATTCCATCTTATATGTAAAAAAATCTGGAATTATGATTTTAAAACCATATAACATGTGGTTATAATTTTCTTAGCATTTTCTTTGTAAAGAACTAAAATATAAACTAGTTGGTGTATAATAAAAAGTAATGAAATTCTGAAAAGAGTTTTATCTTAGGATAATACATATATATGCAGTGTGTGTTCCAGTGTGGTATTAACAAGACTAATAGTGCAATTTGATCTTTACCAATACCATTACTTAAGTTGAAGTGTCCATTAGCACCCCAAAATGAACCTTTTAAATGGTACTGTTAAAGGAAATTGGCTTCTGATGCATGAATATGTACATGTACATTGAAAGTAGTCCATAATAGAACTGTTAGTTTAAGCCAAGAATAGACAGTACATAACTCTCTTGAAAAAGAATTTAAGCTAAGAAAGAGATGACTGTGCCTTGAAAGGCACATCTGACCCAAGCTCCAGCCATTACCTAACGTATGATGTTTCACCATGATTTGATGAGCATCGCTGAATTCTCACCAATCAGCTCATCTAGGGCATGCTGCTTTTTAAATGGTGGCACTTATTTTTACAGATTGCTATTCCAAGGAAGAAAACTGGCCACTTTTCATGTAAATATTTTGTTACAAGATTTATATATCTCTCTAGGAGTTTTCCCTCAGTTCCCAGGATAGTGTCTAGGAGTACGTTAACAACAAAAAAGTCTCCCAAGGGTGTCTTGTTTTGATTTACTCTAGGGAACTACCAGCTCATTCATATGGGCTAATGGGAAGCTATGAATAGAGTCACATGAGCCAGATTCCCTACTTCACTGTCCACAGAACTCAGAAGGTCGCTGTGGGAATCCTAACACCATGGTGAAAAGCTCCTCTGTAAACTTGAAATCTAGAACAAGTGTAGATTTTCACAGTGTGCTTATTATTAAATCTATGGAATGATCTTCAAAGGACATAGAGATATGTGAATTTACTCATTTTAAAGCACAACAGATAAGTCTTAATTTATTATTTAAATTAGAAGGGTACTATCTCTGGAAGGTCTCCTCAATTTGAAATGTACTGCCTTATACTATAATGGCTTCATTCTGATTAGTATTCAAGGTGTATTAAATATCAGTACCAGAAAAGATCTTGGTAGTATAATCCATTCCCTCAGTTTTACAGATAGGGAAATCTGAAGGTTATAAAAGGGACTGAAACTCAGCAGTCCATAGGAGGACAGGGAAATAAGAGGGAAAGCTGAATTAAATCTTAAATTTAAATTTTCCTTTAAGGATAGAGATGGTACAAGTGAACTTTGCTAATTAAGTAGTTTTGTGAGATTAAAAAAACCTACTCTTAATTATGTAGTATTTATGTAACAAAAGTGGCTTTGTGCAGTTATTTAAAGAATAACTTAAATTTTTTGGATCTGGATTAAACATTCTTTACTTTCTCAGACTTGAAAGCTGATATCCCTATTAATAATTAACTAAAAATATACATTATTTTAGTTATATAGGAATGTTTTAATATATCACTTTGAAGCCAGATTTCTAAAAAATCTGTTTATGCAAACAACCTATCTTTTCCTTCTAGGTTCACTCAGTGTACCTCTGTTAAAATTTGGATTTTAACTTTAAAGCCAGTGTTGATTTATAAAACCCTTTGAAATTTTAAATCTATGACTATCTCGCCAAGAAAAAACATACAATCTTATAGTTCATTTCATTCTAGTTGAGCATCCTCATTTACAAGTAAGGAATGCCCAGAAGTAATATGCCTGGCACCATGTGGTGGCAGTAGCAGACTCAGGCTTGCCTAGAACCCTAGCCTATTATGCTGCAGGATTGCTAAAGGGGTAGGCAGTGATAGAAATTATATAGGATAAACAGAGAAAGAATGAGAGAAGCAAAACAACATTTTAGGAAACAAGGAAACAATTGCTTTACTGTACACATGAATAACAAGAAAAAATGGTATGGGGAATATGTGACTAAATTAAGCATACTTTAACTTTCTTATGACTTGAAGAACAAAGGCCTAAAGAGCTAAAATCCTAAAAAAAGGTTCTCATAGTAATATGTAACATAGAAAATATTAGTGTAACATCTTTATATAATACACTGTTAGAAATAACTTTTTTAAGTGTAAAGTTGTGCGTGTCTGCGGCTCTTAAACTTGAAGAGTATCATGTATAAATTGGACCCTGCCCTATGTTGTGTATTAAAATCAAACCAAATCCAAAAAAAAAAAAAAACCTGTAGTTAGAATTGACTTACTTCCTTAAAAATTCAGAGTAATAAATGGTGACAACAGTAGTAAATCAAAAATAGTCAAGCACATAGTGTCCAAGCATAGTTCATCTTCTCAAATTATTAAGAATATATAATTCTACTTTGTTGAGTTTGGAAACTTCTCTTCTGCAGATACCTAAGAAAAATGGATACCTTCTGCATTGAATCCATGTAGCAATCTGAAAAAAGAAACCAAAATGGGATGGTATTGAAATGCTAGTTTGTAGCAAGTAACAGTGCATACATAGTCCCTATACCATGAATTCTAAAACACAAATACATCAGCAAACCTGTGAAGCCCACCCACTCCTAACACTAGTCATTAAAGAAACTTTATTCTTCAACTAAATTTATGAGATGTATATTGGTTAAAACCACATCATTTTGGTGCCTCTTCTGTCATAGCCTGTATGTCTTAAGGCATGATGAATTTAAAATGATCTTAGACCTACACTGTCCCTGGCCTAAGAGGACACTGGCCCTTGTTCCATTTCAACCTGGTAAGTGGATGTGAAGCTGTTTGGAATTAGAGGCAGGAGAGAGATGAATGGCTAATCTCATGTGTCCATTCTTCCTCTCTGAGTTCGCTGTTACTGAGTTTCAAATTAAATACTGCTTCTCTCTGGATACCTGTGTACTTATTAGATCCTAGTTAGCAAACTGCATGTTTAGTAACCTTGAAGAAGATTAATAAGAATGAAGGAAAATAAGATGAAATATTTCTACTTAGACCTGCCCGAGATTATTTTCAGAATGGCCCATAAGAACCATCGAGATGGGTTAAGATATCTGAAAAAGGAAGATAGGTACTTATGAATAATGTTCAACTCCTAGGATTAACATCTAATAAAGACTCAGTAGTACTGCTAGCCTGCCAATAAAATATAAGCGCCATTTGTCTCAATTACATACAACTGTGTTTCTAGCATAGAAAAGTCAAACCAATGACTTTTATAACAATCTACCCTCTTTTTTTATCAGCCTCTAGACCATGGAAGCTTTAAAAATGAATTGGATAAACAGGAAAAAAATTATGGTTTATTAGTTAGGAAATCAGAGTGTTAGTGATTAAAAACAATGAATACAGGTTAATAATTACCTGGGTAATTTGACGCCTTACTCTGCTTTGCTAAGACTTACTTTCTTAATCCAAGGAAAACAAATTTCAGTCTATATTGCCCAGTTAATTATGACACCCTTCTTTTGCTTCAGGTGTGTGGAACTTGCCTCAGTCCACAAAATAAGTTACTGAACCAGTTAGAAATGATAACCAGATATGATTGTAACTAATATTATTTCATACTTAAAAGCTATTCTCAATAAAGAAAAAAGACCCAACTATATATATTATGATTCTTTTACCTTACAGGCTACTTTGAAGAGACAAACTGTTAAGACTAACTGTGAATGGGAGTTGGGGGAGGGGGCTAGAGGGGAGGAGCATGCAGACCACCACACACATTGCCACAGAGGTTATCTCCAGGCTCGGACTGTTCCCCACCACTGTTCTTACAGAAGTGTTCACTCTGCTGCAGCTAACTAGCCTCCGTCTTCTACACCAAATACTATTCCATACCATGGAAGTGCTATGCAATAACTCCCAGGTAGCACCTTATACCACTTAAAAGCCTTTAAATTTCTAAATCTGAAGGTGTCACAGTAAAGATATGTAAAAATGTAGGAAAAGGAAAATGTAGTTACCTAATGAAATCATCTATGTCCATGGAACGGGCCCGCTTGTCACTAAAACCTGTGCTGGTTAGGATTTGCTGTATTTTATCTGCTATGCTGAAATCTTCTGGTATTATCTATCAATATAAGATTCAGAATAAATGAACAACATATCTTTAATGAAGTCACTTTGACTCTTTTTTTTTTTTTTTAGTTCAGTAAGTCATAAACAGTCACCTTATCAGTTCATGATAGTTTTGGAAAGCCTGTTTGTGCAGATTAAGACTTGGATCTCTCATTAGTTAAGTGGTTGATTTTTTAGCATATACCAAATACACAGAAGACCTTGAATGAGTTAAATCAAGTATATTGCCCTTTTTCTTCTTAGAAATTCTGAAATAGTTGTTTCAGGCGTCACAAAGTACTTCATAACACATAAAATAATTAAAACTATAACATAAATTTTACAGCAATTGTTACTTCTTTAAAAGTAACATATTCTTGGTACAAATTTCATTTTACCAGCTAGTTAAGTTTTTCTCATAGATGGCCTCTCCAGCCCTTGAAAATATTTCATACTTTACATCTTTCATCTAAAAACTTGTCTTAATCCAGCATAATATTTCCTATGTAGGTAGATGTACAATGACTTTATTCATAAAATGGAGGTAGCAATGTGGTACATTAAACCATGTAAGATCTGAGTAAAAAAAAACAAAAGAAATTTGCTTTTATCTGTCCGCTCCGTTTAATTAGCTTGAAAGAACTAAAAAGTTATCAAACATCACAGTCATTATATATATGGATATGTCTATGTGTGCTCACACACACAACTAGTTAAAGAAAATGTTGCACAGATAATATAATACAGAGACATGAGGTTCACAACCAGAAATCTGCTATTTATCTCATACTTTGTTCTAATTATTTCAATTTCTGGGTATTAAAAAATAGTAACTGAGAAAATAGTAACTTTAAATTTGTAATTGCTACGTAAGCAACAAGCAAGAAGGGACGGCCACAATTCAAAGGCTAGCAAATGGTACACAATTATTTTACGCTGAGTAAGTTACACAAGCTTAAAACTTTGAGAAAATTATGATTCAACTGAATCTTTTTATGGCAAAAAAAAAAAAAACGTCAGTAAAAGTGGATGGAGTGGAGTATTCAAGGGTGTTCAGATATGTTCTGCAAAATACATAGCAGCAATGACCTGTTAGAATTCAAGTTCTAGTGCTAGTTAGACATGACATACTGTCTTTTAAGGATCCTATGGAATGTTCAAAATTAAGAATCTTGTAATGATATATGAAACAGAATAGGAAATAGAGGGACATTTTAAAACAGAACAAATTATTGAAACAACAGAAACATTTTCTGCTTACGATATTATGGACCGAACAGTGAATTCTGTAGTTTTTTTCCAGTAGCTGTTGCACTGCACTTGACCTGTATTACGTAAAGACATGATATCACTATTATTCCCAAGTCAGATTATAAATAATTTCCTTTAAGTTTATTATAAGATTAAATTTACGTTCCATATGGCGAAATTAAGGAACTAAAAAAGGTGTTGAATATTTAAACTTCTGAAATAATCGCAACTACTAATATTTAAAAAGTAAGTCCTGATAAACATCTCTCACATTCTTAAAGAAGTTCTAGACTCCACAAAACATCATCTACAAACATTTTTTTTTCATTGTGGCTTTCACCTTTCTTTTGACCTTGGGCCCCAAATTGCTGCTATATTTTTCCAAGTTAAAATGCCATAAATCTTTTAAAAATGTGGAAGGGGTCCATCATACCTCATCTTTCCAAGGAAAAAGTAGGCAGGATGTGTGGTCAGTTTTTGGTTATTTCCCATTTTGCAAACAAAAACCTGATCTAATTCCCAAGTCCAGGAACTTTTCTTCATTAAGTTCTCCTGCCTCACAAAGTACAAAATTAAAAAGATAGGGCTTCCCTGGTGGCGCAGTGGTTGAGAGTCTGCCTGCCAATGCAGGGGACACGGGTTCATGCCCCGGTCCGGGAAGATCCCACATGCTGCGGAGCAGCTGGGCCCGTGAGCCATGGCCGCTGAGCCTGTGCGTCCAGAGCCTGTGCTCCGCAACGGGAGAGACCACAACAGTGAGAGGCCCGCGTACCACAAAAAAAAAAAAAAAAATTAAAAAGATAAAAATGTGTCTGGACATGGATCATGTTTATGCTTTAGGGTATCTGTTCAGGAAAAAGGACCAAATTCTAGCACTTAGCACAGTATCTGAAGCACTGATCCCTCATATATCATAAATTAGTAAAATACTTACTTAAATGCAGCAGACAGTGTCTTGTTTTTCCTAACAAAGGTGATCCTTACTAGGCCATCCCATTCCTGAAACAGTAGATGGATATTTTCTTACAGAATATTAAACCTGCCTATACCTACTAGGTATTATTTTGTGTTAACATATAAAAATGAAAGGAGTGATGGAGTGATGAAAATGTTCTATATCTTGATTTGGCTGGCACACATATGCAAAAGTAAGATGCATACTTGATTTTCACACTTCTGTGCACCTCACTGAATATTTTACCCTCAATTTTAAAAATAGAAGAAAAATACATATTTGTTCCACATCTGAACAAAGAACATGGCATTTATTTAAATCGAAGTATCATTTTCAAAAAACTCAAAACAGACATGATTTAGAATATAGCCTGTACAACACACCTAAGTAAACCTTGCAGGAATAACTGACAACCACTCCACTGCCACCAGTTACTGACCACATAAGCAATCACGTTTTTATCCCATGTGATTGCAGTAAGGTTTTACATCACATCATCTGGCTTTCTTCTCTTTTTAAATGGCAGAAATTAGAATTTTGATTAAAAAGTGTTATACTATTTAACACAACTATTTTCATTTTATCTTGTTTTCCATGTCTTATTCAAATAGATACATGTTTTCCATAGCTATAATCTTCAGCAAATTGCAGTGGCATTCTAATCTTTTTACCTTTTGCAAACATTTTCCATGCTCTTGAGGTCCTCAACAACTATCTTGTGTCAAATAATTCCATCTACTCCATCACAGGGATGTATCATAATTAACACTCTCCTGTTTAGACATTTAGGTTGACTCGTTACCTTTCTGCTGCTACAGACACACATCTTCCAGGTTGGACTTTTTTTTCCCTTTACTGAATGACCTAGTTATTTTAACCTCACCTGAAAATTGATAGGTGGTGGTGGATTCTTAGGTTC
The DNA here is from genome assembly GCF_011762595.2 of Tursiops truncatus. NCBI lineage: Eukaryota > Metazoa > Chordata > Mammalia > Artiodactyla > Delphinidae > Tursiops > Tursiops truncatus. Next base: position 48,957,433 of record NC_047036.1, read on the forward strand.
TATCCTTACGACACTGGATTCCACCTTGGGCGGTGGTCTGAAGTTATTCTTTCCAACCTATTAATCAGAAAATGTTTAAGGAGTCCTCTCAAAAACAACTTTAAATAGTAATCAAATACGCTTTCCTCCCAGAAGGCACAGCTAGATGCTCAAGGATGAGTTAAGCCACATTACTTCAACAACAGTCACGTACTTTCATTAGATGGTCCACACGTGCTAATAGCTGTGTATTAATTGACAGTCTGCAGTATAACTTATCTCCAGGTTTTGCAACCAGTCGGAGAGCAAATTCTCTTTGAAACATAAGTACAGCACATCTGAAAAGACAGAAGAAAGGAATAAGGAACAAGGTCATTTTCAACTATAAATGTATTTTAACTGCAATGACTTTTCTTAAGTGGGAAATAGAGCAAAGCAATATCTGGGGTTAATAATTAGTCCAGCTGGCCAGAAGGGAGGAGAACACTTTCAACCTGAGCTTTATTACCACAAAATGATCCAGCTGCCTTTGTTTTTCATTGTGTAATGGCCGTAGCTCCAACCCCTTGCAAATGTAAGCCCTCAATGATGAGAAAGTATTTCAGATCAGCACTAGTCGATAAGCCCCTCTAGGAAAACAAAACCCAGGGACTTCCCTGGTGGTCCAGTGGTTAAGAATCTGCCTTCCAACGCAGGGGATGCAGGTTCAATCCCTGGCTGGGGAACTAAGATCCCACTATGCCACAGGGCAACACTACTAAGCCTGCACACTCTGGTGCCCAGGTGCCACAACAAAAGATCCCATGTGCCTCAACTAGGACCCAACACAGCCAAATAAATAAATAAATATTTTAAAAAACAAAACCCAAACGAGCAAAATTGGTTCAGTAGCTGAACTGTATTCATGGGGTGGTAAACATCCCTGTGGAAGAGCTGAAGCAGATTGTGACATCAGGGTCCTCCTGGTTTAACAGGTTAAGGAAAGTGGACTTTTTATTCAGCAAGCAAGGGGGAAGCTCCTGAACAGGAGAAGAGCATCTTCAAAGCTGGGATTTGACTTTCAAACTTTTTTGACAATAAGTCACACTAAGAAGTACATTTGACGTTGCAACACCTGCCACAAATCTCTCTCTATATATATGTTTAGGGAACTCAAACAAAAAGTTTCACGAAACTATAATCACCTCGATGACATGCACTGAATGCCCTCTGATATATTCTATTCCATGTCATTTTTTTCTAAATGACAGTCATGGGGCTTCCCTAGTGGCGCAGTGGTTAAGAGTCCGCCTGCCAATACAGGGGAAATGGGTTCGAGCCCTGATCCGGGAAGATCCCACATGCCATGGAGCAACTGGGCCCGTGAGCCATGGCCCCTGAGCCTGCGTGTCCAGAGCCTGTGCTCCTCAACAAGAGAAACCACCGCAATGAGAGGTACTCGCACCACAACGAAGAGTGGCCCCCGCTCACGATTAGAGAAAGTCCACATGCAGCAACGAAGACCCAACGCAGCCAAAAATAAATAAATATTTTAAAAATGACAGTCATGGCTCACTATTTTATAAGTACTAAGGAGTTTTTGACTTGCGATTCAAAAACTACTGGTACAGACTGTACTAGAAACCACTTAGGAGGCCACCGTAAGAATCTAGACATAAGGTAATAAAAAGTTTGACCTGGGCTAATGGCAAGAGCATGAGAAAATAGGGAAAGGCCACCTGGTCTCAGGAGCAGGACTTAGACCACACCTCCCCCAAATAACTCTGGCAATTGAAAAAGAAAGAGAGAGAAAGAGAGAGAGAGAAGAAGAGAGAGAGAAAGCAGCACACAAATTGGTATTTTCTACAAAACAAATTCTCCAGTAGTTTTTCAACTGAATTAACCTTAATCTTTGGCTGTCTGTGTTCATGGCCTAAACTGTCAATTTTCCTAAGATTTGGCAGTAACTTTGCTCTTCTTGTCACAAACCTGAAGAAAGGTCGGTGCAGCAACAGCTTGAAGACAAAAGGAGAAGAGATCTGTAAGAGAATTAACTAGTTAGTTCTGGGAAAGACACACCAGGAAACAATTTAGGATATATACTGTTCCCTACATTTTGAAAACATACCTGATAAGGCAAATTTGCCACACAAGCATCAAAAAATGGCAAATCTGTTTTCAACACATCACCCACCATTACTTGAAGTTTGCTGGCCAGAGGCCTGATAATAAGAAAAAAAAAGCAATTAAAAAGAATACTGTTTCATGAGACTGAAATGCACTTTAATTCTATTATGTATACTCACGTGCCCTGAACTCTTTTGTGAAGTTCAGCTACTAGCCTTACGTCAAGTTCACAGGCTATTACCTAAATTAAAAAAAAAATTTTTTTAGGTTAATTATAGAGTATAAATCTTTTCCTGTTATCTCAATGGAAACTCTTACATGATTTAAATGAATTAAACTCCTTTTCCCAATTCTACCATCAATATTCCTTCAATTGTACTCTACCAGCATATTTTAAAGAACTTATTTAAGAGAATTTAATGAAGAGAGTATTTACAAAATGTGGGAATGGGGTTAAGGGAACAACAACAAAAACACCACCCAGAAAAGTAGACAACCGGACTATGTGAGCGTTCTACCCAAATAATTGACAGAAGTATTGTGCTCATATGGCTCCACGCTTTGTAACTCAACTGATGACGAAAAAAATACACAATATGTCTTTGTAGTAAATGTTCTTAGAAGCACACAAAGCAACTGCTCCTGGAATGAGTATATCACTTCTCTCATCTACTGAGATCCAGAACATACAGCACAGATAACTTCTCAAGTAAATGAAAAGGGATGCCAGATAGGCTAAAATTTTAATTTTATTTCAATATAAGCTGAGGTTTTACTGACTTCCAGGAAGACCACATCTACAGAGTAGATATATGTGCCGTTTAGTCTGTTTAGCTCCCAGGTCCATTCTCCAGCTTTCTCTGTGCCTGTAGGGTCATACAGTTCAGCTCCGTTGCCCTTTGACTTCTGGTTGGGATTGGCTACTGAAAGGCAACGGCCTGCTGAAAGGCATTACCGGTGCAAGGGGCAATGTTGAGTATTTCCTAATGTCTGGCCGTGCCTTGCACAAGTTTTGGCAGCGGCTGTGTTCTGCTATGAGTGGCCCCTGTTCGATGGCTCCTGCTCTTACTGGGCTCCGGTAACACACTTCCCTCCTCTTGCCCCTTGAGGTCTTTGGATAGTAACTATTTCCTGCTGTTGCTAGTCCCTAGGTTTTTCACTAATGTTTACTGGTTCCCTTAACATTCCCACATTTTGTCAATGGTCTCTTCATTGAGCTCTCTTCAGATAAGTTCTTTAAAATGTGTTGTCTACTTCCACCAGAAGACAAAACAGTGGTCTAATTTAACTGGAACTAGGTGAGCCAAGAGACAAAGAAGGTACCAGCGGTGGCCAGGTGACACCCTAATCTCAGAGGCCTGTGCTAGATCTCCTCCAAAGTCCTAAGGTCCAATAACTCCAATTGCTGTGCTTTGTTCCCCTGAGCCTAGAGGTGGTAGCTGCTCTCTGTAATTACTACTATTGGGTTACCTCAGTGTTCCCATTTTTTCTCTTAGTCCTCTAGTAACCATGTAACCAATTCCCTATATTAAATTCCCTGTATTGAAATATCCAATGTGGTTTTGTTTCCTGATTGATATACCCCATATTTTCTTTTTCTTTTAATCCATTTTTAAAAACTGAGATACAATTGACATATAACATTAGTTTCATGTGTACAACATAATGTAACATTCATGACCACATAATTACAATTTTATTTTCTTGTGATGAGAATTTTTACTCTCTTTAGCAACTTTCAAATATACTACACAGTACTGTTAACTATAGTCACCATCATGTCCATCATCCCACGGCTTACTTATTTTATAACTGGAAGTTGGTACCTTTTGACCCCCTTCACCCAGTTCGCTCATATTTTCTAAGATAAAGTTTCTAGCAAAGGAGCAATTAATTAAATAGATCTGTAAGCCACCTGAGCTTGCTCACATAGTAATTTCTGATACCAAACAAGAGGATACCAAAATCCTCTTTACCTTTTTCGCCTTTTCTAGCAACTTTACAGTCATATTGCCAGTTCCAGGTCCAACTTCCAGCACCACATCAGTTGGTCTTAAGGCAGCCTACAAGCAAGCACAACCACTTTAGCTTTACAGGAACATCTGTAATAATTTAATTTACATCTGAATATCTTTACTCAAAAGTGCTCAGTTAGATCCTATCCTGACTCCCTTTTTAGAAGATTCCTTCATGATCTATGTGCTTAACAAAATTATCTCATTAACATTAGGTGCAAGTGGAAATCTAACACCTCTCCTAACTTGGGGCAATAGTTAGGAGTAAGAAAAGCAGGAATAGCAGTTCTTTCTGAGAGTTGCATTCTGCTTTCTACCTTTGAAATGATTCCAACAGCATCTTGTTATCAACTCTGTTATCACCAAGTTCAAACTGGAAAGGTCAAAATGATGACCTTGCCTGAGAACCATAACACGTTGTACCAGTATTTCTCAATTCTCCATCCATGTATGGCTTCAGGGATGCAGGAGTATCCAGAAACTTTACACAAAACTTGGTGTCTGTATGCACACAGCTGCAGTTCATAGCTTTCATCAGACGCTCAAAGGAATCCATGAGCCAAAAAGGTTAAAAAGCTAGGCCAATTCTCATTCTGTAAACGACACTAAGTCGAGATTACCTATGTAATGTTCTTTTTACAGCTCCAGGATGCTTCCTTTGCAATCCTGAAAGTAATTTGCACCACCTGTGTTTCTTGTCCTAGCACCCAATCATCCAAAACAATAAGAGAACATCAATAGACCCATACAGGAAGAATACTCCAAAGAGTTTATGTGTGGCATTGGCTTCTACCATATAGGTTTCTCTGGGGAACAAACTTCCAAAGGTGTCTGTTTAGACATAATTTTAGGGTCTGGAGTAAATAAAAACTAACAGTGATAGATGGTGCCTAGAAAAAGTGATTGGGAATAAAATAATAATAATCTGGAATCGAACAAGTAGAAATGTTAAGCTAAGAAGTAAATAATCTACAGAAAGATAAAAGAATTTGGAGCCAGGAGAAACCGAGACCCACAGAAGGAAGCAAATCATATTGAAGACAGCTTGTGAATCCTACACAGTTCCTCAATTCATTCAACAAGTATTTATACAGCATCTATTTTGTGCCAGGCATCCTTTCTGTGCTTAGATATTCCTAAGAATAAAATCAGTAACCCAATAACTCTCTCCCTCTCCTCTTCCACACCCACCTTATCGATAATGCTGTTAACAATGAGAGGATTTTTCAAAACGTGCTGCCCAATCCCCGTGTTGAACATGAGTCCTGGAAGAAAACATGAAATAGCCTTAACTGCCCAACTAAAATCAAATATTGGACCATCCCAGAAAAGAAAGCAGGATAGTTGGGTTAAAGTATGTGCGCCAACGAGAGCCACCAAACGTCACGCTTGGAGCCGGGATGACAGTTTCAGTTCACCCCTTCTGCTGGAAAGGAAGCCAGAGGCTGCGCGCCGGGCCTGCGGCCCGCGCTCCGGGAAACCCGGGACTTGCGCGGCTCCCAGAGCACGGGCCACGCCTGGTCTCACTGTCCCGGCCCAGAACTCCGTCCTCGCCCCGGGTTCAGTCCTGCCGGAAGACCCAACCCGACTGACCCCAGCTCCCTCCCGGCTGTCCCCACCTCCTGCGCTCTTCAGCTCCCGCCGTTGTTGTTGCCGCTCGCGGCACCGGCCGCTCGCCCCTGCCTTGATCTTCGGCATCTCTGCAGGCAGCAGGCCCACAGGCCGGTGAAGTTAGAGAGGACCGGAGCCTGCAACCGCGAGTCACCGAACCACGTGGGAATCGCCGGCCCGCACCAACAGCACAGGTTCTGGCCACGTCTGGGAGGGGCGAGGACCCGCCCACTGGCTTGCTCCGTGGTGCGCCCCCAGAAAGAGGGCCGACCTTGGGGCCCGCTGGCCGCCGGGAACTGAAGTCATAAGCTGGGAGAAAGCCTGGCCTCGGAAGCCTACATATCACAGAAGACACCGCGCTACCGATTCTGGCAGTTTGGATTGGCTAATTTGGAATCGGGGGCGGGGCCTCGCCCCTACCCACACCGAATGGGTTAAATAGGTTTTGGTGTGGTACCTCAAGGTTGTGGAGGAAGTTTAACTTATATTAACGTAGTTAGGCCTGTGGATGCTTCATCAGGCCAGGTTCTGGAATCGCTGAAATCCAAAGAAGGTTTCTTTTTGTTACGTGCCTCGCTCCTGTTTCCCAGCCGATCGTGGGGTGAGAATCCCGGGAACTTGGGAAGAGGAGCTTGCTCCTCTAGGGGAGTGAGTTCTCCGCTGCTTGAGTTGTAGAAAGTAACTCTGAGAATGTAATTTTCTAGTTCCACTAGAGCTACTAGTTGCTTCACTTCCTTCTGTGCCACGTCGTTAATTTCCTAAACTTTTCCATATTGAGCTCTAGCTGTGTATTAAACACTATTGGCTGCTAGAGATTCAAAGTTAAATGGGAAACTGCTCTTCTCAAAGTTTATTCTACTGAGAGAGTTAGACAAAAAGTCCGAAACTCTGTAAATGTGGTAATTGTTATGCATTGGGTATTGTGATAGGACAATGTATCCGACTGTAAGTTCCATGAATACAATGTCCATGTCTATTTTGCCTGCCATTGTAATGGTTCTCAGTTTTTAATGTTTCTGTGTGTACCTTATTTCCTTGAAGAAACAATCTTTTTATGTTTTTACCAAAGCAGACCTTCCTGCACAATTGATTGTGAGCATTCCCAAGCCTTGCTCTTTCTTTGCTGTAATTCTAATTTAGGAAAAAAAATTGTATACCCTAGTAGCATCTTCAACTACCTCTTTAATTCCACTGATCATTAATTTATTCCACAATTCTGGAGAATCTACAGTGTGCCAGGCACTTTGTCAAATGTTAAGAATTTAAGAATGAACATGACCTGATTGCTGCTTTTAAAGAAATTTCTATCAATAGAGGAAGACATAGCACCATTTGCTGATATCTTATTTCACCATTTCAAACAGTTCTCTAAAATAGGGGCTTATCGTTGTGTTCATTTTACAGATGAGGAAACTGAAGGGTAAAAAAAGAATGTTAAATGTCTTGCTCAAGATCACACAGTAAATGACAGCTGCCTCTTGAACCCAGGTCTGTATTCCAAAGACAGTGTGCTTTAAAAGAGGCATGATATTAGCACTATGGCTAATACTTGAGGAAACTGGGTAACATTTTCAAAATATAATATTTGAGCTGAATCATTAAAAGAGAACCAAAAATTAGCCAGGGAAAGTTTGAGAATTCAAAGGGAACGGTACTAACAAAGTCAAGATATAAGGGTATTTAAGGAAGAAAAAGAAACTTGATGTAGCTGAGAAGTAAACAAGTAATGTAAATAGAAACTTAGGGTGAAGGGCCTCAAATGTTATCCCAAGGAGCAATGGTGGTCACTGAGGAATCAAAATATCCATTTTCCCTCTCCACTCCTCTCCAGCTGTGAGAACTGCTGGAGCTCACACACAGTACCTGTAGGAGACATTCACGGGCTCTACATTTAGCTGGATTCTGAATGCTGCCTAGCCAGCTCTTCTTGAACTCCCTCTAATCTTCCTCTCCCATTCTCCATAAAGGATCTTCAAATCTTAATTCTTCTCAGGCCTCCTGCCCTACCACCTCCCCAGCTCCTTCTCAGCAGAAAACCTTGCTTTTTCTTTTTTTTAACATTTGTTATTTATTACAGTGAAATTGCCTAGTTTCCTTAGTTCAGTCACCTTTCTTCCTTTCTTTCTTCCTTCCTTCCTTCCTTCCCTTCCTTCCTTCCTTCCTTCCTTCTTTCCTTTCTTTCTGCTGTGTTGGGTCTTCATTGCAGTGCACAGGCTTCTCATTGCGGTGGCTTCTCTTGTTGCAGAGCACGGGCTCTAGGCGTGTGGGCTTCAGTAGTTGTGGCACATGAGCTCCGTAGTTGCGGCACATGGGCTTTGTTACTACACGGCCTGTGGGAGCTTTCTGGACTAAGGTTCATACCCGTGTCCCCTGCATTGGCAGGCGGAGTCTTAACCACTGTGCCACCAGGGAAGTCCCGACCTTGCTTTTTCTTGACAGAAGGAATGCAAGATCACCTCCAGGACATTTTCATCTTCCTGGATCACTCTTCTGCACACGGGGGTGTGTACAGTGAGTGGTGAGCAAAACGAAGTGGAGCTTACATTCTAGTGAGGAAAAACAGACATTATGTCAGGTGATGATAAGTATGAAGAAAAAAGTAAAGTAGAGGAGAAAGAGATCAACAGGGTGGGTGGGAGAGACTATTTTATGTAGCATGATAGACAATAAGGATGGAAGCCAAATGATAATTTTCTTTAGGAGTGAAATAGCAAGACCCTCCTGGAAGGTGTCACAAAATAAGCCACATAAAACTAAATGACTGAGGTGAGTGTGCACATTTAGCTTACCTACAGACTGAATTGGTGTTTGTTTAGGTATGAACCTTGAGTCACCTATATCCGAAAAACTAGGGCACATGTTACATAGTGGACTGTGTTTCCCCAAAATTCATATGTTGAAGCCCTAAACTCTGGTACTCAGAATGTGACTGTATTTGGACATAGGGCCTTAAAAGAGGTTACTAAGTTAAAATGAGGCCTTTAGATTGTGACCTAATCCAATCTGACTGGTATCCTTATGAAAGGAGGAAATTTGGACACACATAGACACACCAGGGATGTGTATACACAGGGGAAAGACCATATGAGGACGCAGCCAGAAGGCAGCCATCTGCAAGCTAAGAAGAGAGGCCTCAGGAAAAACAAACCCTGCTGACACCTTGATCTTGAGTTTCTAACCTCCAGAACTGTGAGAAAATAAATTTCTGTTATTTAGGCCATCCAGTCTGGGGTATTTTATTATGGCAGCCCTCACAAACAAATACCACATGTAATGAAAATTCACATTCCCAAGGCCCACCCTAAACATTCTGGATCAGAATAGGATTTGGCCCTGGCAAATGCATTTTTAACAGACCCTCTAGGAGATTCTGATGCACACTGCAGGTAGGGATTCACTACTTTCTGCACTAAAATAACATATTTGGTTGAGGAATTTCTACAGAACTGAAAAAGGATGGGAAGGGCACCCTCATCAGTACAGGAAAATTGTTCTAATAATTGGTATTGCTTATTTTTGTGGCCAAATTGCATCCAATTGTTGGGATTTTTTTTTCTGTTAGTACCAAGGTAACATTCAGAAGTGAGACAGTATTGGGTGCAGCATGGATCCATGAGCCCTCGGGAATGTGTGAGGCTGGGATATGAGCTGCATTAAAGAAATGTGTATGCAAGTTATGCTGGAATGTATTTGAGTTATCTTTGCAGCTATGAATGGCTTTGTAATTGTGAAAAATAATTTTATGCTTCTCTGCTTCATATTTATATCCTTTGTTAATTAAAAATAATTATTTTTCAGTTTGGGTGTGCACAATTGATTACTGCCATTCTTATAGTGTTTTTGTTAACAAAGTGTATCATAACTTGAAAAATAATTACAATAACATTTGCTTTGGTAGAAGAGGATTATTTAAATTCACAGCATGCTTGAAATGATAACATTCTTAATGTGCCAGGGAATATAATAAAGAATAAAAATAAAACATTGTGAGCATTTTCTTGTATAAATTATAGTTCCTTGCAGACGTTTAATATATTTAAAAGTCATAAAAACATTAAGAATGTTTGAATTTCACACTTTTAACATGGATTTATTAACTGAAATACTATATTTCTATGAAAAATTAATTCACCTGGACAAGATAAAACAAAATCAAATTGAAATTTACTTAATATCAAGCTGTTTAATTTGATTAGAACAAAAAAAATATTGTGCCAATATCCAATACTAAAATGAAGTGCTGCCTTACAACGTAGAACAATTTCAAAGAGTACCTAGAGACAATTTCTACTATGCTGTCTAAATCTTAACAGAAAAATGTGATGAAATTTGGCTGAAAGAAGTAATATACCTTGAATACTATGAGCAAGAGTCTTCTATAAAAAATGTTCTAATTTTTTTCAGATTATTAAAATGCTATTTTAAATTAATACAATTAATTAAGAAAGAAGACTTTGGTCTCTGTTTAATACCAGCATGATGAGTCTAAGCATTGTCAGTGAATATCTAATAATTGTTAGTGAAAATCTAATATCGAATCATTGATACCTACCAAAAGCATCTGTCAGATAAATGTGTTCATATCATTACCATAAAATAATATATATTCTGTTGCAAAATGAAGCACTTTGAAGCTTTCCAAATACAACAGGAAAATTATTGTACTAAGAATTCTATTTGTGGATTATTATAGAGCCTATTTCATATTATATTTTTAATATTTGTATTTATATATTATATTTTCACATTGCATTTTATGGGTTTCAAAGTACTTTCCACACAATTAGATTTTCAATGAAACCCTGGGAAATTGTTAGGGCAAGCATGCTTATGCTGTTTTACATATGAAGAAACTGAGTCTCACAGAAATTAAAGGTACTTGCTCAAGGTCTTTCAGGTAGTTGGCAGCAGAAGTAGGGGTGGAAGCCTGTGCTCTTGCCACAGCAGGACACCAGCTGCCTTTTGTGGGCTCCTTTGGTCTCTACTTCTGAGTGTTGCCATCATAGTCAATTCGCAGGTTACGCATCCGCGGATACAGAGGACCCAGTGTACTAGGCCATCTTATGCAAGGGACTTGGAGGTTCGTGGATTTTGGTATACAGGAAGGGTCCTGAAATCATTCCCCGTGGATACCAAGAGATGACTGTACTCTCATCACTGATGGAATGGCAGGAAAGCAAAAGATACTAGCTGAGTCATTCTAGATACAGTTTAAATTAATTTCACTCTTTAATAACAAGCTAATGTAAGAGTCAAGTGAATTCTAAAGTATGGAGTTAAAAAATTAAATCTTTGGTTACCATGAATTTAAGAATAAATTGTGTACAAAGTAACAATTAATGACAGAGATGTAGTAAGTAAAACTGGTTTTATTTTCCCCTTTTATGCGTTTCCTGGGCCCCAAAGATAGGACAACTACATTGTAAACGAAATAACAAAACCAAAAACTTAACTTGCAAAAATCCTGGAAAATACAGAAGGTAGAAAGAAGATGAAAAATGTACGTCTAATCTCACTATTCTGGGATAACCTCTGTGAAGGTTTTGACACACACTGTTTTCTCCTATTGTTTTAGCAATACATATTTTTACATAGTTGAGATCATATAATTTACTGGTTTTTTTCTATAAAATACAGTAACATAAAAAGCACTTTTTCTAGTTTTTGTACAATCTTGATAGTCAGTATTGAAAGCTGCTGCAGAAGATTTCATCTTGTGACTGTGTAAGAGTTCACTAAATCATTCCTATACCACTGTTGTACAAAATAGAGCCATACACATTTTACTGCATTTATGAAAAATATTTTCTATACTTTGGATTATTTCCCTAGTAGAGATTTACAAGAATGGAGTTATTTAGTCAAAATATATGAACATTTTAGTCTCTGAATATATACTAATAGATTATTTTCTGAAACAGTTGAATCAATTTTCATTCTTACCAGGAGAATATGAAAAAATGCCGTTTCACCTTAAGAGATACAAAGCTACATGGTATTCTTATATTTATTTTTCCAAAGTAGAAATATTTTATTTATTATATTTCTTTGATTATTAAAGTAATACTTAAACATTGCAAAAAATTTTAGATAGTACAAAAAGATTTTAGAAAGTGAAACCTATCACTCAGAGTTCACCTCCATTAAGCTATTGATATTTTCCAAGACTTTTTGGATATAAAAAATTCTTTTAACCTATTGTTCTTACCTAACTAAATATGATGGACATCTGTTAATGTTAATGAATATAAATCTATATCACCACTTTTAACAGGTAGAGAGTATTTCATTGTATGAACGTACCATAATTTATGTAATCAATCCTTAGTGAAAGACACTTATACTGTTTCAAATTTTTTAAAAATTATAAACAGGGACTTCCCTGGTGCGAAGTGGTTAAGAATCTGCCTGCCAGTGCAGGGGACACGGGTTCAAGCTCTGGTCCGGGAAGATCCCACATGCCACGGAGCAGCTAAGCCTGTGCACCACAACTACTGAGCCTGCGCTCTAGAGCCCACGAGCCACAACTACTGAAGCCCGCGTGCCTAGAGCCCGTGCTCCGCAATAAAAGAAGACACCGCAATGAGAAGCCCGCACACCACAACGAAAAGTAGACCCTGCTCGCTGCAACTAGAGAAAGCCCGCGCGCAGCAACGAAGACCCAATGCAGCCAAAAATCAATAAATTTTAAAAAATATAAACAAAACTGAAGCTGCTACAAAATTATATTACCAAGGGCAGATCAGTTAGTTTCTCAAAGACTTATTTTCCCAAGCTGGTAAGCTTCTAATGAGTTAATCTATAAGCAGCTAATGAACTATATTATAGAGTTGCCCAAGACCCAATTTTACCCAAGTTACAATATTAAATGAAGTGTAGCAAATTCGAAACCTTATGATTTTGGAGCACATATTGGTTTTCTATTGCTGCTATAAAAAATTGCCACAAACAGTAGCTTAAAGCAACACAAATTTATTGTCTGAGAGTTCTGAAGGTTAGAAGTCTAAAGTCATCTGCAGGACAGTTTCTTACAGAGGCTGTAGGGGAGAATCCATTTCCTTGACTTTCCCAGCTTCTCTGTGCTGCCTGTATTCATTGACTCATGGCCCCGTGTCGCTGTGACCTCTGCTTCCATGGTCACATCTCTCTCTCGGATACTCCTGTCTCTCTCTTATAAAGACCCTTGTGAATACATTGGGCCCACAAGATAATATTTCCAGCTCAAGATTCTTAATTGAATCATAGTAGCAAAGTCCCTTTTGGCATGAAAAGTAATATATTCACAGGTTTCAGGGACTAGGATTTGGCTATCTTTTATTCTATCTACCACAAAGCATGTATCTAAATTTGAGTCTGTGCTTCTCCAGTTAAGAATTTGAAATTACTTAATTCATGAGCATCATCTTCTAATCTGTAAAATGAGGGAAAGAATAATCTCCATATAGGGTGGTGATGAGGATAATAAACTACATGAAATGTCTACAGTTCAATGTCAGGCACTTAAAAAACAGAACAGTAACTGGCACATAGGGAATATTTAGAAGTTAGCAATCATAATATCACTGAGGCAAATAATTTGCATTGTTATTATGTATGTCTGTTTTTTGGAACCTACTTGAGACTGAGGGGTGACGGAAGCTAATGTTTCTTTAACTTATCATTTGCTCCATCAATTTTCTGCTTTCTCTTTTCAGTTTTCAACCATTTTGGGGGGAAAGCACTGAACATATATTTATATTTTAAATATGTTCTGAACAGCCCAATGATCATGTAATTTAAATTAATTTAATATTTGTCTTTTTCTTCAAAGAACGTGAGAATATGAGAATATAGCAACAAAATGCAGTCATATGAGATTTATCCAGCTGTACATATTTGTTTTGTACATACTATATTACTAGATTTTACATTCATAGTAGCTGAAGCTAGGACCTCCAAGTGCATCTTAATTTGGTGCCCTGAAACTGTAGGCAAAATTTATGTATGTGTATTTTTCTGAGTTACAGGTTTCCTTCAATATCTGACGAACCCATTATTCCAAACAGAAAAGATCCTTCTAAACAAATTTTTTCATTTTAATTAAAATTAGGCAATTTTTTCCTGCTTTATTGCATATTCCTTACAGCCTTGTTACACAACGTGTGATCTATGAAGAGCAGCATTAACTGGAAACTCATTAGAAATGAAGACTCTCAGGCCCCACCTCAGACCAACTGAATCAGGTTCTGTATTTTAACAAGACCCCCATGTGATTCTATGCACGTTTAAAATTTGAGAAGTATTACCTTTCAGTAAAATCAGAAGATACAATCAAACAAAATAAATTTAAAAATAAAACATGCCCATAATACCATCCAACTAGTGACAAACCCTAACATTTTCGCATATACTTATTCCAAAAATGTAACCATACTGAGCATATTGTTTTGTAACCCACTCTTTCCCTAATGCATTGTGAACATGTTAACATATCAACATAATTTAAAAATTTTTTTATATTTAATTTTTATTTTATATTGGAGTATAGTTAGTTGATTTACAATGTTTTGTTAGTTTCAGGTGTACAGCAAAGTGATTCAATTATACATACACATATATCCATTCTTTTTCAGATTCTTTTTCAACATTATTTTTAATGGCCAATTTGTATTATATATGCATGTGTCATGATTTAGTCATTCCTTTTGGTGGTCATTTAGGTAATTTTTATATTTTTTATATATATTTTATATTTTTACTTTCAAAAATAGCCCTTGTGTGATGAGCATCTTGTAATGCAAGGCTTATGATTGCCTGGTTCAAACCTAACACTGCTAGTTACTACTTACTAGCTGTGCGAACTTAGGCAGGTCACTTGATCTTTCTAATGTTTCAGCTTCTTCAACCTCTTAGGGTTGTTTTAAGGATTTAAATACATGATTCATCTGAAGATCTTAGAACTGTATCTGGCACATTCTAAATGATTAATGAATGTTATCTATTATTTTTATTAATCTTTGTGAACACTAAACTATTTTTTTTCTAAATGTAAGAAAACTTACGTCACTAAGCTAATTAGAAGCAGAGGCAGAGAGAACTGGATTTACTCCCTTTCAATCTTTCCGCTCTTGCTATCGTTCTGGACTGGAGCGCCAAGCAAGTTTAGGACCTTAAAAAAATAAATATTCGTGGGAGGGCTGACTGCTGAGAGTAGGATTATTTTAAATAATTCTTCTTTACCGAGACAGATCCGTAAAACAATGCAGTTTGGCAGCTGATATCTGGAATAAGAAAGGGAAAATGATTCTGATTTAAGCTTCAGTCAACCCAGGACAGTTGATTTTCCCAGGAGTGGGGCAGAGCCGAACTATGGTTTCCATGGTTACAGGTCGCTCAGCGTCCGGTGGGGGGGGGGGGGGTCCCAGCTCTCTATACTGCGCAAGCGCACAGAGCTGCCTTAGACGCCCGGCGCCTTCGGTTTCGAAGGGAAAGCTCCTCCCTCTCCTTTCGCCGTTCTCCTATCGTCTTCTGTCTTTGCCTAGTCCACGCGCTCCGGGTGTCTGTGACGCAGTATTCGAGCGCCCGCGTCGTTTGGAGCCGCGACGCGGAACATGGCGCGTTACTAGAAGCGGCTTTCGGCATCAGTAGGCGGCGGCGTGTGGACTGGAAGCGTGGGGCGCAGGACGAGCTGACGCCGCTTCGTGTTGGAGCGTGGAAGTGGGAGAGCCGGGCCATTCCGGACCGAACCAAACGGTGAGGCCCAGGCCTGAGAGCCCCAGAGCGCGGGCGAGCGGAAGGGAGGAGTGGGCTGGGCAGCGGAGACCCGAGAGGTGAGGGAAGAACGTGTGGCTAGTGGGAGGCCAGGCATAGCATTAGCGGGAGAAGGGCGGCCTGCAGGCTTGGCTCTCCGTTACCCCAAGGACCCCTGGGAGCTCGAGGCTGCCCCAGTCAGCCCGGGAGCGGGAAGCATGGTCGCGGAGGAATCAGGGCGCGGGGAGGCAGGGACTGGGTGCCAGAATGAGGACGTAGGGTGCTCATTGTGGCTGCGTTGCGGGTTAGGGTGGTTCATTTGCCCTTGGGGGATCGGTGGTGCCACTTTTCAGAGAACGTGGTCATCTTTAGTATAAAACCACTGTATGTTGTGATTGCACCCACAGTATTGCTACTAATAGTAATACTGTGAAAGCTTTAATTGACCATTAGACCCTTGCTTGACTTTAACGAACAAGTGAAGGAAGTTATACATGTTCATAGAGGACTTACTTGCTGAGGTATGGCCGACAGTGCTCGAGCCCAGCGACTTCTGCAGCTTTATAACTTGACGGTATTTGTGATTCAGCAAAACTATTTTGAGGCCCATTGCATTTGTCATTTTTTAAAAAAATCCTTTTGTGACCTGGTGGTGAATGAGGGAAGTCTTATTTTTTCAGAGTGACTTGGCTAGATAGATAGGACTGCTAAATTGCCTCCTGGTACCAAGGTTGCAGTTGATCTCCCCTCCCCACCCCATTTGAACGGGCTCGATTGTAGTGCGCTAGTGCCCTTGCGATTTGGTTATTCTTCAGAAGGGAATAAGGAAGAGTAGTTTACAGCCATAATATTTTTTATTTTTTCTTGGATAGGGAGTTCATTACTTCGTTTTCACGTTATTTCAAACTTCTCTGTTCAGTACAGAGGTTTCAGGTTAAAGGCAGAGTGACTCTACGATATGAGGCATCCATTTCATGACATTTTTTCTTAGGTCTTTTGTCACTGAAGAAGATTTCTGTGAAATTAGATTGAAAATCTCTCCCTGTTGGTTGTGATAGGATTGTGGAATTTACCTCCTGTAACCCCTAGCACAGGGAATAGTAAAAACCGGTTTAATTATAGCAATGATTTGTGGCGATATATTATAGCCCTAAGGCAGCTGGGCTGTCTCTGCCCTAGTTACACTTCCTAAAGCTGAAGAGAATTCTCAACACAAACAAATTTAGTTGTGATAATACAATTGGAGGTTCTAAACAAATAGGTGAAGATTATCTGGGAATTAACATAAAAATCTTTAGGTTTAAAAAAAAACAACTTTAGGTTTTGTGACACTGTAGAATTTGTTTGCGTTCAGGATCAAACCAGAATGCAAAAGAATCTTTGTAGACATGTGACAGTTAAAGTATACTGAAGATTTTTCTAGAGATAAATACATGTGTTTTTCCAGAAATGTTCATATTTTGAGAAAGAAAATGTATTTGATTAGATAGGTTTTAACCTTTGTGTTGTATATCTGTGTACATGTGTGTGTTTGTATTTAATCTTGGGCTTCTCCTAATTTAGTGTTATTGATGGCAATTCCTTTCTTTTCCTATGATTCCTTTCTTTTCCTGTCTGCATCAAATGGGGACTATCAGTTAATTTCAGAGTGTTTCATGGAATGGCAAGACATTTCGTGCAGGTGTGAGTCTAGAATGTTTTTCCTTGGTTTTCTAAATATCAGGCTGATTACAGATAAGCCGATAATTATAAGCTTTGTAGAACTTGATCTGGATCAGTGTTCTACACCCTTGCAGCTCAAAATATGGTGTAGGCATCACCTGAAAGTTCGTTAGAAATGCACAATCTCAGGCTTACCCCCAGGTCTACTGAATCAGAATCTGCATTTTAACATGCTCTCCAGATGAATGTACATTACAGCTTGAGACACACTACCTTGGTTGGTAAAAGTTGAAGACCAAGGTCATGCACAAACCTGCATAAACATTATAGCACTTCTTATTTTTAATCTGAGGTGATCTTATGCTGATTATCAAGTCTGGTTTGTCTGGTTGAAGAAACTTAAGGCCCAGAATGGTAAGTGACTTGCACAAGGTCCCATGTTATCTAGATTTTTAAACCAGGTTCTGATTCATTGCAATGCATTTCTTTTACTAGTTACTGCTAGAGTTCACTGTATTGAAATTGAACTAAAGCATTCATGAATGACACTACGTAACAAACATTTACTGACTAATGGAAAGGCAGCCTAATAATCCTCTGTGTCTTTAGTAACTACTCTTGTTTCCCATGGTGGTTATTAGCCCACCACCTCCTTCCTTCCTTCCTCTTTCCTGGATAATGTTGTCTTCTGCTTCACAGAGGAAATGCAATACATTGGTGGGAACTTCATTGCTTTTTGCCCTCTTTCACCTGCATACTTGTCTACCTCTATCTGTTCATCTCTAATTGTGTTCCGAGTTTTTTCTCCTCAGGGACAGTGTTTCCTTGGTGTATTAGTTTGCTGGGGCTGACATAACAAAAAGCAGAGACTGGGTGGCTTAAAGAGAAATTTATTTTCTCACAGTTTTGAAGGCTGGAAGTCCACAATTAAGGTTAGGGCAGAAATAGTTTCTTCTGAGGCCTCTCTCCTTGAGTTATAGATGCCCTCTTTCTGCCTCTTTGCATGGTTGTACCTTTGTGCACTAGAACCTCTAGTGTCTCTTTTTCTCATTAAAACACCAGTCATATTGGATGAGAGTCCACTCTGATGGCCTCATTTTAACTTAATCACATCTTCAAAATTCTTATCTTCAGTACTGGGGATACTGAGGGTTAGGGCTTCCAACATATGAATTTTGGGGAATACAGTTTAGTCCATAACACTTGGTTATTCCTTTTACTCTCAACTGGTACTAACTTACCAGGATTTAAATGCACTTGTCTTAAATACACTCTTTTCACTCTAGATTCCTCTTCAATTTTATCTGTAATTATTTCCTTTAAGGTTCTTGAAAAAGTTGTCTATGTTCATTATCTCCACCTTCTTCTTATTTATTTATTTATTTTTTAGTGTGTTGAAGTCTGCCAATCCACTGCGGTCACTGAATTTGATGGGGTGATGCTCACTATTGATTTCCTTATTCTGAAATCTAATGGAATCTTTTTAATCATTTAACATTTTGACTAGTCCTCCTTGAAATTCTCTTACGTTTCTGTGACACTGTAGTCTCCTTATGTTCCTTCCATGTCTTGGTCAGTCTTTCCTTATATTTTTCTCTCTTCTCTGGCCACTCTGGCCACTTTAAATATTCATTTCACTCTATCTACTATCTTCTCCTCTCTTCTGCCTCTGCCTACTCTCCTTGAAGGCTTTCATCCTTTATGAGTTCAACTTCTATATCTATTTTGATGACTCCCAGATCTGTTTAGCACAGATCAACTCTGATACATTGTGGTTGTATTAAGATACCTTAAACTCATGTCAAAAAAATTATGTATCTCACCCTTTCTGAAGTTGCTTCTCTTCTTCCTGTGATTCGTGCATGCAGCTCATCACTCAGTCAGAGACACTAGAATCTTAACTCTTCCCTGTTATTACCCTTATGTGCTAACCTTCCCACACTTAACTATATTACTGTTTACCAAATCTTGTTTTACCTCTTTCATCTACTTTTTCTCTGTGGCTATTGCCTTGGTTCAGATTATCATTATTATCTGGACTTCTATGTAAACCTTCTAAATAATTTTCATGCTTCTGAGAATGCATACCATCCCTCTGTACCTTTCCTTTTACTGTAGGCAGATGGTGCTGTTATTCTGCAATCCTTCTATGCAGACTTTCAGATAAAAATCCAAACTACCAAGCCTTGGAAATAGGGATGTTAATGATTTGAGCCTTGCTTGTTTTTGCTTTCACCTTCTGTTATTTCCTGCCTCACATTGTTTTGTCATGCTGAATTGTTTACAGTTCTTCAAAAGTGTTAGGATGTTTTTTAAAATTGAGGCACTTTTATGTTGTGTGTCTTCTGCCTAGAATGTAGCCATCACCTATCTGACAAATACCCATAATGTGCTCATCTGGATAACTTCTACTCAGCACAAATGCTGCCTTGCTCCCCTCTGGGAAGCCCTCCCCAGCCTTCCTAGGGTGAGTTAGGTCATCTTCTGACCTCCTTCCATAACAGCTTATCATAGCGCTTATACTATATTGTAATTGTCTTTTTTCCTCTCTAGACTTGAATGCAAAGACTCCCTTATTTATTTCTCAGAGTAGTGCCTGGCCATGAGAAGCTGCTTCATTGCTGAATACTGTGAATGCAAATTGAATTGCCAGGGAGTTGAAAAAAAATGTGGAATGTTATATACTCTGGAGGTTATATAACCACTCAGGTTATATACTGTGAGTGGGTTTGAAAAGTCAGAGACTTGGGTTCATTTATGTGACTTTACACAGCTATAAGTGGAGATTGGGATGTAGTCATTGAATTCATTTGTTGAACAAATATTTGTTAATCACTTTCTATGTGCCAGGTACTAATTCTAGATTCTGGTGGTATTCCTTTGAACAAATCTCCTGGTGTCTGGATTTTACATTCTAATTGGGATTCTGAACAATAAAGACATGTGTATTAGAATGTCAGACAGTTAAAAGTGTTACGCAGAAAAATGGAAGATTAGAAAATAGAAGGAAGGATATCTGGACTAGAGAGATTCTGGATTGAAAGGTAAGATATTTTAGATTGGGCAGTCAGGGAAGACTTATTTGATTAGTTGAAAATTTGAGCAGAAACTGGATTGAAGCTAAAGAGCAAGACATGCAGATATCTAGAGGCAGGAGATTTGCAGCCAGAGGGAACATATTCTGCAAGGGGAGGATAAGATATATTTTATGTATCTGTTCCACTAACGGTGGACAGCATATTGTCTCTAGCTCTCTCTTACTGTATACAACTCCAAGACAAACACCCTTATCCTTGTCTCTTCCTTGTATGCCTATGCAGGAGTTTCTTTAGGTATAGTACCAAGTGTGGAACTGCTGGGTCATAGGATATTACCTGATCATAGAATGTACCCACACACACAAGCACATTTCATTCATGATGACAAGATTGCTCTCCAAAGTGGTTTTACTAATGTATACTCCTAGCAGCAGTGCATAAAGGTTTCTATTTACATACATTCTTGCCAGCACTGAATATTTTCAGAATTTGTAATTTTTGCCAATCTGATGATTATAAAGTAATACCTCTTTAAAAAAATTCCTGATAAATCTTGTTAACTTTGTGTATGGTATTTTCATTGACTTTTAATTTTGGTTTTCAATTTTGCTATAGTAAAATTTATCAGGAATATAAACTCTAGTCTTTTGATACAATATTTTGGTTGTCAGGTCTAAAGATTTTTTAAATTTTGGTTTTCAGTTTTGCTGTAACAGAATTTATCAGGAAGATAAGCTCTAGTCTTGATATTGTATTTTGGTTCTCAGGTCTAAAGATTTTAAAAAACTGGTTAATTTCATTGGTATTTGACAACGCTGTGATCTAAAGGAAAAATGTGGTAGTCAATAGAGAGTGTTGGGTTGGGATAGGAGACTTGAATTCTAGGTTTCCAGAAATGTCACCAATTTGCCTGTGTGTGACTGTACAAGAGTCACAATTTTTCTCTTCAACCTTTTTAGGACACAGTTTCTTGGTCAGTAAAACAAAATGCTTAAATTAGATATACTTACTGTTTAGAGAACTGATGTGGATGGCTCTAAGGTGATAGAAAATTATTTTAATGACTCAGAACATAATTCTAATGATAAAATGTAGAACAGTTTCTAATTTTAGGGTGTTACTGGCATACTGCCTATACATTTTTTTTTTTTTTTTTTTTGGCGGTACGCGGGCCTCTCACTGTTATGGCCTCTCCCGTTGCGGAGCACAGGCTCCGGACACGCAGGCTCAGCGGCCATGGCTCACGGACCCAGCCACTCCGTGGCATGTGGGATCTTCCCGCACCGGGGCACGAACCCGTGTCCCCTGCATCGACAGGTGGACTCTCAACCACTGCGCCACCAGGGAAGCCGTATACATGTTTTAATGAGTGAATTTTTATAAATTCAAGTGAGTCCTTAGGCTGAACTCTCACAACAAGAATGAGATTCTTCTAAGACGAGTTGTATGATATCCTGGATCAGTAATTGGAAACTAATCAAAGATATGTATATTTGGAGAGGACTGATGTTCCCTTAACAGTTAGCAAAAAGTTTTGACTAAAATTTGGTCAGTTATGGTCTGTTAAATTTAGGCTGTGCTATTACTGCCATTCAAAGAACAGGATCTTCCCAAAATCAAGCGCACAGCTTTTCCTTACTATTTCTTTGACATCAGAGAAGGAACTTTAAAACCAATAAGCATAATTGCTGTTCTTTAATAGTTTTTATACAGTTGTATATTTTTTTCTTTCACCTAAAGAGGTGTCAGAGAAATTGGTGGTGACACTAGTTGCGGCCTCACTGCTGACACTACCTTGGTGGGTGTCACTATTGTTTAGGATAAGCTCCTTAACTTTTCCTATGAGGAGGTGTTCAGTCATGGGGGACTCTCGTGTATACCAAACAGGCAAGAGACTTATTGAAGTTTATCAGTGCCATTTTACTAAAAACCCCCAGTACGACATGAATACTTGGGTTTATTGGACAGGACTTGTTTCACAGCCGTCTTCTGGCACTGTATACTGTATGTAAATTATACATACCGTATAATTTACTTCTCTCTCTCCACCCACTAGCATATACTCTCCATGAGAGCAGAGATTTTTTGTCTTTTTAGTTCATTGATGTATCTTAAGTGCCTAGAATAATGTCTGTCATTGTAGGTGTTCAGTAAATATTTGAATGAATGAATGTGGAAAAGTCTAATGACAGGCCAATAAGTATCAGAAACCTGATTGAGAGAACAGGATTAGAACAGAGGATGTTAGATATTCCCAGTGAAAAGCATTGTTAAATTTTATTGGCTCAATGTGCCTCATTTCAGTAGGTGAAGATACTGAGCGAATTATTCATTCATTTATTCCTTCCTTCAATTTTTTTTTTAGCTCTTCAGCATACTGTTTACTTTCGTAGTATCTTTTATAGATAGTTCTCTCTTTACTGTGATATAATTTCTGTACTTCCAGAAATATTGTTGTTCTTTGACCTCTTTTTCATCATTTCTAAAAGCCTGCCTTCCGCTCTTAGAAATTACAATCACATTATTGCTTTGTTCAGTTCATCAAACATTTACTGAGCATTTGCTATAGCCCTGACACTGTATTAGGTGCTTGCATGTATGGATGAATAAGACACAATATTTGCCTTTAAGTAGCTCGTGATTTTGTAGATGGGACTCAAAAGGAAATAGATGTAATAACAGAAGTATGTTCTATGTAGAAGAGTGGTGTGGAGGAAGGAGCGCTTTACTATCTAGTGCATTTAAAGATTTCCAGGGCTTCCTTGGTGGCGCAGTGGTTGAGAGTCCGCCTGCCGATGCAGGGGACATGGGTTCGTGCCCCGGTCTGGGAAGATCCCACATGCTGCGGAGCAGCTAGGCCCGTGAGCCATGACCGCTGAGCCTGCGCGTCCGGAGCCTGTGCTTCGCAGCTGGAGAGGCCACAACAGTGAGAGGCCCGCATACCGCAAAAAAAAAAAAAAAAAAAAAAAAAAAAAAGATTTCCAGAGCGGCTGATGTCAGCAGCTTTAGTATTCTCTGTATCATGGTCCATTAGCTGCCACTTTAAAAAACATACACAAAAATAGACAGAATTGTATCATGAGCCCTTATCTACTCACCACCCAGGTTTAACAGTTGTCAGCTCATGGTCAGTTTTGTTTCATCTTACCTCCACCTACTTCCGCTCTAACTACATTGGTCGTGCTGTCTAGAAGCTTGGTCATTTTCAGGTTTAACTTTTTTTTTGGCAAAGCTGCTTTAAGATTTCTGTTTCTCAGAGTTTGAACTCTTCCCCTGGTCTTCACAGAAATTCATTTCTTTCTTGTCTTTGACACATTGTCTTTCTCTAGTTTGCTTTTGACTCCAGGCAGTTGAACAGTTTTGTAATATTTCCTATCCATAATTCCTCAAGAATGTTTTCTGCCTCTTACTGTTCTTTTCTTAGACTTGGGCTATAGATCATGATTTGACTTGCAGGAATTTAACTATCTTTGAAAAAATGACATCTTCCTCACATCTCTCTGTAAGAAATGTTCCAGTGATTCATGGTAAATACTATATTGCTTATACATTTCACAAAAAGGGCTACTCGCCATTCAAGTTTTTATTCGCCCAGTACCTGTTCTTCCAGGAGGAAATTTGGAGCTTTCAAGTTCTTATGCCACTGTCTCAATGGCCTGTATCTGGCTTTTCTTCCTCTTTCTGAATATTTGTCCTTCTGTCAAATGTCCTTCTGTCAAACTACTGCATGTTTTTCTCCTTAGGTGATTTCATCCTGCTCCTCATATCACTCTGCCTGTTCTGTTCTACAATTTCTCAGTCTCCTTTATGCTACAATATTGCTTATGAATATTACATTTTCTTAAGTTCTGTCATATTTATTTTGTGTAAAGCTCAAACATATTTATGTCTTCATCTCACATTTTCTTTTCCTAGAGAAGAGAGTATTTTTTGTTTTTAATAAATTTATTTATTTATTTTTGGCTGCATTGGGTCTTCGTTGCTGCCGCACAGCCTTTCTCTGGTTGTGGCGAGTGGTGGCTACTCTTCGTTGTGGTGCACGGGCTTCTCACTGCAGTGGCTTCTCTTGTTGCGGAGCATGGGCTCTAGGCGTGCGGGATTCAGTAGTTGTGGCACGCAGGCTCAGTAGTTGTGACTTGTGGGCCCTAGAGCACAGGCTCAGTAGTTGTGGTGCATGGGTTTAGTTGCTTTGCGGCATGTGGGATCTTCCTGGACCAGGGCTCCAACCTATGTCCCCTGCATTGACAGGCAGATTCTTAACCACTGCACCATCAGGGAAGTCCTGAAGAGAGTATTTTTAATCTTCCTTTTGGTTTTTTTTGGCTGTACTGCACGGCTTGTGGGATCTTAGTTCCCCAACCAGGAATTGAACCCGGGCCTTTGGCAGTGAAAGTGCAGAGTCCTAACCACTGGACGGCCAGGGAATTCCCGAGAAGAGAGTAGTTTTTTTTTTTTTCAAACATTGTTATTTTAATGTAATCACCATTAACAGGCTATAGTAAAATACTATAGTCTCTTTAGTAAAATAAATTTAGAAAAATGTAACTATAGATTTTTCTATATATATATATTTTTTTGGGTGTATAATTTTTTTTTTTTACTGGAGTATAATTGCTTTACAATGATGTGTTAGTTTCAGCTTCGCAACAAAATGAATCAGTTATATATATACATATGTTACTATATCTCTTCCCGCTTGTGTCTCCCTCCCACCCACCCACCCTATCCCACCCCTCCAGGCGGTCATAAAGCACCGAACTGATCTCCCTGTGCTATGCGGCAGCTTCCCACTAGCTATCTACCTTACGTTTGGTAGTGTATAGATTTCCATGCCTCTCTCTCGCTTTGTCACAGTTTACCCTTCCCCTTCCCCATAGCCTCAAGTCCATTCTCTAGTAAGTCTGTGTCTTTATTCCTGTTTAACCCCTAGGTTCTTCATGACATTTTTTTTCTTAAATTCCATATATATGTGTTAGCATATGGTATTTGCCTCTCTTTCTGACTTACTTCACTCTGTATGACAGACTCTAGGTCTATCCACCTCATTACAAATAGCTCAGTTTCGTTTCTTTTTATAGCTGAGTAATATTCCATTGTATATATGTGCCACATCTTCTTTATCCATTCATCCGATGATGGACACTTAGGTTGTTTCCATCTCTGGGCTATTGTAAATAGAGCTGCAATGAACATTTTGGTACATGACTCTTTTTGAATTATGGTTTTCTCAGGGTATATGCCCAGTAGTGGGATTGCTGGGTCATATGGTAGTTCTATTTGTAGCTTTTTAAGGAACCTCCATACTGTTCTCCACAGTGGCTGTATCAATTTACATTCCCACCAACACTGTAAGAGGGTTCCCTTTTCTCCACACCCTCTCCAGCATTTATTGTTTGTAGATTTTTTGATGATGGCCATTCTGACTGGTGTGAGCTGATATCTCATTGTAGTTTTGATTTGCATTTCTCTAATGATTAGTGATGTTGAGCATTCTTTCATGTGTTTGTTGGCAGTCTGTATATCTTCTTTGGAGAAATGTCTATTTAGGTCTTCTGCCCATTTTTGAGTTGGGTTGTTTGTTTTTTTGTTATTGACCTGCATGAGCTGCTTATAAATTTTGGAGATTAATCCTTTGTCAGTTGCTTCATTTGCAAATATTTTCTCCCATTCTGAGGGTTGTCTTTTGGTCTTGTTTATGGTTTCCTTTGCTGGGCAAAAGCTTTGAAGTTTCATTAGGTCCCATTTGTTTACTTTTGTTTTTATTTCCATTTCTCTAGGAGGTGGGTCTAAAAGGAGCGTGCTGTGATTTATGTCATAGAGTGTCCTGCCTATGTTTTCCTCTAAGAGTTTGATAGTTTCTGGCCTTACATTTAGGTCTTTAATCCATTTTGAGTTTATTTTGTGTACGGTGTTAGGGAGTGACCTAATCTCATACTTTTACATGTAGCTGTCCAGTTTTCCCAGCACCACTTATTGAAGAGGCTGTCCTTTCTCCACTGTACATTCCTGCCTCCTTTATCAACGATAAGGTGACCATATGTGCGTGGGTTTATCTCTGGGCTTTCTATCCTGTTCCACTGATCTATATTTCTGTTTTTCTGCCAGTACCATACTGTCCTGATTACTGTAGCTTTGTAATATAGTCTGAAGTCAGGAAGTCTGATTCCTCCAGCTCTGTTTTTCGTTCTCAAGATTGCTTTGGCTATTCGGGGTCTTTTGTGTTTCCATACAAATTGTGAAATTTTTTGTTCTAGTTCTGTGAAAAATGCCAGTGGTAGTTTGATAGGGATTGCATTGAATCTGTAGATTGCTTTGGGTAGTAGAGTCATTTTTACAATGTTGATTCTTCCAATCCAAGAACATGGTATATCTCTCCATCTATTTGTATCATCTTTAATTTCTTTCATCAGTGTCTTATAATTTTCTGCATACAGGTCTTTTGTCTCCTTAGGTAGGTTTATTCCTAGATATTTTTTTCTTTTTGTTGCAATGGTAAATGGGAGTGTTTTCTTGATTTCACTTTCAGATTTTTCATCCTTAGTGTATAGGAATGCCAGAGATTTCTGTGCATTAATTTTGTATCCTGCTACTTTACCAAATTCATTGATTAGCTCTAGTAGTTTTCTGGTAGCATCTTTAGGATTCTCTATGTATAGTATCATGTCATCTGCAAAGAGTGACAGCTTTACTTCTTCTTTTCCAATTTGGATTCCTTTTATTTCCTTTTCTTCTCTGATTGCTGTGGCTAAAACTTCCAAAACTATGTTGAATAAGAGTGGTGAGAGTGGGCAGCCTTGTCTTGTTCCTGATCTCAGTGGAAATGCTTTCAGTTTTTCACCATTGAGGATGATGTTGGCTGTGGGTTTGTCATATATGGCCCTTATTATGTTGAGGAAAGTTCCCTCTGTGCCTACTTTCTGCAGGGTTTTTATCATAAATGGGTGTTGAATTTTGTCAAAAGCTTTCCCTGCAACTATTGAGATGATCATATGGTTTTTCTCCTTCAATTTGTTAGTATGGTTTATCACATTGATAGATTTGCGTATATTGAAGAATCCTTGCATTCCTGGAATAAACCCCACTTGATCATGGTGTATGATCCGTTTAATGTGCTGTTGGATTCTGTTTGCTAGTATTTTGTTGAGGATTTTTGCATCTATGTTCATCGGTGGTATTGGCCTGTAGTTTTCTTTCTTTGTGACATCCTTGTCTGGTTTTGGTATCAGGGTGATGGTGGCCTCGTAGAATGAGTTGGGGAGTGTTCCCCCCTCTGCTCCATTTTGGAAGAGTTTGAGAAGGGTAGGTGTTGGCTCTTTTCTAAATGTTTGATAGAATTTGCCTGTGAAGCCATCTGGTCCTGGGCTTTTGTTTGTTGGACGATTTTTAATCACAGTTTCAATTTCAGTGCTTGTGATTGGTCTGTTCATATTTTCTGTTTCTTCCTGATTCAGTCTTGGCAGGTTGTGCCTTTCTAAGAATTTGTCCATTTCTTCCAGGTTGTCCATTTTATTGGCATAGAGTTGCTTGTAGTAATCTCTCATGATCTTTTGTATTTCTGCAGTGTCAGTTGTTACTTCTCCTTTTTCATTTCTAATTCGATTGATTTCAGTCTTCTCCCTTTTTTTCTTGATGAGTCTGGCTAATGGTTTATCAATTTTGTTTATCTTCTCAAAGAACCAGCTTTTAGTTTTATTGATCTTTGCTATCGTTTCCTACACTTCTTTTAAATTTATTTCTAATCTGATTTTTATGATTTCTTTCCTTCTGCTAACTTTGGGGTTTTTTTCCTTCTTTCTGTAATTGCTTTAGGTGCAAGTTTAGGTTCTTTATTTGAGATGTTTCCTGTTTCTTAAGGTAGGATTGTATTGCTATAAACTTCCCTCTTAGAACTGCTTTTGCTGCATCCCATAGATTTTGAGTCGTCGTGTCTCCATTGTCATTTGTTTCTAGGTATTTTTTGATTTTCTCTTTGATTTCTTCAGTGATCACTTCGTTATTAAGTAGTGTATTGTTTAGCCTCCATGTGTTTGTATTTTTTACAGATCTTTTCCTGTAATTGATATCTAGTCTCACAGCATTGTGGTCGGAAAAGATACTTGATACAATTTCAATTTTCTTAAATTTACCAAGGCTTGATTTGTGACCCAAGATATGATCTATCCTGGAGAATGTTCCATGAGCACTTGAGAAAAATGTGTGTTCTGTTGTTTTTGGATGGAATGTCCTATAAATATCAATTAAGTCCATCTTGTTTAATGTATCATTTAAAGCTTGTGTTTCCTTATTTATTTTCATTTTGGATGATCTGTCCATTGGTGAAAGTGGGGTGTGAAAGTCCCCTACTATGAATGTGTTACTGTCAATTTCCCCTTTTATGGCTGTTAGTATTTGCCTTATGTATTGAGGTGCTCCTATGTTGGGTGCATAAATATCTACAATTGTTATATCTTCTTCTGGATCGATCCCTTGATCATTACGTAGTGTCCTTCTTTGTCTCTTGTAATAGTCTTTATTTTAAAGTCTATTTTGTGTGATATGAGAATTGCTACTCCAGCTTTCTTTTGGTTTCCATTTGCATGAAATGTCTTTTTCCATCCCCTTACTTTCAGTCTGTATGCGTCTCTAGGTCTGAAGTGGGTCTCTTGTAGACAGCAAATATATGGGTCTTGATTTTGTATCCATTCAGCCAATCTGTGTCTTTTAGTGGTAGCATTTAGTCCATTTACGTCTAAGGTAATTATCGATATTTATGTTCCTGTTCCCATTTTCTTAATTGTTTTGGGTTCCTTATTGTAGGTCTTTTCCTTCTCTTGTGTTTCTTGCCTAGAGAAGTTCCTTTAGCAGCTGTTGTAGAGCTGGTTTGGTGGTTCTGAACTCTCTCAGCTTTTGCTTGTCTGTAAAGGTTTTAATTTCTCCATCAAATCTGAATGAGATCCTTGCTGGGTAGAGTAATCTTGGTTGCAGGTTTTTCTCCTTCATCACTTTCAGTATATCCTGCCAGTCCCTTCTGGCTTGCAGAGTTTCTGCTGAAAGATCAGCTGTTAACCTTATGGGGATTCCCTTGTTTGTTGTTTTTCCCTTGCTGCTTTTAATATGTTTTCTTTGTATTTAATTTTTGACAGTTTGATTAATATGTGTCTTGGCATATTCTCCTTGGATTTATCCTGTATGGGACTCTCTGTGCTTCCTGGACTTGATTAACTATTTCCTTTCCCATATTAGGGAAGTTTTCAACTATAATCTCTTCAAATATTTTCTCAGTCCCTTTCTTTTTCTCTTCTTCTTCTGGAACCCCTATAATTCGAATGTTGGTGCGTTTAATGTTGTCCTAGAGGTTTCTGAGACTGTCCTCAGTTCTTTTCATTCTTCTTTCTTTATTCTGCTCTGCAGTAGTTATTTCCACTATTTTATCTTCCAGGTCACTTATCCATTCTTCTGCCTCAGTTATTCTGCTATTGATCCCATCTAGAGTATTTTTCATTTCATTTATTGTGTTGTTCATCATTGTTTGTTTAATCTTTAGTTCTTCTAGGTCCTTGTTAAATGTTTCTTGCATGTTTATTCTATTTCCAAGATTTTGGATCATCTTTACTATCATTATTCTGCATTCTTTTTCAGGTAGACTGCCTATTTCCTCTTCATTTGTTAGGTCTGGTGGGTTTTTATCTTGCTCCTCCATCTGCTGTGTGTTTTTCTGTCTTCTCATTTTGCTTATCTTACTGTGTTTGGGGTCTCCTTTTTGCAGGCTGCAGGTTCGTAGTTCCCGTTGTTTTTGGTATCTGTCCCCAGTGGCTAAGGTTGGTTTAGTGGGTTGTGTAGGCTTCCTGGTGGAGGGGACTAGTGCCTGTGTTCTGGTGGATGAGGCTGGATCTTGTCTTTCTGGTGGGCAGGTCCACGTCTGGTGGTGTGTTTTGGGGTGTCTGTCGGCTTATTATGATTTTGGGCAGCTTCTCTGCAATGGGTGGGGTTGTGTTCCTGTCTTGCTAGTTGTTTGGCATAGGATGTCCAGCACTGTAGCTTGCTGGTCGTTGAGTGAAGCTGGGTGCTGGTGTTGAGATGGAGATCTCTGGGAGATTTTTGCCGTTTGATATTGTGTGCAGCTGGGAAGTCTCTTGTGGACCAGTGTCCTGAAGTTGGCTCTCCCACCTCAGAGGCACAGCACTAACTCCTGGCTGCAGCACCAAGAGCCTTTCATCCACATGGCTCAGAAGAAAAGGGAGAAAAAGTAGAAAAAAAGAATTAGGAGAAAGAAAGGAAGAAAGAAAGGAGGGAGGGAGGGAGGGAGGGAAGAAGGAAGGCGGGAAGGAAGGAAGAAAAGAAAGAAAGACGATAAAGTAAAATAAAATAAAGTAAAATATAATAAAGTTATTAAAATAAAAAAATAATTATTAAGAGGAAAAAAAAACCAAAAAACAAAAAAATGGATGGATAGAAGCCTGGAACAAATGCTGGAAGCAAAGCTCTACAGACAAAATCTCACACAGAAGCATACACATACACACTCACAAAAAGAGGAAAAGGGGAAAAAAATCATAAATCTTGCTCTCAAAGTTCACCTACTCAATTTGGGATGATTCGTTGTCTAAAGGAGGGAAGAAAGGAAAGAAAGAACGAAGATAAAGTAAAATAAAATAAAGTTATTAAAATAAAAAGTACTTACTAAGAAAAGAATTAAAAAAAAAAAAGGACGGGTAGAACCCTCGGACAAATGGTGGAAACAAAGCTCTACAGACAAAATCTCACACGGAAGCATACACATACACACTCACAAAAAAAGGAAAAGGGGAATAAATAATAAATCTTACTCTCAAAGTCCACCTCCTTAATTTGGGATGAATCGTTGTCTATTCATGTATTCCATAGCTGCAGGGTGCATCAAGTTGATTGTGGAGCTTTAATCCGCTGCTCCTGAGGCTGCTGGGAGAGATTTCCCTTTCTCTTCTTTGTTCTCACAGCTCCCAGGGGATCAGCTTTGGATTTGGCCCCGCCTGTGCGTGTAGGTCGCCGGGAGGGCGTCTGTTCTTTGGTCAGACAGGACGGGGTTAAAGGAGCCGCTGATGCGAAGGCTCTGGCTCACTCAGGCCGGGGGTAGGGAGGGTCACGGAGTGCAGGGCGAACCTGTGGCGGTGGAGGCCGGCGTGACGTTGCACCAGCCTCAGGCGTGCCGTGCGTTCTCCCAGGAAAGTTGTCCCTGGATCCCGGGACCCTGGCAGTGGCGGGCTGCACAGGCTCCCCGGAAGGGGGGTGTGGATAGTGACCTGTGTTCGCACACAGGCTTCTTGGTGGCGGCAGTGGCAGCCTTAGTGTCTCATGTCTGTCTCTGGGGTCCGCGCTTTTAGCCGCGGTTCGCGCCCGTCTCTGGAGCTCCTTTAAGCAGCGTTCTTAATCCCCTCTCCTGGAGCACCAGGAAATAAAGAGGGAAGAAAAAGTCTCTTGCCTCTTAGGCAGGTCCAGACTTTTCCCCGGACTCCCTCCCGGCTAGCTGTGGTGCACCAACCCCCTGCAGGGTGTGTTCACACCGCCAACCCCAGTCCTCTCCCTGGGATCTGACCAATGCCCGAGCCTCAGCTCCCAGCCCCGCCCGCTGCGGCGGGGGAGCAGACAAGCCACTGGTGAGTGCCGGTCGGCCCTGATCCTCTGTGCGGGAATCTCTCTGCTTTGGCCTCCGCACCCCTGTTGCTGTGCTCTCCTCTGCGGCTCCGAAGCTCCCCCCCTCCACCACCCGCAGTCTCCGCCCGCGAAGGGGCTTCCAAGTGTGTGGACACTTTTCCTCCTTCACCGCTCCCTCCCACTGGTGCAGGTCCCGTCCCTATCCTTTTGTCTCTGTTTATTCTTTTTTCTTTTGCCCTACCCAGGTACGTGGCGGGGGGGCTTTCTTGCCTTTTGGGAGGTCTGAGGGCTTCTGCCAGCGTTCAGTAGGTGTTCTGTAGGAGTTGTTCCACGTGTAGATGTATTTCTGGTGTATCTGTGGGGAGGAAGGTGATCTCCGCGTCTTACTCTTCCTCTATCTTCCGAGAGTAGTTTTAATGATGCATTATTTAAGTACAGAAGTAGAGACAGTGCTGTAAAGTTGTTGTCATGTTTTGCCTCTGTGAAGTTTTCATTTTCATGTTTTCAATCCCATCTTGTATTACATTATTCTTTAGGCTCCCATTCATTTCTTTCCCTCAGGAGTGCTTTTCTCAGCATTCTTTGCCCTAACTTCCTGAACCCTGAAAACACTTGCTGTAAGTTTGTCCTGTCACTTTGCAGATGGTTGTCCTGGCCAAGTGGTCACTGAGAATTCCAGTGTCGTCCTCTTCCCCTGTCGTTGATGGGAAGAGGATGCTTAGAACACACTCTTTGGGATGTGCTACTTACTTCTTACCATCAGGTGGCACTGCAGATTAATCAGTTTATTTCTACATCTTTAGAAATAGTAGATCTAGTAGGATGTTATCTTGTAAAGGAACAAGTTGATGTGGAACCTTTCATGGAAAATACTTGGAAGTGAAATTAAAGATAAACACGATATTGCTAACAAACACAAATTTATTTTCCTTTTATATCATGGAAGTGTACAGTATATATGTGAAGCTTAAAGGAAAGTAAATAATAAATCAGAATTTTTTTTCTTAGTTTTATTTTTCTCAGACTGTTAAATGTTTTAAAGTTTTGTTTTTATGAATGTCACATAGTAAGAATTTTTAGAGATGAATATTTGTAGGTAAAACTGCTGTTAGAATATAAGACTCAGAGTCCCCTGCATGAGGAAAATGTCTTTTGGTAAATATTGCCATCACAAATCCAGGTAATATGGCAGAACTGTTGCTTAGCAACTCTTGCTACTGAAAACCAAGTCCTGAATGTTTATGATGAGAGTGCAGTTATTGACTACATTATCTACTTAAATGTGTATATATAATATATTACCATGATTTCTTGGTGTGTGCTGGACAGGAGAAATACATGATGATTTGAAACTCTTGAGGAGTTTGAATAAGTTTTAGGATTACAGAAGAGAAATCAAGCAAATATTCCCATGGAAATTTAGAGTAGGTGTAAAGTGAAAATTCTTGGCCTTTTAAAAAAAATGTTTTTTCATCGTTAAGGTAAAATGTGTAGACTATTAGAATCCCCATAACTCCTAGGACTACCTTAGCACAACACTTTATAATCTTATGTTTCCTGCTTGTCTTTTATTCTTAGGCATTTTTATATTTGTATAGCTTTATTATGTTTATGTGGTATTTTTTATTTGACATTATAGATATTCCTCTAATTACAAAATAGACTAAGAGTATTTTTAAAATCCTGATTGATTTAGGAGTTAAGCTTGAGTTTCTACCACCAAGCAGGAGTTTGTAAGTCCTTTGAAACTCTTGAGTAGGTAGAATATTTTAGGAGTAGAGAAGAGAAGGCAAGGGAATGTCTCCTCTCCTCCTTGTTCTGTATGTTTTAGTGTGTATCTTTTATTCCAGAATAGACCAGTCTTTGACAGTGTGCATGATGTCTCATAGGGAATGCTTCCATAGCCCTCGTGGTTCTTTGAGTTGAAGGTATTTGGAGATATATGGAAGCATCTTGAGTCAAAACAATCCCTAGGAAGTGTTATTTACATATACTATGCAGGGATACTAAACAACCTATAATGCATGCACAGAGAAGAATTTTCCTGCCAAGCAGTCTCTGTTGAGAAACTGAAATGAATCCAAATGCTACAGTGTGAATTTGAATAGGACTAGCATCTTTGGAACCTTCTGGCTTATGTCAGAAGTCTTTTGTCCTTTCATCTTGCTTTAGTTTCTTAAACAAGTGCTCTTCCTTGCTCTCAGTTAACATCACTTGTTGTTACTTTAGCCACATTTTTCATTTCTTCAGCTTTTCCTGGTCTCTTGCTAACTTTGGCATTTACATAGTCAGAGCACTTAAAAGAAAATAACAGCTTTATTAAGATATATTCACAGACCATACAATTCACCCACTGCAAATGTACAATTCAGTGAGTTTTAGTATATTCACAGAGTTGTGTGATCATCACTACAATCGATTTTAGAACACTTCATCACCTCAAACTGAAGTCATTCCACATTTTTCCCCAATCCCTTTTTATGGCTTGATAGATCATTTCTTTGTAGCATTGAATAATATTCTATTGTCTGGATATACCACAGTTTGTTTATCCATTCACCTACTAGAGGACATCTTGGTTACTTCCAGGTTTTGGCAGTTATGAATAAAGCTGCTATAAATATGTATGTGCAGGTTTTTGTGTGGACATAAAGTTTTCATCTCCTTTGAGTAGGTACCATCGAATGCGATGGCTGGATTTTATAGTAAGAGTATGTTTAGTTTTGTAAGAAACCACCAAACAGTCTTCCAAAAGTGGCTGTACCATTTTGTACTTCCACCAGCAATGTCTGAGAGTTCCTGTTGCTGCACGTTCTTGCTAGCATTTGGCCATTCTAAAAGGTATGTAGTGGTATCTCATCGTCATTTTAATTTGTATTTCCCTGATGACATATAATGGGGAGCATCCTCTCATATGCTTATTTTGACATCTGTATATCTTCTTTGGTAAGGTGTCTGTTAAGGTCTTTGACTGATTTTTTTTAATCGGGTTGTTTTCTTGTTGTTGAGTTTTAAGAGTTCTTTTTATATTTTGGGTAACAGTTCATTATCAGATGTGTCTTTTGTACATATTTTCTGTCAGTCTGTGGCTTGTCTTCTCATTCTCTTGACATTGTCTTTTGCCGAGCAGAAGTTTTAAATTTTAGTAAAGTCCAGCTTATCAATTATTTCTTTCATGGATTGTGTCTTTGGTGTTGAATCTAAAAAGAAATCACTATACCCAAGGTCATCTAGGTTTTCTCCTATGTTATTTTCTAGGAGTCTTCTAGTTTTATGTTTTAAGTTTTGGTTTATGATCCATTTTGAGTTAATTTTTGTGAAGGGTGTAAAGTCTGGGTTTAGATTCATTTTGTTTTGCATGGATGTTCATTTGTTCCTGCACCATTTGTTGAAGAGCCTATCTTTCCTCTATTGTACTACCTTTGCTCCTTTGTCAAAGATCAGTTGGCTATATTTATGGGCGTCTATTTCTGGGCTTTCAAATCTGTTCCATTGATCAGTTTGTCTACCCTTCACCAGTATCACTCTCCTGATTCATGTAGCTTTATAGTAAGTCTTGAAGTGGGTAGTGTCAGTCCTCCCAGTTTGTTCTTCAATATTGTATTGGCTAATCCATGTCTTTTGTTTCTACATGTAAACATTAGAATCAGATTGTTCATATCTGTAAGTTAACTTGTTGGGATTTTGATTGGAATTGCATTGAATCCACAGATCAGGTTGAGAAGAAGTGACATCTTGACAATGTTGAGTCTTTCTATCTATGAACATGGAATATCTATTCAATATTTATTTAGTTCCTTCATTTCATTGGTATTTTGTGGTTTTCCTCATATAGATCTTGTACATATTTTGTTAGATTTATACGTAAGTATTTCATTTTTAGGGGTGCTAATGTAAATGATTTTAATGTGTTTTTAATTTTCATTTCCACTTGTTCATTGATGGTATATAGGAAAGCATTTGACTTTTGTCTATTAACCTTGTATCCCACAACTTTGCTATAAATTGCCTATTAGTTCCAGGAAGTTTTTGGTTGATTCTTTCAGATTTCTACATAGATGATCATGTCACTTCTGAACAGAGACAGAGTTATGTCTTCCTTCCTGATATGTATACCGTTTATTTTCTTTTCTTACCTTATTGCATGACCAAGGACTTCTAGGTCCATGTGGAAAAGGAGTGTTGAGAAGGGACATCCTTGCTTTGTACCTGATCTTAGTGGGAAGGCTTTGAGTTTCTCACCATTAAGTATGGTGTTATGTGTAGGTTTTCTGTAGATTGTCTTTATCAGGTTGAGAAACCTCTCCTCATCTTTTGCCTTTTAATCGATTGTTTATCTTTTTATTGTTGGATTATAAACATTCTTTGTATATTTTGCTTATAAGCCCCTTATCAGGTATATGATTTGCAAATATTTTCTCTTGTCCTGTGAATTGTATTTATTTTCTCGATGGTATTTGGTAAAGTTTTAAATTTTGATGAATTTAACTGATCTTACTTTAGTTGCATGTGCTTTGGTATCATATTTGAGAATGCTTTACCTAGCCCAAGGTCATGAAAGTATACTCCTAGATCTTCTTCTAAGAGTTTTATAGAGTTGCCTCTTTATGCTTAGCTTTATGATCCACTTGGAGTTAATTTCTGTCTATGGTGTAAGGAAGAGGTCCAGCTGTTCTTTTGCATGTGGATACCTAGTGGTTCCAGCACTGTTTGTTGAAAAGACTATTCTTTCTCCATTGAATTGTCTTGGTACCCTTGCCAAAAATCACTTGACTTTAGATGTAAGGGTCTGTTTCTGGATTTTAAAATCTGTTTTATTGATGTGTGTATCTGTCCTTTTGCCAGTACCAACACTGTCTTGATTATTGTAGCTTTGTAGTAAGCTTTGAAATCTGGAAGTGTGAGTGAATTTCCCACATTTCTGTTACTGATTGCAATCTGAGGACATATTTGTATGATTTCAACCCTTTTAAATTTGTCAGGACTTGTTTTGTGGCCTAGCATATGGTCTGTCCTGGAGAATGTTTCATGTGCACTTGAGATGAATGGTTGCTTTCATTCTGCTGTTGAGTGGAATGTCTGTTAAGTCAAGTTTGTGTATAATGTTGTTCAAAACATATTTCCTTTTTTCTTTTTTTTTCTTTTTTTTTTTTGCCATGCTGTGTGTCTTGTGGGATCTTAGTTCCCTGACCAGGGATTGAACCGGGGCCCTCAGCAGTGAAAGTGTGGAGTCCTAACCACTGTACTGCCAGTGAATTCCCAAGACATATTTCCTCATTGATCTTTCTAGATGTTCTCTCCATTTTTGAAAGTGGAGTATTGAAATCTCCAACTGTTATTGTTCCTGGCTGAGCAAGCTGGGTTGGACATGACTGAGGCCCACTGTTTTTGGCCTGATATGCCTGGGGTAGAGCTTCTGCCCCATGACTGATGCCTGGGTGGAAGAAGAGTACCCCAGACCTTTTGGCTGTGCTTGTCTGGAATAGAGCTTCAGTATGTAGCTCAGTTAGATGAGAAATACTAGCTGTCGGGCTTCCCTGGTGGCGCAGTGTTTGAGAGTCCTCCTGCCGATGCAGGGGACACGGGTTCGTGCCCCGGTCCGGGAAGATCCCACATGCCGCGGAGCGGCTGGGCCCGTGAGCCATGGCCGCTGAGCCTGTGCGTCCGGAGTCTGTGCTCTGGAACGGGAGAGGCCACAACAGTGAGAGGCCCACGTACCGCAAAAAAAAAAGAAAGAAAGAAAGAAAGAAAAGAAATGCTAGCTGTCTGCTTTTCTTGGGGAGAAACTGTAGCCCTAGATTAAGAGCCGGAGTGAGAGGGCCCCATGTTCTTGGCTCATTCTGCCTGGAGTATAGCTTCTGTCACACTGGGGCAGGAGTGAGTTTGTGGCTCAAATGCCACAGATTGTTGCTATTTTTACCAAGATTTAGTAGTATTTCTTGCATAAATGTTTCTCCATTTGCTGTATGTCCTTAAATATGCTTTCCAGAGACTGTAAATGGTTGCTTTTTATAACTTTTATCAGTTACAGTTGTTTAACTGAGGAGAGGATCTGTGGAGCTCTTCATGCCACCATCCCAGAAGTGTTCTCTCTCCTTTCTTTTAAACTGGAAATTGAATCTAGAGTCTTGATTAGATTGTGGCTGATCAGTTTTGGTAGTTCAGAGATGAGGTTGTATACTTCTTTTTGCATCATCACATCAGGAGGCACTTTAGCTCAAGTTGTGCAGCTGTTGGTGATACTAAAGTTGCTTTCTTGGTTGAGCCGGAGACTGACAGATCCCTTCATTTTAAAGGTTTGTTTATTTCTTCATTGTATTTAGCAAGTAATCTGTGGGGCGATACACTGGGAATATTCTGTTCCCCAACAGCTCTTCTTTCACTTAATGGTTTTAGCATCCATATTGATCTATGCCTGAATAAATTATTTCACTGAGGGAACCTTTTTTGATTTTGAAATTCTTTTTTCTTCAATTTTTCTTGTAATCTTACACCTTCTTTTCTTCAGTCAGTTTACTTACTGCTTTAACTTTTAAAAGTGGGGTGTGGTTATTG
Source organism: Tursiops truncatus (assembly GCF_011762595.2). Classification (NCBI taxonomy): domain Eukaryota; kingdom Metazoa; phylum Chordata; class Mammalia; order Artiodactyla; family Delphinidae; genus Tursiops; species Tursiops truncatus. The sequence goes on from NC_047036.1 coordinate 48,995,738, forward strand.
TTTGTGTGGAATGTCCTAAAACTAAGGACAAGCACAGATAATGTAGTAGTCTAAAGAAAATTGTCATGGCTGAAGTTAAAGTCGATGCAGGCCTGAGAAGTCTGTTTGTTGGTGGCAGGCAGGGGTACTGAGTTTTCCCTATTTGTTTCTTTTAATGAAAATTGGTAAATTTCCAACTACAGGTGCATCTGTATTATCTTTGGATTTCGGATTTTTCCACAGTGGGCAAAGTATCTTATAGAATCAAGCCTAGAAAGTCCAGTTACAAGGTATGAGTATTTTTAGGCTCTTGGTCACATATTGCTAGATTATTTAGACTTTAATAGAATCAAAGCCTACAATAAAGTTCAGTAATGAATAAATTGAACTGACTGACTTGTGAAATAGTGAGAAGGGTGAAATGCCTGCCCTTTTAATTTTCACCTTCTCTTTTCGTATTATTGTTCTTAGAGGAAAAAAAGAGTATGCATTTAGATTTTGAATAATGCTCTTCTGTAGTGTAGTTGAGAGCTAATAAAATGCTCACAAGCAGTGTTTCCTCTTGCTTATGATTTTGAAACTATACATATTAATGAAAATCAAAGCAACCTCAGTGTATACACTATTAATTAGAAGACCTAGGCAAATTTAATCTTGCTGTTTGCTTGGTTGTCTCTTGATAATTTATAGGAGCACAGAAAGGGAAAGGATACATTGTTTTAACATAGGTATGGGATTTCTCTCACTACACATAGACCTCAACAGAGGAGATGTAACAGCACTTCTACTGTGAGAGACTAGCTTCCATGGCCTTCAGGCCTACATGATGATTGATCACCATGAAGATCCTGTCAAGTTCTTTGAGAAATACCTCTGCCCATTCCCACCAGTTAGTCTGTGTCTGTCTCTCCCTCTCCTCTTACCTTCTACCCTGTCCCTTCTTTTCTCATTCCTTACCCCCTTCTTTTCTTCTTCCCTCTCTTTCTCTGTCAGTCTCAGGTCTCTGGCTTTTTTGGAGACTAGTTGTGTGTCTGCTTCACTACTATGTGCAAATAACAGTAGTAGCCCTGTTATATTTCTGCATGCTAATTCCAAGAGAAAGATATTGAAGGTTAGTTTCCAGGTGTATTACCCTCCAAACTGACTACTGCTAGTCAGTAGTCATCTATCTTTTATCCCAAATGAAGTTTATTTCCACACTGTTACATTTGAATGACTCAGTACATTTCTCCCCCTGTTCTTTGTTGCCATTGTTGTCCTCTCAAGAAAACTCCACAATTGAGTACTGTATGAATATTTAATACATAGAAAATGTAGTCCTTTCAGATTTCTGATGGATTTAGGAATCTTTTTCTCCAGGAACCTATTATGGGAGAGCCTGGTGTGTTTCTAATTATTAGGGAGTAGGGTGGTATGTTTTAGTAGGAAGAGCTGGGATTCTAAACACCTTGTTATTAGGGCTCACTCTGCCATGTACTAGTTTTCTACAATGATCCTGGACAGTTCTCTTGATAGCTGTAAGTTCTTCCTCTATAAAACAGTGATATTAGTACACATGCCATATTTGCTTTTTTATAGGTTTGTTATGGGATCTTTAAAAAATTTAATAGGCTTTAGTAATGTGGTATGTTTAATAATCCATTATGGGTCTGGATTGTTATTTTTGATGATGCACTTAATCTGCAATTTAGGAACTGATTGCTGCCTGAAGCTTCCCTTCAGGAAGTTGATTAGTACTTGGAAATATTTCCAGTATAAGTTATGAATGATGATTTGTTTCTCAGACCGAAAAGCCTTTTTACCCAATAGATAAATCACTCATAATATTGCTTCTGTGGGGGAAATATACTCTGATTCCAACTGGTATTCTAGAAACTTATTTTTCATAGTTTTTTTTTTTAATACTTAGCAGCATCAGTATTTATTTATTTATTTATTTGGCCATGCCGTGTGGCATGCAGGATCTTAGTTACCCGACCAGGCATCAAACCCGTGCCCCCTGCATTGGGAGCTTGGAGTCTTAACCACTGGACCGCCAGGGAAGTCCTGTAGTTTGTTTTAGTAAGAATAATTCTCTGCCTCCCACCTCATTATTTCCCATATTTTGGGGAGAGAAAATGACCCTTTCTAATTCTTATCTTAACAACTACTGCAGTGCTTGGCATAGAATTGGTTCTCCAAAAATATATAAGCTGAGCTTTCCTTCCCAGACTGGATGAGCTTTTTGGGAGCAAGGATCAAAGCAAGAGGAGGAGAGGACAGGGCATATACTGCTGGGGAAGACCTGGATGGAGCAGGGTGCTGGAGGGAGGTAGGGATGGGGAACTCTAGCATTTCCATTAGAACAGGTGAATGGCGAGAGTAAGTGGGGCATAAAGTTAAGAGTACATAGACTTAAAATTTTTTTAAATATTTATTTAGGCTGTGCTGGGTCTTAGTTGTGGCATGCAGGATCTTCCTTGTGGCGTGTTTAGTTGCAGCATGTGGGCTTCTTAGTTGCGGCATGCATGTGGGATCTAGTTCCCCGACCAGGGATCGAACTTGGGCCCCCTGCATTGGGAGCACAGAGTGTTACCCAGTGGACCACCAGGGAAGTCCCAGAGATAAGAGAACATAGACTTAAGGATTGCTTTGTTGCGAAGGTCCAGAGAAGTGTGAAGGTGTGTGTGTATGTGAGTGCTCTGCACAATCTTTGTTCTAGGTAACAATTGCTCTGGGGGTTGGCAGTAGTCAGTGATTTTATTTTTCAAGTAGTAACCCAAAACAGAGACATGGCTTTTTTCTTTCTTTTTGCAGGTTGAGTTTGGGGTAGGGATGAGTTCTGGTATAGCCTTTCTCTATTATTATATTCGTATATTTTTCCTATCTTCCAGTGACTTTTTTTGTGTGTGTATCAAAGTCCAGACACTTTATTTTCCCCTACAAGGTCGTCCGTCACATGATCTGTTCCTGCCTACATCTCCAATCTCATCTTGTACTACTTTCCACTTTTCTCATTAAGTGCCAATTATACTGGCTTTCTTAAGTTTGTTTATAATATTAAGGCCTTGTTTTCAGTTGTTTTCCCAATCCAGAACTCTGCTTTCAGATCTTTGCTTGTGGGTCTCTCTTGTCACTCTCATGTCTCTTGTAAATGTCACTAGAGAAACCTTCTCTGAACACCCAATCTGAAGTAACACATTCAGTTAGAGTCAATTTTTAACATTATTTTCTTCATATCACTACCTCTTTCTTTTTTTAAAAAACAGATCTGTTTTCTTCCACTAGAATGTAAACTGCATGAAGTCAGAACACCATTTTGTTCACTGCTATTTTCTCAGCACCTAGAACAGTGCCTGGTATGCAGCAGGCTTTCAGCAGTTTTATTGAATAAATCAGTTAATTAGCTCCTGTGTGGTTCAGTGTGAAGTCCTTTATTGCTCGAAATTGATCACTTTTGTTAATTCAGCAAATATTTATTAAGCATATGTCATGTATCTTGTTGGGCCCTGGGACTACAGAGATGCCTTAAATGTCTGTTCTGTCACTCAAGGAAGGCAGTATTAGATATTGATTAAGAATAGTGGCTTTGGGGATTTCCCTGGTGGTCCAGCAGTTAAGACTACGCTCCCAGTGCAGGGGGCCTGGGTTTGATCCCTGGTCAGGGAACTAGATCCCACATGCCGCAACTAAGAGCCTGCACGCTGCAACTAAGAGATCCCGCATGCCGCAATGAAGATCCCACGTGCTGCAACTAAGACCTGGTGCAGCCAAATAAGCAAACAAACAATTGAGTCCCCATCCTGGCCTCTTGTCTAAGGCCAGCATTTAAAAAAAAAGAATAAAATAAAGAATAGTGGCTTTGGTGTTCAAGTCCAGGGACTGCTACTTAGTAGATTGTGACCTTGGCAAGGTAAGGTCTCTGATCCTTTAGGTTTCTCCCTAAAAAATGGGGATAAGAGTATCTACTACATAGAATAATTATTAGGAATAAATAAATGAATAAAGCACTTAGTACAATGCTTGGCATGTAATATATGCTCAGATCTTGGCTTTTGTTTTTATTTATTTTATTTTATTTTTTTTAAAGCTGGTTGCTCTTACATTGCTTGGGAGAGAATCAGTGAATTCCTGCTCTGTATACCTCAGTTCCCTTGTGAGAACTGCAAATTAGTGCTGGGTCAACCTTTTTTTAAAAAAAAAAATATATATATATAAAAAATATATTTAATTTGTTTATTTTTGGCCACGTTGGTTCTTTGTTGCTGTGCACAGGCTTTCTCTAGTTGTGGTGAGCGGGGGCCACTCTTTGTTGTGGTGTGCAGGCTTCTCATTGCGGTGGCTTCTCATTGCGGTGGCTTCTCGTTGCGGAGCACAGGCTCTAGGCGCACAGGCTTCCGTAGTTGTGGCACACGGGCTCAGTAGTTGTGGCTCACGGGCTCTAGAGCGCAGTCTCAGTAGTTGTGGCGCACAGGCTTAATTGCTTCGCAGCACGTGGGATCTTCCCGGACCTGGGCTTGAACCCATGTCCCCTACATTGGCAGGCGGATTCTTAACCACTGCACCACCAGGGAAGCCCTAGCTTTTTCTTTTTTTAAAATTAATTAATTAATATTTATTTTTGGCTGCATTGGGTCTTCGTTGCTGTGCTCGGGCTTTCTCTAGCTGTGGAGACTGGGGGCTACTCTTCATTGCGGTGCGTGGGCTTCTCATTGCGGTGGCTTCTCTTGTTGAGGAGCACGGGCTCTAGGTGTGCAGGCTTCAGTAGGTGTGGCTTGCGGGCTCAGTAGTTGTGGCGCATGGGATTAGTTGCTGCGAGGCATGTGGGATCTTCCCGGACCAGGGATCAAACCCATGTCCCCTGCATTGGAAGGCGGATTCTTAACCATTGTGCTGCCAGGGAAGTCTTGGGTCTACCTTTTTTAGTAAGAATGTATAATCGAAACTGCTGTACATCTTGTCATTCACTGCATTAGCAGTAGAGCTGGACTTTCAGGTGTACCTTAGTTTTAGATGTTCTAAAGTTGTGCTTCTCAAACTCTGACAATTATTAAGATTTACCTAGAGAACTTACTAAAGCACAGCTTTTTGTCCCACTGCCTCCTGCCTTCAGCCCCTATTTTCATTTGCTAGGTTTGGAGAGAGGGTTGAGAATTTGCATTTCTGTGAGGTGATGCTGGTGTTGCCAGTCCTTGGGCCACACTTTCAGTGAGATTGTGCTAATATGGTATAGCCACTAGCCACATGTGGCTATTGAGTACTTGAAATGTGGTTAGTTTGAAATAAGATGTGCCTTAAGTATAAAATATACACAGGAGTTTGAAGATTTAGTATAAGAAATGTAAAATATCTCATTGTTACTTTCAAAAATATTGATTGCATGTTGAAAGGATAACATTTTGGAAATATTGAGTTAAATGTAATATAATAAATCTAATTCCACATGTTTCTATTTCTTAATGTGGCTACTTAAAAGGTAAAAAGTACATACATGGCTTGCTTTTGTGGCTTGCATTATATTTCAACTACGCAGGAAGACATACTGCCTATCTCTTTAAAGTATCTTCTTAGGGCCTCCATGAAGTGAGTCTCTCTTATATAGCCTGTTTTTGAAATCACACATTATCAACAAACCGTCTAAATTGAGTAAAAATCCATTCACTTATTACCAAGTGGTAATGAAACATGGAAACTTACATTGTTCAAGAAACTCCTATAATGGAAAAGAATCTGAAAAAGTATCTATGTATCTATCTAACTGAATCACTTTGCTGGGTACTTAAAACTAACACAACATTGTAAATTAACTATACTTCAATAAAAAAAATTTACCAAGAAAGTAAACAAAACAAAACACCCCCAAAACTCCTAATTAGTGAGGGAGACAATATATATTTACAGGGTACCACCCTAGTCAGTTCTAAAATACAGACAACAGACTACTAATTTAAAAGTAGTTCAGCTCCATTACTAATTGGTAATATTTTGTCTGATTCCAGTTATTATGCCCTAGCGCTGCTTTACTCACATAGACTTCAAAATGACTAATTTCCTTAAAAGTTGTAATATTTGGGTAAAATTTCTTGTTGAATCAACTTTTGGAATCTTCCCTTTTCATGAGTCATTGCAATTTAATTACAACTCTTAACAAAGGAGGTAATTTGCTTTGGCTATATTCCTTATGGGTTAATGACTTTTAGACTTCTACTGTCTGGAACATTCTTCAGTTTTAGGTAACTACTGTCATAAAGCTAATTCCCAGTCACCTCTGTACTGGGAACTATTTTTTATCAACTCTTAGTTTTCAGTTTTAATCTTGCATACTTTGTATATGTGTATTGTGAACTATACATACTTTTCTGAGTAAACAATTGTACACAATTTTGGGGATGATTAGAAACAGAATCCTGGAGAATTCAATAAATTGCTTATGTATTTTTAGAATGGCTTCAGATTCTTGGTACAGGATTAGATCATCCAACCCTTAAGATCCTTTCTAACTTTTCTCCCTTTTATTAGTGTTAATTTTTTAAGTATAATATACATTCAAGTATGTTAACTTATCATTGCCAGGTTTCCATGGATCTCAATAGTGCCAGTACTGTCGTTCTTCAGGTCTTAACACAGGCCACCAGTCAGGATACTGCTGTGTTAAAACCAGCTGAGGAGCAGTTGAAACAGTGGGAGACGCAGCCAGGTTTCTATTCAGTGTTGCTGGTAAGTTGTTCTAAAAGAGTTTACTATAAATTTTAATAAAATGAGACACTATTATTTTTAATTGTCCTAAAAACTTACTTGTATTGGTGGTTTACTTTAGTGAAACTGATCCAAATGTTTGCCTGCCATTGCTCCTGCCACATATAAATTCAGAGCATGGCTCTTTGAGAATGTTTAAAAAATGTTTATTGATGATTGAATAAATAACCCAGCAGGGTACTGGTAGAATCTGCTCAGTAGACAACACTGTGCTGATAATCTATTTTAGTGTGTTAATGCTGACCTGAAGACTTTAGGTAGTACACTTTGATGTTTTGTCTTCATCCTTATCCTTGCCCCAGTTAATTTATGTTGTCAGAGTTGTTCAGGTCTCCCCACCACTGCATCCGTCAGGTCTACCTTGGTCAGTGTGTTTCACTTTAAAACGCCATTTTCTTTTCCCCTGTCTAAAAATTTTATTTTCTTAACATATCTGATGTTTTCCTGGGTATTATGGGAAATAGTATGATAATTAACAATATGTGCTTTAACTATATCTTTCTGCGAGTTAGAAGCTTTTGGTTAATTAATGAAAATCGTTTTCTCAATGCCAGAATGAAAAGATGTCTTTTTGTATTGAAGGCCTTTCTTATTCTTTTCTTCTTCGGAAAATTTCTGAACTCTGATTAGTGTGTGAGATTTAGTTTCTGGCCATGGCAAGGAGGTTACCAGTTGGATCAAAAACCAATTCAGTATGTGTGACTGGGTCAAAAATTCAGAGCAGAACTGTTTACTATATCTTGTAAAATAGAAAATTATGACACTACATACATATTTTGACTTCATGACTAAAAAGTTTTGAGTTGTTACATTTAAGAAGTTCCTAGTCATGCCTGGAAGGGAAATTAAATATCTGGAGTCATACGTGATATTCTGAATATATAACATGAAAGTTGGCTCTTTGACACAATAACACAAAGATAAAAAACATTAATTTCTAAAGATACTAAAGAAAGTATCTTATTCTTGTAGATAATCCCAGCATTATGTTTGTAAATTTGGGGCATAGTATAAATCTTTAGAAAATCTCTGACTATATGCTTATTTAAATGAATGTGCTCTGTATTTAGCCTTGTGTTTTTTCAGGCCAAAATAGAAAACATTTTATCTTATTTTGGTTACTGCTTGACCTTGGAAAAACCAATAGACTTGCTTGATACCTTTTGTGTAATGTATGAATTATTAATATTAAGTGCCTAGACCTTTTTGTTTTTATTTTTACTAGGTATACTTTTCTTCTTAGAGGGATAGTAAAATTTCTTTTAGATAGAATAGATTATAATAGATTTAAAAACTGCTGAGTTTATTTTTTCTTTTTTCCCTGTACTCACTGTCTTGCCACATTTGCTCTGTTTGAGCCTTAGCCATCCAGTTTAGTCTGGAGATTCCTACATTTGTATATCTGATCTCAGGTGTGTGTTCCAATCCTGTTATTCAATATGTTTATTCAGTATATAATATATATTTACTTGGATTGACACCTGCAGCTTGACTTTTCTTGGTTCCTAAGTGTAGCTGAGTTCGGCTGAGATCCGCCAACTTCCGCAGTATTCCCACGTTACTTTCATTCATTCACTCATTTGCTCAGTTGAAATTTATGAAGTTTCTGCTTTGCTGGGCTGTGTGCTAGACTCCACTCATAAGACACAACTCAGTCTAGTGTGGGAGGTAGGCATGTAAAGTGTTGAAGTCGAATGCAATTAATTAGTTATGCAATTAATGTGGTGAGAGAATCTGTTCTTTCTTTTGGAAAGGAGACCCAAAAGAGGGACTCTGACTCAGTTGTCAGGGGTCTTAAGGAATAAGTGGGCATTACACAACTATCTTCGTAACTTTTTTTTCGTTGCACATGATTTTTTAAAAATAGGTTTATAGTATACATACCTATTTTTAATACTTAACATCAATTGTTTTTATAGTAAAGGAGATACTTCCACATCATTGTTTTTGGCTTTGAGGTTTTCCCACACAAGGTTGTGTTTAAGAGGTCAACTCCAGGGATTTGAGTTGTTTTTGGTGTGAGGTGTAGTACAGTTTTAGTTAGTTAACATATTCCTACAATCCTGTTTGTCCTATGTACCCGCTATTCTAGAAACATTTTTTAGAAAGCAGTAGAACATTTTAATTCTCACTGTGATGTTTTAAATTACAGTGTTAGTATTAGGTTTACTATTCTTTTTATTTCATATACATTTATAACTGTCACTTATAAGCTTTTGATAACAATTTTAATAAATTTTAAAATCAATTAAAGGTTATAGAACAGTTGTAATTTTGACTTCAAGGTCATGTTGCTCGGTTTAGCTTGCACAGTCATTTTTACACTGTCCCACTATGGTGCAAGGCAGGGACTGCCTGTATTTGATTAACACAGTGAATAAATTTTTTGAGTAATGGTTAACTTTGAGTTGAAATTATTCATATCACTTCTGCCTTTATATTACTTGAAAATATTTTGCTGTCGAACTCATTCGTAAGCATAATTGCTTTGATAAGGAGGATGCTTTGAAATTGTTTATTTCATAGCATGAATTAATAACCCAGGGGCTTTGGCTCTTTGAATCTGTGCTGTGGTGGGTCTGCTTTTTCTTTTTTAATTTAGCAGTGTTTATTTTAGTTTCGTGTGTGTGCGTGTAGATTATGCTGTGTAATTAGATTTGTTTCTGAATTTAATTTTTTATTAGGAAAAATTTAAAACCTACCTAAATATAGAATAGTATAATGAATCTCCACATACCCATTACTCAGCTTACATAATTAACATGCTCCCGAGCAGATATGCTTTCTTACATGAATTGTAGAGCTATAGATATTTAGAAAATAACGATATGATATGGGTAGTGATAAAATTTAAGTGAAGCATTTAATTAAAAATCTATCCATACTTTTTTGAGTTATGTTAATTATACTTCTAACTTATTACATGTTCATTCTGATGCTTTGTTTTTTATTTACAGAATATTTTCACAAACCACACTCTGGATATAAATGTAAGGTGGCTTGCTGTGCTGTATTTTAAAAATGGAATTGATCGCTACTGGAGACGTGTAGCACCTCAGTAAGTTCCACCTCTTCCCCCCCTCAGTGTCATCCTTTTCAAATTCAAGGCGGTGTAAGACTGTTATCTGTTAATCTTCATTCTTTATGTGAAAGAATTCATTTGTGCTTACTTCAGCAGCACATGTACTAAAATTGGAACAGTACAGAGATTAACATGCTCCCTGCTGTAGGATGATATGCAGATTTGTGATGTGTTTGATATTTAAAAGAAAAGAAGTGTGTTAACTACTGAAGAAGTAAAGTGTTCTACATAGTTAATTACAAATCAACATCTATAATACTGCCTTTTTCTGTGAGTTTTTTTTTTCCCCATGGGCATAGGGTTTGTGGATTTCTCATTGGCCTTCTGTCTTAGAGGATCTCTGATTTTATGGGCATAAAACAAATGCTGAATTAATGAATCATGTTCAGAAATGTCCTTTTTTTTTTAAAGGAAGTACAAGGCTTGAATTCTGGAAAATGTCATTGAGAAGGAACTCCCAGGTCATTTCTGAGCCAACTGATGTTAATTCTCTAGTCTTCTGCATAATTGCCTCTGTGGTGGAAATTGGGTAGTATATATTTGTAATCTCATCAGATTCAGTTGTAACTTCTCTTTACGTGGTTAAGTGAACAAATTTTTCTTAATAGTTAATTACATGTTATATAATTGATGGAAAGACAGTGTAGACTGGACCCAGGAATTTGTTGGATAGAAAACAGTGAACTTTGCCAAAGGAGTAACATAGTCTTTGTCCTCCAGTAGATGGCACCACAACTCTGTAGTTTTTATATTTATAAGCCCCTTTTTAAAAAAAATGAATACCTCATAGTGCTTGTAAAATATGCTCTTGAGTAATATTGGAAGTAACTAGAGTATTTTAAGGCTACACTTAGGATACTATAGTATAAATCAAACCCTTCTCTATTTATTTTAGAATTAATTAATAATTTTGAGAGAAATGGAGTGTTTAGTGATGAGAAATTTTGTATGTTGTTGAGTTGTAGGAAACAATGCAACAAGATATGTTTCTACTGCTATGTCCAGTTAAATTTTATATGTACCCTAAAATTCATTTTGTTTTACTAGTTATATGAAGAATATGGTTATAAGTGACTGTCTTGGATGGGAGAGTAAATTTATAGTTAAATATTTCAGATTGTACTTTCATGTAAAGAATTAGAAACTGGAATTTAGTTTAAATTTTAAAAGTTAAGGGAGATATCTTACAATAAGTAGTTAAACCCCAAGCTGTCTCTTTTAGTGATATATTGAGATACAAGCTAGAAAGGAGATGAATGTACTTAGGCAGGAAGGATGCTAAGAATGTAAAGCAGGGAGCAAAGATTAGTTATCAAACTCATTTAAATTTCAGACACTTAAAAAAAAACAACTGTGTTCCTATCTAAGTTCCTTCTTATAGTTTCTGTTCTTACCACTGTTGGCACAGAATGATTAATTTAAGCTTATATCATTACTATGTAAAATGCAATTCTTACTGGGTCCTAATTAATTAGATACTATCCAATTTCTGCTTGGGATATAGTCTGAATTCATCTAATGATAACAAGTGCATGAAGTTGAAGGTGGAATGCTAACTCTTATTGTAGAATTGCTAAAAACATGAGATTTCTCAGGTTAATGGCTTGTTTTCTTTAATAGTTATATAGTTTAATACAGTTGCATATAGTTACATGAAAACTGTTGAACCTGGCTTCTTGACATAGAAGAAAACTTGAATTTCAAGCTTGAATCAAAACATTATAGGAGGGGCTTCCCTGGTGGCACAGTGGTTGAGAATCTGCCTGCTAATGCAGGGGACACAGGTTCGAGCCCTGGTCTTGGAGGATCCCACATGCTGTGGAGCAACTGGGCCCGTGAGCCACAACTACTGAGCCTGCGCGTCTGGAGCACGTGCTCCGCAACAAGTGAGGCCGTGATAGTGAGAGGCCCGCGCACCGCGATGAAGAGTGGCCCCCACTTGCCACAACTAGAGAAAGCCCTACGCACAGAAATGAAGATCCAACACAGCAAAAATAAATAAAATAAATAAATTAATAAACTCCTACCCCCAGCATCTAAAAAAAAACAAAAAAAAATATTATAGGAGAAAACATTGTTTCAGGGATTTGATTGATAGAAGGAAGCTATTAAAATTGAAAAGTGCAGCATAGTTATAAAAAGATTAGAGAGATTTTTATTTTATTTATTTTTTTTGTAATACACAGGACTTGTATTACTTGACATTATAAACATATCAGAAATAAACAATCATAACAATGTAGCATTTTTCAAAAATAAACAGATCAACAAAACTGAAGAAAAAGTCCAGAAGATGCATGTACATGTAAGTATTTTGTACATAATAAAGAACACATTTCAAATTAGGATGGAAAGATGGGCTCTTCAATACTACTATTTAGAGCCTTAGCTCTACTTCACAACAGTGAAGTAAAAGTTTAATTGTAAAAAACTCAAAACATAAAGGTATCTAAAGAAAATATAGGTTAATATGTATATAATTTGGTATTGCAGAAGCTAAGCTTAAAGTCAAAGAAAGAAACCATAAAGGAGACCTATATTCCCATAAATAGAATAAAGGGACAATAGATTAGAAAAAGTAGATAAATCTCAAAGATGGAATTCATTTGGCTAATAAATATATTTTAAATTGTTTAAATCATTAGTAGTCAAAGTTTTTCCAGTTTAGGCAATGAGAAGATCACACCTGTTGAAATGGCATATATTAAAAAGAATGTAGGGGGCTTCCCTGGTGGCACAGTGGTCAAGAATCCGCCTGCCAATGCAGGGGACACGGGTCCGAGCCCTGGTCCAGGAAGATCCCACATGTCGCGGAGCAACCAAGCCCGTGAGCCACAGCCACCGAGCCCCCACGCCTAGAGCCCGTGCTCTGTAACAAGAGAAGCCCATGCACCACAACAAAGAGTAGCCCCCGCTTGCCCCAACCAGAGAAAGCCTGCGCGCAGCAACAAGGACCCAATGCAGCCAGAAATAAATAAATAAATTTTTTTTTTTTAAAAAAAGGAATGTAACGTACAGTCCTGAAGAGCGCACACTGAACCTTTGCCAGAGGGATTATATATGGCCACCACCATTAGGGAGAGCACATTGGTAATATACCTTAAAAAGACTGGAAATGTACATATTCCTCACCGAAAAAATTCCCCATCAAAAATTTACCCTGCGGAAATAATCAAACAACTGTATAATGTGTATGCAATGTTTGTTGTTGATAACAGGAAAAACAAATCTAGAAACAATTTTAAAAATCAGGTAACTAAGTGTTAAATTACGTCATTAAAGCATGAGCTAATAATTATGTCATCTAAATTTTCACATATAAATATGAGAAATAAATTTATGACAGAGCTTAAGAGATCATTTTTTTTATTAAAAAGTGTGTGTGACACACTTCTCAGAAGGAGAGAATTAAGGAGTAAAAGAAAGGCAGAGAAAGAAATTGAATGGATAAAAGGAGTTATCTCAGGATGATAGGACTCTAGGGTTTTTCTTTCTATGTGCACTATTTCTTTTCTAATGATTATAAAGTGAGCATGTGTTTCTTAATAAAAATAATAAAAGCTATAGAAAGTTGTGAGGAAAACAATCAGAATAAGGAGGCAGAAAATATACAAGATTTTTAGTTAATGAAGAAACAAAACATCTAAAGAATGTAGTTAATTTAATTTTTCAAATTGTGCATTCTCTTCATATTTTGTATGACATTATCTGCTATGCAATTTAGAATATCTGCTATTAAGTTACAGAAGAATTGTATAACTGATAGGGATCCAACATTGTATTTATAATACTGCAAGGCATTGTTGCAAGAAATGTTATAAATTTGTATGTTTCTGTGTCATGTATGACATAAAACCAAGCAACCCAAAAGATTTAACAATGGTATTTGTGAATCATATTTTCTAAGAGATAATTTAAATCCACATAACGATAAAATATGAATTACTAATTTTATGAAGAGAGTGATTGTTTCCATGAAGTTAGAAATGCTTATATTTGATTCAAATAATTAAGCAAAAAATGAAAACATTCTTTTTAAATGTAAATAGATTATTTGAAGAATTGAGTTGAAGCATCATATCAAGAACTATTTTTTTTTAATGTATCAATATTGGTTTATTTTTTTCTCATTTTTTTTTATTCAAACAGAAAGTCACAAAAATTATAATCATCCTCATCAGTTCACTCAGTCCCATGTAATTAATGTTTTTTTCATCTTGATCTTTTGTTAGCACTTTTATGAATTCATCAGTTTTCCATTAGAGTTCTGAAAATGCTTATCTTATTCATTCAGTTCAGCAGTATAGTCAGTTACCAGAAACCTGTGCTTGTCAGAGTCTTTTGCATGAATTCCTTGAAGATGAAACCCTTTTTCTTTTTTTTTTTTTTTTGCGGTATGCGGGGCTCTCACTGTTGTGGCCTCTCCCGTTGCGGAGCACAGGCTCTGGACGCGCAGGCTCAGCGGCCATGGCTCAGGGACCCAGCTGCTCCGTGGCGTGTGGGATCTTCCTGGACCGAGGCACGAACCCATGTCCCCTGCATCGGCAGGCGGACTCTCAACCACTACGCCACCAGGGAAGCCCGATGAAACCCTTTTATAGGAACATTTTTGCAAAAGCATCAGAGTACACCCAGAACTGTCTGTAAATGACAAAAGACTTAAAAATGACCACGGTTAAAGATTTTTTTTTTACATCTTTATTGGAGTATAATTGCTTTACAATGGTATGTTAGTTTCAGCTTCACAACAAAATGAATCAGTTATATATATATACATATGTTCCCATATCTCTTCCCACTTGCGTCTCCCTCCCTCCCACCCTCCCTATCCCACCCCTCCAGGTGGTCACAAAGCACCGAGCTGATCTCCCTGTGCTATGCGGCTGCTTCCCACTAGCTATCTACCTTACGTTTGGTAGTGTATATATGTCCATGCCTCTCTCTCGCTTTGTCACAGTTTACCCTTTCCCCTCCCCATAGCCTCAAGTCCATTCTCTAGTAAGTCTGTATCTTTATTCCTGTTTCACCCCTAGGTTTTTCATGACATTTTTTTCCCCCTTAAATTCCATATATATGTGTTAGCATACAGTATTTGTCTCTCTCTCTCTGACTTACTTCACTCTGTATGACATACTCTAGGTCTATCCACATCATTACAAATAGCTCAATTTCGTTTCTTTTTATGGCTGAGTAATATTCCATTGTATATATGTGCCACATCTTCTTTATCCATTCATCCGATGATGGACACTTAGGTTGTTTCCATCTCTGGGCTATTGTAAATAGAGCTGCAATGAACATTTTGGTACATGACTCTTTTTGAATTATGGTTTTCTCAGGGTATATGCCCAGTAGTGGGATTGCTGGGTCATATGGTAGTTCTATTTGTAGTTTTTTAAGGAACCTCCATACTGTTTTCCACAGTGGCTGTATCAATTTACATTCCCACCAACACTGTAAGAGGGTTCCCTTTTCTCCACACCCTCTCCAGCATTTATTGTTTGTAGATTTTTTGATGATGGCCATTCTGACTGGTGTGAGCTGATATCTCATTGTAGTTTTGATTTGCATTTCTCTAATGATTAGTGATGTTGAGCATTCTTTCATGTGTTTGTTGGCAGTCTGTATATCTTCTTTGGAGAAATGTCTATTTAGGTCTTCTGCCCATTTTTGAGTTGGGTTGTTTGTTTTTTTGTTATTGACCTGCATGAGCTGCTTATAAATTTTGGAGATTAATCCTTTGTCAGTTGCTTCATTTGCAAATATTTTCTCCCATTCTGAGGGTTGTCATTTGGTCTTGTTTATGGTTTCCTTTGCTGCGCAAAAGCTTTGAAGTTTCATTAGGTCCCATTTGTTTACTTTTGTTTTTATTTCCATTTCTCTAGGAGGTGGGTCTAAAAGGAGCTTGCTGTGATTTATGTCATAGAGTGTCCTGCCTGTGTTTTCCTCTAAGAGTTTGATAGTTTCTGGCCTTACATTTAGGTCTTTAATCCATTTTGAGTTTATTTTTGTGTATGGTGTTAGGGAGTGATCTAATCTCATACTTTTACATGTAGCTGTCCAGTTTTCCCAGCACCACTTATTGAAGAGGCTGTCCTTTCTCCACTGTACATTCCTGCCTCCTTTATCAACGATAAGGTGACCATATGTGCGTGGGTTTATCTCTGGGCTTTCTATCCTGTTCCACTGATCTATATTTCTGTTTTTGTGCCAGTACCATACTGTCCTGATTACTGTAGCTTTGTAGTATAGTCTGAAGTCAGGAAGCCTAATTCCTCCAGCTCTGTTTTTCGTTCTCAAGATTGCTTTGCCTATTCGGGGTCTTTTGTGTTTCCATACAAATTGTGAAATTTTTTGTTCTAGTTCTGTGAAAAATGCCAGTGGTAGTTTGATAGGGATTGCATTGAATCTGTAGATTGCTTTGGGTAGTAGAGTCATTTTCACAATGTTGATTCTTTCAATCCCAGAACATGGTATATCTCTCCATCTATTTGTATCATCTTTAATTTCTTTCATCAGTGTCTTACAATTTTCTGCATACAGGTCTTTTGTCTCCTTAGGTAGGTTTATTCCTAGATATTTTATTCTTTTTGTTGCAGTGGTAAATGGGATTGTTTTCTTGATTTCACTTTCAGATTTTTCTTCCTTAGTGTATAGGAATGCCAGAGATTTCTGTGCATTAATTTTGTATCCTGCTACTTTACCAAATTCATTGATTAGCTCTAATAGTTTTCTGGTAGCATCTTTAGGATTCTCTATGTATAGTATCATGTCATCTGCAAAGAGTGACAGCCTTACTTCTTCTTTTCCAATTTGGATTCCTTTTATTTCCTTTTCTTCTCTGATTGCTGTGGCTTAAACTTCCAAAACTATGTTGAATAAGAGTGGTGAGAGTGGGCAACCTTGTGTTGTTCCTGATCATAGTGGAAATGCTTTCAGTTTTTCATTATTGAGGACAATGTTGGCTGTGGGTTTGTCATATATGGCCTTTATTATGTTGAGGAAAGTTCCCTCTGTGCCTACTTTCTGCAGGGTTTTTATCATAAATGGGTGTTGAATTTTGTCAAAAGCTTTCCCTGCAACTATTGAGATGATCATATGGTTTTTCTCCTTCAATTTGTTAGTATGGTTTATCACATTGATAGATTTGCATATATTGAAGAATCCTTGCATTCCTGGAATAAACCCCACTTGATCATGGTGTATGATCCGTTTAATGTGCTGTTGGATTCTGTTTGCTAGTATTTTGTTGAGGATTTTTGCATCTATGTTCATCAGTGATATTGGCCTGTAGTTTTCTTTCTTTGTGACATCCTTGTCTGGTTTTGGTATCAGGGTGATGGTGGCCTCGTAGAAAGAGTTTGGGAGTGTTCCACCCTCTGCTATATTTTGGAAGAGTTTGAGAAGGATAGGTGACAGCTCTTCTCTAAATGTTTGATAGAATTCGCCTGTGAAGCCATCTGGTCCTGAGCTTTTGCTTGTTGGACGATTTTTAATCACAGTTTCAATTTCAGTGCTTGTGATTGGTCTGTTCATATTTTCTATTTCTTTCT